>NC_092581.1:7089802-8289802 GCF_037975245.1 Apostichopus japonicus
TACGGCACATTCGATTGATCGGCACCGCACATTTGATTGATCGGTACGGAACATTCGATTGATCGGTACGGAACATTCGATTGATCGGTACCGCATATTCGATTGATCGGTACGGAACATTCGATTGATCGGTACCGCACATTCGATTGACCGGTACCGTACATTCGATTAATCGGCACCGCACATTCGATTGATCGGTGCCGCAGATGCGATTAATTGGAAAGAACATTCGATTGATCGGTACGGAACATTCGATTGATCGGTACCGCACATTCGATTGATCGGCACCGCACATTCGATTGATCGGTACGGAACATTCGATTAATCGGTAACGAACATTCGATTGATCGGTACCGCACATTCGATTGATCGGTACGGAACATTCGATTGATCGGTAACGAACATTCGATTGATCGGGAGGGAACATTCGATTGATCGGTAACGCACATTCGAATGATCGGTGCCGCACATTCGATTAATCGGAAAGAACATTCGAAAGATCGGTACGGAACATGTGATTGATCGGTACCGCACATTCGATTGATCGGTACCGCACATTCGATTGATCGGTACGGAACATTCGATTGATCGGTACCGCACATTCGATTGATCGGTACCACACATTCGATTGATCGGTACGGAACATTCGATTGATCGGTACGGAACATTCGATTGATCTGTACGGAACATTCGATTGATCGGTACGGAATATTCGTTTGATCGGTACTGTACATTCGATTGATCGGTACCGCATTTTCCATTGATCGGTGCCGCACATTCGATTAATCGGTAACGAACTTTCGATTGATCGGTACCGCACATTCGATTGATCGGTACCGTACATTCGATTAATCGGTACCACACCTTCGATTGATCGGTACGGAACATTCGATTGATCGGTACCGTACATTCGATTATTCAGTATTCGATTGATCGGTACTGAACATTCGATTGATCGGGAGGGAACATTCGATTGATCGGTAACGCACATTCGATTGATCGGTGCCGCACATTCGATTAATCGGAAAGAACATTCGATTGATCGGTACGGAACATTCGATTGATCGGTACCGCACATTCGATTGATCGGTACCGCACATTCGATTGATCGGTACGGAACATTCGATTGATCGGTACGGAACATTCGATTGATCGGTACCGCACATTCGATTGATCGGTACCGAACATTCGATTGATCGGGACGGAACATTCGATTGATCGGTACCGCACATTCGATTGATCGGTACTCCATATTCGAATAATCGGTAACGAACATTCGATTGATCGGTACGGAACATTCGATTGATCATTACCGAACATTCGTTTGATCGGTACCGCACATTCGATTGATCGGTACCGCACATTCGATTATTCAGTACGGCACATTCGATTGATCAGTTCTGTACATTCGTTTGATCGGTACCGCACATTCGATTGATCGGTACGGAACATTCGATTGATCAGTACGGCACATTCGATTGATCGGTTCTGTACATTAGTTTGATCGGTACCGCACATTCTATTATTCAGTACGGCACATTCGATTGATCGGTACTGAACATTCGATTGATCGGTACCGCACATTCGATTGATCGGTACGGAACATTCGATTGATCGGTACCGCACATTCGATTGATCGGCACCGCACATTCGATTGATCGGTACGGAACATTCGATTACTCGGTAACGAACATTCGATTGATCGGTACCGCACATTCGATTGATCGGTACGGAACATTCGATTGATCGGTAACGAACATTCGATTGATCGGGAGGGAACATTCGATTGATCGGTAACGCACATTCGAATGATCGGTGCCGCACATTCGATTAATCGGAAAGAACATTCGAAAGATCGGTACGGAACATGCGATTGATCGGTACGGAACATTCGATTGATCGGTACCGCACATTCGATTGATCGGTACGGAACATTCGATTGATCGGGACGGAACATTCGATTGGTCGGTACCGCACATTCGATTGATCGGTACGGAACATTCGATTGATCGGGAGGGAACATTCGATTGATCGGTAACGCACATTCGATTGATCGGTACGGATCATTGGATTGATCAGTACGGCACATTCGAATGATCGGTTCTGTACATTCGTTTGATCGGTACCGCACATTCTATTATTCAGTACGGCACATTCGATTGATCGGCACTGAACATTCGTTTGATCGGTACCGCACATTTTATTGATCAGTACGGAACATTCGATTGATCGGTACCGCACATTCGATTAATCGGCACCGCACATTCGATTAATCGGTAACGAGCATTCGATTGATCGGTACCGCACATTCGATAATTCAGTTCGGCACATTCTATTGATCGGTACTGCACATTCGATTGATCGGTACGGAACATTCGATTGATCGGGAGGGAACATTCGATTGATCGGTAACGCACATTCGATTGATCGGTGCCGCACATGCGATTAATCGGAAAGAACATTTGATTGGTCGGTACGGAACATTCGATTGATTGGTACCGCACATTCGATTTATCGGCACCGCACATTCGATTGATCGGTACGGAACATTCGATTGATCGGTACGGAACATTCGATTGATCGGTACCGCATATTCGATTGATCGGTACGGAACATTCGATTGATCGGTACCGCACATTCGATTGACCGGTACCGTACATTCGATTAATCGGCACCGCACATTCGATTGATCGGTGCCGCAGATGCGATTAATTGGAAAGAACATTCGATTGATCGGTACGGAACATTCGATTGATCGGTACCGCACATTCGATTGATCGGCACCGCACATTCGATTGATCGGTACGGAACATTCGATTAATCGGTAACGAACATTCGATTGATCGGTACCGCACATTCGATTGATCGGTACGGAACATTCGATTGATCGGTAACGAACATTCGATTGATCGGGAGGGAACATTCGATTGATCGGTACCACACATTCGATTGATCGGTACGGAACATTCGATTGATCGGTACGGAACATTGGATTGATCTGTACGGAACATTCGATTGATCGGTACGGAATATTCGTTTGATCGGTACTGTACATTCGATTGATCGGTACCGCATTTTCCATTGATCTGTGCCGCACATTCGATTAATCGGTAACGAACTTTCGATTGATCGGTACCGCACATTCGATTGATCGGTACCGTACATTCGATTCATCGGTACCACACATTCGATTGATCGGTACGGAACATTCGATTGATCGGTACCGTACATTCGATTATTCAGTATTCGATTGATCGGTACTGAACATTCGATTGATCGGGAGGGAACATTCGATTGATCGGTAACGCACATTCGATTGATCGGTGCCGCACATTCGATTAATCGGAAAGAACATTCGATTGATCGGTACGGAACATTCGATTGATCGGTACCGCACATTCGATTGATCGGTACCGCACATTCGATTGATCGGTACGGAACATTCGATTGATCGGTACGGAACATTCGATTGATCGGTACCGCACATTCGATTGATCGGTACGGAACATTCGATTGATCGGGACGGAACATTCGATTGATCGGTACCGCACATTCGATTGATCGGTACCGCACATTCGATTAATCGGTAACGAGCATTCGATTGATCGGTACCGTACATTCGATAATTCAGTACGGAACATTCGATTGATCGGTACCGCACATTCGATTGATCGGTACGGAACATTCGATTGATCGGGAGGGAACATTCGATTGATCGGTTACGCACATTCGATTGATCGGTGCCGCATATGCGATTAATCGGAAAGAACATTCGATTGATCGGTACAGCACATTCGATTGATCGGCACCGCACATTCGATTGGTCGGTACCGCACATTCCATTGATCGGTACGGAACATTCGATTGATCGGTACCACACATTCGATTATTCAGTACGGAACATTCGATTGATCGGTACTGAACTTTCGATTGATCGGTACCGCACATTCGATTGATCGGTACAGAACATTCGATTGATCGGGAGAGAACATTTGATTGATCGGTAACGCACATTCGATTGATCGGTGCCGCACATGCGATTAATCGGAAAGAACATTCGATTGGTCGGTACGGAACATTCGATTGATTGGTACCGCACATTCGATTTATCGGCACCGCACATTCGATTGATCGGTACGGAACATTCGATTGATCGGTACGGAACATTCGATTGATCGGTACCGCATATTCGATTGATCGGTACGGAACATTCGATTGATCGGTACCGCACATTCGATTGACCGGTACCGTACATTCGATTAATCGGCACCGCACATTCGATTGATCGGTGCCGCAGATGCGATTAATTGGAAAGAACATTCGATTGATCGGTACGGAACATTCGATTGATCGGTACCGCACATTCGATTGATCGGCACCGCACATTCGATTGATCGGTACGGAACATTCGATTAATCGGTAACGAACATTCGATTGATCGGTACCGCACATTCGATCGGTATCGGATCGGTATCGGTACTGTACAATCGATCGGTACGGAACATTCGTTTGATCATTACCGAACATTCGTTTGATCGGTACCGCACATTCGATTGATCGGTACCGCACATTCGATTATTCAGTACGACACATTCGATTGATCAGTTCTGTACATTCGTTTGATCGGTACCGCACATTTGATTGATCGGTACGCCACATTCGATTGATCGGCACTGAACATTCGTTTGATCGGTACCGCACATTCGATTGATCGGTACGGAACATTCGATTGATCGGTACCGCACATTCGATTGATCGGTACCGCACATTCGTTTAATCGGTACCGCACATTCGATTGATCGGTACCGCACATTCGATTAATCGGCAACGAACATTCGATTGATCGGTACCGCACATTCGATTGATCGGTACGGAATATTCGATTGATCGGAAAGAACATTCGATTGATCGGTACCGCACATTCGATTGATCGGTACGTAACATTCGATTGATCGGTACGGAACATTCGATTGATCGGTACCGCACATTCGATTGATCGGTACGGAACATTCGATTGGTCGGGACGGAACATTCGATTGATCGGTACCGCACATTCGATTGATCGGTACGGCACATTCGATTGATCGGTACGGAACATTCGATTGATCAATACCGAATTTTCGATTGATCGGTACCGCATAGTCGATTGATCGGTACCGCACATTCGATTTAACGTTACCGCACATTCGATTGATCGGTACCGCACATTCGATTATTCAGTTCGGAACATTCGATTGATCGGTACGGAACATTCGATTGATCGGGAGGGAAAATTCGATTGATCGGTAACGCACATTCGATTGATCGGTGCCGCACATTCGATTAATCGGTACGGAACATTCGATTGATCGGTACCGCACATTCGATTGATCGGTACCGCACATTCGATTATTCAGTACGGAACATTCGATTAATCGGTAACGAGCATTTGATTGATCGGTACCGTACATTCGATAATTCAGTACGGCACATTCGATTGATCGGTACCGCATTTTTCATTGATCGGTACGGAACATTCGATTGATCGGGAGGGAACATTCGATTGATCGGTACCGCACATTCGATTGATCGGTACGGAACATTCGATTGATCGGTACCGCACATTCGATTGATCGGTACGGAACATTCGATTGATCGGTACAGCACTTTCGATTGATCGGTACCGCACATTCGATTGATCGGTACGGAACATTCGATTGATCGGTACGGAACATTCGATTGATCGGTACGGAACATTCGATTGATCGGTACGGAATATTCGTTTGATCGGTACTGCACATTCGATTGATCGGTACCGCATTTTCCATTGATCGGTGCCGCACATTCTATTAATCGGTAACGAACTTTCGATTGATCAGTACCGCACATTCGATTGATCGGTACCGTACATTCGATTAATCAGTACCACACATTCGATTGATCGGTACGGAACATTCGTTTGATCGGTACCGCACATTCTATTATTCAGTACGGAACATTCGATTGATCGGCACTGAACATTCATTTGATCGGTACCGCACATTCGATTGATCGGTACGGAACATTCGATTGATCGGTACAGCACTTTCGATTGATCGGTACCGCACATTCGATTGATCGGTACGGTACATTCGAATGATCGGTTCTGTACATTCGTTTGATCGGTACCGCACATTCTATTATTCAGTACGGCACATTCGATTGTTCGGCACTGAACATTCGTTTGATCGGTACCGCACATTCGATTGATCGGTACGGAACATTCGATTGATCGGTACCGCACATTCGATTGATCGGCACTGAACATTCATTTGATCGGTACCGCACATTCGATTGATCGGTACGGAACATTCGATTGATCGGTACCGCACATTCGATTGATCGGTTCCGCACATTCGATTAATCGGTAACGAGCATTCGATTGATCGGTACCGTACATTCGATAATTCAGTACGGCACATTCGATTGATCGGTACCGCATATTCGATTGATCGGTACGGAGCATTCGATTGATCGGGAGGGAACATTCGATTGATCGGTACCGCACATTCGATCGATCTGTTCGGAATATTCGATTGATCGGTACCGCACATTCGATTGATCGGTACGGAACATTCGATTGATCAGTGCGGTACATTCGAATGATCGGTTCTGTACATTCGTTTGATCGGTACCGCACATTCTATTATTCAGTACGGCACATTTGATTGTTCGGCACTGAACATTCGTTTGATCGGTACCGCACATTCGATTGATCGGTACGGAACATTCGATTGATCGGTACCGCACATTCGATTGATCGGTACCGCACATTCGATTAATCGGTAACGAACATTCGATTGATCGGTACGGAACATTCGATTGATCGGTAACGCACATTCGATTGATCGGTGCCGCACATTCGATTAATCGGTACGGAACATTCGATTGATCGGTACGGAACATTCGATTGATCGGTACCGCACATTCGATTAATCGGTAACGAACATTCGATTGATCGGGAGGGAACATTCGATTGATCGGTACTGCACATTCGATTGATCGGTACCGCATTTTCCATTGATCGGTGCCGCACATTCTATTAATCGGTAACGAACTTTCGATTGATCAGTACCGCACATTCGATTGATCGGTACCGTACATTCGATTAATCAGTACCACACATTCGATTGATCGGTACGGAACATTCGTTTGATCGGTACCGCACATTCTATTATTCAGTACGGAACATTCGATTGATCGGCACTGAACATTCATTTGATCGGTACCGCACATTCGATTGATCGGTACGGAACATTCGATTGATCGGTACAGCACTTTCGATTGATCGGTACCGCACATTCGATTGATCGGTACGGTACATTCGAATGATCGGTTCTGTACATTCGTTTGATCGGTACCGCACATTCTATTATTCAGTACGGCACATTCGATTGTTCGGCACTGAACATTCGTTTGATCGGTACCGCACATTCGATTGATCGGTACGGAACATTCGATTGATCGGTACCGTACATTCGATTGATCGGCACTGAACATTAATTTGATCGGTACCGCACATTCGATTGATCGGTACGGAACATTCGATTGATCGGTACCGCACATTCGATTGATCGGTTCCGCACATTCGATTAATCGGTAACGAGCATTCGATTGATCGGTACCGTACATTCGATAATTCAGTACGGCACATTCGATTGATCGGTACCGCATATTCGATTGATCGGTACGGAGCATTCGATTGATCGGGAGGGAACATTCGATTGATCGGTACCGCACATTCGATCGATCTGTTCGGAATATTCGATTGATCGGTACCGCACATTCGATTGATCGGTACGGAACATTCGATTGATCAGTGCGGTACATTCGAATGATCGGTTCTGTACATTCGTTTGATCGGTACCGCACATTCTATTATTCAGTACGGCACATTTGATTGTTCGGCACTGAACATTCGTTTGATCGGTACCGCACATTCGATTGATCGGTACGGAACATTCGATTGATCGGTACCGCACATTCGATTGATCGGTACCGCACATTCGATTAATCGGTAACGAACATTCGATTGATCGGTACGGAACATTCGATTGATCGGTAACGCACATTCGATTGATCGGTGCCGCACATTCGATTAATCGGTACGGAACATTCGATTGATCGGTACGGAACATTCGATTGATCGGTACCGCACATTCGATTGATCGGTACCGCACATTCGATTAATCGGTAACGAACATTCGATTGATCGGGAGGGAACATTCGATTGATCGGTAACGCACATTCGATTGATCGGTGCCGCATATTCGATTAATCGGAACCGCACATTCGATTGATCGGTACCGCACATTCGATTGATCGGTACGGAACATTCGATTGATCGGTACGGAACATTCGATTGATCGGTACCGCACATTCGATTGATCGGTACGGAACATTCGATTGATCGGTACAGAACATTCGATTGATCGGTACCGCACATTCGATTGATCGGTACCGCACATTCGATTGATCGGTACGGCACATTCGAATGATCAATACCGAACTTCGATTGATCGGTACCGCATATTCGAATAATCGGTAACGAACATTCGATTGATCGGTACCGCACATTCGATTATTCAGTACGGCACATTCGATTGATCAGTTCTGTACATTCGTTTGATCGGTACCGCACATTCGATTGATCGGTACCGCACATTCGATTATTCGTTACGGCACATTCGATTGATCGGCATTGAACATTCGATTGATCGGTAACGCACATTGGATTGATCGGTACGGAACATTCGATTGATCAGTACGGCACATTCGAATGATCGGTTCTGTACATTCGTTTGATCGGTACCGCACATTCGATTGATCGGTACAGCACATTCGATTGATCGGCACCGCACATTCGTTTGATCGGTACCGCACATTCTATTATTCAGTACGGCACATTCGATTGGTCGGCACTGAACATTCGATTGATCGGTGCCGCACATGCGATTTATCGGAAAGAACATTCGATTGATCGGTACTGAACATTCGATTGATCGGTACCGCACATTCGATTGATCGGCACCGCACATTCGATTGATCGGTACGGAACATTCGATTGATCGGTACGGAACATTCGATTGATCGGTACCGAACATTCGATTGATCGGTACGGAACATTCGATTGATCGGTACCGTACATTCGATTGATCGGTACTGCACATTCGATTGATCGGTAGAGAACATTCGATTAATCGGTAACGAACATTCGATTGATCGGGACCGTACACTCGATTGATCGGTACAGAACATTTCATTGATCGGTACCGAACATTTGATTGATCGCTACGGAACATTCGTTTGATCGGTACGGAACATTCGATTGATTCAGTACTGATCATTCGATTGATAGGTGCGGCACATTCGATTGGTCGGTACCGCACATTCGATTGATCGGTACGGAACATTCGATTGATCGTTTAGGGAACATTCGATTGATCGGTAACGCACATTGGATTGATCGGTACGGAACATTCGATTGATCAGTACGGCACATTCGAATGATCGGTTCTGTACATTCGTTTGATCGGTACCGCACATTCTATTATTCAGTACGGCACATTCGATTGATCGGCACTGAACATTCGTTTGATCGGAACCCCACATTTTATTGATCGGTACGGAACATTCGATTGATCGGTACCGCACATTCGATTGATCGGCACCGCACATTCGATTGATCGGTACGGAACATTCGATTGATCGGTACGGAACATTCGATTGATCGGTACCGCATATTCGATAGATCGGTATGGAACATTCGATTGATCGGTACCGCACATTCGATTGATCGGTACCGCACATTCGATTAATCGGTACGGAACATTCGATTGATCGGTACGGAACATTCGATTGATCGGTACCGTACATTCGATTCTTCAGTACGGCACAATCGATTGATCGGTACTGAACATTCGGTTGATCGGTACCGCACATTCCATTATTCGGTACGGCACATTCGATTGATCGGTACTGAACTTTCGATTGATCGGTACCGCACATTCGATTGATCGGTACGGAACATTCGATTGATCGGGAGGGAACATTCGTTTGATCGGTAACGCACATTCGATTGATCGGTGCCGCAGATGCGATTAATTGGAAAGAACATTCGATTGATCGGTACGGAACATTCGATTGATCGGTACGGAACATTCGATTGATCGGCACCGCACATTCGATTGATCGGTACGGAACATTCGATTAATCGGTAACGAACATTCGATTAATCGGGAGGGAACATTCGATTGATCGGTAACGCACATTCGATTGATCGGTGCCGCACATTCGATTAATCGGAAAGAACATTCGATTGATCGGTACGGAACATGCGATTGATCGGTACCGCACATTCGATTGATCGGTACGGAACATTCGATTGATCGGTACGAAACATTCGATTGATCGGTACCGTACATTCGATTGATCGGTACGGAACATTCGATTGATCGGGACGGAACATTCGATTGATCGGTACCGCACATTCGATTGATCGGTACGGAACATTCGATTGATCGGTACGGAACATTCGATTGATCGGTACGGAACATTCGATTGATCGGTACGGAATATTCGTTTGATCGGTACTGCACATTCGATTGATCGGTACCGCATTTTCCATTGATCGGTGCCGCACATTCGATTAATCGGTAACGAACTTTCGATTGATCAGTACCGCACATTCGATTGATCGGTACCGTACATTCGATTAATCAGTACCACACATTCGATTGATCGGTACGGAACATTCGTTTGATCGGTACCGCACATTCTATTATTCAGTACGGCACATTCGATTGATCGGCACTGAACATTCGTTTGATCGGTACCGCACATTCGATTGATCGGTACGGAACATTCGATTGATCGGTACCGCACATTCGATTGATCGGTACCGCACATTCGATTAATCGGTAACGAGCATTCGATTGATCGGTACCGTACATTCGATAATTCAGTACGGCACATTCGATTGATCGGTACCGCATATTCGATTGATCGGTACGGAACATTCGATTGATCGGGAGGGAACATTCGATTGATCGGTACCGCACATTCGATTGATCGGTACGGAACATTCGATTGATCGGTACCGCACATTCGATTGATCGGTACGGAACATTCGATTGATCGGTACGGAACATTCGATTGATCGGTACGGAACATTCGATTGATCGGTACGGAATATTCGTTTGATCGGTACTGCACATTCGATTGATCGGTACCGCATTTTCCATTGATCGGTGCCGCACATTCTATTAATCGGTAACGAACTTTCGATTGATCAGTACCGCACATTCGATTGATCGGTACCGTACATTCGATTAATCAGTACCACACATTCGATGGATCGGTACGGAACATTCGTTTGATCGGTACCGCACATTCTATTATTCAGTACGGCACATTCGATTGATCGGCACTGAACATTCATTTGATCGGTACCGCACATTCGATTGATCGGTACGGAACATTCGATTGATCGGTACAGCACTTTCGATTGATCGGTACCGCCCATTCGATTGATCGGTACGGAACATTCGATTGATCAGTACGGTACATTCGAATGATCGGTTCTGTACATTCGTTTGATCGGTACCGCACATTCTATTATTCAGTACGGCACATTCGATTGTTCGGCACTGAACATTCGTTTGATCGGTACCGCACATTCGATTGATCGGTACGGAACATTCGATTGATCAGTGCGGCACATTCGAATGATCGGTTCTGTACATTCGTTTGATCGGTACCGCATATTCGATTGATCGGTACAGCACATTCGATTGATCGGCACCGCACATTCGTTTGATCGGTACCGCACATTCTATTATTCAGTACGGCACATTCGATTGGTCGGCACTGAACATTCGATTGATCGGTGCCGCACATGCGATTAATCGGAAAGAACATTCGATCGATCGGTACTGAACATTCGATTGATCGGTACCGCACATTCGATTGATCGGCACCGCACATTCGATTGATCGGTACGGAACATTCGATTGATCGGTACGGAACATTCGATTGATCGGTACCGCACATTCGATTGATCGGTACGGAACATTCGATTGATCGGTACCGCACATTCGATTGATCGGTACGGAACATTCGATTGATCGGTACGGAACATTCGATTGATCGGTACCGCACATTCGATTGATCGGTACGGAACATTCGATTGATCGGTACAGAACATTCGATTGATCGGTACCGCACATTCGATTGATCGGTACGGCACATTCGATTGATCGGTACGGCACATTCGAATGATCAATACCGAACTTCGATTGATCGGTACCGCATATTCGAATAATCGGTAACGAACATTCGATTGATCGGTACCGCACATTCGATTATTCAGTACGGCACATTCGATTGATCAGTTCTGTACATTCGTTTGATCGGTACCGCACATTCGATTGATCGGTACCGCACATTCGATTATTCGTTACGGCACATTCGATTGATCGGCATTGAACATTCGATTGATCGGTAACGCACATTGGATTGATCGGTACGGAACATTCGATTGATCAGTACGGCACATTCGAATGATCGGTTCTGTACATTCGTTTGATCGGTACCGCACATTCGATTGATCGGTACAGCACATTCGATTGATCGGCACCGCACATTCGTTTGATCGGTACCGCACATTCTATTATTCAGTACGGCACATTCGATTGGTCGGCACTGAACATTCGATTGATCGGTGCCGCACATGCGATTTATCGGAAAGAACATTCGATTGATCGGTACTGAACATTCGATTGATCGGTACCGCACATTCGATTGATCGGCACCGCACATTCGATTGATCGGTACGGAACATTCGATTGATCGGTACGGAACATTCGATTGATCGGTACCGAACATTCGATTGATCGGTACGGAACATTCGATTGATCGGTACCGTACATTCGATTGATCGGTACTGCACATTCGATTGATCGGTAGAGAACATTCGATTAATCGGTACTGAACTTTCGATTGATCGGTACCGCACATTCGATTGATCGGTACGGAACATTCGATTGATCGGGAGGGAACATTCGTTTGATCGGTAACGCACATTCGATTGATCGGTGCCGCAGATGCGATTAATTGGAAAGAACATTCGATTGATCGGTACGGAACATTCGATTGATCGGTACGGAACATTCGATTGATCGGCACCGCACATTCGATTGATCGGTACGGAACATTCGATTAATCGGTAACGAACATTCGATTAATCGGGAGGGAACATTCGATTGATCGGTAACGCACATTCGATTGATCGGTGCCGCACATTCGATTAATCGGAAAGAACATTCGATTGATCGGTACGGAACATGCGATTGATCGGTACCGCACATTCGATTGATCGGTACGGAACATTCGATTGATCGGTACGAAACATTCGATTGATCGGTACCGCACATTCGATTGATCGGTACGGAACATTCGATTGATCGGGACGGAACATTCGATTGATCGGTACCGCACATTCGATTGATCGGTACGGAACATTCGATTGATCGGTACGGAACATTCGATTGATCGGTACGGAACATTCGATTGATCGGTACGGAATATTCGTTTGATCGGTACTGCACATTCGATTGATCGGTACCGCATTTTCCATTGATCGGTGCCGCACATTCGATTAATCGGTAACGAACTTTCGATTGATCAGTACCGCACATTCGATTGATCGGTACCGTACATTCGATTAATCAGTACCACACATTCGATTGATCGGTACGGAACATTCGTTTGATCGGTACCGCACATTCTATTATTCAGTACGGCACATTCGATTGATCGGCACTGAACATTCGTTTGATCGGTACCGCACATTCGATTGATCGGTACGGAACATTCGATTGATCGGTACCGCACATTCGATTGATCGGTACCGCACATTCGATTAATCGGTAACGAGCATTCGATTGATCGGTACCGTACATTCGATAATTCAGTACGGCACATTCGATTGATCGGTACCGCATATTCGATTGATCGGTACGGAACATTCGATTGATCGGTACGGAACATTCGATTGATCGGTACCGCACATTCGATTGATCGGTACGGAACATTCGATTGATCGGTACGGAACATTCGATTGATCGGTACGGAACATTCGATTGATCGGTACGGAATATTCGTTTGATCGGTACTGCACATTCGATTGATCGGTACCGCATTTTCCATTGATCGGTGCCGCACATTCTATTAATCGGTAACGAACTTTCGATTGATCAGTACCGCACATTCGATTGATCGGTACCGTACATTCGATTAATCAGTACCACACATTCGATGGATCGGTACGGAACATTCGTTTGATCGGTACCGCACATTCTATTATTCAGTACGGCACATTCGATTGATCGGCACTGAACATTCATTTGATCGGTACCGCACATTCGATTGATCGGTACGGAACATTCGATTGATCGGTACAGCACTTTCGATTGATCGGTACCGCCCATTCGATTGATCGGTACGGAACATTCGATTGATCAGTACGGTACATTCGAATGATCGGTTCTGTACATTCGTTTGATCGGTACCGCACATTCTATTATTCAGTACGGCACATTCGATTGTTCGGCACTGAACATTCGTTTGATCGGTACCGCACATTCGATTGATCGGTACGGAACATTCGATTGATCAGTGCGGCACATTCGAATGATCGGTTCTGTACATTCGTTTGATCGGTACCGCATATTCGATTGATCGGTACAGCACATTCGATTGATCGGCACCGCACATTCGTTTGATCGGTACCGCACATTCTATTATTCAGTACGGCACATTCGATTGGTCGGCACTGAACATTCGATTGATCGGTGCCGCACATGCGATTAATCGGAAAGAACATTCGATCGATCGGTACTGAACATTCGATTGATCGGTACCGCACATTCGATTGATCGGCACCGCACATTCGATTGATCGGTACGGAACATTCGATTGATCGGTACGGAACATTCGATTGATCGGTACCGCACATTCGATTGATCGGTACGGAACATTCGATTGATCGGTACCGTACATTCGATTGATCGGTACTGCACATTCGATTGATCGGTAGAGAACATTCGATTAATCGGTAACGAACATTGGATTGATCGGGACAGTACACTCGATTGATCGGTACAGAACATTTCATTGATCGGTACCGAACATTTGATTGATCGCTACGGAACATTCGTTTGATCGGTACGGAACATTTGATTGATTCAGTACTGATCATTCGATTGATCGGTGCGGCACATTCGATTGGTCGGTACCGCACATTCGATTGATCGGTACGGAACATTCGATTGATCGTTTAGGGAACATTCGATTGATCGGTAACGCACATTGGATTGATCGGTACGGAACATTCAATTGATCAGTACGGCACATTCGAATGATCGGTTCTTTACATTCGTTTGATCGGTACCGCACATTCTATTATTCAGTACGGCACATTCGATTGATCGGCACTGAACATTCGTTTGATCGGAACCGCACATTTTATTGATCGGTACGGAACATTCGATTGATCGGTACCGCACATTCGATTGATCGGCACCGCACATTCGATTGATCGGTACGGAACATTCGATTGATCGGTACGGAACATTCGATTGATCGGTACCGCATATTCGATAGATCGGTATGGAACATTCGATTGATCGGTACCGCACATTCGATTGATCGGTACCGCACATTCGATTAATCGGTACGGAACATTCAATTGATCGGTACGGAACATTCGATTGATCGGTACCGTACATTCGATTCTTCAGTACGGCACAATCGATTGATCGGTACTGAACATTCGGTTGCTCGGTACCGCACATTCGATTGATCGGTACGGAACATTCGATAGATCGGGAGGGAACATTCGATTGATCGGTAACGCACATTCGATTGATCGGTGCCGCAGATGTGATTAATTGGAAAGAACATTCGATTGATCGGTACGGAACATTCGATTGATCGATACGGAACATTCGATTGATCGGCACCGCACATTCGATTGATCGGTACGGAACATTCGATTAATCGGTAACGAACATTCGATTAATCGGGAGGGAACATTCGATTGATCGGTAACGCA
Organism: Apostichopus japonicus; assembly: GCF_037975245.1. Classification (NCBI taxonomy): domain Eukaryota; kingdom Metazoa; phylum Echinodermata; class Holothuroidea; order Aspidochirotida; family Stichopodidae; genus Apostichopus; species Apostichopus japonicus. The sequence continues at coordinate 7,105,935 of NC_092581.1, forward strand.
CATTCGATTGATCGGTGCCGCACATTCGATTAATCGGAAAGAACATTCGATTGATCGGTACGGAACATGCGATTGATCGGTACCGCACATTCGATTGATCGGTACGGAACATTCGATTGATCGGCAACGCACATTCGATTGATCGGCACCGCACATTCGATTGATCGGTACGGAACATTCGATTGATCGGTACGGAACATTCGATTGATCGGTACGGAATATTCGTTTGATCGGTACTGCACATTCGATTGATCGGTACCGCATTTTCCATTGATCGGTGCCGCACATTCGATTAATCGGTAACGAACTTTCGATTGATCAGTACCGCACATTCGATTGATCGGTACCGTACATTCGATTAATCAGTACCACACATTCGATTGATCGGTACGGAACATTCGTTTGATCGGTACCGCACATTCTATTATTCAGTACGGCACATTCGATTGATCGGCACTGAACATTCGTTTGATCGGTACCGCACATTCGATTGATCGGTACGGAACATTCGATTGATCGGTACCGCACATTCGATTGATCGGTACCGCACATTCGATTAATCGGTAACGAGCATTTGATTGATCGGTACCGTACATTCGATAATTCAGTACGGCACATTCGATTGATCGGTACCGCATTTTTCATTGATCGGTACGGAACATTCGATTGATCGGGAGGGAACATTCGATTGATCGGTACCGCACATTCGATTGATCGGTACGGAACATTCGATTGATCGGTACCGCACATTCGATTGATCGGTACGGAACATTCGATTGATCGGTACAGCACTTTCGATTGATCGGTACCGCACATTCGATTGATCGGTACGGAACATTCGATTGATCGGTACGGAACATTCGATTGATCGGTACGGAACATTCGATTGATCGGTACGGAATATTCGTTTGATCGGTACTGCACATTCGATTGATCGGTACCGCATTTTCCATTGATCGGTGCCGCACATTCTATTAATCGGTAACGAACTTTCGATTGATCAGTACCGCACATTCGATTGATCGGTACCGTACATTCGGTTAATCAGTACCACACATTCGATTGATCGGTACGGAACATTCGTTTGATCGGTACCGCACATTCTATTATTCAGTACGGAACATTCGATTGATCGGCACTGAACATTCATTTGATCGGTACCGCACATTCGATTGATCGGTACGGAACATTCGATTGATCGGTACAGCACTTTCGATTGATCGGTACCGCACATTCGATTGATCGGTACGGTACATTCGAATGATCGGTTCTGTACATTCGTTTGATCGGTACCGCACATTCTATTATTCAGTACGGCACATTCGATTGTTCGGCACTGAACATTCGTTTGATCGGTACCGCACATTCGATTGATCGGTACGGAACATTCGATTGATCGGTACCGCACATTCGATTGATCGGCACTGAACATTCATTTGATCGGTACCGCACATTCGATTGATCGGTACGGAACATTCGATTGATCGGTACCGCACATTCGATTGATCGGTTCCGCACATTCGATTAATCGGTAACGAGCATTCGATTGATCGGTACCGTACATTCGATAATTCAGTACGGCACATTCGATTGATCGGTACCGCATATTCGATTGATCGGTACGGAGCATTCGATTGATCGGGAGGGAACATTCGATTGATCGGTACCGCACATTCGATCGATCTGTTCGGAATATTCGATTGATCGGTACCGCACATTCGATTGATCGGTACGGAACATTCGATTGATCAGTGCGGTACATTCGAATGATCGGTTCTGTACATTCGTTTGATCGGTACCGCACATTCTATTATTCAGTACGGCACATTTGATTGTTCGGCACTGAACATTCGTTTGATCGGTACCGCACATTCGATTGATCGGTACGGAACATTCGATTGATCGGTACCGCACATTCGATTGATCGGTACCGCACATTCGATTAATCGGTAACGAACATTCGATTGATCGGTACGGAACATTCGATTGATCGGTAACGCACATTCGATTGATCGGTGCCGCACATTCGATTAATCGGTACGGAACATTCGATTGATCGGTACGGAACATTCGATTGATCGGTACCGCACATTCGATTGATCGGTACCGCACATTCGATTAATCGGTAACGAACATTCGATTGATCGGGAGGGAACATTCGATTGATCGGTAACGCACATTCGATTGATCGGTGCCGCATATTCGATTAATCGGAACCGCACATTCGATTGATCGGTACCGCACATTCGATTGATCGGTACGGAACATTCGATTGATCGGTACGGAACATTCGATTGAAAGGTACCGCACATTCGATTGATCGGTACGGAACATTCGATTGATCGGTACAGAACATTCGATTGATCGGTACCGCACATTCGATTGATCGGTACCGCACATTCGATTGATCGGTACGGCACATTCGAATGATCAATACCGAACTTCGATTGATCGGTACCGCATATTCGAATAATCGGTAACGAACATTTGATTGATCGGTACCGCACATTCGATTATTCAGTACGGCACATTCGATTGATCAGTTCTGTACATTCGTTTGATCGGTACCGCACATTCGATTGATCGGTACCGCACATTCGATTATTCGTTACGGCACATTCGATTGATCGGCATTGAACATTCGATTGATCGGTAACGCACATTGGATTGATCGGTACGGAACATTCGATTGATCAGTACGGCACATTCGAATGATCGGTTCTGTACATTCGTTTGATCGGTACCGCACATTCGATTGATCGGTACAGCACATTCGATTGATCGGCACCGCACATTCGTTTGATCGGTACCGCACATTCTATTATTCAGTACGGCACATTCGATTGGTCGGCACTGAACATTCGATTGATCGGTGCCGCACATGCGATTTATCGGAAAGAACATTCGATTGATCGGTACTGAACATTCGATTGATCGGTACCGCACATTCGATTGATCGGCACCGCACATTCGATTGATCGGTACGGAACATTCGATTGATCGGTACGGAACATTCGATTGATCGGTACCGAACATTCGATTGATCGGTACGGAACATTCGATTGATCGGTACCGTACATTCGATTGATCGGTACTGCACATTCGATTGATCGGTAGAGAACATTCGATTAATCGGTAACGAACATTCGATTGATCGGGACCGTACACTCGATTGATCGGTACAGAACATTTCATTGATCGGTACCGAACATTTGATTGATCGCTACGGAACATTCGTTTGATCGGTACGGAACATTCGATCGATTCAGTACTGATCATTCGATTGATAGGTGCGGCACATTCGATTGGTCGGTACCGCACATTCGATTGATCGGTACGGAACATTCGATTGATCGTTTAGGGAACATTCGATTGATCGGTAACGCACATTGGATTGATCGGTACGGAACATTCGATTGATCAGTACGGCACATTCGAATGATCGGTTCTGTACATTCGTTTGATCGGTACCGCACATTCTATTATTCAGTACGGCACATTCGATTGATCGGCACTGAACATTCGTTTGATCGGAACCCCACATTTTATTGATCGGTACGGAACATTCGATTGATCGGTACCGCACATTCGATTGATCGGCACCGCACATTCGATTGATCGGTACGGAACATTCGATTGATCGGTACGGAACATTCGATTGATCGGTACCGCATATTCGATAGATCGGTATGGAACATTCGATTGATCGGTACCGCACATTCGATTGATCGGTACCGCACATTCGATTAATCGGTACGGAACATTCGATTGATCGGTACGGAACATTCGATTGATCGGTACCGTACATTCGATTCTTCAGTACGGCACAATCGATTGATCGGTACTGAACATTCGGTTGATCGGTACCGCACATTCCATTATTCGGTACGGCACATTCGATTGATCGGTACTGAACTTTCGATTGATCGGTACCGCACATTCGATTGATCGGTACGGAACATTCGATTGATCGGGAGGGAACATTCGTTTGATCGGTAACGCACATTCGATTGATCGGTGCCGCAGATGCGATTAATTGGAAAGAACATTCGATTGATCGGTACGGAACATTCGATTGATCGGTACGGAACATTCGATTGATCGGCACCGCACATTCGATTGATCGGTACGGAACATTCGATTAATCGGTAACGAACATTCGATTAATCGGGAGGGAACATTCGATTGATCGGTAACGCACATTCGATTGATCGGTGCCGCACATTCGATTAATCGGAAAGAACATTCGATTGATCGGTACGGAACATGCGATTGATCGGTACCGCACATTCGATTGATCGGTACGGAACATTCTATTGATCGGGACGGAACATTCGATTGATCGGTACCGCACATTCGATTGATCGGTACGGAACATTCGATTGATCGGTACGGAACATTCGATTGATCGGTACGGAACATTCGATTGATCGGTACGGAATATTCGTTTGATCGGTACTGCACATTCGATTGATCGGTACCGCATTTTCCATTGATCGGTGCCGCACATTCGATTAATCGGTAACGAACTTTCGATTGATCAGTACCGCACATTCGATTGATCGGTACCGTACATTCGATTAATCAGTACCACACATTCGATTGATCGGTACGGAACATTCGTTTGATCGGTACCGCACATTCTATTATTCAGTACGGCACATTCGATTGATCGGCACTGAACATTCGTTTGATCGGTACCGCACATTCGATTGATCGGTACGGAACATTCGATTGATCGGTACCGCACATTCGATTGATCGGTACCGCACATTCGATTAATCGGTAACGAGCATTCGATTGATCGGTACCGTACATTCGATAATTCAGTACGGCACATTCGATTGATCGGTACCGCATATTCGATTGATCGGTACGGAACATTCGATTGATCGGGAGGGAACATTCGATTGATCGGTACCGCACATTCGATTGATCGGTACGGAACATTCGATTGATCGGTACCGCACATTCGATTGATCGGTACGGAACATTCGATTGATCGGTACGGAACATTCGATTGATCGGTACGGAACATTCGATTGATCGGTACGGAATATTCGTTTGATCGGTACTGCACATTCGATTGATCGGTACCGCATTTTCCATTGATCGGTGCCGCACATTCGATAAATCGGTAACGAACTTTCGATTGATCAGTACCGCACATTCGATTGATCGGTACCGTACATTCGATTAATCAGTACCACACATTCGATTGATCGGTACGGAACATTCGTTTGATCGGTACCGCACATTCTATTATTCAGTACGGCACATTCGATTGATCGGCACTGAACATTCATTTGATCGGTACCGCACATTCGATTGATCGGTACGGAACATTCGATTGATCGGTACAGCACTTTCGATTGATCGGTACCGCACATTCGATTGATCGGTACGGAACATTCGATTGATCAGTACGGTACATTCGAATGATCGGTTCTGTACATTCGTTTGATCGGTACCGCACATTCTATTATTCAGTACGGCAAATTCGATTGTTCGGCACTGAACATTCGTTTGATCGGTACCGTACATTCGATTGATCGGTACGGAACATTCGATTGATCAGTACGGCACATTCGAATGATCGGTTCTGTACATTCGTTTGATCGGTACCGCATATTCGATTGATCGGTACAGCACATTCGATTGATCGGCACCGCACATTCGTTTGATCGGTACGGCACATTCTATTATTCAGTACGGCACATTCGATTGGTCGGCACTGAACATTCGATTGATCGGTACCGCACATGCGATTAATCGGAAAGAACATTCGATTGATCGGTACTGAACATTCGATTGATCGGTACCGCACATTCGATTGATCGGCACCGCACATTCGATTGATCGGTACGGAACATTCGATTGATCGGTACGGAACATTCGATTGATCGGTACCGCACATTCGATTGATCGGTACGGAACATTCGATTGATCGGTACCGTACATTCGATTGATCGGTACTGCACATTCGATTGATCGGTAGAGAACATTCGATTAATCGGTAACGAACATTCGATTGATCGGGACAGTACACTCGATTGATCGGAACAGAACATTTCATTGATCGGTACCGAACATTTGATTGATCGCTACGGAACATTCGTTTGATCGGTACGGAACATTCGATTGATTCAGTACTGATCATTCGATTGATCGGTGCGGCACATTCGATTGGTCGGTACCGCACATTCGATTGATCGGTACGGAACATTCGATTGATCGTTTAGGGAACATTCGATTGATCGGTAACGCACATTGGATTCATCGGTACGGAACATTCGATTGATCAGTACGGCACATTCGAATGATCGGTTCTGTACATTCGTTTGATCGGTACCGCACATTCTATTATTCAGTACGGCACATTCGATTGATCGGCACTGAACATTCGTTTGATCGGAACCGCACATTTTATTGATCGGTACGGAACATTCGATTGATCGGTACCGCACATTCGATTGATCGGCACCGCACATTCGATTGATCGATACGGAACATTCGATTGATCGGTACGGAACATTCGATTGATCGGTACCGCATATTCGATAGATCGGTATGGAACATTCGATTGATCGGTACCGCACATTCGATTGATCGGTACCGCACATTCGATTAATCGGTACGGAACATTCGATTGATCGGTACGGAACATTCGATTGATCGGGAGGGAACATTCGATTGATCGGTAACGCACATTCGATTGATCGGTGCCGCAGATGCGATTAATTGGAAAGAACATTCGATTGATCGGTACGGAACATTCGATTGATCAGTACCACACATTCGATTGATCGGTACGGAACATTCGTTTGATCGGTACCGCACATTCTATTATTCAATACGGCACATTCGATTGATCGGCACTGAACATTCGTTTGATCGGTACCGCACATTCGATTGATCGGTACGGAACATTCGATTGATCGGTACCGCACATTCGATTGATCGGTACCGCATTTTCCATTGATCGGTGCCGCACATTCTATTAATCGGTAACGAACTTTCGATTGATCAGTACCGCACATTCGATTGATCGGTACCGTACATTCGATTAATCAGTACCACACATTCGATTGATCGGTACGGAACATTCGTTTGATCGGTACCGCACATTCTATTATTCAGTACGGCACATTCGATTGATCGGCACTGAACATTCATTTGATCGGTACCGCACATTCGATTGATCGGTACGGAACATTCGATTGATCGGTACAGCAGTTTCGATTGATCGGTACCGCACATTCGATTGATCGGTACGGTACATTCGAATGATCGGTTCTGTACATTCGTTTGATCGGTACCGCACATTCTATTATTCAGTACGGCACATTCGATTGTTCGGCACTGAACATTCGTTTGATCGGTACCTTACATTCGATTGATCGGTACGGAACATTCGATTGATCGGTACCGCACATTCGATTGATCGGCACTGAACATTCATTTGATCGGTACCGCACATTCGATTGATCGGTACGGAACATTCGATTGATCGGTACCGCACATTCGATTGATCGGTACCGCACATTCGATTAATCGGTAACGAGCATTCGATTGATCGGTACCGTACATTCGATAATTCAGTACGGCACATTCGATTGATCGGTACCGCATATTCGATTGATCGGTACGGAGCATTCGATTGATCGGGAGGGAACATTCGATTGATCGGTACCGCACATTCGATTGATCGGTACGGAATATTCGATTGATCGGTACCGCACATTCGATTGATCGGTACGGAACATTCGATTGATCGGTACAGCACTTTCGATTGATCGGTACCGCACATTCGATTGATCGGTACGGAACATTCGATTGATCGGTACGGTACATTCGAATGATCGGTTCTGTACATTCGTTTGATCGGTACCGCACATTCTATTATTCAGTACGGCACATTCGATTGTTCGGCACTGAACATTCGTTTGATCGGTACCGCACATTCGATTGATCGGTACGGAACATTCGATTGATCGGTACCGCACATTCGATTGATCGGTACCGCACATTCGATTAATCGGTAACGAACATTCGATTGATCGGTACGGAACATTCGATTGATCGGTACTGAACATTCGGTTGATCGGTACCGCACATTCCATTATTCGGTACGGCACATTCGATTGATCGGTACTGAACTTTCGATTGATCGGTACCGCACATTCGATTGATCGGTACGGAACATTCGATTGATCGGGAGGGAACATTCGTTTGATCGGTAACGCACATTCGATTGATCGGTGCCGCAGATGCGATTAATTGGAAAGAACATTCGATTGATCGGTACGGAACATTCGATTGATCAGTACGGCACATTCGAATGATCGGTTCTGTACATTCGTTTGATCGGTACCGCACATTCTATTATTCAGTACGGCACATTCGATTGATCGGCACTGAACATTCGTTTGATCGGAACCGCACATTTTATTGATCGGTACGGAACATTCGATTGATCGGTACCGCACATTCGATTGATCGGCACCGCACATTCGATTGATCGATACGGAACATTCGATTGATCGGTACGGAACATTCGATTGATCGGTACCGCATATTCGATAGATCGGTATGGAACATTCGATTGATCGGTACCGCACATTCGATTGATCGGTACCGCACATTCGATTAATCGGTACGGAACATTCGATTGATCGGTACGGAACATTCGATTGATCGGGAGGGAACATTCGATTGATCGGTAACGCACATTCGATTGATCGGTGCCGCAGATGCGATTAATTGGAAAGAACATTCGATTGATCGGTACGGAACATTCGATTGATCAGTACCACACATTCGATTGATCGGTACGGAACATTCGTTTGATCGGTACCGCACATTCTATTATTCAATACGGCACATTCGATTGATCGGCACTGAACATTCGTTTGATCGGTACCGCACATTCGATTGATCGGTACGGAACATTCGATTGATCGGTACCGCACATTCGATTGATCGGTACCGCATTTTCCATTGATCGGTGCCGCACATTCTATTAATCGGTAACGAACTTTCGATTGATCAGTACCGCACATTCGATTGATCGGTACCGTACATTCGATTAATCAGTACCACACATTCGATTGATCGGTACGGAACATTCGTTTGATCGGTACCGCACATTCTATTATTCAGTACGGCACATTCGATTGATCGGCACTGAACATTCATTTGATCGGTACCGCACATTCGATTGATCGGTACGGAACATTCGATTGATCGGTACAGCAGTTTCGATTGATCGGTACCGCACATTCGATTGATCGGTACGGTACATTCGAATGATCGGTTCTGTACATTCGTTTGATCGGTACCGCACATTCTATTATTCAGTACGGCACATTCGATTGTTCGGCACTGAACATTCGTTTGATCGGTACCTTACATTCGATTGATCGGTACGGAACATTCGATTGATCGGTACCGCACATTCGATTGATCGGCACTGAACATTCATTTGATCGGTACCGCACATTCGATTGATCGGTACGGAACATTCGATTGATCGGTACCGCACATTCGATTGATCGGTACCGCACATTCGATTAATCGGTAACGAGCATTCGATTGATCGGTACCGTACATTCGATAATTCAGTACGGCACATTCGATTGATCGGTACCGCATATTCGATTGATCGGTACGGAGCATTCGATTGATCGGGAGGGAACATTCGATTGATCGGTACCGCACATTCGATTGATCGGTACGGAATATTCGATTGATCGGTACCGCACATTCGATTGATCGGTACGGAACATTCGATTGATCGGTACAGCACTTTCGATTGATCGGTACCGCACATTCGATTGATCGGTACGGAACATTCGATTGATCGGTACGGTACATTCGAATGATCGGTTCTGTACATTCGTTTGATCGGTACCGCACATTCTATTATTCAGTACGGCACATTCGATTGTTCGGCACTGAACATTCGTTTGATCGGTACCGCACATTCGATTGATCGGTACGGAACATTCGATTGATCGGTACCGCACATTCGATTGATCGGTACCGCACATTCGATTAATCGGTAACGAACATTCGATTGATCGGTACGGAACATTCGATTGATCGGTACTGAACATTCGGTTGATCGGTACCGCACATTCCATTATTCGGTACGGCACATTCGATTGATCGGTACTGAACTTTCGATTGATCGGTACCGCACATTCGATTGATCGGTACGGAACATTCGATTGATCGGGAGGGAACATTCGTTTGATCGGTAACGCACATTCGATTGATCGGTGCCGCAGATGCGATTAATTGGAAAGAACATTCGATTGATCGGTACGGAACATTCGATTGATCGGTACGGAACATTCGATTGATCGGCACCGCACATTCGATTGATCGGTACGGAACATTCGATTAATCGGTAACGAACATTCGATTAATCGGGAGGGAACATTCGATTGATCGGTAACGCACATTCGATTGATCGGTGCCGCACATTCGATTAATCGGAAAGAACATTCGATTGATCGGTACGGAACATGCGATTGATCGGTACCGCACATTCGATTGATCGGTACGGAACATTCGATTGATCGGGACGGAACATTCGATTGATCGGTACCGCACATTCGATTGATCGGTACGGAACATTCGATTGATCGGTACGGAACATTCGATTGATCGGTACGGAACATTCGATTGATCGGTACGGAATATTCGTTTGATCGGTACTGCACATTCGATTGATCGGTACCGCATTTTCCATTGATCGGTGCCGCACATTCGATTAATCGGTAACGAACTTTCGATTGATCAGTACCGCACATTCGATTGATCGGTACCGTACATTCGATTAATCAGTACCACACATTCGATTGATCGGTACGGAACATTCGTTTGATCGGTACCGCACATTCTATTATTCAGTACGGCACATTCGATTGATCGGCACTGAACATTCGTTTGATCGGTACCGCACATTCGATTGATCGGTACGGAACATTCGATTGATCGGTACCGCACATTCGATTGATCGGTACCGCACATTCGATTAATCGGTAACGAGCATTCGATTGATCGGTACCGTACATTCGATAATTCAGTACGGCACATTCGATTGATCGGTACCGCATATTCGATTGATCGGTACGGAACATTCGATTGATCGGGAGGGAACATTCGATTGATCGGTACCGCACATTCGATTGATCGGTACGGAACATTCGATTGATCGGTACCGCACATTCGATTGATCGGTACGGAACATTCGATTGATCGGTACGGAACATTCGATTGATCGGTACGGAACATTCGATTGATCGGTACGGAATATTCGTTTGATCGGTACTGCACATTCGATTGATCGGTACCGCATTTTCCATTGATCGGTGCCGCACATTCGATAAATCGGTAACGAACTTTCGATTGATCAGTACCGCACATTCGATTGATCGGTACCGTACATTCGATTAATCAGTACCACACATTCGATTGATCGGTACGGAACATTCGTTTGATCGGTACCGCACATTCTATTATTCAGTACGGCACATTCGATTGATCGGCACTGAACATTCATTTGATCGGTACCGCACATTCGATTGATCGGTACGGAACATTCGATTGATCGGTACAGCACTTTCGATTGATCGGTACCGCACATTCGATTGATCGGTACGGAACATTCGATTGATCAGTACGGTACATTCGAATGATCGGTTCTGTACATTCGTTTGATCGGTACCGCACATTCTATTATTCAGTACGGCAAATTCGATTGTTCGGCACTGAACATTCGTTTGATCGGTACCGTACATTCGATTGATCGGTACGGAACATTCGATTGATCAGTACGGCACATTCGAATGATCGGTTCTGTACATTCGTTTGATCGGTACCGCATATTCGATTGATCGGTACAGCACATTCGATTGATCGGCACCGCACATTCGTTTGATCGGTACGGCACATTCTATTATTCAGTACGGCACATTCGATTGGTCGGCACTGAACATTCGATTGATCGGTACCGCACATGCGATTAATCGGAAAGAACATTCGATTGATCGGTACTGAACATTCGATTGATCGGTACCGCACATTCGATTGATCGGCACCGCACATTCGATTGATCGGTACGGAACATTCGATTGATCGGTACGGAACATTCGATTGATCGGTACCGCACATTCGATTGATCGGTACGGAACATTCGATTGATCGGTACCGTACATTCGATTGATCGGTACTGCACATTCGATTGATCGGTAGAGAACATTCGATTAATCGGTAACGAACATTCGATTGATCGGGACAGTACACTCGATTGATCGGTACAGAACATTTCATTGATCGGTACCGAACATTTGATTGATCGCTACGGAACATTCGTTTGATCGGTACGGAACATTCGATTGATTCAGTACTGATCATTCGATTGATCGGTGCGGCACATTCGATTGGTCGGTACCGCACATTCGATTGATCGGTACGGAACATTCGATTGATCGTTTAGGGAACATTCGATTGATCGGTAACGCACATTGGATTCATCGGTACGGAACATTCGATTGATCAGTACGGCACATTCGAATGATCGGTTCTGTACATTCGTTTGATCGGTACCGCACATTCTATTATTCAGTACGGCACATTCGATTGATCGGCACTGAACATTCGTTTGATCGGAACCGCACATTTTATTGATCGGTACGGAACATTCGATTGATCGGTACCGCACATTCGATTGATCGGCACCGCACATTCGATTGATCGATACGGAACATTCGATTGATCGGTACGGAACATTCGATTGATCGGTACCGCATATTCGATAGATCGGTATGGAACATTCGATTGATCGGTACCGCACATTCGATTGATCGGTACCGCACATTCGATTAATCGGTACGGAACATTCGATTGATCGGTACGGAACATTCGATTGATCGGGAGGGAACATTCGATTGATCGGTAACGCACATTCGATTGATCGGTGCCGCAGATGCGATTAATTGGAAAGAACATTCGATTGATCGGTACGGAACATTCGATTGATCAGTACCACACATTCGATTGATCGGTACGGAACATTCGTTTGATCGGTACCGCACATTCTATTATTCAATACGGCACATTCGATTGATCGGCACTGAACATTCGTTTGATCGGTACCGCACATTCGATTGATCGGTACGGAACATTCGATTGATCGGTACCGCACATTCGATTGATCGGTACCGCATTTTCCATTGATCGGTGCCGCACATTCTATTAATCGGTAACGAACTTTCGATTGATCAGTACCGCACATTCGATTGATCGGTACCGTACATTCGATTAATCAGTACCACACATTCGATTGATCGGTACGGAACATTCGTTTGATCGGTACCGCACATTCTATTATTCAGTACGGCACATTCGATTGATCGGCACTGAACATTCATTTGATCGGTACCGCACATTCGATTGATCGGTACGGAACATTCGATTGATCGGTACAGCAGTTTCGATTGATCGGTACCGCACATTCGATTGATCGGTACGGTACATTCGATTGATCGGTTCTGTACATTCGTTTGATCGGTACCGCACATTCTATTATTCAGTACGGCACATTCGATTGTTCGGCACTGAACATTCGTTTGATCGGTACCGCACATTCGATTGATCGGTACGGAACATTCGATTGATCGGTACCGCACATTCGATTGATCGGCACTGAACATTCATTTGATCGGTACCGCACATTCGATTGATCGGTACGGAACATTCGATTGATCGGTACCGCACATTCGATTGATCGGTACCGCACATTCGATTAATCGGTAACGAGCATTCGATTGATCGGTACCGTACATTCGATAATTCAGTACGGCACATTCGATTGATCGGTACCGCATATTCGATTGATCGGTACGGAGCATTCGATTGATCGGGAGGGAACATTCGATTGATCGGTACCGCACATTCGATTGATCGGTACGGAATATTCGATTGATCGGTACCGCACATTCGATTGATCGGTACGGAACATTCGATTGATCGGTACAGCACTTTCGATTGATCGGTACCGCACATTCGATTGATCGGTACGGAACATTCGATTGATCGGTACGGTACATTCGAATGATCGGTTCTGTACATTCGTTTGATCGGTACCGCACATTCTATTATTCAGTACGGCACATTCGATTGTTCGGCACTGAACATTCGTTTGATCGGTACCGCACATTCGATTGATCGGTACGGAACATTCGATTGATCGGTACCGCACATTCGATTGATCGGTACCGCACATTCGATTAATCGGTAACGAACATTCGATTGATCGGTACGGAACATTCGATTGATCGGTACCGCACATTCGATTGATCGGTACCGTACATTCGATTAATCGGTACGGAACATTCGATTGATCGGTACGGAACATTCGATTGATCGGTACGGAACATTCGATTGATCGGTACCGCACATTCGATTGATCGGTACGGAACATTCGATTGATCGGGACGGAACATTCGATTGAACGGTACCGCACATTCGATTGATCGGTACCACACATTCGATTGATCGGTACGGAACATTCGATTGATCGGTTCGGAACATTCGATTGATCGGTACGGAATATTCGTTTGATCGGTACTGCACATTCGATTGATCGGTACCGCATTTTCCATTGATCGGTGCCGCACATTCGATTAATCGGTAACGAACTTTCGATTGATCGGTACCGCACATTCGATTGATCGGTACCGTACATTCGATTGATCGGTACGGAACATTCGATTGATCGGTACGGAACATTCGATTGATCGGTACGGAACATTCGATTGATCAGTACGGTACATTCGAATGATCGGTTCTGTACATTCGTTTGATCGGTACCGCACATTCTATTATTCAGTACGGCACATTCGATTGTTCGGCACTGAACATTCGTTTGATCGGTACCGCACATTCGATTGATCGGTACGGAACATTCGATTGATCGGTACCGCACATTCGATTGATCGGCACTGAACATTCATTTGATCGGTACCGCACATTCGATTGATCGGTACGGAACATTCGATTGATCGGTACCGCACATTCGATTGATCGGTACCGCACATTCAATTAATCGGTAACGAGCATTCGATTGATCGGTACCGTACATTCGATAATTCAGTACGGCACATTCGATTGATCGGTACCGCATATTCGATTGATCGGTACGGAGCATTCGATTGATCGGGAGGGAACATTCGATTGATCGGTACGGAATATTCGATTGATCGGTACGGAATATTCGATTGATCGGTACCGCACATTCGATTGATCGGTACGGAACATTCGATTGATCGGTACAGCACTTTCGATTGATCGGTACGGAACATTCGATTGATCGGTACGGAACATTCGATTGATCGGTACGGAACATTCGATTGATCGGTACGGAACATTCGATTGATCGGGACGGAACATTCGATTAATCGGTAACGAACATTCGATTGTTCGGCACTGAACATTCGTTTGATCGGTACCGCACATTCGATTGATCGGTACCGTACATTCGATTAATCGGTACGGAACATTCGATTGATCGGTACGGAACATTCGATTGATCGGTACGGAACATTCGATTGATCGGTACCGCACATTCGATTGATCGGTACGGAACATTCGATTGATCGGGACGGAACATTCGATTGATCGGTACCGCACATTCGATTGATCGGTACGGAACATTCGATTGATCGGTTCGGAACATTCGATTGATCTGTACGGAACATTCGATTGATCGGTACGGAATATTCGTTTGATCGGTACTGCACATTCGATTGATCGGTACCGCATTTTCCATTGATCGGTGCCGCACATTCGATTAATCGGTAACGAACTTTCGATTGATCGGTACCGCACATTCGATTGATCGGTACCGTACATTCGATTGATCGGTACGGCACATTCGATTGGTCGGTACAGCACATTCCATTGATCGGCACGGAACTTTCGATTGATCGGTACCGCACATTCGATTAATCGGTAACGAACTTTCGATTGATCGGTACCGCACATTCGATTGATCGGTACCGTACATTCGATTGATCGGTACGGCACATTCGATTGGTCGGTACAGCACATTCCATTGATCGGCACGGAACTTTCGATTGATCGGTACCGCACATTCGATTGATCGGTACCGCACATTCGATTGATCGGTACGGAACATTCGATTGATCGGTACAGCACTTTCGATTGATCGGTACGGAACATTCGATTGATCGGTACGGAACATTCGATTGATCGGTACGGAACATTCGATTGATCGGTACGGAACATTCGATTGATCGGGACGGAACATTCGATTAATCGGTAACGAACATTCGATTTTTCGGCACTGAACATTCGTTTGATCGGTACCGCACATTCGATTGATCGGTACGGAGCATTCGATTGATCGGGAGGGAACATTCGATTGATCGGTACGGAATATTCGATTGATCGGTACGGAATATTCGATTGATCGGTACCGCACATTCGATTGATCGGTACGGAACATTCGATTGATCGGTACAGCACTTTCGATTGATCGGTACGGAACATTCGATTGATCGGTACGGAACATTCGATTGATCGGTACGGAACATTCGATTGATCGGTACGGAACATTCGATTGATCGGGACGGAACATTCGATTAATCGGTAACGAACATTCGATTGTTCGGCACTGAACATTCGTTTGATCGGTACCGCACATTCGATTGATCGGTACCGTACATTCGATTAATCGGTACGGAACATTCGATTGATCGGTACGGAACATTCGATTGATCGGTACGGAACATTCGATTGATCGGTACCGCAAATTCGATTGATCGGTACGGAACATTCGATTGATCGGGACGGAACATTCGATTGATCGGTACCGCACATTCGATTGATCGGTACGGAACATTCGATTGATCGGTTCGGAACATTCGATTGATCTGTACGGAACATTCGATTGATCGGTACGGAATATTCGTTTGATCGGTACTGCACATTCGATTGATCGGTACCGCATTTTCCATTGATCGGTGCCGCACATTCGATTAATCGGTAACGAACTTTCGATTGATCGGTACCGCACATTCGATTGATCGGTACCGTACATTCGATTGATCGGTACGGCACATTCGATTGGTCGGTACAGCACATTCCATTGATCGGCACGGAACTTTCGATTGATCGGTACCGCACATTCGATTGATCGGTACCGTACATTCGATTGATCGGTACGGCACATTCGATTGGTCGGTACAGCACATTCCATTGATCGGCACGGAACATTCGATTGATCGGTACCGCACATTCGTTTCTTCAGTACGGCACATCCGATTGATCGGTACTGAACAATCGATTGATCGGGACGGAACATTCGATTGATCGGTACCGCACATTCGATTGATCGGTACCACACATTCGATTGATCTCTACGGAACATTCGATTGATCAGTACGGAATATTCGTTTGATCGGTACTGCACATTCGATTGATAGGTACCGCATTTTTAATTGATCGGTGCCGCATATTCGATTGATCGGTACGGAACATTCGATTGATCGGGAGGGAACATTCGATTGATCGGTACCGCACATTCGATTGATCGGTACGGAACATTCGATTGATCGGTACCGTACATTCGATTGATCGGTACCGCATATTCGATTGATCGGTACGGAACATTCGATTGATCAGTACTGAACTTTCGATTGATCGGTACCGCACATTCGATTAATCGGCAACGAACATTCGATTGATCGCTACGGAACATTCGATTGATCGGTACGGCACATTCGATTATTCAGTACGGAACATTCGATTGATCGGTACGGCACATTCGATTGGTCGGTACCGCACATTCCATTGATCGGCACGGAATATTCGATTGATCGGTACCGCACATTCGATTCTTCAGTACGGCACATTCGATTGATCGGTACGGAACATTCGATTGATCGGTACCGCATATTCCATTATTCGGTAGAGCACATTCGATTGATCGGTACCGCACATTCGATTGATCGGTACGGAACATTCGATTGATCGGTACGGAACATTCGATTGATCGGTACCGCACATTCGATTGATCGGTACGGAACATTCGATTGATCGGGACGGAACATTCGATTGATCGGTACCGCACATTCGATTGATCGGTACCGCTCATTCGATTGATCGGTACGGAACATTCGATTGATCGGTACTGCACAATCGATTGATCGGTACAGAACATTCGATTGATCGGTACCGCATTTTCCAATGATCGGTGCCGCACATTCGATTAATCGGTACGGAACATTCGATTGATCGGTACGGAACATTCGATTGATCGGTACCGCACATTCGATTGATCGGCACTGAACATTCCTTTGATCGGTACCGCACATTCGATTGATCGGTACGGAACATTCGATTGATCGGTACCGCACATTCGATTGATCGGTACCGCACATTCGATTAATCGGTAACGAGCATTCGATTGATCGGTACCGTACATTCGATAATTCAGTACGGCACATTCGATTGATCGGTACCGCATATTCGATTGATCGGTACGGAGCATTCGATTGATCGGGAGGGAACATTCGATTGATCGGTACCGCACATTCGATTGATCGGTACGGAATATTCGATTGATCGGTACCGCACATTCGATTGATCGGTACGGAACATTCGATTGATCGGTACAGCACTTTCGATTGATCGGTACCGCACATTCGATTGATCGGTACGGAACATTCGATTGATCAGTACGGTACATTCGAATGATCGGTTCTGTACATTCGTTTGATCGGTACCGCACATTCTATTATTCAGTACGGCACATTCGATTGTTCGGCACTGAACATTCGTTTGATCGGTACCGCACATTCGATTGATCGGTACGGAACATTCGATTGATCGGTACCGCACATTCGATTGATCGGTACCGCACATTCGATTAATCGGTAACGAACATTCGATTGATCGGTACGGAACATTCGATTGATCGGGACGGAACATTCGATTGAACGGTACCGCACATTCGATTGATCGGTACCACACATTCGATTGATCGGTACGGAACATTCGATTGATCGGTTCGGAACATTCGATTGATCGGTACGGAATATTCGTTTGATCGGTACTGCACATTCGATTGATCGGTACCGCATTTTCCATTGATCGGTGCCGCACATTCGATTAATCGGTAACGAACTTTCGATTGATCGGTACCGCACATTCGATTGATCGGTACCGTACATTCGATTGATCGGTACGGCACATTCGATTGATCGGTACCGCACATTCGATTGATCGGTACGGAACATTCGATTGATCAGTACGGTACATTCGAATGATCGGTTCTGTACATTCGTTTGATCGGTACCGCACATTCTATTATTCAGTACGGCACATTCGATTGTTCGGCACTGAACATTCGTTTGATCGGTACCGCACATTCGATTGATCGGTACGGAACATTCGATTGATCGGTACCGCACATTCGATTGATCGGCATTGAACATTCATTTTATCGGTACCGCACATTCGATTGATCGGTACGGAACATTCGATTGATCGGTACCGCACATTCGATTGATCGGTACCGCACATTCGATTAATCGGTAACGAGCATTCGATTGATCGGTACCGTACATTCGATAATTCAGTAAGGCACATTCGATTGATCGGTACGGAGCATTCGATTGATCGGGAGGGAACATTCGATTGATCGGTACCGCACATTCGATTGATCGGTACGGAATATTCGATTGATCGGTACCGCACATTCGATTGATCGGTACGGAACATTCGATTGATCGGTACAGCACTTTCGATTGATCGGTACGGAACATTCGATTGATCGGTACGGAACATTCGATTGATCGGTACGGAACATTCGATTGATCGGTACGGAACATTCGATTGATCGGTACGGAACATTCGATTGATCGGTACCGCACATTCGATTGATGCGTACCGCACATTCGATTAATCGGTAACGAACATTCGATTGATCGGTACGGAACATTCGATTGATCGGTACCGCACATTCGATTGATCGGTACCGTACATTCGATTGATCGGTACGGAACATTCGATTGATCGGTACGGAACATTCGATTGATCGGTACGGAACATTCGATTGATCGGTACCGCACATTCGATTGATCGGTACGGAACATTCGATTGATCGGTACGGAACATTCGATTGAACGGTACCGCACATTCGATTGATCGGTACCTCACATTCGATTGATCGGTACGGAACATTCGATTGATCGATTCGGAACATTCGATTGATCGGTACGGAATATTCGTTTGATCGGTACTGCACATTCGATTGATCGGTACCGCATTTTCCATTGATCGGTGCCGCACATTCGATTAATCGGTAACGAACTTTCGATTGATCGGTACCGCACATTCGATTGATCGGTACCGTACATTCGATTGATCGGTACGGCATATTCGATTGATCGGTACCGCACATTCGATTGATCGGTACGGAACATTCGATTGATCAGTACGGTACATTCGAATGATCGGTTCTGTACATTCGTTTGATCGGTACCGCACATTCTATTATTCAGTACGGCACATTCGATTGTTCGGCACTGAACATTCGTTTGATCGGTACCGCACATTCGATTGATCGGTACGGAACATTCGATTGATCGGTACCGTACATTCGATTGATCGGCACTGAACATTCATTTTATCGGTACCGCACATTCGATTGATCGGTACGGAACATTCGATTGATCGGTACCGCACATTCGATTGATCGGTACCGCACATTCGATTAATCGGTAACGAGCATTCGATTGATCGGTACCGTACATTCGATAATTCAGTACGGCACATTCGATTGATCGGTACCGCATATTCGATTGATCGGTACGGTACATTCGATTGATCGGTACCGCACATTCGATTGATCGGTACGGAACATTCGATTGATCGGGACGGAACATTCGATTGATCGGTACCGCACATTCGATTGATCGGTACGGAACATTCGATTGATCGGTTCGGAACATTCGATTGATCTGTACGGAACATTCGATTGATCGGTACGGAATATTCGTTTGATCGGTACTGCACATTCGATTGATCGGTACCGCATTTTCCATTGATCGGTGCCGCACATTCGATTAATCGGTAACGAACTTTCGATTGATCGGTACCGCACATTCGATTGATCGGTACCGTACATTCGATTGATCGGTACGGCACATTCGATTGGTCGGTACAGCACATTCCATTGATCGGCAAGGAACTTTCGATTGATCGGTACCGCACATTCGATTGATCGGTACCGTACATTCGATTGATCGGTACGGCACATTCGATTGGTCGGTACAGCACATTCCATTGATCGGCACGGAACATTCGATTGATCGGTACCGCACATTCGTTTCTTCAGTACGGCACATCCGATTGATCGGTACTGAACAATCGATTGATCGGGACGGAACATTCGATTGATCGGTACCGCACATTCGATTGATCGGTACCACACATTCGATTGATCTGTACGGAACATTCGATTGATCGGTACGGAATATTCGTTTGATCGGTACTGCACATTCGATTGATAGGTACCGCATTTTCCATTGATCGGTGCCGCATATTCGATTGATCGGTACGGAACATTCGATTGATCGGTACCGTACATTCGATTGATCGGTACCGCATATTCGATTGATCGGTACGGAACATTCGATTGATCGGTACTGAACTTTCGATTGATCGGTACCGCACATTCGATTAATCGGCAACGAACATTCGATTGATCGGTACCGCACATTCGATTGATCGGTACGGAACATTCGATTGATCGGTACCGTACATTCGATTGATCGGTACGGCACATTCGATTGATCGGTACGGAACATTCAATTAATCGGTAACGAACATTTGATTGATCGGTACCGCACGTTCGATTGATCGGTACGGAACATTCGATTGATCGGTACCGAACATTCGATTGATCGCTACGGAACATTCGTTTGATCGATACGGAACATTCGATTGATCGGTACCGCACATTCGATTATTCAGTACGGAACATTCGATTGATCGGTACGTCACATTCGATTGGTCGGTACCGTACATTCGATTGATCGGTACGGAACATTCAATTAATCGGTAACGAACATTTGATTGATCGGTACCGTACGTTCGATTGATCGGTACGGAACATTCGATTGATCGGTACCGAACATTCGATTGATCGCTACGGAACATTCGATTGATCGGTACTGAACATTCGTTTGATCGGTACCGCACATTCGATTGATCGGTACCGTACATTCGATTAATCGGTACGGAACATTCGATTGATCGGTACGGAACATTCGATTGGT
This sequence comes from Apostichopus japonicus, assembly GCF_037975245.1. Lineage (NCBI taxonomy): Eukaryota > Metazoa > Echinodermata > Holothuroidea > Aspidochirotida > Stichopodidae > Apostichopus > Apostichopus japonicus. The sequence goes on from NC_092581.1 coordinate 7,128,314, forward strand.
CGGTACGGAACATTCGATTGATCGGTACCGCACATTCGATTGATCGGTACGGAACATTCGATTGATCGGGACGGAACATTCGATTGATCGGTACCGCACATTCGATTGATCGGTACCGCACATTCGATTAATCGGTAACGAGCATTCGATTGATCGGTACCGTACATTCGATAATTCAGTACGGCACATTCGATTGATCGGTACCGCATATTCGATTGATCGGTACGGTACATTCGATTGATCGGTACCGCACATTCGATTGATCGGTACGGAACATTCGATTGATCGGGACGGAACATTCGATTGATCGGTACCGCACATTCGATTGATCGGTACGGAACATTCGATTGATCGGTTCGGAACATTCGATTGATCTGTACGGAACATTCGATTGATCGGTACGGAATATTCGTTTGATCGGTACTGCACATTCGATTGATCGGTACCGCATTTTCCATTGATCGGTGCCGCACATTCGATTAATCGGTAACGAACTTTCGATTGATCGGTACCGCACATTCGATTGATCGGTACCGTACATTCGATTGATCGGTACGGCACATTCGATTGGTCGGTACAGCACATTCCATTGATCGGCAAGGAACTTTCGATTGATCGGTACCGCACATTCGATTGATCGGTACCGTACATTCGATTGATCGGTACGGCACATTCGATTGGTCGGTACAGCACATTCCATTGATCGGCACGGAACATTCGATTGATCGGTACCGCACATTCGTTTCTTCAGTACGGCACATCCGATTGATCGGTACTGAACAATCGATTGATCGGGACGGAACATTCGATTGATCGGTACCGCACATTCGATTGATCGGTACCACACATTCGATTGATCTGTACGGAACATTCGATTGATCGGTACGGAATATTCGTTTGATCGGTACTGCACATTCGATTGATAGGTACCGCATTTTCCATTGATCGGTGCCGCATATTCGATTGATCGGTACGGAACATTCGATTGATCGGTACCGTACATTCGATTGATCGGTACCGCATATTCGATTGATCGGTACGGAACATTCGATTGATCGGTACTGAACTTTCGATTGATCGGTACCGCACATTCGATTAATCGGCAACGAACATTCGATTGATCGGTACCGCACATTCGATTGATCGGTACGGAACATTCGATTGATCGGTACCGTACATTCGATTGATCGGTACGGCACATTCGATTGATCGGTACGGAACATTCAATTAATCGGTAACGAACATTTGATTGATCGGTACCGCACGTTCGATTGATCGGTACGGAACATTCGATTGATCGGTACCGAACATTCGATTGATCGCTACGGAACATTCGTTTGATCGATACGGAACATTCGATTGATCGGTACCGCACATTCGATTATTCAGTACGGAACATTCGATTGATCGGTACGTCACATTCGATTGGTCGGTACCGTACATTCGATTGATCGGTACGGAACATTCAATTAATCGGTAACGAACATTTGATTGATCGGTACCGTACGTTCGATTGATCGGTACGGAACATTCGATTGATCGGTACCGAACATTCGATTGATCGCTACGGAACATTCGATTGTTCGGCACTGAACATTCGTTTGATCGGTACCGCACATTCGATTGATCGGTACCGTACATTCGATTAATCGGTACGGAACATTCGATTGATCGGTACGGAACATTCGATTGGTCGGTACGGAACATTCGATTGATCGGTACCGCACATTCGATTGATCGGTACGGAACATTCGATTGATCGGGACGGAACATTCGATTGATCGGTACCGCACATTCGATTGATCGGTACGGAACATTCGATTGATCGGTTCGGAACATTCGATTGATCTGTACGGAACATTCGATTGATCGGTACGGAATATTCGTTTGATCGGTACTGCACATTCGATTGATCGGTACCGCATTTTCCATTGATCGGTGCCGCACATTCGATTAATCGGTAACGAACTTTCGATTAATCGGTACCGCACATTCGATTGATCGGTACCGTACATTCGATTGATCGGTACGGCACATTCGATTGGTCGGTACAGCACATTCCATTGATCGGCACGGAACTTTCGATTGATCGGTACCGCACATTCGATTGATCGGTACCGTACATTCGATTGATCGGTACGGCACATTCGATTGGTCGGTACAGCACATTCCATTGATCGGCACGGAACATTCGATTGATCGGTACCGCACATTCGTTTCTTCAGTACGGCACATCCGATTGATCGGTACTGAACAATCGATTGATCGGGACGGAACATTCGATTGATCGGTACCGCACATTCGATTGATCGGTACCACACATTCGATTGATCTGTACGGAACATTCGATTGATCGGTACGGAATATTCGTTTGATCGGTACTGCACATTCGATTGATAGGTACCGCATTTTCCATTGATCGGTGCCGCACATTCGATTGATCGGTACGGAACATTCGATTGATCGGGAGGGAACATTCGATTGATCGGTACCGCACATTCGATTGATCAGTACGGAACATTCGATTGATCGGTACCGTACATTCGATTGATCGGTACCGCATATTCGATTGATCGGTACGGAACATTCGATTGATCGGTACTGAACTTTCGATTGATCGGTACCGCACATTCGATTAATCGGCAACGAACATTCGATTGATCGGTACCGCACATTCGATTGATCGGTACGGAACATTCGATTGATCGGTACCGTACATTCGATTGATCGGTACGGCACATTCGATTGATCGGTACGGAACATTCAATTAATCGGTAACGAACATTTGATTGATCGGTACCGCACGTTCGATTGATCGGTACGGAACATTCGATTGATCGGTACCGAACATTCGATTGATCGCTACGGAACATTCGTTTGATCGATACGGAACATTCGATTGATCGGTACCGCACATTCGATTATTCAGTACGGAACATTCGATTGATCGGTACGTCACATTCGATTGGTCGGTACCGCACATTCCATTGATCGGCACGGAATATTCGATTGATCGGTACCGCACATTCGATTCTTCAGTACGGCACATTCGATTGATCGGTACGGAACATTCGATTGATCGGTACCGCATATTCCATTATTCGGTAGAGCACATTCGATTGATCGGTACCGCACATTCGATTGATCGGTACGGAACATTCGATTGATCGGTACGGAACATTCGATTGATCGGTACCGCACATTCGATTGATCGGTACGGAACATTCGATTGATCGGGACGGAACATTCGATTGATCGGTACCGCACATTCGATTGATCGGTACCGCTCATTCGATTGATCGGTACGGAACATTCGATTGATCGGTACTGCACAATCGATTGATCGGTACAGAACATTCGATTGATCGGTACCGCATTTTCCAATGATCGGTGCCGCACATTCGATTAATCGGTACGGAACATTCGATTGATCGGTACGGAACATTCGATTGATCGGTACGGAACATTCGATTGATCGGTACGGAACATTCGATTGATTGGTACTGAACTTTCGATTGATCGGTACCGCACATTCGATTGATCGGTACGGAACATTCGATTGATCGGTACGGAACATTCGATTAATCGGTAACGAACATTCGATTGATCGGTACGGAACATTCGATTGATCGGTACCGTACATTCGATTGATCGGTACCGCACATTCGATTGATCGGTACGGAACATTCGATTAATCGGTACGGAACATTCGATTAATCGGTAACGAACATTCGATTGATCGGTACCGCACATTCGATTGATCGGTACCGTACATTCGATTAATCGGTACAACACATTCGATTATTCAGTACGGAACATTCGATTGATTTGTGCGGCACATTCGATTGGTCGGTACCGCACATTCCATTGATCGGCACGGAACATTCGATTGATCGGTACCGCACATTCGATTCTTCAGTACGGCACAATCGATTGATCGGTACTGAACATTCGGTTGATCGGTACCGCACATTCCATTATTCGGTACGGCACATTCGATTGATAGGTACTGAACTTTCGATGGATTGGTACCGCACATTCGATTGATCGGTACGGAACATTCGATTGATCGGGAGGGAACATTCGATTGATCGGTAACGCACATTCGATTGATCGGTGCCGCACATGCGATTAATCAGAAAGAACATTCGATTGATCGGTACGGAACATTCGATTGATCGGAACCGCAACTTCGATTGATCGGTACGGAACATTCGATTGATCGGTACGGGACATTCGATTGATCGGTACCGCACATTCGATTGATCGGTACGGAACATTCGATTAATCGGTACTGAACATTCGATTAATCGGTACCGCACATTCGATTGATCGGTACCGCACATTCGATTGATCGGCACGGAAAATTCGATTGATCGGTACGGAACATTCGATTGATCGGTACCGTACATTCGATTGATCGGTACTGCACATTCGATTGATCGGTACGGAACATTCGATTAATCGGTAACGAACATTCGATTGATCGGTACCGCACATTCGATTGATCGGCACCGCACATTCGATTGATCGGTACGGAACATTCGATTGATCGGTACGGAACATTCGATTGATCGGTACGGAACATTCGATTGATCGGTACGGAACATTCGATTGATCGGTACCGTACATTCGATTAATCGGTACCACATATTCGATTGATCGGTACCGTACATTCGATTGATCGGTACGGAACATTTGATTGATCGGTACGGAACATTCGATTGATCGGTACCGCACATTCGATTGATCGGTACCGCACATTCGATTGATCGGTACGGAACATTCGATTGATCGGTACTACACATTCGATTGATCGGTACCGTACATTCGATTGATCGGCACCGCACATTCGATTGATCGGTACGGAACATTCGATTGATCGGTACGGAACATTCGATTGATCGGTACCGCACATTCGATTGATCGGTACGGAACATTCGATTGATCGGTACGGAACATTCGATTGATCGGTACCGCACATTCGATTGATCGGTACGGAACATTCGATTGATCGGTACCGTACATTCGATTGATCAGTACCACATATTCGATTGATCTGTACTGAACATTCGATTAATCGGTACCGCACATTCGATTGATCGGTACGGAACATTCAATTGATCGGTACCGCACATTCGATTGATCGGTATGGAACATTCGATTGATCGGGAGGGAACATTCGATTGATCGGTGCCGCACATGCGATTAATCAGAAAGAACATTCGATTGATCGGTACGGAACATTCGATTGATCGGAACCGCAACTTCGATTGATCGGTACGGAACATTCGATTGATCGGTACGGGACATTCGATTGATCGGTACCGCACATTCGATTGATCGGTACGGAACATTCGATTAATCGGTACTGAACATTCGATTAATCGGTACCGCACATTCGATTGATCGGTACCGCACATTCGATTGATCGGCACGGAAAATTCGATTGATCGGTACGGAACATTCGATTGATCGGTACCGTACATTCGATTGATCGGTACTGCACATTCGATTGATCGGTACGGAACATTCGATTAATCGGTAACGAACATTCGATTGATCGGTACCGCACATTCGATTGATCGGCACCGCACATTCGATTGATCGGTACGGAACATTCGATTGATCGGTACGGAACATTCGATTGATCGGTACCGCACATTCGATTGATCGGTACGGAACATTCGATTGATCGGTACCGTACATTCGATTAATCGGTACCACATATTCCATTGATCGGTACCGTACATTCGATTGATCGGTACGGAACATTTGATTGATCGGTACGGAACATTCGATTGATCGGTACCGCACATTCGATTGATCGGTACCGCACATTCGATTGATCGGTACGGAACATTCGATTGATCGGTACTACACATTCGATTGATCGGTACGGAACATTCGATTGATCGGCACCGCACATTCGATTGATCGGTACGGAACATTCGATTGATCGGTACGGAACATTCGATTGATCGGTACCGCACATTCGATTGATCGGTACGGAACATTCGATTGATCGGTACGGAACATTCGATTGATCGGTACTACAAATTCGATTGATCGGTACTACAAATTCGATTGATCGGTACCGTACATTCGATTGATCGGTACCGCACATTCGATTGATCGGTACGGAACATTCGATTAATCGGTAACGAACATTCGATTGATCGGTACCGCACATTCGATTGATCGGTACGGAACATTCGTTTGATCGGTACGGGACATTCGATTGATCGGTACCGCACATTCGATTATTCAGTACGGAACATTCGATTGATCGGTACGGCACATTCGATTGGTCGGTACCGCACATTCGATTGATCGGTACGGAACATTCGATTGATCGGTACGGAACATTCGATTGATCGGTACGGAACATTCGATTGATCGGTACGGAACATCGATTGATCGGTACCGTACATTCGATTAATCGGTACCACATATTCGATTGATCGGTACCGTACATTCGATTGATCGGTACTGCACATTCGATTGATCGGTACCGTACATTCGATTAATCGGTAACGAACATTCGATTGATCGGTACCGCACATTCGATTGATCGCCACCGCACATTCGATTGATCGGTGCGGAACATTCGATTGATCGGTACGGAACATTCGATTGATCGGTACCGCACATTCGATTGATCGGTACCGCACATTCGATTGATCGGTACCGTACATTCGATTAATCGGTACTACACATTCGATTGATCGGTACGGAACATTCGATTGATCGGTACCGTACATTCGATTGATCGGTACGGAACATTCGATTGATCGGTACGGAACATTCGATTGATCGGTACGGAACATTCGATTGATCGGTTCTACAAATTCGAATGATCGGTACCGTACATTCGATTGATCGGTACCGCACATTCGATTGATCGGTACCGCACATTCGATTGATCGGTACGGAACATTCGATTGATCGGTACCGTACATTCGATTGATCGGTACGGAACATTCGATTGATCGGTACCGCACATTCGATTGATCGGTACCGTACATTCGATTAATCGGTACCAAACATTGGATTGATCGGTACGGAACATTCGATTGATCGGTACCGTACATTCGATTAATCGGTACGGAAAATTCGATTGATCGGTACGGAACATTCGATTGATCGGTACCGTACATTCGATTGATCGGGACTGCACATTCGATTAATCGGTACGGAACATTCGATTAATCGGTAACGAACATTCGATTGATCGGTACCGCACATTCGATTGATCGGCACCGCACATTCGATTGATCGGTACGGAACATTCGATTGATCGGTACGGAACATTCGATTGATCGGTTCCGCACATTCGATTGATCGGTACGAAACATTCGATTGATCGGTACCGTACATTCGATTAATCGGTACCACATATTCGATTGATCGGTACCGCACATTCGATTAATCGGCAACGAACATTCGATTGATCGGTACCGCACATTCGATTGATCGGTACGGAACATTCGATTGATCGGTACCGTACATTCGATTGATCGGTACGGCACATTCGATTGATCGGTACGGAACATTCAATTAATCGGTAACGAACATTTGATTGATCGGTACCGCACGTTCGATTGATCGGTACGGAACATTCGATTGATCGGTACCGAACATTCGATTGATCGCTACGGAACATTCGTTTGATCGATACGGAACATTCGATTGATCGGTACCGCACATTCGATTATTCAGTACGGAACATTCGATTGATCGGTACGTCACATTCGATTGGTCGGTACCGTACATTCGATTGATCGGTACGGAACATTCAATTAATCGGTAACGAACATTTGATTGATCGGTACCGTACGTTCGATTGATCGGTACGGAACATTCGATTGATCGGTACCGAACATTCGATTGATCGCTACGGAACATTCGATTGTTCGGCACTGAACATTCGTTTGATCGGTACCGCACATTCGATTGATCGGTACCGTACATTCGATTAATCGGTACGGAACATTCGATTGATCGGTACGGAACATTCGATTGGTCGGTACGGAACATTCGATTGATCGGTACCGCACATTCGATTGATCGGTACGGAACATTCGATTGATCGGGACGGAACATTCGATTGATCGGTACCGCACATTCGATTGATCGGTACGGAACATTCGATTGATCGGTTCGGAACATTCGATTGATCTGTACGGAACATTCGATTGATCGGTACGGAATATTCGTTTGATCGGTACTGCACATTCGATTGATCGGTACCGCATTTTCCATTGATCGGTGCCGCACATTCGATTAATCGGTAACGAACTTTCGATTAATCGGTACCGCACATTCGATTGATCGGTACCGTACATTCGATTGATCGGTACGGCACATTCGATTGGTCGGTACAGCACATTCCATTGATCGGCACGGAACTTTCGATTGATCGGTACCGCACATTCGATTGATCGGTACCGTACATTCGATTGATCGGTACGGCACATTCGATTGGTCGGTACAGCACATTCCATTGATCGGCACGGAACATTCGATTGATCGGTACCGCACATTCGTTTCTTCAGTACGGCACATCCGATTGATCGGTACTGAACAATCGATTGATCGGGACGGAACATTCGATTGATCGGTACCGCACATTCGATTGATCGGTACCACACATTCGATTGATCTGTACGGAACATTCGATTGATCGGTACGGAATATTCGTTTGATCGGTACTGCACATTCGATTGATAGGTACCGCATTTTCCATTGATCGGTGCCGCACATTCGATTGATCGGTACGGAACATTCGATTGATCGGGAGGGAACATTCGATTGATCGGTACCGCACATTCGATTGATCAGTACGGAACATTCGATTGATCGGTACCGTACATTCGATTGATCGGTACCGCATATTCGATTGATCGGTACGGAACATTCGATTGATCGGTACTGAACTTTCGATTGATCGGTACCGCACATTCGATTAATCGGCAACGAACATTCGATTGATCGGTACCGCACATTCGATTGATCGGTACGGAACATTCGATTGATCGGTACCGTACATTCGATTGATCGGTACGGCACATTCGATTGATCGGTACGGAACATTCAATTAATCGGTAACGAACATTTGATTGATCGGTACCGCACGTTCGATTGATCGGTACGGAACATTCGATTGATCGGTACCGAACATTCGATTGATCGCTACGGAACATTCGTTTGATCGATACGGAACATTCGATTGATCGGTACCGCACATTCGATTATTCAGTACGGAACATTCGATTGATCGGTACGTCACATTCGATTGGTCGGTACCGCACATTCCATTGATCGGCACGGAATATTCGATTGATCGGTACCGCACATTCGATTCTTCAGTACGGCACATTCGATTGATCGGTACGGAACATTCGATTGATCGGTACCGCATATTCCATTATTCGGTAGAGCACATTCGATTGATCGGTACCGCACATTCGATTGATCGGTACGGAACATTCGATTGATCGGTACGGAACATTCGATTGATCGGTACCGCACATTCGATTGATCGGTACGGAACATTCGATTGATCGGGACGGAACATTCGATTGATCGGTACCGCACATTCGATTGATCGGTACCGCTCATTCGATTGATCGGTACGGAACATTCGATTGATCGGTACTGCACAATCGATTGATCGGTACAGAACATTCGATTGATCGGTACCGCATTTTCCAATGATCGGTGCCGCACATTCGATTAATCGGTACGGAACATTCGATTGATCGGTACGGAACATTCGATTGATCGGTACGGAACATTCGATTGATCGGTACGGAACATTCGATTGATTGGTACTGAACTTTCGATTGATCGGTACCGCACATTCGATTGATCGGTACGGAACATTCGATTGATCGGTACGGAACATTCGATTAATCGGTAACGAACATTCGATTGATCGGTACGGAACATTCGATTGATCGGTACCGTACATTCGATTGATCGGTACCGCACATTCGATTGATCGGTACGGAACATTCGATTAATCGGTACGGAACATTCGATTAATCGGTAACGAACATTCGATTGATCGGTACCGCACATTCGATTGATCGGTACCGTACATTCGATTAATCGGTACAACACATTCGATTATTCAGTACGGAACATTCGATTGATTTGTGCGGCACATTCGATTGGTCGGTACCGCACATTCCATTGATCGGCACGGAACATTCGATTGATCGGTACCGCACATTCGATTCTTCAGTACGGCACAATCGATTGATCGGTACTGAACATTCGGTTGATCGGTACCGCACATTCCATTATTCGGTACGGCACATTCGATTGATAGGTACTGAACTTTCGATGGATTGGTACCGCACATTCGATTGATCGGTACGGAACATTCGATTGATCGGGAGGGAACATTCGATTGATCGGTAACGCACATTCGATTGATCGGTGCCGCACATGCGATTAATCAGAAAGAACATTCGATTGATCGGTACGGAACATTCGATTGATCGGAACCGCAACTTCGATTGATCGGTACGGAACATTCGATTGATCGGTACGGGACATTCGATTGATCGGTACCGCACATTCGATTGATCGGTACGGAACATTCGATTAATCGGTACTGAACATTCGATTAATCGGTACCGCACATTCGATTGATCGGTACCGCACATTCGATTGATCGGCACGGAAAATTCGATTGATCGGTACGGAACATTCGATTGATCGGTACCGTACATTCGATTGATCGGTACTGCACATTCGATTGATCGGTACGGAACATTCGATTAATCGGTAACGAACATTCGATTGATCGGTACCGCACATTCGATTGATCGGCACCGCACATTCGATTGATCGGTACGGAACATTCGATTGATCGGTACGGAACATTCGATTGATCGGTACGGAACATTCGATTGATCGGTACGGAACATTCGATTGATCGGTACCGTACATTCGATTAATCGGTACCACATATTCGATTGATCGGTACCGTACATTCGATTGATCGGTACGGAACATTTGATTGATCGGTACGGAACATTCGATTGATCGGTACCGCACATTCGATTGATCGGTACCGCACATTCGATTGATCGGTACGGAACATTCGATTGATCGGTACTACACATTCGATTGATCGGTACCGTACATTCGATTGATCGGCACCGCACATTCGATTGATCGGTACGGAACATTCGATTGATCGGTACGGAACATTCGATTGATCGGTACCGCACATTCGATTGATCGGTACGGAACATTCGATTGATCGGTACGGAACATTCGATTGATCGGTACCGCACATTCGATTGATCGGTACGGAACATTCGATTGATCGGTACCGTACATTCGATTGATCAGTACCACATATTCGATTGATCTGTACTGAACATTCGATTAATCGGTACCGCACATTCGATTGATCGGTACGGAACATTCAATTGATCGGTACCGCACATTCGATTGATCGGTATGGAACATTCGATTGATCGGGAGGGAACATTCGATTGATCGGTGCCGCACATGCGATTAATCAGAAAGAACATTCGATTGATCGGTACGGAACATTCGATTGATCGGAACCGCAACTTCGATTGATCGGTACGGAACATTCGATTGATCGGTACGGGACATTCGATTGATCGGTACCGCACATTCGATTGATCGGTACGGAACATTCGATTAATCGGTACTGAACATTCGATTAATCGGTACCGCACATTCGATTGATCGGTACCGCACATTCGATTGATCGGCACGGAAAATTCGATTGATCGGTACGGAACATTCGATTGATCGGTACCGTACATTCGATTGATCGGTACTGCACATTCGATTGATCGGTACGGAACATTCGATTAATCGGTAACGAACATTCGATTGATCGGTACCGCACATTCGATTGATCGGCACCGCACATTCGATTGATCGGTACGGAACATTCGATTGATCGGTACGGAACATTCGATTGATCGGTACCGCACATTCGATTGATCGGTACGGAACATTCGATTGATCGGTACCGTACATTCGATTAATCGGTACCACATATTCCATTGATCGGTACCGTACATTCGATTGATCGGTACGGAACATTTGATTGATCGGTACGGAACATTCGATTGATCGGTACCGCACATTCGATTGATCGGTACCGCACATTCGATTGATCGGTACGGAACATTCGATTGATCGGTACTACACATTCGATTGATCGGTACGGAACATTCGATTGATCGGCACCGCACATTCGATTGATCGGTACGGAACATTCGATTGATCGGTACGGAACATTCGATTGATCGGTACCGCACATTCGATTGATCGGTACGGAACATTCGATTGATCGGTACGGAACATTCGATTGATCGGTACTACAAATTCGATTGATCGGTACTACAAATTCGATTGATCGGTACTGTACATTCGATTGATCGGTACCGCACATTCGATTGATCGGTACGGAACATTCGATTAATCGGTAACGAACATTCGATTGATCGGTACCGCACATTCGATTGATCGGTACGGAACATTCGTTTGATCGGTACGGGACATTCGATTGATCGGTACCGCACATTCGATTATTCAGTACGGAACATTCGATTGATCGGTACGGCACATTCGATTGGTCGGTACCGCACATTCGATTGATCGGTACGGAACATTCGATTGATCGGTACGGAACATTCGATTGATCGGTACGGAACATTCGATTGATCGGTACGGAACATCGATTGATCGGTACCGTACATTCGATTAATCGGTACCACATATTCGATTGATCGGTACCGTACATTCGATTGATCGGTACTGCACATTCGATTGATCGGTACCGTACATTCGATTAATCGGTAACGAACATTCGATTGATCGGTACCGCACATTCGATTGATCGCCACCGCACATTCGATTGATCGGTGCGGAACATTCGATTGATCGGTACGGAACATTCGATTGATCGGTACCGCACATTCGATTGATCGGTACCGCACATTCGATTGATCGGTACCGTACATTCGATTAATCGGTACTACACATTCGATTGATCGGTACGGAACATTCGATTGATCGGTACCGTACATTCGATTGATCGGTACGGAACATTCGATTGATCGGTACGGAACATTCGATTGATCGGTACGGAACATTCGATTGATCGGTTCTACAAATTCGAATGATCGGTACCGTACATTCGATTGATCGGTACCGCACATTCGATTGATCGGTACCGCACATTCGATTGATCGGTACGGAACATTCGATTGATCGGTACCGTACATTCGATTGATCGGTACGGAACATTCGATTGATCGGTACCGCACATTCGATTGATCGGTACCGTACATTCGATTAATCGGTACCAAACATTGGATTGATCGGTACGGAACATTCGATTGATCGGTACCGTACATTCGATTAATCGGTACGGAAAATTCGATTGATCGGTACGGAACATTCGATTGATCGGTACCGTACATTCGATTGATCGGGACTGCACATTCGATTAATCGGTACGGAACATTCGATTAATCGGTACGGAACATTCGATTGATCGGTACCGCACATTCGATTGATCGGCACCGCACATTCGATTGATCGGTACGGAACATTCGATTGATCGGTACGGAACATTCGATTGATCGGTTCCGCACATTCGATTGATCGGTACGAAACATTCGATTGATCGGTACCGTACATTCGATTAATCGGTACCACATATTCGATTGATCGGTACCGTACATTCGATTGATCCGTACTGCACATTCGATTGATCGGTACGGAACATTCGATTGATCGGTACTACAAATTCGATTGATCGGTACCGTACATTCGATTGATCGGTACCGCACATTCGATTGATCGGTACGGAACATTCGATTGATCGGTAACGAACATTCGATTGATCGGTACGGAACATTCGATTGATCGGTACCGCACATTCGATTGATCGGTACCGTACATTCGATTAATCGGTACCAAACATTGGATTGATCGGTACGGAACATTCGATTGATCGGTACCGTACATTCGATTAATCGGTACGGAAAGTTCGATTGATCGGTACGGAACATTCGATTGCTCGGTACCGTACATTCGATTGATCCGGACTGCACATTCGATTGATCGGTACGGAACATTCGATTAATCGGTAACGAACATTCGATTGATCGGTACCGCACATTCGATTGATCGGCACCGCACATTCGATTGATCGGTACGGAACATTCGATTGATCGGTACGGAACATTCGATTGATCGGTTCCGCACATTCGATTGATCGGTACGGAACATTCGATTGATCGGTACCGTACATTCGATTAATCGGTACCACATATTCGATTGATCGGTACCGTACATTCGATTGATCCGTACTGCACATTCGATTGATCGGTACGGAACATTCGATTGATCGGTACTACAAATTCGATTGATCGGTACCGTACATTCGATTGATCGGTACCGCACATTCGATTGATCGGTACGGAACATTCGATTAATCGGTAACGAACATTCGATTGATCGGTACCGCACATTCGATTGATCGGTACGGAACATTCGTTTGATCGGTACGGGACATTCGATTGATCGGTACCGCACATTCGATTATTCAGTACGGAACATTCGATTGATCGGTACAGCACATTCGATTAATCGGTAACGAACTTTCGATTGATCGGTACGGAACATTCGATTGATCAATACCGAACATTCGATTGATCGGTACCGCACATTCGATTGATCGGTACCGCACATTCGATTGATCGGTACGGAACATTCGATTGATCGGTACCGCACATTCGATTGATCGGTACCGTACATTCGATTAATCGGTACCACACATTCGATTGATCGGTACGGAATATTCGATTGATCGTTACCGTACATTCGATTGATCGGTACCGCACATTCGATTGATCGGTGCGGAACATTCGATTAATCGGGAACGAACATTCGATTGATCGGTACCGCACATTCGATTGATCGGTACGGAACATTCGATTGATCGGTACCGTACATTCGATTGATCGGTACGGAACATTCGATTGATCGCTACCGCACATTCCATTGATCGGTACGGAACATTCGATTGATCGGTACCGTACATTCGATTGATCGGTACGGAACATTCGATTGATCGGTACCGCACATTCGATTGATCGGTACCGTACATTCGATTAATCGGTACCAAACATTCGATTGATCGGTACGGAACATTCGATTGATCGGTACCGCACATTCGATTGATCGGTACCGTACATTCGATTAATCGGTACGGAAAATTCGATTGATCGGTACGGAACAATCGATTGATCGGTACCGTACATTCGATTGATCGGTACTGCACATTCGATTGATCGGTACGGAACATTCGATTAATCGGTTACGAACATTCGATTATTCAGTACGGAACATTCGATTGATCGGTACGGCACATTCGATTGGTCGGTACGGAACATTCGATTGAACGGTACGGAATATTCGTTTGATCGGTACGGCACATTCGATTGATCGGTACGGAACATTCGATTAATCGGTAACGAACATTCGATTGATCGGTACCGCATTTTCCATTGATCAGTGCCGCACATTCGATTAATCGGGAACGAACATTCGATTGATCGGTACCGCACATTCGATTGATCGGTACGGAACATTCGATTGATCGGTACCGTACATTCGATTGATCGGTACGGAACATTCGATTGATCGGTACCGCACATTCGATTGATCGGTACGGAACATTCGATTGATCGGTACCGTACATTCGATTGATCGGTACGGAACATTCGATTGATCGGTACCGCACATTCGATTGATCGGTACCGTACATTCGATTAATCGGTACCAATCATTCGATTGATCGGTACGGAACATTCGATTGATCGGTACCGCTCATTCGATTGATCGGTACCGTACATTCGATTAATCGGTACGGAAAATTCGATTGATCGGTACGGAACATTCGATTGATCGGTACCGTACATTCGATTGATCGGTACTACACATTCGATTGATCGGTACGGAACATTCGATTAATCGGTAACGAACATTCGATTGATCGGTACCGCACATTCGATTGATCGGCACCGCACATTCGATTGATCGGTACGGAACATTCGATTGATCGGTACGGAACATTCGATTGATCGGTACCGCACATTCGATTGATCGGTACGGAACATTCGATTGATCGGTACCGTACATTCGATAAATCGGTACCACATATTCGATTGATCGGTACCGTACATTCGATTGATCGGTACGGAACATTTGATTGATCGGTACGGCACATTCGATTGGTCGGTACGGAACATTCGATTGAACGGTACGGAATATTCGTTTGATCGGTACGGCACATTCGATTGATCGGTACGGAACATTCGATTAATCGGTAACGAACATTCGATTGATCGGTACCGCATTTTCCATTGATCAGTGCCGCACATTCGATTAATCGGGAACGAACATTCGATTGATCGGTACCGCACATTCGATTGATCGGTACGGAACATTCGATTGATCGGTACCGTACATTCGATTGATCGGTACGGAACATTCGATTGATCGGTACCGCACATTCGATTGATCGGTACGGAACATTCGATTGATCGGTACCGTACATTCGATTGATCGGTACGGAACATTCGATTGATCGGTACCGCACATTCGATTGATCGGTACCGTACATTCGATTAATCGGTACCAAACATTCGATTGATCGGTACGGAACATTCGATTGATCGGTACCGCACATTCGATTGATCGGTACCGTACATTCGATTAATCGGTACCAAACATTCGATTGATCGGTACGGAACATTCGATTGATCGGTACCGCTCATTCGATTGATCGGTACCGTACATTCGATTAATCGGTACGGAAAATTCGATTGATCGGTACGGAACATTCGATTGATCGGTACCGTACATTCGATTGATCGGTACTGCACATTCGATTGATCGGTACGGAACATTCGATTAATCGGTAACGAACATTCGATTGATCGGTACCGCACATTCGATTGATCGGAACCGCACATTCGATTGATCGGTACGAAACATTCGATTGATCGGTACGGAACATTCGATTGATCGGTACCGCACATTCGATTGATCGGTACGGAACATTCGATTGATCGGTACCGTACATTCGATAAATCGGTACCACATATTCGATTGATCGGTACCGTACATTCGATTGATCGGTACGGAACATTTGATAGATCCGTACGGCACATTCGATTGATCGGTACCGCACATTCGATTGATCGGTACCGCATATTCGATTGATCGGTACGGAACATTCGATTGATCGGTACTACACATTCGATTGATCGGTACCGTACATTCGATTGATGGGCACCGCACATTCGATTGATCGGTACGGAACATTCGATTGATCGGTACGGAACATTCGATTGATCGGTACCGCACATTCGATTGATCGGTACGGAACATTCGATTGATCGGTACGGAACATTCGATTGATCGGTACTACAAATTCGATTGATCGGTACCGTACATTCGATTGATCGGTACCGCACATTCGATTGATCGGTACGGAACATTCGATTAATCGGTAACGAACATTCGATTGATCGGTACCGCACATTCGATTGATCGGTACGGAACATTCGTTTGATCGGTACGGGACATTCGATTGATCGGTACCGCACATTCGATTATTCAGTACGGAACATTCGATTGATCGGTACGGCACATTCGATTGGTCGGTACCGCACATTCGATTGATCGGTACGGAACATTCGATTGATCGGTACGGAACATTAGATTGATCGGTACGGAACATTCGATTGATCGGTACCGTACATTCGATTAATCGGTACCACATATTCGATTGATCGGTACCGTACATTCGATTGATCGGTACTGCACATTCGATTGATCGGTACCGTACATTCGATTAATCGGTAACGAACATTCGATTGATCGGTACCGCACATTCGATTGATCGCCACCGCACACTCGATTGATCGGTGCGGAACATTCGATTGATCGGTACGGAACATTCGATTGATCGGTACCGCACATTCGATTGATCGGTACCGCACATTCGATTGATTGTTACCGTACATTCGATTAATCGGTACTACACATTCGATTGATCGGTACGGAACATTCGATTGATCGGTACCGTACATTCGATTGATCGGTACCGCACATTCGATTGATCGGTACCGAACATTCGATTGATCGGTACGGAACATTCGATTGATCGGTACCGTACATTCAATTGATCGGTACGGAACATTCGATTGATCGGTACCGCACATTCGATTGATCGGTACCGTACATTCGATTAATCGGTACGGAACATTCGATTGATCGGTACGGAACATTCGATTGATCGGTACCGTACATTCGATTAATCGGTACGGAAAATTCGATTGATCGGTACGGAACATTAGATTGATCGGTACCGTACATTCGATTGATCTGTACCGCACATTCGATTGATCGGTACGGAACATTCGATTAATCGGTAACGAACATTCGATTGATCGATACCGCACATTCGATTGATCGGCACCGCACATTCGATTGATCGGTACGGAACATTCGATTGATCGGTACCGTACATTCGATTAATCGGTACCACATATTCGATTGATCGGTACCGTACATTCGATTGATCGGTACTGCACATTCGATTGATCGGTACGGAACATTCGATTGATCGGTACTACAAATTCGATTGATCGGTACCGTACATTCGATTGATCGGTACCGCACATTCGATTGATCGGTACGGAACATTCGATTAATCGGTAACGAACATTCGATTGATCGGTACCGCACATTCGATTGATCGGTACGGAACATTCGTTTGATCGGTACGGGACATTCGATTGATCGGTACCGCACATTCGATTATTCAGTACGGAACATTCGATTGATCGGTACGGCACATTCGATTGGTCGGTACGGAACATTCGATTGATCGGTACGGAATATTCGTTTGATCGGTACTGCACATTCGATTGATCGGTACGGAACATTCGATTGATCGGTACGGAACATTCGATTGATCGGTACGGAACATTCGATTGATCGGTACGGAACATTCGATTGGTCGGTACGGAATATTCGATTGATCGGTACCGCATTTTCCATTGATCAGTGCCGCACATTCGATTAATCGGTAACGAACTTTCGATTGATCGGTACGGAACATTCGATTGATCAATACCGAACATTCGATTGATCGGTACCGCACATTCGATTGATCGGTACCGCACATTCGATTGATCAGTACGGAACATTCGATTGATCGGTACCGCACTTTCGATTGATCGGTACCGTACATTCGATTAATCGGGACCACACATTCGATTGATCGGTACGGAACGTTCGATTGATCGGTACCGTACATTCGATTGATCGGTACCGCACATTCGATTGATCGGTACGGAACATTCGATTAATCGGGAACGAACATTCGATTGATCGGTACGGAACATTCGATTGATCGGTACCGTACATTCGATTGATCGGTACGGAACATTCGATTGATCGGTACCGCACATTCCATTGATCGGTACGGAACATTCGATTGATCGGTACCGCACATTCGATTGATCGGTACGGAACATTCGATTGATCGGTACCGCACATTCGATTGATCGGTACCGTACATTCGATTAATCGGTACCAAACATTCGATTGATCGGTACGGAACATTCGATTGATCGGTACCGTACATTCGATTGATCGGTACTGCACATTCGATTGATCGGTACGGAACATTCGATTAATCGGAAACGAACATTCGATTGATCGGTACCGCACATTCGATTGATCGGAACCGCACATTCGATTGATCGGTACGGAACATTCGATTGATCGGTACGGAACATTCGATTGATCGGTAACGCACATTCGATTGATCGGTACGGAACATTCGATTGATCGGTACCGTACATTCGATTAATCGGTACCACATATTCGATTGATCGGTACCGTACATTCGATTGATCGGTACTGCACATTCGATTGATCGGTACGTAACATTCGATTAATCGGTAACGAACATTCGATTGATCGGTACCGCACATTAGATTGATCGCCACCGCACATTCGATTGATCGGTGCGGAACATTCGATTGATCGGTACGGAACATTCGATTGATCGGTACCGCACATTCGATTGATCGGTACCGAACATTCGATTGATCGGTATCGTACATTCGATTAATCGGTACGGAACATTCTATTGATCGGTACGGAACATTCGATTGATCGGTACCGTACATTCGATTGATCGGTACGGAACATTCGATTGATCGGTACGGAACATTCGATTGATCGGTACCGCACATTCGATTGATCGGTACCGCACATTCGATTGATCGGTACGGAACATTCGATTGATCGGTACTACACATTCGATTGATCGGTACAGAACATTCGATTGATCGGCACCGCACATTCGATTGATCGGTACGGAACATTCGATTGATCGGTACCGTACATTCGATTGATCGGTACCGCACATTCGATTGATCGGTACGGAACATTCGTTTGATCGGTACGGGACATTCGATTGATCGGTACGGCACATTCGATTATTCAGTACGGAACATTCGATTGATCGGTACGGAACATTCGATTGATCGGTACGGAACATTCGATTAATCGGGAACGAACATTCGATTGATCGGTACCGCACATTCGATTGATCGGTACGGAACATTCGATTGATCGGTACCGTACATTCGATTGATCGGTACGGAACATTCGATTGATCGGTACCGCACATTCCATTGATCGGTACGGAACATTCGATTGATCGGTACCGCACATTCGATTGATCGGTACGGAACATTCGATTGATCGGTACCGCACATTCGATTGATCGGTACCGTACATTCGATTAATCGGTACCAAACATTCGATTGATCGGTACGGAACATTCGATTGATCGGTACCGTACATTCGATTGATCGGTACTGCACATTCGATTGATCGGTACGGAACATTCGATTAATCGGTAACGAACATTCGATTGATCGGTACCGCACATTCGATTGATCGGCACCGCACATTCGATTGATCGGTACGGAACATTCGATTGATCGGTACGGAACATTCGATTGATCGGTACCGCACATTCGATTGATCGGTACGGAACATTCGATTGATCGGTACCGTACATTCGATTAATCGGTACCACATATTCGATTGATCGGTACCGCACATTCGATTGATCGGTACGGAACATTTGATTGATCGGTACTACACATTCGATTGATCGGTACCGCACATTCGATTGATCGGTACCGCACATTCGATTGATCGGTACGGAACATTCGATTGATCGGTACTACACATTCGATTGATCGGTACCGTACATTCGATTGATCGGCACCGCACATTCGATTGATCGGTACGGAACATTCGATTGATCGGTACGGAACATTCGATTGATCGGTACCGCACATTCGATTGATCGGTACGGAACATTCGATTGATCGGTACGGAACATTCGATTGATCGGTACTACAAATTCGATTGATCGGTACCGTACATTCGATTGATCGGTACCGCACATTCGATTGATCGGTACGGAACATTCGATTAATCGGTAACGAACATTCGATTGATCGGTACGGAACATTCGATTGATCGGTACGGAACATTCGATTGATCGGTACGGAACATTCGATTGATCGGTACGGAACATTCGATTGATCGGTACTACAAATTCGATTGATCGGTACCGTACATTCGATTGATCGGTACCGCACATTCGATTGATCGGTACGGAACATTCGATTAATCGGTAACGAACATTCGATTGATCGGTGCCGCACATTCGATTGATCGGTACGGAACATTCGTTTGATCGGTACGGAACATTCGATTGATCGGTACCGCACATTCGATTATTCAGTACGGAACATTCGATTGATCGGTACGGCACATTCGATTGATCGGTACGGAACATTCGATTGATCGGTACGGAACATTCGATTGATCGGTACCGTACATTCGATTAATCGGTACCACATATTCGATTGATCGGTACCGTACATTCGATTGATCGGTACTGCACATTCGATTGATCGGTACCGTACATTCGATTAATCGGTAACGAACATTCGATTGATCGGTACCGCACATTCGATTGATCGCCACCGCACATTCGATTGATCGGTGCGGAACATTCGATTGATCGGTACGGAACATTCGATTGATCGGTACCGCACATTCGATTGATCGGTACCGCACATTCGATTGATCGGTACCGTACATTCGATTAATCGGTACTACACATTCGATTGATCGGTACGGAACATTCGATTGATCGGTACCGTACATTCGATTGATCGGTACGGAACATTCGATTGATCGGTACGGAACATTCGATTGATCGGTACCGCACATTCGATTGATCGGTACCGCACATTCGATTGATCGGTACGGAACATTCGATTGATCGGCACTACACATTCGATTGATCGGTACCGTACATTCGATTGATCGGCACCGCACATTCGATTGATCGGTACGGAACATTCGATTGATCGGTACGGAACATTCGATTGATCGGTACCGCACATTCGATTGATCGGTACGGAACATTCGATTGATCGGTACGGAACATTCGATTGATCGGTACTACAAATTCGATTGATCGGTACCGTACATTCGATTGATCGGTACCGCACATTCGATTGATCGGTACGGAACATTCGATTAATCGGTAACGAACATTCGATTGATCGGTACCGCACATTCGATTGATCGGTACGGAACATTCGATTGATCGGTACGGCACATTCGATTGGTCGGTACCGCACATTCGATTGATCGGTACGGAACATTCGATTGATCGGTACGGAACATTCGATTGATCGGTACTGCACATTCGATTGATCGGTACGGAATATTCGTTTGATCGGTACTGCACATTCGATTGATCGGTACCGCACATTCGATTGATCGCCACCGCACATTCGATTGATCGGTGCGGAACATTCGATTGATCGGTACGGAACATTCGATTGATCGGTACCGCACATTCGATTGATCGGTACCGCACATTCGATTGATCGGTACCGTACATTCGATTAATCGGTACTACACATTCGATTGATCGGTACGGAACATTCGATTGATCGGTACCGTACATTCGATTGATCGGTACGGAACATTCGATTGATCGGTACGGAACATTCGATTGATCGGTACCGCACATTCGATTGATCGGTACCGCACATTCGATTGATCGGTACGGAACATTCGATTGATCGGTACGGAACATTCGATTGATCGGTACCGTACATTCGATTGATCGGCACCGCACATTCAATTGATCGGTACGGAACATTCGATTGATCGGTACGGAACATTCGATTGATCGGTACGGATCATTCGATTGATCGGTACTACAAATTCGATTGATCGGTACCGTACATTCGATTGATCGGTACCGCACATTCGATTGATCGGTACGGAACATTCGATTAATCGGTAACGAACATTCGATTGATCGGTACCGCACATTCGATTGATCGGTACGGAACATTCGTTTGATCGGTACCGTACATTCGATTGATCGGTACGGAACATTTGATTGATCGGTACGGAACATTCGATTGATCGGTACCGCACATTCGATTGATCGGTACCGCACATTCGATTGATCGGTACGGAACATTCGATTGATCGGTACTACACATTCGATTGATCGGTACCGTACATTCGATTGATGGGCACCGCACATTCGATTGATCGGTACGGAACATTCGATTGATCGGTACGGAACATTCGATTGATCGGTACCGCACATTCGATTGATCGGTACGGAACATTCGATTGATCGGTACGGAACATTCGATTGATCGGTACTACAAATTCGATTGATCGGTACCGTACATTCGATTGATCGGTACCGCACATTCGATTGATCGGTACGGAACATTCGATTAATCGGTAACGAACATTCGATTGATCGGTACCGCACATTCGATTGATCGGTACGGAACATTCGTTTGATCGGTACGGGACATTCGATTGATCGGTACCGCACATTCGATTATTCAGTACGGAACATTCGATTGATCGGTACGGCACATTCGATTGGTCGGTACCGCACATTCGATTGATCGGTACGGAACATTCGATTGATCGGTACGGAACATTCGATTGATCGGTACGGAACATTCGATTGATCGGTACCGTACATTCGATTAATCGGTACCACATATTCGATTGATCGGTACCGTACATTCGATTGATCGGTACTGCACATTCGATTGATCGGTACCGTACATTCGATTAATCGGTAACGAACATTCGATTGATCGGTACCGCACATTCGATTGATCGCCACCGCACACTCGATTGATCGGTGCGGAACATTCGATTGATCGGTACGGAACATTCGATTGATCGGTACCGCACATTCGATTGATCGGTACCGCACATTCGATTGATTGTTACCGTACATTCGATTAATCGGTACTACACATTCGATTGATCGGTACGGAACATTCGATTGATCGGTACCGTACATTCGATTGATCGGTACGGAACATTCGATTGATCGGTACGGAACATTCGATTGATCGGTACCGCACATTCGATTGATCGGTACCGTACATTCGATTGATCGGCACCGCACATTCGATTGATCGGTACGGAACATTCGATTGATCGGTACGGAACATTCGATTGATTGGTACCGCACATTCGATTGATCGGTACGGAACATTCGATTGATCGGTACGGAACATTCGATTGATCGGTACTACAAATTCGATTGATCGGTACCGTACATTCGATTGATCGGTACCGCACATTCGATTGATCGGTACCGCACATTCGATTGATCGGTACGGAACATTCGATTGATCGGTACCGTACATTCAATTGATCGGTACGGAACATTCGATTGATCGGTACCGCACATTCGATTGATCGGTACCGTACATTCGATTGATCGGTACGGAACATTCGATTGATCGGTACTACAAATTCGATTGATCGGTACCGTACATTCGATTAATCGGTACCACATATTCGATTGATCGGTACCGTACATTCGATTGATCGGTACTGCACATTCGATTGATCGGTACCGTACATTCGATTAATCGGTAACGAACATTCGATTGATCGGTACCGCACATTCGATTGATCGCCACCGCACATTCGATTGATCGGTGCGGAACATTCGATTGATCGGTACGGAACATTCGATTGATCGGTACCGCACATTCGATTGATCGGTACCGCACATTCGATTGATCGGTACCGTACATTCGATTAATCGGTACTACACATTCGATTGATCGGTACGGAACATTCGATTGATCGGTACCGTACATTCGATTGATCGGTACGGAACATTCGATTGATCGGTACGGAACATTCGATTGATCGGTACCGCACATTCGATTGATCGGTACCGCACATTCGATTGATCGGTACGGAACATTCGATTGATCGGCACTACACATTCGATTGATCGGTACCGTACATTCGATTGATCGGCACCGCACATTCGATTGATCGGTACGGAACATTCGATTGATCGGTACGGAACATTCGATTGATCGGTACCGCACATTCGATTGATCGGTACGGAACATTCGATTGATCGGTACGGAACATTCGATTGATCGGTACTACAAATTCGATTGATCGGTACCGTACATTCGATTGATCGGTACCGCACATTCGATTGATCGGTACGGAACATTCGATTAATCGGTAACGAACATTCGATTGATCGGTACCGCACATTCGATTGATCGGTACGGAACATTCGATTGATCGGTACGGCACATTCGATTGGTCGGTACCGCACATTCGATTGATCGGTACGGAACATTCGATTGATCGGTACGGAACATTCGATTGATCGGTACTGCACATTCGATTGATCGGTACGGAATATTCGTTTGATCGGTACTGCACATTCGATTGATCGGTACCGCACATTCGATTGATCGCCACCGCACATTCGATTGATCGGTGCGGAACATTCGATTGATCGGTACGGAACATTCGATTGATCGGTACCGCACATTCGATTGATCGGTACCGCACATTCGATTGATCGGTACCGTACATTCGATTAATCGGTACTACACATTCGATTGATCGGTACGGAACATTCGATTGATCGGTACCGTACATTCGATTGATCGGTACGGAACATTCGATTGATCGGTACGGAACATTCGATTGATCGGTACCGCACATTCGATTGATCGGTACCGCACATTCGATTGATCGGTACGGAACATTCGATTGATCGGTACGGAACATTCGATTGATCGGTACCGTACATTCGATTGATCGGCACCGCACATTCAATTGATCGGTACGGAACATTCGATTGATCGGTACGGAACATTCGATTGATCGGTACGGATCATTCGATTGATCGGTACTACAAATTCGATTGATCGGTACCGTACATTCGATTGATCGGTACCGCACATTCGATTGATCGGTACGGAACATTCGATTAATCGGTAACGAACATTCGATTGATCGGTACCGCACATTCGATTGATCGGTACGGAACATTCGTTTGATCGGTACCGTACATTCGATTGATCGGTACGGAACATTTGATTGATCGGTACGGAACATTCGATTGATCGGTACCGCACATTCGATTGATCGGTACCGCACATTCGATTGATCGGTACGGAACATTCGATTGATCGGTACTACACATTCGATTGATCGGTACCGTACATTCGATTGATGGGCACCGCACATTCGATTGATCGGTACGGAACATTCGATTGATCGGTACGGAACATTCGATTGATCGGTACCGCACATTCGATTGATCGGTACGGAACATTCGATTGATCGGTACGGAACATTCGATTGATCGGTACTACAAATTCGATTGATCGGTACCGTACATTCGATTGATCGGTACCGCACATTCGATTGATCGGTACGGAACATTCGATTAATCGGTAACGAACATTCGATTGATCGGTACCGCACATTCGATTGATCGGTACGGAACATTCGTTTGATCGGTACGGAACATTCGATTGATCGGTACCGCACATTCGATTATTCAGTACGGAACATTCGATTGATCGGTACGGCACATTCGATTGGTCGGTACCGCACATTCGATTGATCGGTACGGAACATTCGATTGATCGGTACGGAACATTCGATTGATCGGTACGGAACATTCGATTGATCGGTACCGTACATTCGATTAATCGGTACCACATATTCGATTGATCGGTACCGTACATTCGATTGATCGGTACTGCACATTCGATTGATCGGTACCGTACATTCGATTAATCGGTAACGAACATTCGATTGATCGGTACCGCACATTCGATTGATCGCCACCGCACACTCGATTGATCGGTGCGGAACATTCGATTGATCGGTACGGAACATTCGATTGATCGGTACCGCACATTCGATTGATCGGTACCGCACATTCGATTGATTGTTACCGTACATTCGATTAATCGGTACTACACATTCGATTGATCGGTACGGAACATTCGATTGATCGGTACCGTACATTCGATTGATCGGTACGGAACATTCGATTGATCGGTACGGAACATTCGATTGATCGGTACCGCACATTCGATTGATCGGTACCGTACATTCGATTGATCGGCACCGCACATTCGATTGATCGGTACGGAACATTCGATTGATCGGTACGGAACATTCGATTGATTGGTACCGCACATTCGATTGATCGGTACGGAACATTCGATTGATCGGTACGGAACATTCGATTGATCGGTACTACAAATTCGATTGATCGGTACCGTACATTCGATTGATCGGTACCGCACATTCGATTGATCGGTACCGCACATTCGATTGATCGGTACGGAACATTCGATTGATCGGTACCGTACATTCAATTGATCGGTACGGAACATTCGATTGATCGGTACCGCACATTCGATTGATCGGTACCGTACATTCGATTAATCGGTACCAAACATTCGATTGATCGGTACGGAACATTCGATTGATCGGTACCGTACATTCGATTAATCGGTACGGAAAATTCGATTGATCGGTACGGAACATTAGATTGATCGGTACCGTACATTCGATTAATCGGTAACGAACATTCGATTGATCGATACCGCACATTCGATTGATCGGCACCGCACATTCGATTGATCGGTACGGAACATTCGATTGATCGGTACCGTACATTCGATTAATCGGTACCACATATTCGATTGATCGGTACCGTACATTCGATTGATCGGTACTGCACATTCGATTGATCGGTACGGAACATTCGATTGATCGGTACTACAAATTCGATTGATCGGTACCGTACATTCGATTGATCGGTACCGCACATTCGATTGATCGGTACGGAACATTCGATTAATCGGTAACGAACATTCGATTGATCGGTACCGCACATTCGATTGATCGGTACGGAACATTCGTTTGATCGGTACGGGACATTCGATTGATCGGTACCGCACATTCGATTATTCAGTACGGAACATTCGATTGATCGGTACGGCACATTCGATTGGTCGGTACGGAACATTCGATTGATCGGTACGGAATATTCGTTTGATCGGTACTGCACATTCGATTGATCGGTACGGAACATTCGATTGATCGGTACGGAACATTCGATTGATCGGTACGGAACATTCGATTGATCGGTACGGAACATTCGATTGGTCGGTACGGAATATTCGATTGATCGGTACCGCATTTTCCATTGATCAGTGCCGCACATTCGATTAATCGGTAACGAACTTTCGATTGATCGGTACGGAACATTCGATTGATCAATACCGAACATTCGATTGATCGGTACCGCACATTCGATTGATCGGTACCGCACATTCGATTGATCAGTACGGAACATTCGATTGATCGGTACCGCACTTTCGATTGATCGGTACCGTACATTCGATTAATCGGGACCACACATTCGATTGATCGGTACGGAACGTTCGATTGATCGGTACCGTACATTCGATTGATCGGTACCGCACATTCGATTGATCGGTACGGAACATTCGATTAATCGGGAACGAACATTCGATTGATCGGTACGGAACATTCGATTGATCGGTACCGTACATTCGATTGATCGGTACGGAACATTCGATTGATCGGTACCGCACATTCCATTGATCGGTACGGAACATTCGATTGATCGGTACCGCACATTCGATTGATCGGTACGGAACATTCGATTGATCGGTACCGCACATTCGATTGATCGGTACCGTACATTCGATTAATCGGTACCAAACATTCGATTGATCGGTACGGAACATTCGATTGATCGGTACCGTACATTCGATTGATCGGAACCGCACATTCGATTGATCGGTACGGAACATTCGATTGATCGGTACGGAACATTCGATTGATCGGTAACGCACATTCGATTGATCGGTACGGAACATTCGATTGATCGGTACCGTACATTCGATTAATCGGTACCACATATTCGATTGATCGGTACCGTACATTCGATTGATCGGTACTGCACATTCGATTGATCGGTACGTAACATTCGATTGATCGGTAACGAACATTCGATTGATCGGTACCGCACATTAGATTGATCGCCACCGCACATTCGATTGATCGGTGCGGAACATTCGATTGATCGGTACGGAACATTCGATTGATCGGTACCGCACATTCGATTGATCGGTACCGAACATTCGATTGATCGGTATCGTACATTCGATTAATCGGTACGGAACATTCTATTGATCGGTACGGAACATTCGATTGATCGGTACCGTACATTCGATTGATCGGTACGGAACATTCGATTGATCGGTACGGAACATTCGATTGATCGGTACCGCACATTCGATTGATCGGTACCGCACATTCGATTGATCGGTACGGAACATTCGATTGATCGGTACTACACATTCGATTGATCGGTACAGAACATTCGATTGATCGGCACCGCACATTCGATTGATCGGTACGGAACATTCGATTGATCGGTACCGTACATTCGATTGATCGGTACCGCACATTCGATTGATCGGTACGGAACATTCGTTTGATCGGTACGGAACATTCGATTGATCGGTACCGCACATTCGATTGATCGGTACGGAACATTCGATTGATCGGTACGGAACATTCGATTGATCGGTACTACAAATTCGATTGATCGGTACCGTACATTCGATTGATCGGTACCGCACATTCGATTGATCGGTACGGAACATTCGATTAATCGGTAACGAACATTCGATTGATCGGTACCGCACATTCGATTGATCGGTACGGAACATTCGTTTGATCGGTACGGGACATTCGATTGATCGGTACCGCACATTCGATTATTCAGTACGGAACATTCGATTGATCGGTACGGCACATTCGATTGGTCGGTACCGCACATTCGATTGATCGGTACGGAACATTCGATTGATCGGTACGGAACATTCGATTGATCGGTACGGAACATTCGATTGATCGGTACCGTACATTCGATTAATCGGTACCACATATTCGATTGATCGGTACCGTACATTCGATTGATCGGTACTGCACATTCGATTGATCGGTACCGTACATTCGATTAATCGGTAACGAACATTCGATTGATCGGTACCGCACATTCGATTGATCGCCACCGCACACTCGATTGATCGGTGCGGAACATTCGATTGATCGGTACGGAACATTCGATTGATCGGTACCGCACATTCGATTGATCGGTACCGCACATTCGATTGATTGTTACCGTACATTCGATTAATCGGTACTACACATTCGATTGATCGGTACGGAACATTCGATTGATCGGTACCGTACATTCGATTGATCGGTACGGAACATTCGATTGATCGGTACGGAACATTCGATTGATCGGTGCCGCACATTCGATTGATCGGTACCGTACATTCGATTGATCGGCACCGCACATTCGATTGATCGGTACGGAACATTCGATTGATCGGTACGGAACATTCGATTGATTGGTACCGCACATTCGATTGATCGGTACGGAACATTCGATTGATCGGTACGGAACATTCGATTGATCGGTACTACAAATTCGATTGATCGGTACCGTACATTCGATTGATCGGTACCGCACATTCGATTGATCGGTACCGCACATTCGATTGATCGGTACGGAACATTCGATTGATCGGTACCGTACATTCAATTGATCGGTACGGAACATTCGATTGATCGGTACCGCACATTCGATTGATCGGTACCGTACATTCGATTAATCGGTACCAAACATTCGATTGATCGGTACGGAACATTCGATTGATCGGTACCGTACATTCGATTAATCGGTACGGAAAATTCGATTGATCGGTACGGAACATTAGATTGATCGGTACCGTACATTCGATTAATCGGTAACGAACATTCGATTGATCGATACCGCACATTCGATTGATCGGCACCGCACATTCGATTGATCGGTACGGAACATTCGATTGATCGGTACCGTACATTCGATTAATCGGTACCACATATTCGATTGATCGGTACCGTACATTCGATTGATCGGTACTGCACATTCGATTGATCGGTACGGAACATTCGATTGATCGGTACTACAAATTCGATTGATCGGTACCGTACATTCGATTGATCGGTACCGCACATTCGATTGATCGGTACGGAACATTCGATTAATCGGTAACGAACATTCGATTGATCGGTACCGCACATTCGATTGATCGGTACGGAACATTCGTTTGATCGGTACGGGACATTCGATTGATCGGTACCGCACATTCGATTATTCAGTACGGAACATTCGATTGATCGGTACGGCACATTCGATTGGTCGGTACGGAACATTCGATTGATCGGTACGGAATATTCGTTTGATCGGTACTGCACATTCGATTGATCGGTACGGAACATTCGATTGATCGGTACGGAACATTCGATTGATCGGTACGGAACATTCGATTGATCGGTACGGAACATTCGATTGGTCGGTACGGAATATTCGATTGATCGGTACCGCATTTTCCATTGATCAGTGCCGCACATTCGATTAATCGGTAACGAACTTTCGATTGATCGGTACGGAACATTCGATTGATCAATACCGAACATTCGATTGATCGGTACCGCACATTCGATTGATCGGTACCGCACATTCGATTGATCAGTACGGAACATTCGATTGATCGGTACCGCACTTTCGATTGATCGGTACCGTACATTCGATTAATCGGGACCACACATTCGATTGATCGGTACGGAACGTTCGATTGATCGGTACCGTACATTCGATTGATCGGTACCGCACATTCGATTGATCGGTACGGAACATTCGATTAATCGGGAACGAACATTCGATTGATCGGTACGGAACATTCGATTGATCGGTACCGTACATTCGATTGATCGGTACGGAACATTCGATTGATCGGTACCGCACATTCCATTGATCGGTACGGAACATTCGATTGATCGGTACCGCACATTCGATTGATCGGTACGGAACATTCGATTGATCGGTACCGCACATTCGATTGATCGGTACCGTACATTCGATTAATCGGTACCAAACATTCGATTGATCGGTACGGAACATTCGATTGATCGGTACCGTACATTCGATTGATCGGTACTGCACATTCGATTGATCGGTACGGAACATTCGATTAATCGGAAACGAACATTCGATTGATCGGTACCGCACATTCGATTGATCGGAACCGCACATTCGATTGATCGGTACGGAACATTCGATTGATCGGTACGGAACATTCGATTGATCGGTAACGCACATTCGATTGATCGGTACGGAACATTCGATTGATCGGTACCGTACATTCGATTAATCGGTACCACATATTCGATTGATCGGTACCGTACATTCGATTGATCGGTACTGCACATTCGATTGATCGGTACGTAACATTCGATTGATCGGTAACGAACATTCGATTGATCGGTACCGCACATTAGATTGATCGCCACCGCACATTCGATTGATCGGTGCGGAACATTCGATTGATCGGTACGGAACATTCGATTGATCGGTACCGCACATTCGATTGATCGGTACCGAACATTCGATTGATCGGTATCGTACGTTCGATTAATCGGTACGGAACATTCTATTGATCGGTACGGAACATTCGATTGATCGGTACCGTACATTCGATTGATCGGTACGGAACATTCGATTGATCGGTACGGAACATTCGATTGATCGGTACCGCACATTCGATTGATCGGTACCGCACATTCGATTGATCGGTACGGAACATTCGATTGATCGGTACTACACATTCGATTGATCGGTACAGAACATTCGATTGATCGGCACCGCACATTCGATTGATCGGTACGGAACATTCGATTGATCGGTACCGTACATTCGATTGATCGGTACCGCACATTCGATTGATCGGTACGGAACATTCGTTTGATCGGTACGGAACATTCGATTGATCGGTACCGCACATTCGATTATTCAGTACGGAACATTCGATTGATCGGTACGGCACATTCGATTGGTCGGTACGGAACATTCGATTGATCGGTACGGAATATTCGTTTGATCGGTACTGCACATTCGATTGATCGGTACGGAACATTCGATTGATCGGTACGGAACATTCGATTGATCGGTACGGAACATTCGATTGATCGGTACGGAACATTCGATTGGTCGGTACGGAATATTCGATTGATCGGTACCGCATTTTCCATTGATCAGTGCCGCACATTCGATTAATCGGTAACGAACTTTCGATTGATCGGTACGGAACATTCGATTGATCAATAGCGAACATTCGATTGATCGGTACCGCACATTCGATTGATCAGTACGGAACATTCGATTGATCGGTACCGCACTTTCGATTGATCGGTACCGTACATTCGATTAATCGGGACCACACATTCGATTGATCGGTACCGTACATTCGATTAATCGGTACCAAACATTCGATTGATCGGTACGGAACATTCGATTGATCGGTACCGTACATTCGATTGATCGGTACTGCACATTCGATTGATCGGTACGGAACATTCGATTAATCGGAAACGAACATTCGATTGATCGGTACCGCACATTCGATTGATCGGAACCGCACATTCGATTGATCGGTACGGAACATTCGATTGATCGGTACGGAACATTCGATTGATCGGTAACGCACATTCGATTGATCGGTACGGAACATTCGATTGATCGGTACCGTACATTCGATTAATCGGTACCACATATTCGATTGATCGGTACCGTACATTCGATTGATCGGTACTGCACATTCGATTGATCGGTACGTAACATTCGATTAATCGGTAACGAACATTCGATTGATCGGTACCGCACATTAGATTGATCGCCACCGCACATTCGATTGATCGGTGCGGAACATTCGATTGATCGGTACGGAACATTCGATTGATCGGTACCGCACATTCGATTGATCGGTACCGAACATTCGATTGATCGGTATCGTACATTCGATTAATCGGTACGGAACATTCTATTGATCGGTACGGAACATTCGATTGATCGGTACCGTACATTCGATTGATCGGTACGGAACATTCGATTGATCGGTACGGAACATTCGATTGATCGGTACCGCACATTCGATTGATCGGTACCGCACATTCGATTGATCGGTACGGAACATTCGATTGATCGGTACTACACATTCGATTGATCGGTACAGAACATTCGATTGATCGGCACCGCACATTCGATTGATCGGTACGGAACATTCGATTGATCGGTACCGTACATTCGATTGATCGGTACCGCACATTCGATTGATCGGTACGGAACATTCGTTTGCTCGGTACGGGACATTCGATTGATCGGTACCGCACATTCGATTATTCAGTACGGAACATTCGATTGATCGGTACGGAACATTCGATTGATCGGTACGGAACATTCGATTAATCGGGAACGAACATTCGATTGATCGGTACCGCACATTCGATTGATCGGTACGGAACATTCGATTGATCGGTACCGTACATTCGATTGATCGGTACGGAACATTCGATTGATCGGTACCGCACATTCCATTGATCGGTACGGAACATTCGATTGATCGGTACCGCACATTCGATTGATCGGTACGGAACATTCGATTGATCGGTACCGCACATTCGATTGATCGGTACCGTACATTCGATTAATCGGTACCAAACATTCGATTGATCGGTACGGAACATTCGATTGATCGGTACCGTACATTCGATTGATCGGTACTGCACATTCGATTGATCGGTACGGAACATTCGATTAATCGGTAACGAACATTCGATTGATCGGTACCGCACATTCGATTGATCGGCACCGCACATTCGATTGATCGGTACGGAACATTCGATTGATCGGTACGGAACATTCGATTGATCGGTACCGCACATTCGATTGATCGGTACGGAACATTCGATTGATCGGTACCGTACATTCGATTAATCGGTACCACATATTCGATTGATCGGTACCGCACATTCGATTGATCGGTACGGAACATTTGATTGATCGGAACTACACATTCGATTGATCGGTACCGGACATTCGATTGATCGGTACCGCACATTCGATTGATCGGTACGGAACATTCGATTGATCGGTACTACACATTCGATTGATCGGTACCGTACATTCGATTGATCGGCACCGCACATTCGATTGATCGGTACGGAACATTCGATTGATCGGTACGGAACATTCGATTGATCGGTACCGCACATTCGATTGATCGGTACGGAACATTCGATTGATCGGTACGGAACATTCGATTGATCGGTACTACAAATTCGATTGATCGGTACCGTACATTCGATTGATCGGTACCGCACATTCGATTGATCGGTACGGAACATTCGATTAATCGGTAACGAACATTCGATTGATCGGTACGGAACATTCGATTGATCGGTACCGCACATTCGATTGATCGGTACGGAACATTCGATTGATCGGTACGGAACATTCGATTGATCGGTACTACAAATTCGATTGATCGGTACCGTACATTCGATTGATCGGTACCGCACATTCGATTGATCGGTACGGAACATTCGATTAATCGGTAACGAACATTCGATTGATCGGTGCCGCACATTCGATTGATCGGTACGGAACATTCGTTTGATCGGTACGGAACATTCGATTGATCGGTACCGCACATTCGATTATTCAGTACGGAACATTCGATTGATCGGTACGGCACATTCGATTGATCGGTACGGAACATTCGATTGATCGGTACGGAACATTCGATTGATCGGTACCGTACATTCGATTAATCGGTACCACATATTCGATTGATCGGTACCGTACATTCGTTTGATCGGTACTGCACATTCGATTGATCGGTACCGTACATTCGATTAATCGGTAACGAACATTCGATTGATCGGTACCGCACATTCGATTGATCGCCACCGCACATTCGATTGATCGGTGCGGAACATTCGATTGATCGGTACGGAACATTCGATTGATCGGTACCGCACATTCGATTGATCGGTACCGCACATTCGATTGATCGGTACCGTACATTCGATTAATCGGTACTACACATTCGATTGATCGGTACGGAACATTCGATTGATCGGTACCGTACATTCGATTGATCGGTACGGAACATTCGATTGATCGGTACGGAACATTCGATTGATCGGTACCGCACATTCGATTGATCGGTACCGCACATTCGATTGATCGGTACGGAACATTCGATTGATCGGCACTACACATTCGATTGATCGGTACCGTACATTCGATTGATCGGCACCGCACATTCGATTGATCGGTACGGAACATTCGATTGATCGGTACGGAACATTCGATTGATCGGTACCGCACATTCGATTGATCGGTACGGAACATTCGATTGATCGGTACGGAACATTCGATTGATCGGTACTACAAATTCGATTGATCGGTACCGTACATTCGATTGATCGGTACCGCACATTCGATTGATCGGTACGGAACATTCGATTAATCGGTAACGAACATTCGATTGATCGGTACCGCACATTCGATTGATCGGTACGGAACATTCGATTGATCGGTACGGCACATTCGATTGGTCGGTACCGCACATTCGATTGATCGGTACGGAACATTCGATTGATCGGTACGGAACATTCGATTGATCGGTACTGCACATTCGATTGGTCGGTACGGAACATTCGATTGATCGGTACGGAATATTCGTTTGATCGGTACTGCACATTCGATTGATCGGTACGGAACATTCGATTGATCGGTACGGAACATTCGATTGATCGGTACGGAACATTCGATTGATCGGTACGGAACATTCGATTGGTCGGTACGGAATATTCGATTGATCGGTACCGCATTTTCCATTGATCAGTGCCGCACATTCGATTAATCGGTAACGAACTTTCGATTGATCGGTACGGAACATTCGATTGATCAATAGCGAACATTCGATTGATCGGTACCGCACATTCGATTGATCGGTACCGCACATTCGATTGATCAGTACGGAACATTCGATTGATCGGTACCGCACTTTCGATTGATCGGTACCGTACATTCGATTAATCGGGACCACACATTCGATTGATCGGTACCGTACATTCGATTAATCGGTACCAAACATTCGATTGATCGGTACGGAACATTCGATTGATCGGTACCGTACATTCGATTGATCGGTACTGCACATTCGATTGATCGGTACGGAACATTCGATTAATCGGAAACGAACATTCGATTGATCGGTACCGCACATTCGATTGATCGGAACCGCACATTCGATTGATCGGTACGGAACATTCGATTGATCGGTACGGAACATTCGATTGATCGGTACCGCACATTCGATTGATCGGTACGGAACATTCGATTGATCGGTACCGTACATTCGATTAATCGGTACCACATATTCGATTGATCGGTACCGTACATTCGATTGATCGGTACTGCACATTCGATTGATCGGTACGTAACATTCGATTAATCGGTAACGAACATTCGATTGATCGGTACCGCACATTAGATTGATCGCCACCGCACATTCGATTGATCGGTGCGGAACATTCGATTGATCGGTACGGAACATTCGATTGATCGGTACCGCACATTCGATTGATCGGTACCGAACATTCGATTGATCGGTATCGTACATTCGATTAATCGGTACGGAACATTCTATTGATCGGTACGGAACATTCGATTGATCGGTACCGTACATTCGATTGATCGGTACGGAACATTCGATTGATCGGTACGGAACATTCGATTGATCGGTACCGCACATTCGATTGATCGGTACCGCACATTCGATTGATCGGTACGGAACATTCGATTGATCGGTACTACACATTCGATTGATCGGTACAGAACATTCGATTGATCGGCACCGCACATTCGATTGATCGGTACGGAACATTCGATTGATCGGTACCGTACATTCGATTGATCGGTACCGCACATTCGATTGATCGGTACGGAACATTCGTTTGCTCGGTACGGGACATTCGATTGATCGGTACCGCACATTCGATCATTCAGTACGGAACATTCGATTGATCGGTACGGAACATTCGATTGATCGGTACGGAACATTCGATTAATCGGGAACGAACATTCGATTGATCGGTACCGCACATTCGATTGATCGGTACGGAACATTCGATTGATCGGTACCGTACATTCGATTGATCGGTACGGAACATTCGATTGATCGGTACCGCACATTCCATTGATCGGTACGGAACATTCGATTGATCGGTACCGCACATTCGATTGATCGGTACGGAACATTCGATTGATCGGTACCGCACATTCGATTGATCGGTACCGTACATTCGATTAATCGGTACCAAACATTCGATTGATCGGTACGGAACATTCGATTGATCGGTACCGTACATTCGATTGATCGGTACTGCACATTCGATTGATCGGTACGGAACATTCGATTAATCGGTAACGAACATTCGATTGATCGGTACCGCACATTCGATTGATCGGCACCGCACATTCGATTGATCGGTACGGAACATTCGATTGATCGGTACGGAACATTCGATTGATCGGTACCGCACATTCGATTGATCGGTACGGAACATTCGATTGATCGGTACCGTACATTCGATTAATCGGTACCACATATTCGATTGATCGGTACCGCACATTCGATTGATCGGTACGGAACATTTGATTGATCGGTACTACACATTCGATTGATCGGTACCGGACATTCGATTGATCGGTACCGCACATTCGATTGATCGGTACGGAACATTCGATTGATCGGTACTACACATTCGATTGATCGGTACCGTACATTCGATTGATCGGCACCGCACATTCGATTGATCGGTACGGAACATTCGATTGATCGGTACGGAACATTCGATTGATCGGTACCGCACATTCGATTGATCGGTACGGAACATTCGATTGATCGGTACGGAACATTCGATTGATCGGTACTACAAATTCGATTGATCGGTACCGTACATTCGATTGATCGGTACCGCACATTCGATTGATCGGTACGGAACATTCGATTAATCGGTAACGAACATTCGATTGATCGGTACGGAACATTCGATTGATCGGTACCGCACATTCGATTGATCGGTACGGAACATTCGATTGATCGGTACGGAACATTCGATTGATCGGTACTACAAATTCGATTGATCGGTACCGTACATTCGATTGATCGGTACCGCACATTCGATTGATCGGTACGGAACATTCGATTAATCGGTAACGAACATTCGATTGATCGGTGCCGCACATTCGATTGATCGGTACGGAACATTCGTTTGATCGGTACGGAACATTCGATTGATCGGTACCGCACATTCGATTATTCAGTACGGAACATTCGATTGATCGGTACGGCACATTCGATTGATCGGTACGGAACATTCGATTGATCGGTACGGAACATTCGATTGATCGGTACCGTACATTCGATTAATCGGTACCACATATTCGATTGATCGGTACCGTACATTCGTTTGATCGGTACTGCACATTCGATTGATCGGTACCGTACATTCGATTAATCGGTAACGAACTTTCGATTGATCGGTACGGAACACTCGATTGATCAATACCGAACATTCGATTGATCGGTACCGCACATTCGATTGATCGGTACGGAACATTCGATTGATCGGTACCGCACATTCGATTGATCGGTACCGTACATTCGATTAATCGGTACCACACATTCGATTGATCGGTACGGAACATTCGATTGATCGGTACCGTACATTCGATTGATCGGTACTGCACATTCGATTGATCGGTACGGAATAT
The DNA here is from genome assembly GCF_037975245.1 of Apostichopus japonicus. Taxonomy (NCBI): domain Eukaryota; kingdom Metazoa; phylum Echinodermata; class Holothuroidea; order Aspidochirotida; family Stichopodidae; genus Apostichopus; species Apostichopus japonicus. Next base: position 7,168,647 of record NC_092581.1, read on the forward strand.
TCGATTAATCGGGAACGAACATTCGATTGATCGGTACCGCACATTCGATTGATCGGTACGGAACATTCGATTGATCGGTACCGTACATTCGATTGATCGGTACGACACATTCGATTGATCGGTACGGAACATTCGATTGATCGGTACCGTACATTCGATTGATCGGTACTGCACATTCGATTGATCGGTAAGTAACATTCGATTAATCGGTAACGAACATTCCATTGATCGGTACCGCACATTGGATTGATCGCCACCGCACATTCGATTGATCGGTGCGGAACATTCGATTGATCGGTACGGAACATTCGATTGATCGGTACCGCACATTCGATTGATCGGTACCGCACATTCGATTGATCGGTATCGTACATTCGATTAATCGGTACGGAACATTCGATTGATCGGTACGGAACATTCGATTGATCGGTACCGTACATTCGATTGATCGGTACGGAACATTCGATTGATCGGTACGGAACATTCGATTGATCGGTACCGCACATTCGATTGATCGGAACCGCACATTCGATTGATCGGTACGGAACATTCGATTGATCGGTACTACACATTCGATTAATCGGTACCGTACATTCGATTGATCGGCACCGCACATTCGATTGATCGGTACGGAACATTCGTTTGATCGGTACGGGACATTCGATTGATCGGTACCGCACATTCGATTATTCAGTACGGAACATTCGATTGATCGGTACGGCACATTCGATTGGTCGGTACGGAACATTCGATTGATCGGTACGGAATATTCGTTTGATCGGTACTGCACATTCGATTGATCGGTACGGAACATTCGATTGATCGGTACGGAACATTCGATTGATCGGTACCGCACATTCGATTGATCGGTACCGCACATTCGATTGATCGGTACGGAACATTCGATTGATCGGCACTACACATTCGATTGATCGGTACCGTACATTCGATTGATCGGCACCGCACATTCGATTGATCGGTACGGAACATTCGATTGATCGGTACCGCACATTCGATTGATCGGTACGGAACATTCGATTGATCGGTACCGTACATTCGATTGATCGGTACGACACATTCGATTGATCGGTACGGAACATTCGATTGATCGGTACCGTACATTCGATTGATCGGTACTGCACATTCGATTGATCGGTAAGTAACATTCGATTAATCGGTAACGAACATTCCATTGATCGGTACCGCACATTGGATTGATCGCCACCGCACATTCGATTGATCGGTGCGGAACATTCGATTGATCGGTACGGAACATTCGATTGATCGGTACCGCACATTCGATTGATCGGTACCGCACATTCGATTGATCGGTATCGTACATTCGATTAATCGGTACGGAACATTCGATTGATCGGTACGGAACATTCGATTGATCGGTACCGTACATTCGATTGATCGGTACGGAACATTCGATTGATCGGTACGGAACATTCGATTGATCGGTACCGCACATTCGATTGATCGGAACCGCACATTCGATTGATCGGTACGGAACATTCGATTGATCGGTACTACACATTCGATTAATCGGTACCGTACATTCGATTGATCGGCACCGCACATTCGATTGATCGGTACGGAACATTCGTTTGATCGGTACGGGACATTCGATTGATCGGTACCGCACATTCGATTATTCAGTACGGAACATTCGATTGATCGGTACGGCACATTCGATTGGTCGGTACGGAACATTCGATTGATCGGTACGGAATATTCGTTTGATCGGTACTGCACATTCGATTGATCGGTACGGAACATTCGATTGATCGGTACGGAACATTCGATTGATCGGTACCGCACATTCGATTGATCGGTACCGCACATTCGATTGATCGGTACGGAACATTCGATTGATCGGCACTACACATTCGATTGATCGGTACCGTACATTCGATTGATCGGCACCGCACATTCGATTGATCGGTACGGAACATTCGATTGATCGGTACGGAACATTCGATTGATCGGTACCGCACATTCGATTGATAGGTACGGAACATTCGATTGATCGGTACGGAACATTCGATTGATCGGTACTACAAATTCGATTGATCGGTACCGTACATTCGATTGATCGGTACCGCACATTCGATTGATCGGTACGGAACATTCGATTAATCGGTAACGAACATTCGATTGATCGGTACCGCACATTCGATTGATCGGTACGGAACATTCGATTGATCGGTACGGCACATTCGATTGGTCGGTACCGCACATTCGATTGATCGGTACGGAACATTCGATTGATCGGTACGGAACATTCGATTGATCGGTACTGCACATTCGATTGATCGGTACGGAATATTCGTTTGATCGGTACTGCACATTCGATTGATCGGTACCGCACATTCGATTGATCGCCACCGCACATTCGATTGATCGGTGCGGAACATTCGATTGATCGGTACGGAACATTCGATTGATCGGTACCGCACATTCGATTGATCGGTACCGCACATTCGATTGATCGGTACCGTACATTCGATTAATCGGTACTACACATTCGATTGATCGGTACGGAACATTCGATTGATCGGTACCGTACATTCGATTGATCGGTACGGAACATTCGATTGATCGGTACGGAACATTCGATTGATCGGTACCGCACATTCGATTGATCGGTACCGCACATTCGATTGATCGGTACGGAACATTCGATTGATCGGTACGGAACATTCGATTGATCGGTACCGTACATTCGATTGATCGGCACCGCACATTCAATTGATCGGTACGGAACATTCGATTGATCGGTACGGAACATTCGATTGATCGGTACGGATCATTCGATTGATCGGTACTACAAATTCGATTGATCGGTACCGTACATTCGATTGATCGGTACCGCACATTCGATTGATCGGTACGGAACATTCGATTAATCGGTAACGAACATTCGATTGATCGGTACCGCACATTCGATTGATCGGTACGGAACATTCGTTTGATCGGTACGGGACATTCGATTGATCGGTACCGCACATTCGATTATTCAGTACGGAACATTCGATTGATCGGTTCGGCACATTCGATTGGTCGGTACCGCACATTCGATTGATCGGTACGGAACATTCGATTGATCGGTACGGAACATTCGATTGATCGGTACGGAACATTCGATTGATCGGTACGGAACATTCGATTGATCGGTACGGAATATTCGTTTGATCAGTACTGCACATTCGATTGATCGGTACCGCATTTTCCATTGATCAGTGCCGCACATTCGATTAATCGGTAACGAACTTTCGATTGATCGGTACGGAACATTCAATTGATCAATACCGAACATTCGATTGATCGGTACCGCACATTCGATTGATCGGTACCGCACATTCGATTGATCGGTACGGAACATTCGATTGATCGGTACCGCACATTCGATTGATCGGTACCGTACATTCGATTAATCGGTACCACACATTCGATTGATCGGTACGGAACATTCGATTGATCGGTACCGTACATTCGATTGATCGGTACTGCACATTCGATTGATCGGTACGGAATATTCGATTAATCGGGAACGAACATTCGATTGATCGATACCGCACATTCGATTGATCGGTACGGAACATTCGATTGATCGGTACCGTACATTCGATTGATCGGTACGACACATTCGATTGATCGGTACGGAACATTCGATTGATCGGTACCGTACATTCGATTGATCGGTACTGCACATTCGATTGATCGGTAAGTAACATTCGATTAATCGGTAACGAACATTCGATTGATCGGTACCGCACATTGGATTGATCGCCACCGCACATTCGATTGATCGGTACCGCACATTCGATTGATCGGTACGGAACATTCGATTAATCGGTAACGAACATTCGATTGATCGGTACCGCACATTCGATTGATCGGTACGGAACATTCGTTTGATCGGTACGGGACATTCGATTGATCGGTACCGCACATTCGATTATTCAGTACGGAACATTCGATTGATCGGTTCGGCACATTCGATTGGTCGGTACCGCACATTCGATTGATCGGTACGGAACATTCGATTGATCGGTACGGAACATTCGATTGATCGGTACGGAACATTCGATTGATCGGTACGAAACATTCGATTGATCGGTACCGCATTTTCCATTGATCAGTGCCGCACATTCGATTAATCGGTAACGAACTTTCGATTGATCGGTACGGAACACTCGATTGATCAATACCGAACATTCGATTGATCGGTACCGCACATTCGATTGATCGGTACGGAACATTCGATTGATCGGTACTGCACATTCGATTGATCGGTACCGTACATTCGATTAATCGGTACCACACATTCGATTGATCGGTACGGAACATTCGATTGATCGGTACCGTACATTCGATTGATCGGTACTGCACATTCGATTGATCGGTACGGAATATTCGATTAATCGGGAACGAACATTCGATTGATCGGTACCGCACATTCGATTGATCGGTACGGAACATTCGATTGATCGGTACCGTACATTCGATTGATCGGTACGACACATTCGATTGATCGGTACGGAACATTCGATTGATCGGTACCGTACATTCGATTGATCGGTACTGCACATTCGATTGATCGGTAAGTAACATTCGATTAATCGGTAACGAACATTCGATTGATCGGTACCGCACATTGGATTGATCGCCACCGCACATTCGATTGATCGGTGCGGAACATTCGATTGATCGGTACGGAACATTCGATTGATCGGTACCGCACATTCGATTGATCGGTACCGCACATTCGATTGATCGGTATCGTACATTCGATTAATCGGTACTACACATTCGATTGATCGGTACGGAACATTCGATTGATCGGTACCGTACATTCGATTGATCGGTACGGAACATTCGATTGATCGGTACGGAACATTCGATTGATCGGTACCGCACATTCGATTGATCGGAACCGCACATTCGATTGATCGGTACGGAACATTCGATTGATCGGTACTACACATTCGATTAATCGGTACCGTACATTCGATTGATCGGCACCGCACATTCGATTGATCGGTACGGAACATTCGTTTGATCGGTACGGGACATTCGATTGATCGGTACCGCACATTCGATTATTCAGTACGGAACATTCGATTGATCGGTACGGCACATTCGATTGGTCGGTACGGAACATTCGATTGATCGGTACGGAATATTCGTTTGATCGGTACTGCACATTCGATTGATCGGTACGGAACATTCGATTGATCGGTCCGGAACATTCGATTGATCGGTACGGAACATTCGATTAATCGGTACGGAACATTCGATTGATCGGTACGGAATATTCGTTTGATCGGTACTACACATTCGATTGATCGGTACCGCATTTTCCATTGATCAGTGCCGCACATTCGATTAATCGGTAACGAACTTTCGATTGATCGGTACGGAACATTCGATTGATCAATACCGAACATTCGATTGATCGGTACCGCTCATTCGATTGATCGGTATCGCACATTCGATTGATCGGTACGGAACATTCGATTGATCGGTACCGTACATTCGATTGATCGGTACGGAACATTAGATTGATCGGTACGGAACATTCGATTGATCGGTACCGCACATTCGATTGATCGGTACCGCACATTCGATTGATCGGTACGGAACATTCGATTGATCGGCACTACACATTCGATTGATCGGTTCCGTACATTCGATTGATCGGCACCGCACATTCGATTGATCGGTACGGAACATTCGATTGATCGGTACGGAACATTCGATTGATCGGTACCGCACATTCGATTGATCGGTACGGAACATTCGATTGATCGGTACGGAACATTCGATTGATCGGTACTACAAATTCGATTGATCGGTACCGTACATTCGATTGATCGGTACCGCACATTCGATTGATCGGTACGGAACATTCGATTAATCGGTAACGAACATTCGATTGATCGGTACCGCACATTCGATTGATCGGTACGGAACATTCGATTGATCGGTACGGAACATTCGATTGGTCGGTACCGCACATTCGATTGATCGGTACGGAACATTCGATTGATCGGTACGGAACATTCGATTGATCGGTACGGAACATTCGATTGATCGGTACTGCACATTCGATTGATCGGTACGGAATATTCGTTTGATCGGTACTGCACATTCGATTGATCGGTACCGCACATTCGATTGATCGCCACCGCACATTCGATTGATCGGTGCGGAACATTCGATTGATCGGTACGGAACATTCGATTGATCGGTACCGAACATTAGATTGATCGGTACCGCACATTCGATTGATCGGTACCGTACATTCGATTAATCGGTACTACACATTCGATTGATCGGTACAGAACATTCGATTGATCGGTACCGTACATTCGATTGATCGGTACGGAACATTCGATTGATCGGTACGGAACATTCGATTGATCGGTACCGTACATTCGATTGATCGGTACCGCACATTCAATTGATCGGTACGGAACATTCGATTGATCGGTACGGAACATTCGATTGATCGGTACGGATCATTCGATTGATCGGTACTACAAATTCGATTGATCGGTACCGTACATTCGATTGATCGGTACCGCACATTCGATTGATCGGTACGGAACATTCGATTAATCGGTAACGAACATACGATTGATCGGTACCGCACATTCGATTGATCGGTACGGAACATTCGTTTGATCGGTACGGGACATTCGATTGATCGGTACCGCACATTCGATTATTCAGTACGGAACATTCGATTGATCGGTTCGGCACATTCGATTGGTCGGTACCGCACATTCGATTGATCGGTACGGAACATTCGATTGATCGGTACGGAACATTCGATTGATCGGTACGGAACATTCGATTGATCGGTACGGAACATTCGATTGATCGGTACGGAATATTCGTTTGATCGGTACTGCACATTCGATTGATCGGTACCGCATTTTCCATTGATCAGTGCCGCACATTCGATTAATCGGTAACGAACTTTCGATTGATCGGTACGGAACATTCGATTGATCAATACCGAACATTCGATTGATCGGTACCGCACATTCGATTGATCGGTACCGCACATTCGATGGATCGGTACGGAACATTCGATTGATCGGTACCGCACATTCGATTGATCAGTACCGTACATTCGATTAATCGGTACCACACATTCGATTGATCGGTACGGAACATTCGATTGATCGGTACCGTACATTCGATTGATCGGTACTGCACATTCGATTGATCGGTACGGAATATTCGATTAATCGGGAACGAACATTCGATTGATCGATACCGCACATTCGATTGATCGGTACGGAACATTCGATTGATCGGTACCGTACATTCGATTGATCGGTACGACACATTCGATTGATCGGTACGGAACATTCGATTGATCGGTACCGTACATTCGATTGATCGGTACTGCACATTCGATTGATCGGTAAGTAACATTCGATTAATCGGTAACGAACATTCGATTGATCGGTACCGCACATTCGATTGATCGGTACGGAACATTCGATTAATCGGTAACGAACATTCGATTGATCGGTACCGCACATTCGATTGATCGGTACGGAACATTCGTTTGATCGGTACGGGACATTCGATTGATCGGTACCGCACATTCGATTATTCAGTACGGAACATTCGATTGATCGGTTCGGCACATTCGATTGGTCGGTACCGCACATTCGATTGATCGGTACGGAACATTCGATTGATCGGTACGGAACATTCGATTGATCGGTACGGAACATTCGATTGATCGGTACGAAACATTCGATTGATCGGTACGGAATATTCGTTTGATCGGTACTGCACATTCGATTGATCGGTACCGCATTTTCCATTGATCGGTGCCGCACATTCGATTAATCGGTAACGAACTTTCGATTGATCGGTACGGAACATTCGATTGATCAATACCGAACATTCGATTGATCGGTACCGCACATTCGATTGATCGGTACGGAACATTCGATTGATCGGTACCGCACATTCGATTGATCGGTACCGTACATTCGATTAATCGGTACCACACATTCGATTGATCGGTACCACACATTCGATTGATCGGTACCGTACATTCGATTGATCGGTACTGCACATTCGATTGATCGGTACGGAATATTCGATTAATCGGGAACGAACATTCGATTGATCGGTACCGCACATTCGATTGATCGGTACGGAACATTCGATTGATCGGTACCGTACATTCGATTGATCGGTACGACACATTCGATTGATCGGTACGGAACATTCGATTGATCGGTACCGTACATTCGATTGATCGGTACTGCACATTCGATTGATCGGTAAGTAACATTCGATTAATCGGTAACGAACATTCGATTGATCGGTACCGCACATTGGATTGATCGCCACCGCACATTCGATTGATCGGTGCGGAACATTCGATTGATCGGTACGGAACATTCGATTGATCGGTACCGCACATTCGATTGATCGGTACCGCACATTCGATTGATCGGTATCGTACATTCGATTAATCGGTACTACACATTCGATTGATCGGTACGGAACATTCGATTGATCGGTACCGTACATTCGATTAATCGGTACTACACATTCGATTGATCGGTACGGAACATTCGATTGATCGGTACCGCACATTCGATTGATCGGAACCGCACATTCGATTGATCGGTACGGAACATTCGATTGATCGGTACTACACATTCGATTAATCGGTACCGTACATTCGATTGATCGGCACCGCACATTCGATTGATCGGTACGGAACATTCGATTGATCGGTACGGAACATTCGATTGATCGGTACCGCACATTCGATTGATCGGTACGGATTATTCGATTGATCGGTACGGAACATTCGATTGATCGGTACTACAAATTCGATTGATCGGTACCGTACATTCGATTGATCGGTACGGAACATTCGATTGATCGGTACTACAAATTCGATTGATCGGTACCGTACATTCGATTGATCGGTACCGCACATTCGATTGATCGGTACGGAACATTCGATTAATCGGTAACGAACATTCGATTGATCGGTACCGCACATTCGATTGATCGGTACGGAACATTCGTTTGATCGGTACGGGACATTCGATTGATCGGTACCGCACATTCGATTATTCTGTACGGAACATTCGATTGATCGGTACGGCACATTCGATTGGTCGGTACGGAACATTCGATTGATCGGTACGGAATATTCGTTTGATCGGTACTGCACATTCGATTGATCGGTACGGAACATTCGATTGATCGGTCCGGAACATTCGATTGATCGGTACGGAACATTCGATTAATCGGTACGGAACATTCGATTGATCGGTACGGAATATTCGTTTGATCGGTACTACACATTCGATTGATCGGTACCGCATTTTCCATTGATCAGTGCCGCACATTCGATTAATCGGTAACGAACTTTCGATTGATCGGTACGGAACATTCGATTGATCAATACCGAACATTCGATTGATCGGTACCGCTCATTCGATTGATCGGTATCGCACATTCGATTGATCGGTACGGAACATTCGATTGATCGGTACCGCACATTCGATTGATCGGTACTGTACATTCGATTAATCGGTACCACACATTCGTTTGATCGGTACGGAACATTCGATTGATCGGTACGGAACATTCGATTGATCGGTACGGAACATTCGATTGATCGGTACCGTACATTCGATTGATCGGCACCGCACATTCAATTGATCGGTACGGAACATTCGATTGATCGGTACGGAACATTCGATTGATCGGTACCGCACATTCGATTGATCGGTACGGAACATTCGATTGATCGGTACGGATCATTCGATTGATCGGTACTACAAATTCGATTGATCGGTACCGTACATTCGATTGATCGGTACCGCACATTCGATTGATCGGTACGGAACATTCGATTAATCGGTAACGAACATTCGATTGATCGGTACCGCATATTCGATTGATCGGTACGGAACATTCGTTTGATCGGTACGGGACATTCGATTGATCGGTACCGCACATTCGATTATTCAGTACGGAACATTCGATTGATCGGTTCGGCACATTCGATTGGTCGGTACCGCACATTCGATTGATCGGTACGGAACATTCGATTGATCGGTACGGAACATTCGATTGATCGGTACGTAACATTCGATTGATCGGTACGAAACATTCGATTGATCGGTACGGAATATTCGTTTGATCGGTACTGCACATTCGATTGATCGGTACCGCATTTTCCATTGATCAGTGCCGCACATTCGATTAATCGGTAACGAACTTTCGATTGATCGGTACGGAACATTCGATTGATCAATACCGAACATTCGATTGATCGGTACCGCACATTCGATTGATCGGTACCGCACATTCGATTGATCGGTACGGAACATTCGATTGATCGGTACCGCACATTCGATTGATCGGTACCGTACATTCGATTAATCGGTACCACACATTCGATTGATCGGTACGGAACATTCGATTGATCGGTACCGTACATTCGATTGATCGGTACTGCACATTCGATTGATCGGTACGGAATATTCGATTAATCGGGAACGAACACTCGATTGATCGGTACCGCACATTCGATTGATCGGTACGGAACATTCGATTGATCGGTACCGTACATTCGATTGATCGGTACGACACATTCGATTGATCGGTACGGAACATTCGATTGATCGGTACCGTACATTCGATTGATCGGTACTGCACATTCGATTGATCGGTAAGTAACATTCGATTAATCGGTAACGAACATTCGATTGATCGGTACCGCACATTGGATTGATCGCCACCGCACATTCGATTGATCGGTGCGGAACATTCGATTGATCGGTACGGAACATTCGATTGATCGGTACCGCACATTCGATTGATCGGTACCGCACATTCGATTGATCGGTATCGTACATTCGATTAATCGGCACTACACATTCGATTGATCGGTACTACACATTCGATTGATCGGTACCGTACATTCGATTGATCGGTACGGAACATTCGATTGATCGGTACCGTACATTCGATTGATCGGTACGGAACATTCGATTGATCGGTACCGCACATTCGATTGATCGGAACCGCACATTCGATTGATCGGTACGGAACATTCGATTGATCGGTACGGAACATTCGATTAATCGGTACCGTACATTCGATTGATCGGCACCGCACATTCGATTGATCGGTACGGAACATTCGATTGATCGGTACGGAACATTCGATTGATCGGTACCGCACATTCGATTGATCGGTACGGATTATTCGATTGATCGGTACGGAACATTCGATTGATCGGTACTACAAATTCGATTGATCGGTACCGTACATTCGATTGATCGGTACCGCACATTCGATTGATCGGTACGGAACATTCGATTTAATCGGTAACGAACATTCGATTGATCGGTACCGCACATTCGATTGATCGGTACGGAACATTCGTTTGATCGATACGGGACATTCGATTGATCGGTACCGCACATTCGATTATTCAGTACGGAACATTCGATTGATCGGTACGGCACATTCGATTGGTCGGTACGGAACATTCGATTGATCGGTACGGAATATTCGTTTGATCGGTACTGCACATTCGATTGATCGGTACGGAACATTCGATTGATCGGTACCACACATTCGTTTGATCGGTACGGAACATTCGATTGATCGGTACCGTACATTCGATTGATCGGTACGGAACATTCGATTGATCGGTACCGCACATTCGATTGATCGGTACCGTACATTCGATTAATCGGAACCAAACAATCGATTGATCGGTACTTAACATTCGATTGATCGGTACCGCTCATTCGATTGATCGGTACCGTACATTCGATTAATCGGTACGGAAAATTCGATTGATCGGTACGGAACATTCGATTGATCGGTACCGTACATTCGATTGATCGGTACTGCATATTCGATTGATCGGTACGGAACATTCGATTAATCGGTAACGAACATTCGATTATTCAGTACGGAACATTCGATTGATCGGTACGGCACATTCGATTGGTCGGTACGGAACATTCGATTGAACGGTACGGAATATTCGTTTGATCGGTACGGCACATTCGATTGATCGGTACTGAACATTCGATTAATCGGTAACGAACATTCGATTGATCGGTACCGCATTTTCCATTGATCAGTGCCGCACATTCGATTAATCGGGAACGAACATTCGATTGATCGGTACCGCACATTCGATTGATCGGTACGGAACATTCGATTGATCGGTACCGTACATTCGATTGATCGTTACCGCACATTCGATTGATCGGTACGGAACATTCGATTGATCGGTACCGTACATTCGATTGATCGGTACGGAACATTCGATTGATCGGTACCGCACATTCGATTGATCGGTACCGTACATTCGATTAATCGGTACCAAACATTCGATTGATCGGTACGGAACATTCGATTGATCGGTACCGCTCATTCGATTGATCGGTACCGTACATTCGATTAATCGGTACCAAACATTCGATTGATCGGTACGGAACATTCGATTAATCGGTAACGAACATTCGATTGATCGGTACCGCACATTCGATTGATCGGCACCGCACATTCGATTGATCGGTACGGAACATTCGATTGATCGGTACGGAACATTCGATTGATAGGTACGGAACATTCGATTGATCGGTACCGTACATTCGATAAATCGGTACCACATATTCGATTGATCGGTACCGTACATTCGATTGATCGGTACGGAACATTCGATTGATCGGTACGGAACATTCGATTGATCGGTACCGCACATTCGATTGATCGGTACCGCACATTCGATTGATCGGTACGGAACATTCGATTGATCGGTACTACACATTCGATTGATCGGTACCGTACATTCGATTGATGGGCACCGCACATTCGATTGATCGGTACGGAACATTCGATTGATCGGTACGGAACATTCGATTGATCGGTACCGCACATTCGATTGATCGGTACGGAACATTCGATTGATCGGTACGGAACATTCGATTGATCGGTACTACAAATTCGATTGATCGGTACGGTACATTCGATTGATCGGTACCGCACATTCGATTGATCGGTACGGAACATTCGATTTATCGGTAACGAACATTCGATTGATCGGTACCGCACATTCGATTGATCGGTACGGAACATTCGTTTGATCGGTACGGGACATTCGATTGATCGGTACCGCACATTCGATTATTCAGTACGGAACATTCGATTGATCGGTACGGCACATTCGATTGGTCGGTACCGCACATTCGATTGATCGGTACGGAACATTCAATTGATCGGTACGGAACATTCGATTGATCGGTACGGAACATTCGATTGATCGGTACGGAACATTCGATTGATCGGTACCGTACATTCGATTGATCGGCACCGCACATTCAATTGATCGGTACGGAACATTCGATTGATCGGTACTACAAATTCGATTGATCGGTACCGTACATTCGATTGATCGGTACCGCACATTCGATTGATCGGTACGGAACATTCGATTGATCGGTACGGATCATTCGATTGATCGGTACTACAAATTCGATTGATCGGTACCGTACATTCGATTGATCGGTACCGCACATTCGATTGATCGGTACGGAACATTCGATTAATCGGTAACGAACATTCGATTGATCGGTACCGCACATTCGATTGATCGGTACGGAACATTCGTTTGATCGGTACGGGACATTCGATTGATCGGTACCGCACATTCGATTATTCAGTACGGAACATTCGATTGATCGGTTCGGCACATTCGATTGGTCGGTACCGTATATTCGATTGATCGGTACGGAACATTCGATTGATCGGTACGGAACATTCGATTGATCGGAACGGAACATTCGATTGATCGGTACGAAACATTCGATTGATCGGTACGGAATATTCGTTTGATCGGTACTGCACATTCGATTGATCGGTACCGCATTTTCCATTGATCAGTGCCGCACATTCGATTAATCGGTAACGAACTTTCGATTGATCGGTACGGAACATTCGATTGATCAATACCGAACATTCGATTGATCGGTACCGCACATTCGATTGATCGGTACCGCACATTCGATTGATCGGTACGGAACATTCGATTGATCGGTACCGCACATTCGATTGATCGGTACCGTACATTCGATTAATCGGTACCACACATTCGATTGATCGGTACGGAACATTCGATTGATCGGTACCGTACATTCGATTGATCGGTACTGCACATTCGATTGATCGGTACGGAATATTCGATTAATCGGGAACGAACATTCGATTGATCGGTACCGCACATTCGATTGATCGGTACGGAACATTCGATTGATCGGTACCGTACATTCGATTGATCGGTACGACACATTCGATTGATCGGTACGGAACATTCGATTGATCGGTACCGCACATTCGATTGATCGGTACCGTACATTCGATTAATCGGTACCAAACATTCGATTGATCGGTACGGAACATTCGATTGATCGGTACCGCTCATTCGATTGATCGGTACCGTACATTCGATTAATCGGTACGGAAAATTCGATTGATCGGTACGGAACATTCGATTGATCGGTACCGTACATTCGATTGATCGGTACTGCACATTCGATTGATCGGTACGGAACATTCGATTAATCGGTAACGAACATTCGATTGATCGGTACCGCACATTCGATTGATCGGCACCGCACATTCGATTGATCGGTACGGAACATTCGATTGATCGGTACGGAACATTCGATTGATAGGTACGGAACATTCGATTGATCGGTACCGTACATTCGATAAATCGGTACCACATATTCGATTGATCGGTACCGTACATTCGATTGATCGGTACGGAACATTCGATTGATCGGTACGGAACATTCGATTGATCGGTACCGCACATTCGATTGATCGGTACCGCACATTCGATTGATCGGTACGGAACATTCGATTGATCGGTACTACACATTCGATTGATCGGTACCGTACATTCGATTGATGGGCACCGCACATTCGATTGATCGGTACGGAACATTCGATTGATCGGTACGGAACATTCGATTGATCGGTACCGCACATTCGATTGATCGGTACGGAACATTCGATTGATCGGTACGGAACATTCGATTGATCGGTACTACAAATTCGATTGATCGGTACGGTACATTCGATTGATCGGTACCGCACATTCGATTGATCGGTACGGAACATTCGATTTATCGGTAACGAACATTCGATTGATCGGTACCGCACATTCGATTGATCGGTACGGAACATTCGTTTGATCGGTACGGGACATTCGATTGATCGGTACCGCACATTCGATTATTCAGTACGGAACATTCGATTGATCGGTACGGCACATTCGATTGGTCGGTACCGCACATTCGATTGATCGGTACGGAACATTCAATTGATCGGTACGGAACATTCGATTGATCGGTACGGAACATTCGATTGATCGGTACGGAACATTCGATTGATCGGTACCGTACATTCGATTGATCGGCACCGCACATTCAATTGATCGGTACGGAACATTCGATTGATCGGTACTACAAATTCGATTGATCGGTACCGTACATTCGATTGATCGGTACCGCACATTCGATTGATCGGTACGGAACATTCGATTGATCGGTACGGATCATTCGATTGATCGGTACTACAAATTCGATTGATCGGTACCGTACATTCGATTGATCGGTACCGCACATTCGATTGATCGGTACGGAACATTCGATTAATCGGTAACGAACATTCGATTGATCGGTACCGCACATTCGATTGATCGGTACGGAACATTCGTTTGATCGGTACGGGACATTCGATTGATCGGTACCGCACATTCGATTATTCAGTACGGAACATTCGATTGATCGGTTCGGCACATTCGATTGGTCGGTACCGTATATTCGATTGATCGGTACGGAACATTCGATTGATCGGTACGGAACATTCGATTGATCGGTACGGAACATTCGATTGATCGGTACGAAACATTCGATTGATCGGTACGGAATATTCGTTTGATCGGTACTGCACATTCGATTGATCGGTACCGCATTTTCCATTGATCAGTGCCGCACATTCGATTAATCGGTAACGAACTTTCGATTGATCGGTACCACACATTCGATTGATCGGTACGGAACATTCGATTGATCGGTACCGTACATTCGATTGATCGGTACTGCACATTCGATTGATCGGTACGGAATATTCGATTAATCGGGAACGAACATTCGATTGATCGGTACCGCACATTCGATTGATCGGTACGGAACATTCGATTGATCGGTACCGTACATTCGATTGATCGGTACGACACATTCGATTGATCGGTACGGAACATTCGATTGATCGGTACCGTACTTTCGATTGATCGGTACTGCATATTCGATTGATCGGTAAGTAACATTCGATTAATCGGTAACGAACATTCGATTGATCGGTACCGCACATTGGATTGATCGCCACGGCACATTCGATTGATCGGTGCGGAACATTCGATTGATCGGTACGGAACATTCGATTGATCGGTACCGCACATTCGATTGATCGGTACCGCACATTCGATTGATCGGTATCGTACATTCGATTAATCGGTACTACAAATTCGATTGATCGGTACGGAACATTCGATTGATCGGTACCGCACATTCGATTATTCAGTACGGAACATTCGATTGATCGGTACGGCACATTCGATTGGTAGGTACGGAACATTCGATTGATCGGTACGGAATATTCGTTTGATCGGTACTGCACATTCGATTGATCGGTACGGAACATTCGATTGATCGGTCCGGAACATTCGATTGATCGGTACGGAACATTCGATTAATCGGTACGGAACATTCGATTGATCGGTACGGAATATTCGTTTGATCGGTACTACACATTCGATTGATCGGTACCGCATTTTCCATTGATCAGTGCCGCACATTCGATTAATCGGTAACGAACTTTCGATTGATCGGTACGGAACATTCGATTGATCAATACCGAACATTCGATTGATCGGTACCGCTCATTCGATTGATCGGTATCGCACATTCGATTGATCGGTACGGAACATTCGATTGATCGGTACCGTACATTCGATTGATCGGTACGGAACATTCGATTGATCGGTACGGAACATTCGATTGATCGGTACCGCACATTCGATTGATCGGTACCGCACATTCGATTGATCGGTACGGAACATTCGATTGATCGGCACTACACATTCGATTGATCGGTACCGTACATTCGATTGATCGGCACCGCACATTCGATTGATCGGTACGGAACATTCGATTGATCGGTACGGAACATTCGATTGATCGGTACCGCACATTCGATTGATCGGTACGGAACATTCGATTGATCGGTACGGAACATTCGATTGATCGGTACTACAAATTCGATTGATCGGTACCGTACATTCGATTGATCGGTACCGCACATTCGATTGATCGGTACGGAACATTCGATTAATCGGTAACGAACATTCGATTGATCGGTACCGCACATTCGATTGATCGGTACGGAACATTCGATTGATCGGTACGGCAAATTCGATTGGTCGGTACCGCACATTCGATTGATCGGTACGGAACATTCGATTGATCGGTACGGAACATTCGATTGATCGGTACGGAACATTCGATTGATCGGTACTGCACATTCGATTGATCGGTACGGAATATTCGTTTGATCGGTACTGCACATTCGATTGATCGGTACCGCACATTCGATTGATCGCCACCGCACATTCGATTGATCGGTGCGGAACATTCGATTGATCGGTACGGAACATTCGATTGATCGGTACCGCACATTCGATTGATCGGTACCGCACATTCGATTGATCGGTACCGTACATTCGATTAATCGGTACTACACATTCGATTGATCGGTACGGAACATTCGATTGATCGGTACCGTACATTCGATTGATCGGTACGGAACATTCGATTGATCGGTACGGAACATTCGATTGATCGGTACCGCACATTCGATTGATCGGTACCGCACATTCGATTGATCGGTACGGAACATTCGATTGATCGGTACGGAACATTCGATTGATCGGTACCGTACATTCGATTGATCGGCACCGCACATTCAATTGATCGGTACGGAACATTCGATTGATCGGTACGGAACATTCGATTGATCGGTACGGATCATTCGATTGATCGGTACTACAAATTCGATTGATCGGTACCGTACATTCGATTGATCGGTACCGCACATTCGATTGATCGGTACGGAACATTCGATTAATCGGTAACGAACATTCGATTGATCGGTACCGCACATTCGATTGATCGGTACGGAACATTCGTTTGATCGGTACGGGACATTCGATTGATCGGTACCGCACATTCGATTATTCAGTACGGAACATTCGATTGATCGGTTCGGCACATTCGATTGGTCGGTACCGCACATTCGATTGATCGGTACGGAACATTCGATTGATCGGTACGGAACATTCGATTGATCGGTACGGAACATTCGATTGATCGGTACGGAACATTCGATTGATCGGTACGGAATATTCGTTTGATCGGTACTGCACATTCGATTGATCGGTACCGCATTTTCCATTGATCAGTGCCGCACATTCGATTAATCGGTAACGAACTTTCGATTGATCGGTACGGAACCTTCGATTGATCAATACCGAACATTCGATTGATCGGTACCGCACATTCGATTGATCGGTACCGCACATTCGATGGATCGGTACCGCATTTTCCATTGATCAGTGCCGCACATTCGATTAATCGGTAACGAACTTTCGATTGATCGGTACGGAACATTCGATTGATCAATACCGAACATTCGATTGATCGGTACCGCACATTCGATTGATCGGTACGGAACATTCGATTGATCGGTACCGCACATTCGATTGATCGGTACCGTACATTCGATTAATCGGTACCACACATTCGATTGATCGGTACGGAACATTCGATTGATCGGTACCGTACATTCGATTGATCGGTACTGCACATTCGATTGATCGGTACGGAATATTCGATTAATCGGGAACGAACATTCGATTGATCGGTACCGCACATTCGATTGATCGGTACGGAACATTCGATTGATCGGTACCGTACATTCGATTGATCGGTACGACACATTCGATTGATCGGTACGGAACATTCGATTGATCGGTACCGTACATTCGATTGATCGGTACTGCACATTCGATTGATCGGTAAGTAACATTCGATTAATCGGTAACGAACATTCGATTAATCGGTACCGCACATTGGATTGATCGCCACCGCACATTCGATTGATCGGTGCGGAACATTCGATTGATCGGTACGGAACATTCGATTGATCGGTACCGCACATTCGATTGATCGGTACCGCACATTCGATTGATCGGTATCGTACATTCGATTAATCGGTACTACACATTCGATTGATCGGTACGGAACATTCGATTGATCGGTACCGTACATTCGATTGATCGGTACGGAACATTCGATTGATCGGTACGGAACATTCGATTGATCGGTACCGCACATTCGATTGATCGGAACCGCACATTCGATTGATCGGTACGGAACATTCGATTGATCGGTACTACACATTCGATTAATCGGTACCGTACATTCGATTGATCGGTACGGAACATTCGATTGATCGGTACCGCACATTCGATTGATCGGTACGGAACATTCGATTGATCGGTACCGTACATTCGATTGATCGGTACGGAACATTCGATTGATCGGTACCGCACATTCGATTGATCGGTACCGCACATTCGATTGATCGGTACGGAACATTCGATTGATCGGCACTACACATTCGATTGATCGGTACCGTACATTCGATTGATCGGCACCGCACATTCGATTGATCGGTACTAAACATTCGATTGATCGGTACGGAACATTCGATTGATCGGTACCGCACATTCGATTGATCGGTACGGAACATTCGATTGATCGGTACGGAACATTCGATTGATCGGTACTACGAATTCGATTGATCGGTACCGTACATTCGATTGATCGGTACCGCACATTCGATTGATCGGTACGGAACATTCGATTAATCGGTAACGAACATTCGATTGATCGGTACCGCACATTCGATTGATCGGTACGGAACATTCGATTGATCGGTACGGCACATTCGATTGGTCGGTACCGCACATTCGATTGATCGGTACGGAACATTCGATTGATCGGTACGGAACATTCGATTGATCGGTACGGAACATTCGATTGATCGGTACGGAACATTCGATTGATCGGTACGGAATATTCGTTTGATCGGTACTGCACATTCGATTGATCGGTACCGCACATTCGATTGATCGCCACCGCACATTCGATTGATCGGTGCGGAACATTCGATTGATCGGTACGGAACATTCGATTGATCGGTACCGCACATTCGATTGATCGGTACCGCACATTCGATTGACCGGTACCGTACATTCGATTAATCGGTACTACACATTCGATTGATCGGTACGGAACATTCGATTGATCGGTACCGTACATTCGATTGATCGGTACGGAACATTCGATTGATCGGTACGGAACATTCGATTGATCGGTACCGCACATTCGATTGATCGGTACCGCACATTCGATTGATCGGTACGGAACATTCGATTGATCGGTACGGAACATTCGATTGATCGGTACCGTACATTCGATTGATCGGCACCGCACATTCAATTGATCGGTACGGAACATTCGATTGATCGGTACGGAACATTCGATTGATCGGTACGGATCATTCGATTGATCGGTACTACAAATTCGATTGATCGGTACCGTACGTTCGATTGATCGGTACCGCACATTCGATTGATCGGTACGGAACATTCGATTAATCGGTAACGAACATTCGATTGATCGGTACCGCACATTCGATTGATCGGTACGGAACATTCGTTTGATCGGTACGGGACATTCGATTGATCGGTACCGCACATTCGATTATTCAGTACGGAACATTCGATTGATCGGTTCGGCACATTCGATTGGTCGGTACCGCACATTCGATTGATCGGTACGGAACATTCGATTGGTCGGTACGGAACATTCGATTGATCGGTACGGAACATTCGATTGATCGGTACGGAACATTCGATTGATCGGTACGGAATATTCGTTTGATCGGTACTGCACATTCGATTGATCGGTACCGCATTTTCCATTGATCAGTGCCGCACATTCGATTAATCGGTAACGAACTTTCGATTGATCTGTACGGAACATTCGATTGATCAATACCGAACATTCGATTGATCGGTACCGCACATTCGATTGATCGGTACCGCACATTCGATGGATCGGTACGGAACATTCGATTGATCGGTACCGCACATTCGATTGATCGGTACCGTACATTCGATTAATCGGTACCACACATTCGATTGATCGGTACGGAACATTCGATTGATCGGTACCGTACATTCGATTGATCGGTACTGCACATTCGATTGATCGGTACGGAATATTCGATTAATCGGGAACGAACATTCGATTGATCGGTACCGCACATTCGATTGATCGGTACGGAACATTCGATTGATCGGTACCGTACATTCGATTGATCGGTACGACACATTCGATTGATCGGTACGGAACATTCGATTGATCGGTACCGTACATTCGATTGATCGGTACTGCACATTCGATTGATCGGTAAGTAACATTCGATTAATCGGTAACGAACATTCGATTGATCGGTACCGCACATTGGATTGATCGCCACCGAACATTCGATTGATCGGTACCGCACATTCGATTGATCGGTACGGAACATTCGATTAATCGGTAACGAACATTCGATTGATCGGTACCGCACATTCGATTGATCGGTACGGAACATTCGTTTGATCGGTACGGGACATTCGATTGATCGGTACCGCACATTCGATTATTCAGTACGGAACATTCGATTGATCGGTTCGGCACATTCGATTGGTCGGTACCGCACATTCGATTGATCGGTACGGAACATTCGATTGATCGGTACGGAACATTCGATTAATCGGTACGGAACATTCGATTGATCGGTACGAAACATTCGATTGATCGGTACGGAATATTCGTTTGATCGGTACTGCACATTCGATGATCGGTACCGCATTTTCCATTGATCAGTGCCGCACATTCGATTAATCGGTAACGAACTTTCGATTGATCGGTACGGAACATTCGATTGATCAATACCGAACATTCGATTGATCGGTACCGCACATTCGATTGATCGGTACGGAACATTCGATTGATCGGTACCGCACATTCGATTGATCGGTACCGTACATTCGATTAATCGGTACGGAACATTCGATTGATCGGTACGGAACATTCGATTGATCGGTACCGTACATTCGATTGATCGGTACTGCACATTCGATTGATCGGTACGGAATATTCGATTAGTCGGGAACGAACATTCGATTGATCGGTACCGCACATTCGATTGATCGGTACGGAACATTCGATTGATCGGTACCGTACATTCGATTGATCGGTACGACACATTCGATTGATCGGTACGGAACATTCGATTGATCGGTACCGTACATTCGATTGATCGGTACTGCACATTCGATTGATCGGTACGGAACATTCGATTGATCGGTACCGTACATTCGATTGATCGGTACGGAACATTCGATTGATCGGTACGGAACATTCGATTGATCGGAACCGCACATTCGATTGATCGGTACGGAACATTCGATTGATCGGTACTACACATTCGATTAATCGGTACCGTACATTCGATTGATCGGCACCGCACATTCGATTGATCGGTACGGAACATTCGATTGATCGGTACGGAACATTCGATTGATCGGTACCGCACATTCGATTGATCGGTACGGATTATTCGATTGATCGGTACGGAACATTCGATTGATCGGTACTACAAATTCGATTGATCGGTACCGTACATTCGATTGATCGGTACCGCACATTCGATTGATCGGTACGGAACATTCGATTAATCGGTAACGAACATTCGATTGATCGGTACCGCACATTCGATTGATCGGTACGGAACATTCGTTTGATCGGTACGGGACATTCGATTGATCGGTACCGCACATTCGATTATTCAGTACGGAACATTTGATTGATCGGTACGGCACATTCGATTGGTCGGTACGGAACATTCGATTGATCGGTACGGAATATTCGTTTGATCGGTACTGCACATTCGATTGATCGGTACGGAACATTCGATTGATCGTTCCGGAACATTCGATTGATCGGTACGGAACATTCGATTAATCGGTACGGAACATTCGATTGATCGGTACGGAATATTCGTTTGATCGGTACTACACATTCGATTGATCGGTACCGCATTTTCCATTGATCAGTGCCGCACATTCGATTAATCGGTAACGAACTTTCGATTGATCGGTACGGAACATTCGATTGATCAATACCGAACATTCGATTGATCGGTACCGCTCATTCGATTGATCGGTATCGCACATTCGATTGATCGGTACGGAACATTCGATTGATCGGTACCGCACATTCGATTGATCGGTACCGTACATTCGATTAATCGGTACCACACATTCGTTTGATCGGTACGGAACATTCGATTGATCGGTACGGAACATTCGATTGATCGGTACTACACATTCGATTGATCGGTACCGTACATTCGATTGATCGGCACCGCACATTCAATTGATCGGTACGGAACATTCGATTGATCGGTACGGAACATTCGATTGATCGGTACCGCACATTCGATTGATCGGTACGGAACATTCGATTGATCGGTACGGATCATTCGATTGATCGGTACTACAAATTCGATTGATCGGTACCGTACATTCGATTGATCGGTACCGCACATTCGATTGATCGGTACGGAACATTCGATTAATCGGTAACGAACATTCGATTGATCGGTACGGAACATTCGATTGATCGGTACGGAACATTCGTTTGATCGGTACGGGACATTCGATTGATCGGTACCGCACATTCGATTATTCAGTACGGAACATTCGATTGATCGGTTCGGCACATTCGATTGGTCGGTACTGCACATTCGATTGATCGGTACGGAACATTCGATTGATCGGTACGGAACATTCGATTGATCGGTACGGAACATTCGATTGATCGGTACGAAACATTCGATTGATCGGTACGGAATATTCGTTTGATCGGTACTGCACATTCGATTGATCGGTACCGCATTTTCCATTGATCAGTGCCGCACATTCGATTAATCGGTAACGAACTTTCGATTGATCGGTACGGAACATTCGATTGATCAATACCGAACATTCGATTGATCGGTACCGCACATTCGATTGATCGGTACCGCACATTCGATTGATCGGTACGGAACATTCGATTGATCGGTACCGCACATTCGATTGATCGGTACCGTACATTCGATTAATCGGTACCACACATTCGATTGATCGGTACGGAACATTCGATTGATCGGTACCGTACATTCGATTGATCGGTACTGCACATTCGATTGATCGGTACGGAATATTCGATTAATCGGGAACGAACATTCGATTGATCGGTACCGCACATTCGATTGATCGGTACGGAACATTCGATTGATCGGTACCGTACATTCGATTGATCGGTACGACACATTCGATTGATCGGTACGGAACATTCGATTGATCGGTACCGTACATTCGATTGATCGGTACTGCACATTCGATTGATCGGTAAGTAACATTCGATTAATCGGTAACGAACATTCGATTGATCGGTACCGCACATTGGATTGATCGCCACCGCACATTCGATTGATCGGTGCGGAACATTCGATTGATCGGTACGGAACATTCGATTGATCGGTACCGCACATTCGATTGATCGGTACCGCACTTTCGATTGATCGGTATCGTACATTCGATTAATCGGTACTACACATTCGATTGATCGGTACGGAACATTCGATTGATCGGTACCGTACATTCGATTGATCGGTACGGAACATTCGATTGATCGGTACGGAACATTCGATTGATCGGTACCGCACATTCGATTGATCGGAACCGCACATTCGATTGATCGGTACGGAACATTCGATTGATCGGTACGGAACATTCGATTAATCGGTACCGTACATTCGATTGATCGGCACCGCACATTCGATTGATCGGTACGGAACATTCGATTGATCGGTACGGAACATTCGATTGATCGGTACCGCACATTCGATTGATCGGTACGGATTATTCGATTGATCGGTACGGAACATTCGATTGATCGGTACTACAAATTCGATTGATCGGTACCGTACATTCGATTGATCGGTACCGCACATTCGATTGATCGGTACGGAACATTCGATTAATCGGTAACGAACATTCGATTGATCGGTACCGCACATTCGATTGATCGGTACGGAACATTCGTTTGATCGGTACGGGACATTCGATTGATCGGTACCGCACATTCGATTATTCAGTACGGAACATTCGATTGATCGGTACGGCACATTCGATTGGTCGGTACGGAACATTCGATTGATCGGTACCACACATTCGTTTGATCGGTACGGAACATTCGATTGATCGGTACCGTACATTCGATTGATCGGTACGGAACATTCGATTGATCGGTACCGCACATTCGATTGATCGGTACCGTACATTCGATTAATCGGAACCAAACATTCGATTGATCGGTACGGAACATTCGATTGATCGGTACCGCTCATTCGATTGATCGGTACCGTACATTCGATTAATCGGTACGGAAAATTCGATTGATCGGTACGGAACATTCGATTGATCGGTACCGTACATTCGATTGATCGGTACTGCATATTCGATTGATCGGTACGGAACATTCGATTAATCGGTAACGAACATTCGATTATTCAGTACGGAACATTCGATTGATCGGTACGGCACATTCGATTGGTCGGTACGGAACATTCGATTGAACGGTACGGAATATTCGTTTGATCGGTACGGCACATTCGATTGATCGGTACTGAACATTCGATTAATCGGTAACGAACATTCGATTGATCGGTACCGCATTTTCCATTGATCAGTGCCGCACATTCGATTAATCGGGAACGAACATTCGATTGATCGGTACCGCACATTCGATTGATCGGTACGGAACATTCGATTGATCGGTACCGTACATTCGATTGATCGGTAAGGAACATTCGATTGATCGGTACCGCACATTCGATTGATCGGTACGGAACATTCGATTGATCGGTACCGTACATTCGATTGATCGGTACGGAACATTCGATTGATCGGTACCGCACATTCGATTGATCGGTACCGTACATTCGATTAATCGGTACCAAACATTCGATTGATCGGTACGGAACATTCGATTGATCGGTACCGCTCATTCGATTGATCGGTACCGTACATTCGATTAATCGGTACGGAAAATTCGATTGATCGGTACGGAACATTCGATTGATCGGTACCGTACATTCGATTGATCGGTACTGCACATTCGATTGATCGGTACGGAACATTCGATTAATCGGTAACGAACATTCGATTGATCGGTACCGCACATTCGATTGATCGCCACCGCACATTCGATTGATCGGTGCGGAACATTCGATTGATCGGTACGGAACATTCGATTGATCGGTACCGCACATTCGATTGATCGGTACCGCACATTCGATTGACCGGTACCGTACATTCGATTAATCGGTACTACACATTCGATTGATCGGTACGGAACATTCGATTGATCGGTACCGTACATTCGATTGATCGGTACGGAACATTCGATTGATCGGTACGGAACATTCGATTGATCGGTACCGCACATTCGATTGATCGGTACCGCACATTCGATTGATCGGTACGGAACATTCGATTGATCGGTACGGAACATTCGATTGATCGGTACCGTACATTCAATTGATCGGTACGGAACATTCGATTGATCGGTACGGAACATTCGATTGATCGGTACGGATCATTCGATTGATCGGTACTACAAATTCGATTGATCGGTACCGTACGTTCGATTGATCGGTACCGCACATTCGATTGATCGGTACGGAACATTCGATTAATCGGTAACGAACATTCGATTGATCGGTACCGCACATTCGATTGATCGGTACGGAACATTCGTTTGATCGGTACGGGACATTCGATTGATCGGTACCGCACATTCGATTATTCAGTACGGAACATTCGATTGATCGGTTCGGCACATTCGATTGGTCGGTACCGCACATTCGATTGATCGGTACGGAACATTCGATTGGTCGGTACGGAACATTCGATTGATCGGTACGGAACATTCGATTGATCGGTACGGAACATTCGATTGATCGGTACGGAATATTCGTTTGATCGGTACTGCACATTCGATTGATCGGTACCGCATTTTCCATTGATCAGTGCCGCACATTCGATTAATCGGTAACGAACTTTCGATTGATCTGTACGGAACATTCGATTGATCAATACCGAACATTCGATTGATCGGTACCGCACATTCGATTGATCGGTACCGCACATTCGATGGATCGGTACGGAACATTCGATTGATCGGTACCGCACATTCGATTGATCGGTACCGTACATTCGATTAATCGGTACCACACATTCGATTGATCGGTACGGAACATTCGATTGATCGGTACCGTACATTCGATTGATCGGTACTGCACATTCGATTGATCGGTACGGAATATTCGATTAATCGGGAACGAACATTCGATTGATCGGTACCGCACATTCGATTGATCGGTACGGAACATTCGATTGATCGGTACCGTACATTCGATTGATCGGTACGACACATTCGATTGATCGGTACGGAACATTCGATTGATCGGTACCGTACATTCGATTGATCGGTACTGCACATTCGATTGATCGGTAAGTAACATTCGATTAATCGGTAACGAACATTCGATTGATCGGTACCGCACATTGGATTGATCGCCACCGAACATTCGATTGATCGGTACCGCACATTCGATTGATCGGTACGGAACATTCGATTAATCGGTAACGAACATTCGATTGATCGGTACCGCACATTCGATTGATCGGTACGGAACATTCGTTTGATCGGTACGGGACATTCGATTGATCGGTACCGCACATTCGATTATTCAGTACGGAACATTCGATTGATCGGTTCGGCACATTCGATTGGTCGGTACCGCACATTCGATTGATCGGTACGGAACATTCGATTGATCGGTACGGAACATTCGATTAATCGGTACGGAACATTCGATTGATCGGTACGAAACATTCGATTGATCGGTACGGAATATTCGTTTGATCGGTACTGCACATTCGATGATCGGTACCGCATTTTCCATTGATCAGTGCCGCACATTCGATTAATCGGTAACGAACTTTCGATTGATCGGTACGGAACATTCGATTGATCAATACCGAACATTCGATTGATCGGTACCGCACATTCGATTGATCGGTACGGAACATTCGATTGATCGGTACCGCACATTCGATTGATCGGTACCGTACATTCGATTAATCGGTACCACACATTCGATTGATCGGTACGGAACATTCGATTGATCGGTACCGTACATTCGATTGATCGGTACTGCACATTCGATTGATCGGTACGGAATATTCGATTAGTCGGGAACGAACATTCGATTGATCGGTACCGCACATTCGATTGATCGGTACGGAACATTCGATTGATCGGTACCGTACATTCGATTGATCGGTACGACACATTCGATTGATCGGTACGGAACATTCGATTGATCGGTACCGTACATTCGATTGATCGGTACTGCACATTCGATTGATCGGTACGGAACATTCGATTGATCGGTACCGTACATTCGATTGATCGGTACGGAACATTCGATTGATCGGTACGGAACATTCGATTGATCGGAACCGCACATTCGATTGATCGGAACCGCACATTCGATTGATCGGTACGGAACATTCGATTGATCGGTACTACACATTCGATTAATCGGTACCGTACATTCGATTGATCGGCACCGCACATTCGATTGATCGGTACGGAACATTCGATTGATCGGTACGGAACATTCGATTGATCGGTACCGCACATTCGATTGATCGGTACGGATTATTCGATTGATCGGTACGGAACATTCGATTGATCGGTACTACAAATTCGATTGATCGGTACCGTACATTCGATTGATCGGTACCGCACATTCGATTGATCGGTACGGAACATTCGATTAATCGGTAACGAACATTCGATTGATCGGTACCGCACATTCGATTGATCGGTACGGAACATTCGTTTGATCGGTACGGGACATTCGATTGATCGGTACCGCACATTCGATTATTCAGTACGGAACATTTGATTGATCGGTACGGCACATTCGATTGGTCGGTACGGAACATTCGATTGATCGGTACGGAATATTCGTTTGATCGGTACTGCACATTCGATTGATCGGTACGGAACATTCGATTGATCGTTCCGGAACATTCGATTGATCGGTACGGAACATTCGATTAATCGGTACGGAACATTCGATTGATCGGTACGGAATATTCGTTTGATCGGTACTACACATTCGATTGATCGGTACCGCATTTTCCATTGATCAGTGCCGCACATTCGATTAATCGGTAACGAACTTTCGATTGATCGGTACGGAACATTCGATTGATCAATACCGAACATTCGATTGATCGGTACCGCTCATTCGATTGATCGGTATCGCACATTCGATTGATCGGTACGGAACATTCGATTGATCGGTACCGCACATTCGATTGATCGGTACCGTACATTCGATTAATCGGTACCACACATTCGTTTGATCGGTACGGAACATTCGATTGATCGGTACGGAACATTCGATTGATCGGTACTACACATTCGATTGATCGGTACCGTACATTCGATTGATCGGCACCGCACATTCAATTGATCGGTACGGAACATTCGATTGATCGGTACGGAACATTCGATTGATCGGTACCGCACATTCGATTGATCGGTACGGAACATTCGATTGATCGGTACGGATCATTCGATTGATCGGTACTACAAATTCGATTGATCGGTACCGTACATTCGATTGATCGGTACCGCACATTCGATTGATCGGTACGGAACATTCGATTAATCGGTAACGAACATTCGATTGATCGGTACGGAACATTCGATTGATCGGTACGGAACATTCGTTTGATCGGTACGGGACATTCGATTGATCGGTACCGCACATTCGATTATTCAGTACGGAACATTCGATTGATCGGTTCGGCACATTCGATTGGTCGGTACTGCACATTCGATTGATCGGTACTGCACATTCGATTGATCGGTACGGAACATTCGATTGATCGGTACGGAACATTCGATTGATCGGTACGAAACATTCGATTGATCGGTACGGAATATTCGTTTGATCGGTACTGCACATTCGATTGATCGGTACCGCATTTTCCATTGATCAGTGCCGCACATTCGATTAATCGGTAACGAACTTTCGATTGATCGGTACGGAACATTCGATTGATCAATACCGAACATTCGATTGATCGGTACCGTACATTCGATTGATCGGTACCGCACATTCGATTGATCGGTACGGAACATTCGATTGATCGGTACCGCACATTCGATTGATCGGTACCGTACATTCGATTAATCGGTACCACACATTCGATTGATCGGTACGGAACATTCGATTGATCGGTACCGTACATTCGATTGATCGGTACTGCACATTCGATTGATCGGTACGGAATATTCGATTAATCGGGAACGAACATTCGATTGATCGGTACCGCACATTCGATTGATCGGTACGGAACATTCGATTGATCGGTACCGTACATTCGATTGATCGGTACGACACATTCGATTGATCGGTACGGAACATTCGATTGATCGGTACCGTACATTCGATTGATCGGTACTGCACATTCGATTGATCGGTAAGTAACATTCGATTAATCGGTAACGAACATTCGATTGATCGGTACCGCACATTGGATTGATCGCCACCGCACATTCGATTGATCGGTGCGGAACATTCGATTGATCGGTACGGAACATTCGATTGATCGGTACCGCACATTCGATTGATCGGTACCGCACTTTCGATTGATCGGTATCGTACATTCGATTAATCGGTACTACACATTCGATTGATCGGTACGGAACATTCGATTGATCGGTACCGTACATTCGATTGATCGGTACGGAACATTCGATTGATCGGTACGGAACATTCGATTGATCGGTACCGCACATTCGATTGATCGGAACCGCACATTCGATTGATCGGTACGGAACATTCGATTGATCGGTACGGAACATTCGATTAATCGGTACCGTACATTCGATTGATCGGCACCGCACATTCGATTGATCGGTACGGAACATTCGATTGATCGGTACGGAACATTCGATTGATCGGTACCGCACATTCGATTGATCGGTACGGATTATTCGATTGATCGGTACGGAACATTCGATTGATCGGTACTACAAATTCGATTGATCGGTACCGTACATTCGATTGATCGGTACCGCACATTCGATTGATCGGTACGGAACATTCGATTAATCGGTAACGAACATTCGATTGATCGGTACCGCACATTCGATTGATCGGTACGGAACATTCGTTTGATCGGTACGGGACATTCGATTGATCGGTACCGCACATTCGATTATTCAGTACGGAACATTCGATTGATCGGTACGGCACATTCGATTGGTCGGTACGGAACATTCGATTGATCGGTACGGAATATTCGTTTGATCGGTACTGCACATTCGATTGATCGGTACGGAACATTCGATTGATCGGTACCACACATTCGTTTGATCGGTACGGAACATTCGATTGATCGGTACCGTACATTCGATTGATCGGTACGGAACATTCGATTGATCGGTACCGCACATTCGATTGATCGGTACCGTACATTCGATTAATCGGAACCAAACATTCGATTGATCGGTACGGAACATTCGATTGATCGGTACCGCTCATTCGATTGATCGGTACCGTACATTCGATTAATCGGTACGGAAAATTCGATTGATCGGTACGGAACATTCGATTGATCGGTACCGTACATTCGATTGATCGGTACTGCATATTCGATTGATCGGTACGGAACATTCGATTAATCGGTAACGAACATTCGATTATTCAGTACGGAACATTCGATTGATCGGTACGGCACATTCGATTGGTCGGTACGGAACATTCGATTGAACGGTACGGAATATTCGTTTGATCGGTACGGCACATTCGATTGATCGGTACTGAACATTCGATTAATCGGTAACGAACATTCGATTGATCGGTACCGCATTTTCCATTGATCAGTGCCGCACATTCGATTAATCGGGAACGAACATTCGATTGATCGGTACCGCACATTCGATTGATCGGTACGGAACATTCGATTGATCGGTACCGTACATTCGATTGATCGGTAAGGAACATTCGATTGATCGGTACCGCACATTCGATTGATCGGTACGGAACATTCGATTGATCGGTACCGTACATTCGATTGATCGGTACGGAACATTCGATTGATCGGTACCGCACATTCGATTGATCGGTACCGTACATTCGATTAATCGGTACCAAACATTCGATTGATCGGTACGGAACATTCGATTGATCGGTACCGCTCATTCGATTGATCGGTACCGTACATTCGATTAATCGGTACGGAAAATTCGATTGATCGGTACGGAACATTCGATTGATCGGTACCGTACATTCGATTGATCGGTACTGCACATTCGATTGATCGGTACGGAACATTCGATTAATCGGTAACGAACATTCGATTGATCGGTACCGCACATTCGATTGATCGGCACAGCACATTCGATTGATCGGTACGGAACATTCGATTGATCGGTACGGAACATTCGATTGATCGGTACGGAACATTCGATTGATCGGTACCGTACATTCGATAAATCGGTACCATATATTCGATTGATCGGTACCGTACATTCGATTGATCGGTACCGCACATTCGATTGATCGGTACGGAACATTCGATTGATCGGTACTACACATTCGATTGATCGGTACCGTACATTCGATTGATGGGCACCGCACATTCGATTGATCGGTACGGAACATTCGATTGATCGGTACGGAACATTCGATTGATCGGTAACGAACATTCGATTGATCGGTACGGAACATTCGATTGATCGGTACGGAACATTCGATTGATCGGTACTACAAATTCGATTGATCGGTACCGTACATTCGATTGATCGGTACCGCACATTCGATTGATCGGTACGGAACATTCGATTAATCGGTAACGAACATTCGATTGATCGGTACCGCACATTCGATTGATCGGTACGGAACATTCGTTTGATCGGTACGGGACATTCGATTGATCGGTACCGCACATTCGATTATTCAGTACGGAACATTCGATTGATCGGTACGGCACATTCGATTGGTCGGTACCGCACATTCGATTGATCGGTACGGAACATTCAATTGATCGGTACGGAACATTCGATTGATCGGTACGGAACATTCGATTGATCGGTACGGAACATTCGATTGATCGGTACCGTACATTCGATTGATCGGCACCGCACATTCAATTGATCGGTACGGAACATTCGATTGATCGGTACGGAACATTCGATTGATCGGTACCGCACATTCGATTAATCGGTACGGAACATTCGATTGATCGGTACGGATCATTCGATTGATCGGTACTACAAATTCGATTGATCGGTACCGTACATTCGATTGATCGGTACCGCACATTCGATTGATCGGTACGGAACATTCGATTAATCGGTAACGAACATTCGATTGATCGGTACCGCACATTCGATTGATCGGTACGGAACATTCGTTTGATCGGTACGGGACATTCGATTGATCGGTACCGCACATTCGATTATTCAGTACGGAACATTCGATTGATCGGTTCGGCACATTCGATTGGTCGGTACCGCACATTCGATTGATCGGTACGGAACATTCGATTGATCGGTACGGAACATTCGATTGATCGGTACGGAACATTCGATTGATCGGTACGAAACATTCGATTGATCGGTACGGAATATTCGTTTGATCGGTACTGCACATTCGATTGATCGGTACCGCATTTTCCATTGATCAGTGCCGCACATTCGATTAATCGGTAACGAACTTTCGATTGATCGGTACGGAACATTCGATTGATCAATACCGAACATTCGATTGATCGGTACCGCACATTCGATTGATCGGTACCGCACATTCGATTGATCGGTACGGAACATTCGATTGATCGGTACCGCACATTCGATTGATCGGTACCGTACATTCGATTAATCGGTACCACACATTCGATTGATCGGTACGGAACATTCGATTGATCGGTACCGTACATTCGATTGATCGGTACGGAACATTCGATTGATCGGTACCGTACATTCGATTGATCGGTACTGCACATTCGATTGATCGGTAAGTAACATTCGATTAATCGGTAACGAACATTCGATTGATCGGTACCGCACATTGGATTGATCGCCACCGCACATTCGATTGATCGGTGGGGAACATTCGATTGATCGGTACGGAACATTCGATTGATCGGTACCGCACATTCGATTGATCGGTACCGCACATTCGATTGATCGGTATCGTACATTCGATTAATCGGTACTACATATTCGATTGATCGGTACGGAACATTCGATTGATCGGTACCGTACATTCGATTCATCGGTACGGAACATTCGATTGATCGGTACGGAACATTCGATTGATCGGTACCGCACATTCGATTGATCGGAACCGCACATTCGATTGATCGGTACGGAACATTCGATTGATCGGTACCGCACATTCGATTGATCGGTACGGAACATTCGATTGATCGGTACGGATCATTCGATTGATCGGTACTACAAATTCGATTGATCGGTACCGTACATTCGATTGATCGGTACCGCACATTCGATTGATCGGTACGGAACATTCGATTAATCGGTAACGAACATTCGATTGATCGGTACCGCACATTCGATTGATCGGTACGGAACATTCGTTTGATCGGTACGGGACATTCGATTGATCGGTACCGCACATTCGATTATTCAGTACGGAACATTCGATTGATCGGTTCGGCACATTCGATTGGTCGGTACCGCACATTCGATTGATCGGTACGGAACATTCGATTGATCGGTACGGAACATTCGATTGATCGGTACGGAACATTCGATTGATCGGTACGAAACATTCGATTGATCGGTACGGAATATTCGTTTGATCGGTACTGCACATTCGATTGATCGGTACCGCATTTTCCATTGATCAGTGCCGCACATTCGATTAATCGGTAACGAACTTTCGATTGATCGGTACGGAACATTCGATTGATCAATACCGAACATTCGATTGATCGGTACCGCACATTCGATTGATCGGTACCGCACATTCGATTGATCGGTACGGAACATTCGATTGATCGGTACCGCACATTCGATTGATCGGTACCGTACATTCGATTAATCGGTACCACACATTCGATTGATCGGTACGGAACATTCGATTGATCGGTACCGTACATTCGATTGATCGGTACGGAACATTCGATTGATCGGTACCGTACATTCGATTGATCGGTACTGCACATTCGATTGATCGGTAAGTAACATTCGATTAATCGGTAACGAACATTCGATTGATCGGTACCGCACATTGGATTGATCGCCACCGCACATTCGATTGATCGGTGCGGAACATTCGATTGATCGGTACGGAACATTCGATTGATCGGTTCCGCACATTCGATTGATCGGTACCGCACATTCGATTGATCGGTATCGTACATTCGTTTAATCGGTACTACATATTCGATTGATCGGTACGGAACATTCGATTGATCGGTACCGTACATTCGATTCATCGGTACGGAACATTCGATTGATCGGTACGGAACATTCGATTGATCGGTACCGCACATTCGATTGATCGGAACCGCACATTCGATTGATCGGTACGGAACATTCGATTGATCGGTACTACACATTCGATTGATCGGTACCGTACATTCGATTGATCGGCACCGCACATTCGATTGATCGGTACGGAACATTCGATTGATCGGTACGGAACATTCGATTGATCGGTACCGCACATTCGATTGATCGGTACGGATTATTCGATTGATCGGTACGGAACATTCGCTTGATCGGTACTACAAATTCGATTGATCGGTACCGTACATTCGATTGATCGGTACCGCACATTCGATTGATCGGTACGGAACATTCGATTAATCGGTAACGAACATTCGATTGATCGGTACCGCACATTCGATTGATCGGTACGGAACATTCGTTTGATCGGTACGGGACATTCGATTGATCGGTACCGCACATTCGATTATTCAGTACGGAACATTCGATTGATCGGTACGTCACATTTGATTGGTCGGTACGGAACATTCGATTGATCGGTACGGAATATTCGTTTGATCGGTACTGCACATTCGATTGATCGGTACGGAACATTCGATTGATCGGTACGGAACATTCGATTGATCGGTACGGAACATTCGATTGATCGGTACGGAACATTCGATTGATCAATACCGATGATTCGATTGATCGGTACCGCTCATTCGATTGATCGGTATCGCACATTCGATTGATCGGTACGGAACATTCGATTGATCGGTACTACACATTCGATTGATCGGTACCGTACATTCGATTAATCGGTACCACACATTCGTTTGATAGGTACGGAACATTCGATTGATCGGTACCGTACATTCGATTGATCGGTACGGAACATTCGATTGATCGGTACCGCACATTTGATTGATCGGTACCGTACATTCGATTAATCAGTACCGCTCATTCGATTGATCGGTACGGAACATTCGATTGATCGGTACCGCTCATTCGATTGATCGGTACCGTACATTCCATTAATCGGTACGGAAAATTCGATTGATCGGTACGGAACATTCGATTGATCGGTACCGTACATTCGATTGATCGGTACTGCACATTCGATTGATCGGTACGGAACATTCGATTAATCGGTAACGAACATTCGATTATTCAGTACGGAACATTCGATTGATCGGTACGGCACATTCGATTGGTCGGTACGGAACATTCGATTGAACGGTACGGAATATTCCTTTGATCGGTACGGCACATTCGATTGATCGGTACTGAACATTTGATTAATCGGTAACGAACATTCGATTGATCGGTACCGCATTTTCCATTGATCAGTGCCGCACATTCGATTAATCGGGAACGAACATTCGATTGATCGGTACCGCACATTCGATTGATCGGTACGGAACATTCGATTGATCGGTACCGTACATTCGATTGATCGGTACGGAACATTCGATTGATCGGTACCGCACATTCGATTGATCGGTACGGAACATTCGATTGATCGGTACCGTACATTCGATTGATCGGTACGGAACATTCGATTGATCGGTACCGCACATTCGATTGATCGGTACCGTACATTCGATTAATCGGTACCAAACATTCGATTGATCGGTACGGAACATTCGATTGATCGGTACCGCTCATTCGATTGATCGGTACCGTACATTCGATTAATCGGTACGGAAAATTCGATTGATCGGTACGGAACATTCGATTGATCGGTACCGTACATTCGATTGATCGGTACTGCACATTCGATTGATCGGTACGGAACATTCGATTAATCGGTAACGAACATTCGATTGATCGGTACCGCACATTCGATTGATCGGCACCGCACATTCGATTGATCGGTACGGAACATTCGATTGATCGGTACGGAACATTCGATTGATCGGTACGGAACATTCGATTGATCGGTACCGTACATTCGATAAATCGGTACCACATATTCGATTGATCGGTACCGTACATTCGATTGATCGGTACGGAACATTTGATTGATCGGTACGGAACATTCGATTGATCGGTACCGCACATTCGATTGATCGGTACCGCACATTCGATTGATCGGTACGGAACATTCGATTGATCGGTACTACACATTCGATTGATCGGTACCGTACATTCGATTGATCGGCACCGCACATTCGATTGATCGGTACGGAACATTCGATTGATCGGTACGGAACATTCGATTGATCGGTACCGCACATTCGATTGATCGGTACGGAACATTCGATTGATCGGTACGGAACATTCGATTGATCGGTACTACAAATTCGATTGATCGGTACCGTACATTCGATTGATCGGTACCGCACATTCGATTGATCGGTACGGAACATTCGATTAATCGGTAACGAACATTCGATTGATCGGTACCGCACATTCGATTGATCGGTACGGAACATTCGTTTGATCGGTACGGGACATTCGATTGATCGGTACCGCACATTCGATTATTCAGTACGGAACATTCGATTGATCGGTACCACATATTCGATTGATCGGTACCGTACATTCGATTGATCGGTACTGCACATTCGATTGATCGGTACCGTACATTCGATTAATCGGTAACGAACATTCGATTGATCGGTACCGCACATTCGATTGATCGGTACGGAACATTCGATTGATCGGTACGGAACATTCGATTGATCGGTACGGAACATTCGATTGATCGGTACGGAACATTCGATTGATCGGTACCGTACATTCGATTAATCGGTACCACATATTCGATTGATCG
The DNA here is from genome assembly GCF_037975245.1 of Apostichopus japonicus. Lineage (NCBI taxonomy): Eukaryota > Metazoa > Echinodermata > Holothuroidea > Aspidochirotida > Stichopodidae > Apostichopus > Apostichopus japonicus. The sequence goes on from NC_092581.1 coordinate 7,207,377, forward strand.
GTTCCGTACATTCGATTGATCGGTACTGCACATTCGATTGATCGGTACCGTACATTCGATTAATCGGTAACGAACATTCGATTGATCGGTACCGCACATTCGATTGATCGCCACCGCACATTCGATTGATCGGTGCGGAACATTCGATTGATCGGTACGGAACATTCGATTGATCGGTACCGCACATTCGATTGATCGGTACCGCACATTCGATTGATCGGTACCGTACATTCGATTAATCGGTACGGAACATTCGATTGATCGGTACGGAACATTCGATTGATCGGTACCGTACAGTCGATTGATCGGTACGGAACATTCGATTGATCGGTACGGAACATTCGTTTGATCGGTACCGCACATTCGATTGATCGGTACCGTACATTCGATTGATCGGCACCGCACATTCGATTGATCGGTACGGAACATTCGATTGATCGGTACGGAACATTCGATTGATCGGTACCGCACATTCGATTGATCGGTACGGAACATTCGATTGATCGGTACGGAACATTCGATTGATCGGTACGGAACATTCGATTGATCGGTACCGTACATTCGATTGATCGGTACCGCACATTCGATTGATCGGTACCGCACATTCGATTGATCGGTACGGAACATTCGATTGATCGGTACGGAACATTCGATTGATCGGTACCGTACATTCGATTAATCGGTACGGAAAATTCGATTGATCGGTACGGAACATTCGATTGATCGGTACCGTACATTCGATTGATCGGTACTGCACATTCGATTGATCGGTACGGAACATTCGATTAATCGGTAACGAACATTCGATTGATCGGTACCGCACATTCGATTGATCGGCACCGCACATTCGATTGATCGGTACGGAACATTCGATTGATCGGTACGGAACATTCGATTGATCGGTACGGAACATTCGATTGATCGGTACCGTACATTCGATAAATCGGTACCACATATTCGATTGATCGGTACCGTACATTCGATTGATCGGTACGGAACATTTGATTGATCGGTACGGAACATTCGATTGATCGGTACCGCACATTCGATTGATCGGTACCGCACATTCGATTGATCGGTACGGAACATTCGATTGATCGGTACTACACATTCGATTGATCGGTACCGTACATTCGATTGATCGGCACCGCACATTCGATTGATCGGTACGGAACATTCGATTGATCGGTACGGAACATTCGATTGATCGGTACCGCACATTCGATTGATCGGTACGGAACATTCGATTGATCGGTACGGAACATTCGATTGATCGGTACTACAAATTCGATTGATCGGTACCGTACATTCGATTGATCGGTACGGCACATTCGATTGATCGGTACGGAACATTCGATTAATCGGTAACGAACATTCGATTGATCGGTACCGCACATTCGATTGATCGGTACGGAACATTCGTTTGATCGGTACGGGACATTCGATTGATCGGTACCGCACATTCGATTATTCAGTACGGAACATTCGATTGATCGGTACGGCACATTCGATTGGTCGGTACCGCACATTCGATTGATCGGTACGGAACATTCAATTGATCGGTACGGAACATTCGATTGATCGGTACGGAACATTCGATTGATCGGTACGGAACATTCGATTGATCGGTACCGTACATTCGATTAATCGGTACCACATATTCGATTGATCGGTACCGTACATTCGATTGATCGGTACTGCACATTCGATTGATCGGTACCGTACATTCGATTAATCGGTAACGAACATTCGATTGATCGGTACCGCACATTCGATTGATCGGTACGGAACATTCGATTGATCGGTACGGAACATTCGATTGATCGGTACGGAACATTCGATTGATCGGTACGGAACATTCGATTGATCGGTACCGTACATTCGATTAATCGGTACCACATATTCGATTGATCGGTTCCGTACATTCGATTGATCGGTACTGCACATTCGATTGATCGGTACCGTACATTCGATTAATCGGTAACGAACATTCGATTGATCGGTACCGCACATTCGATTGATCGCCACCGCACATTCGATTGATCGGTGCGGAACATTCGATTGATCGGTACGGAACATTCGATTGATCGGTACCGCACATTCGATTGATCGGTACCGCACATTCGATTGATCGGTACCGTACATTCGATTAATCGGTACTACACATTCGATTGATCGGTACGGAACATTCGATTGATCGGTACCGTACATTCGATTGATCGGTACGGAACATTCGAATGATCGGTACGGAACATTCGTTTGATCGGTACCGCACATTCGATTGATCGATACCGTACATTCGATTGATCGGTACGGAACATTCGATTGATCGGTACGGAACATTCGATTGATCGGTACGGAACATTCGATTGATCGGTACCGTACATTCGATTGATCGGTACCGCACATTCGATTGATCGGTACCGCAACATTCGATTGATCGGTACGGAACATTCGATTGATCGGTACGGAACATTCGATTGATCGGTACCGTACATTCGATTAATCGGTACGGAAAATTCGATTGATCGGTACGGAACATTCGATTGATCGGTACCGTACATTCGATTGATCGGTACTGCACATTCGATTGATCGGTACGGAACATTCGATTAATCGGTAACGAACATTCGATTGATCGGTACCGCACATTCGATTGATCGGCACCGCACATTCGATTGATCGGTACGGAACATTCGATTGATCGGTACGGAACATTCGATTGATCGGTACGGAACATTCGATTGATCGGTACCGTACATTCGATTAATCGGTACCACATATTCGATTGATCGGTACCGTACATTCGATTGATCGGTACGGAACATTTGATTGATCGGTACGGAACATTCGATTGATCGGTACCGCACATTCGATTGATCGGTACCGCACATTCGATTGATCGGTACGGAACATTCGATTGATCGGTACTACACATTCGATTGATCGGTACCGTACATTCGATTGATCGGCACCGCACATTCGATTGATCGGTACGGAACATTCGATTGATCGGTACGGAACATTCGATTGATCGGTACCGCACATTCGATTGATCGGTACGGAACATTCGATTGATCGGTACGGAACATTCGATTGATCGGTACTACAAATTCGATTGATCGGTACCGTACATTCGATTGATCGGTACCGCACATTCGATTGATCGGTACGGAACATTCGATTAATCGGTAACGAACATTCGATTGATCGGTACCGCACATTCGATTGATCGGTACGGAACATTCGTTTGATCGGTACGGGACATTCGATTGATCGGTACCGCACATTCGATTATTCAGTACGGAACATTCGATTGATCGGTACGGCACATTCGATTGGTCGGTACCGCACATTCGATTGATCGGTACGGAACATTCAATTGATCGGTACGGAACATTCGATTGATCGGTACGGAACATTCGATTGATCGGTACGGAACATTCGATTGATCGGTACCGTACATTCGATTAATCGGTACCACATATTCGATTGATCGGTACCGTACATTCGATTGATCGGTACTGCACATTCGATTGATCGGTACCGTACATTCGATTAATCGGTAACGAACATTCGATTGATCGGTACCGCACATTCGATTGATCGGTACGGAACATTCGATTGATCGGTACTACACATTCGATTGATCGGTACCGTACATTCGATTGATCGGCACCGCACATTCGATTGATCGGTACGGAACATTCGATTGATCGGTACGGAACATTCGATTGATCGGTACCGCACATTCGATTGATCGGTACGGAACATTCGATTGATCGGTACCGCACATTCGATTGATCGGTACGGAACATTCGATTGATCGGTACGGAACATTCGATTGATCGGTACCGCACATTCGATTGATCGGTACGGAACATTCGATTAATCGGTAACTAACATTCGATTGATCGGTACCGCACATTCGATTGATCGGTACGGAACATTCGTTTGATCGGTACGGGACATTCGATTGATCGGTACCGCACATTCGATTATTCAGTACGGAACATTCGATTGATCGGTACGGCACATTCGATTGGTCGGTACCGCACATTCGATTGATCGGTACGGAACATTCAATTGATCGGTACGGAACATTCGATTGATCGGTACGGAACATTCGATTGATCGGTACGGAACATTCGATTGATCGGTACCGTACATTCGATTAATCGGTACCACATATTCGATTGATCGGTACCGTACATTCGATTGATCGGTACTGCACATTCGATTGATCGGTACCGTACATTCGATTAATCGGTAACGAACATTCGATTGATCGGTACCGCACATTCGATTGATCGGTACGGAACATTCGATTGATCGGTACGGAACATTCGATTGATCGGTACGGAACATTCGATTGATCGGTACGGAACATTCGATTGATCGGTACCGTACATTCGATTAATCGGTACCACATATTCGATTGATCGGTTCCGTACATTCGATTGATCGGTACTGCACATTCGATTGATCGGTACCGTACATTCGATTAATCGGTAACGAACATTCGATTGATCGGTACCGCACATTCGATTGATCGCCACCGCACATTCGATTGATCGGTGCGGAACATTCGATTGATCGGTACGGAACATTCGATTGATCGGTACCGCACATTCGATTGATCGGTACCGCACATTCGATTGATCGGTACCGTACATTCGATTAATCGGTACTACACATTCGATTGATCGGTACGGAACATTCGATTGATCGGTACCGTACATTCGATTGATCGGTACGGAACATTCGATTGATCGGTACAGAACATTCGTTTGATCGGTACCGCACATTCGATTGATCGGTACCGTACATTCGATTGATCGGCACCGCACATTCGATTGATCGGTACGGAACATTCGATTTATCGGTACGGAACATTCGATTGATCGGTACCGCACATTCGATTGATCGGTACCGCACATTCGATTGATCGGTACGGAACATTCGATTGATCGGTACGGAACATTCGATTGATCGGTACCGTACATTCGATTGATCGGTACCGCACATTCGATTGATCGGTACCGCACATTCGATTGATCGGTACGGAACATTCGATTGATCGGTACCGTACATTCGATTGATCGGTACGGAACATTCGATTGATCGGTACCGCACATTCGATTGATCGGTACCGTACATTCGATTAATCGGTACCAAACATTCGATTGATCGGTACGGAACATTCGATTGATCGGTACCGTACATTCGATTAATCGGTACGGAAAATTCGATTGATCGGTACGGAACATTCGATTGATCGGTACCGTACATTCGATTGATCGGTACTGCACATTCGATTGATCGGTACGGAACATTCGATTGAGCGGTTCCCCACATTCGATTGATCGGTAAGGAACATTCGATTGATCGGTACCGTACATTCGATTAATCGGTACCACATATTCGATTGATCGGTACCGTACATTCGATTGATCGGTACTGCACATTCGATTGATCGGTACGGAACATTCGATTGATCGGTACTACAAATTCGATTGATCGGTACCGTACATTCGATTGATCGGTACCGCACATTAGATTGATCGGTACGGAACATTCGATTAATCGGTAACGAACATTCGATTGATCGGTACCGCACATTCGATTGATCGGTACGGAACATTCGTTTGATCGGTACGGGACATTCGATTGATCGGTACCGCACATTCGATTATTCAGTACGGAACATTCGATTGATCGGTACGGCACATTCGATTGGTCGGTACGGAACATTCGATTGATCGGTACGGAATATTCGTTTGATCGGTACTGCACATTCGATTGATCGGTACGGAACATTCGATTGATCGGTACGGAACATTCGATTGATCGGTACGGAACATTCGATTGATCGGTACGGAACATTCGATTGGTCGGTACGGAATATTCGATTGATCGGTACCGCATTTTCCATTGATCAGTGCCGCACATTCGATTAATCGGTAACGAACTTTCGATTGATCGGTACGGAACATTCGATTGATCAATACCGAACATTCGATTGATCGGTACCGCACATTCGATTGATCGGTACCGCACATTCGATTGATCGGTACGGAACATTCGATTGATCGTTACCGCACATTCGATTGATCGGTACCGTACATTCGATTAATCGGTACCACACATTCGATTGATCGGTACGGAACATTCGATTGATCGGTACCGTACATTCGATTGATCGGTACCGCACATTCGATTGATCAGTACGGAACATTCGATTAATCGGGAACGAACATTCGATTGATCCTTACGGAACATTCGATTGATCGGTACCGTACATTCGATTGATCGGTACGGAACATTCGATTGATCGGTACCGCACATTCCATTGATCGGTACGGAACATTCGATTGATCGGTACCGCACATTCGATTGATCGGTACGGAACATTCGATTGATCGGTACCGCACATTCGATTGATCGGTACCGTACATTCGATTAATCGGTACCAAACATTCGATTGATCGGTACGGAACATTCGATTGATCGGTACCGCTCATTCGATTGATCGGTACCGTACATTCGATTAATCGGTACGGAAAATTCGATTGATCGGTACGGAACATTCGATTGATCGGTACCGTACATTCGATTGATCGGTACTGCACATTCGATTGATCGGTACGGAACATTCGATTAATCGGTAACGAACATTCGATTGATCGGTACCGCACATTCGATTGAACGGAACCGCACATTCGATTGATCGGTACGGAACATTCGATTGATCGGTACGGAACATTCGATTGATCGGTACCGCACATTCGATTGATCGGTACGGAACATTCGATTGATCGGTACCGTACATTCGATTGATCGGTACTACACATTCGATTGATCGGTACAGAACATTCGATTGATCGGCACCGCACATTCGATTGATCGGTACGGAACATTCGATTGATCGGTACCGTACATTCGATTGATCGGTACCGCACATTCGATTGATCGGTACGGAACATTCGATTAATCGGTAACGAACATTCGATTGATCGGTACCGCACATTCGATTGATCGGTACGGAACATTCGTTTGATCGGTACGGGACATTCGATTGATCGGTACCGCACATTCGATTATTCAGTACGGAACATTCGATTGATCGGTACGGCACATTCGATTGGTCGGTACCGCACATTCGATTGATCGGTACGGAACATTCGATTGATCGGTACGGAACATTCGATTGATCGGTACTACAAATTCGATTGATCGGTACCGTACATTCGATTGATCGAAACCGCACATTCGATTGATCGGTACGGAACATTCGATTAATCGGTAACGAACATTCGATTGATCGGTACCGCACATTCGATTGATCGGTACGGAACATTCGATTGATCGGTACCGTACATTCGATTGATCGGTAAGGAACATTCGATTGATCGGTACCGCACATTCGATTGATCGGTACGGAACATTCGATTGATCGGTACCGTACATTCGATTGATCGGTACGGAACATTCGATTGATCGGTACCGCACATTCGATTGATCGGTACCGTACATTCGATTAATCGGTACCAAACATTCGATTGATCGGTACGGAACATTCGATTGATCGGTACCGCTCATTCGATTGATCGGTACCGTACATTCGATTAATCGGTACGGAAAATTCGATTGATCGGTACGGAACATTCGATTGATCGGTACCGTACATTCGATTGATCGGTACTGCACATTCGATTGATCGGTACGGAACATTCGATTAATCGGTAACGAACATTCGATTGATCGGTACCGCACATTCGATTGATCGGCACAGCACATTCGATTGATCGGTACGGAACATTCGATTGATCGGTACGGAACATTCGATTGATCGGTACGGAACATTCGATTGATCGGTACCGTACATTCGATAAATCGGTACCATATATTCGATTGATCGGTACCGTACATTCGATTGATCGGTACGGAAGATTTGATTGATCGGTACGGAACATTCGATTGATCGGTACCGCACATTCGATTGATCGGTACCGCACATTCGATTGATCGGTACGGAACATTCGATTGATCGGTACTACACATTCGATTGATCGGTACCGTACATTCGATTGATGGGCACCGCACATTCGATTGATCGGTACGGAACATTCGATTGATCGGTACGGAACATTCGATTGATCGGTAACGAACATTCGATTGATCGGTACGGAACATTCGATTGATCGGTACGGAACATTCGATTGATCGGTACTACAAATTCGATTGATCGGTACCGTACATTCGATTGATCGGTACCGCACATTCGATTGATCGGTACGGAACATTCGATTAATCGGTAACGAACATTCGATTGATCGGTACCGCACATTCGATTGATCGGTACGGAACATTCGTTTGATCGGTACGGGACATTCGATTGATCGGTACCGCACATTCGATTATTCAGTACGGAACATTCGATTGATCGGTACGGCACATTCGATTGGTCGGTACCGCACATTCGATTGATCGGTACGGAACATTCAATTGATCGGTACGGAACATTCGATTGATCGGTACGGAACATTCGATTGATCGGTACGGAACATTCGATTGATCGGTACCGTACATTCGATTGATCGGCACCGCACATTCAATTGATCGGTACGGAACATTCGATTGATCGGTACGGAACATTCGATTGATTGGTACCGCACATTCGATTAATCGGTACGGAACATTCGATTGATCGGTACGGATCATTCGATTGATCGGTACTACAAATTCGATTGATCGGTACCGTACATTCGATTGATCGGTACCGCACATTCGATTGATCGGTACGGAACATTCGATTAATCGGTAACGAACATTCGATTGATCGGTACCGCACATTCGATTGATCGGTACGGAACATTCGTTTGATCGGTACGGGACATTCGATTGATCGGTACCGCACATTCGATTATTCAGTACGGAACATTCGATTGATCGGTTCGGCACATTCGATTGGTCGGTACCGCACATTCGATTGATCGGTACGGAACATTCGATTGATCGGTACGGAACATTCGATTGATCGGTACGGAACATTCGATTGATCGGTACGAAACATTCGATTGATCGGTACGGAATATTCGTTTGATCGGTACTGCACATTCGATTGATCGGTACCGCATTTTCCATTGATCAGTGCCGCACATTCGATTAATCGGTAACGAACTTTCGATTGATCGGTACGGAACATTCGATTGATCAATACCGAACATTCGATTGATCGGTACCGCACATTCGATTGATCGGTACCGCACATTCGATTGATCGGTACGGAACATTCGATTGATCGGTACCGCACATTCGATTGATCGGTACCGTACATTCGATTAATCGGTACCACACATTCGATTGATCGGTACGGAACATTCGATTGATCGGTACCGTACATTCGATTGATCGGTACGGAACATTCGATTGATCGGTACCGTACATTCGATTGATCGGTACTGCACATTCGATTGATCGGTAAGTAATATTCGATTAATCGGTAACGAACATTCGATTGATCGGTACCGCACATTGGATTGATCGCCACCGCACATTCGATTGATCGGTGGGGAACATTCGATTGATCGGTACGGAACATTCGATTGATCGGTACCGCACATTCGATTGATCGGTACCGCACATTCGATTGATCGGTATCGTACATTCGATTAATCGGTACTACATATTCGATTGATCGGTACGGAACATTCGATTGATCGGTACCGTACATTCGATTCATCGGTACGGAACATTCGATTGATCGGTACGGAACATTCGATTGATCGGTACCGCACATTCGATTGATCGGAACCGCACATTCGATTGATCGGTACGGAACATTCGATTGATCGGTACCGCACATTCGATTGATCGGTACGGAACATTCGATTGATCGGTACGGATCATTCGATTGATCGGTACTACAAATTCGATTGATCGGTACCGTACATTCGATTGATCGGTACCGCACATTCGATTGATCGGTACGGAACATTCGATTAATCGGTAACGAACATTCGATTGATCGGTACCGCACATTCGATTGATCGGTACGGAACATTCGTTTGATCGGTACGGGACATTCGATTGATCGGTACCGCACATTCGATTATTCAGTACGGAACATTCGATTGATCGGTTCGGCACATTCGATTGGTCGGTACCGCACATTCGATTGATCGGTACGGAACATTCGATTGATCGGTACGGAACATTCGATTGATCGGTACGGAACATTCGATTGATCGGTACGAAACATTCGATTGATCGGTACGGAATATTCGTTTGATCGGTACTGCACATTCGATTGATCGGTACCGCATTTTCCATTGATCAGTGCCGCACATTCGATTAATCGGTAACGAACTTTCGATTGATCGGTACGGAACATTCGATTGATCAATACCGAACATTCGATTGATCGGTACCGCACATTCGATTGATCGGTACCGCACATTCGATTGATCGGTACGGAACATTCGATTGATCGGTACCGCACATTCGATTGATCGGTACCGTACATTCGATTAATCGGTACCACACATTCGATTGATCGGTACGGAACATTCGATTGATCGGTACCGTACATTCGATTGATCGGTACGGAACATTCGATTGATCGGTACCGTACATTCGATTGATCGGTACTGCACATTCGATTGATCGGTAAGTAACATTCGATTAATCGGTAACGAACATTCGATTGATCGGTACCGCACATTGGATTGATCGCCACCGCACATTCGATTGATCGGTGCGGAACATTCGATTGATCGGTACGGAACATTCGATTGATCGGTTCCGCACATTCGATTGATCGGTACCGCACATTCGATTGATCGGTATCGTACATTCGATTAATCGGTACTACATATTCGATTGATCGGTACGGAACATTCGATTGATCGGTACCGTACATTCGATTCATCGGTACGGAACATTCGATTGATCGGTACGGAACATTCGATTGATCGGTACCGCACATTCGATTGATCGGAACCGCACATTCGATTGATCGGTACGGAACATTCGATTGATCGGTACTACACATTCGATTGATCGGTACCGTACATTCGATTGATCGGCACCGCACATTCGATTGATCGGTACGGAACATTCGATTGATCGGTACGGAACATTCGATTGATCGGTACCGCACATTCGATTGATCGGTACGGATTATTCGATTGATCGGTACGGAACATTCGCTTGATCGGTACTACAAATTCGATTGATCGGTACCGTACATTCGATTGATCGGTACCGCACATTCGATTGATCGGTACGGAACATTCGATTAATCGGTAACGAACATTCGATTGATCGGTACCGCACATTCGATTGATCGGTACGGAACATTCGTTTGATCGGTACGGGACATTCGATTGATCGGTACCGCACATTCGATTATTCAGTACGGAACATTCGATTGATCGGTACGTCACATTTGATTGGTCGGTACGGAACATTCGATTGATCGGTACGGAATATTCGTTTGATCGGTACTGCACATTCGATTGATCGGTACGGAACATTCGATTGATCGGTACGGAACATTCGATTGATCGGTACGGAACATTCGATTGATCGGTACGGAACATTCGATTGATCAATACCGATGATTCGATTGATCGGTACCGCTCATTCGATTGATCGGTATCGCACATTCGATTGATCGGTACGGAACATTCGATTGATCGGTACTACACATTCGATTGATCGGTACCGTACATTCGATTAATCGGTACCACACATTCGTTTGATAGGTACGGAACATTCGATTGATCGGTACCGTACATTCGATTGATCGGTACGGAACATTCGATTGATCGGTACCGCACATTTGATTGATCGGTACCGTACATTCGATTAATCAGTACCGCTCATTCGATTGATCGGTACGGAACATTCGATTGATCGGTACCGCTCATTCGATTGATCGGTACCGTACATTCCATTAATCGGTACGGAAAATTCGATTGATCGGTACGGAACATTCGATTGATCGGTACCGTACATTCGATTGATCGGTACTGCACATTCGATTGATCGGTACGGAACATTCGATTAATCGGTAACGAACATTCGATTATTCAGTACGGAACATTCGATTGATCGGTACGGCACATTCGATTGGTCGGTACGGAACATTCGATTGAACGGTACGGAATATTCGTTTGATCGGTACGGCACATTCGATTGATCGGTACTGAACATTTGATTAATCGGTAACGAACATTCGATTGATCGGTACCGCATTTTCCATTGATCAGTGCCGCACATTCGATTAATCGGGAACGAACATTCGATTGATCGGTACCGCACATTCGATTGATCGGTACGGAACATTCGATTGATCGGTACCGTACATTCGATTGATCGGTACGGAACATTCGATTGATCGGTACCGCACATTCGATTGATCGGTACGGAACATTCGATTGATCGGTACCGTACATTCGATTGATCGGTACGGAACATTCGATTGATCGGTACCGCACATTCGATTGATCGGTACCGTACATTCGATTAATCGGTACCAAACATTCGATTGATCGGTACGGAACATTCGATTGATCGGTACCGCTCATTCGATTGATCGGTACCGTACATTCGATTAATCGGTACGGAAAATTCGATTGATCGGTACGGAACATTCGATTGATCGGTACCGTACATTCGATTGATCGGTACTGCACATTCGATTGATCGGAACGGAACATTCGATTAATCGGTAACGAACATTCGATTGATCGGTACCGCACATTCGATTGATCGGCACCGCACATTCGATTGATCGGTACGGAACATTCGATTGATCGGTACGGAACATTCGATTGATCGGTACGGAACATTCGATTGATCGGTACCGTACATTCGATAAATCGGTACCACATATTCGATTGATCGGTACCGTACATTCGATTGATCGGTACGGAACATTTGATTGATCGGTACGGAACATTCGATTGATCGGTACGGAACATTCGATTGATCGGTACTACAAATTCGATTGATCGGTACCGTACATTCGATTGATCGGTACCGCACATTCGATTGATCGGTACGGAACATTCGATTAATCGGTAACGAACATTCGATTGATCGGTACCGCACATTCGATTGATCGGTACGGAACATTCGTTTGATCGGTACGGGACATTCGATTGATCGGTACCGCACATTCGATTATTCAGTACGGAACATTCGATTGATCGGTACCACATATTCGATTGATCGGTACCGTACATTCGATTGATCGGTACTGCACATTCGATTGATCGGTACCGTACATTCGATTAATCGGTAACGAACATTCGATTGATCGGTACCGCACATTCGATTGATCGGTACGGAACATTCGATTGATCGGTACGGAACATTCGATTGATCGGTACGGAACATTCGATTGATCGGTACGGAACATTCGATTGATCGGTACCGTACATTCGATTAATCGGTACCACATATTCGATTGATCGGTTCCGTACATTCGATTGATCGGTACTGCACATTCGATTGATCGGTACCGTACATTCGATTAATCGGTAACGAACATTCGATTGATCGGTACCGCACATTCGATTGATCGCCACCGCACATTCGATTGATCGGTGCGGAACATTCGATTGATCGGTACGGAACATTCGATTGATCGGTACCGTACATTCGATTGATCGGTACCGCACATTCGATTGATCGGTACCGCAACATTCGATTGATCGGTACGGAACATTCGATTGATCGGTACGGAACATTCGATTGATCGGTACCGTACATTCGATTAATCGGTACGGAAAATTCGATTGATCGGTACGGAACATTCGATTGATCGGTACCGTACATTCGATTGATCGGTACTGCACATTCGATTGATCGGTACGGAACATTCGATTAATCGGTAACGAACATTCGATTGATCGGTACCGCACATTCGATTGATCGGCACCGCACATTCGATTGATCGGTACGGAACATTCGATTGATCGGTACGGAACATTCGATTGATCGGTACGGAACATTCGATTGATCGGTACCGTACATTCGATAAATCGGTACCACATATTCGATTGATCGGTACCGTACATTCGATTGATCGGTACGGAACATTTGATTGATCGGTACGGAACATTCGATTGATCGGTACCGCACATTCGATTGATCGGTACCGCACATTCGATTGATCGGTACGGAACATTCGATTGATCGGTACTACACATTCGATTGATCGGTACCGTACATTCGATTGATCGGCACCGCACATTCGATTGATCGGTACGGAACATTCGATTGATCGGTACGGAACATTCGATTGATCGGTACCGCACATTCGATTGATCGGTACGGAACATTCGATTGATCGGTACGGAACATTCGATTGATCGGTACTACAAATTCGATTGATCGGTACCGTACATTCGATTGATCGGTACCGCACATTCGATTGATCGGTACGGAACATTCGATTAATCGGTAACGAACATTCGATTGATCGGTACCGCACATTCGATTGATCGGTACGGAACATTCGTTTGATCGGTACGGGACATTCGATTGATCGGTACCGCACATTCGATTATTCAGTACGGAACATTCGATTGATCGGTACGGCACATTCGATTGGTCGGTACCGCACATTCGATTGATCGGTACGGAACATTCAATTGATCGGTACGGAACATTCGATTGATCGGTACGGAACATTCGATTGATCGGTACGGAACATTCGATTGATCGGTACCGTACATTCGATTAATCGGTACCACATATTCGATTGATCGGTACCGTACATTCGATTGATCGGTACTGCACATTCGATTGATCGGTACCGTACATTCGATTAATCGGTAACGAACATTCGATTGATCGGTACCGCACATTCGATTGATCGGTACGGAACATTCGATTGATCGGTACTACACATTCGATTGATCGGTACCGTACATTCGATTGATCGGCACCGCACATTCGATTGATCGGTACGGAACATTCGATTGATCGGTACGGAACATTCGATTGATCGGTACCGCACATTCGATTGATCGGTACGGAACATTCGATTGATCGGTACCGCACATTCGATTGATCGGTACGGAACATTCGATTGATCGGTACGGAACATTCGATTGATCGGTACCGCACATTCGATTGATCGGTACGGAACATTCGATTAATCGGTAACTAACATTCGATTGATCGGTACCGCACATTCGATTGATCGGTACGGAACATTCGTTTGATCGGTACGGGACATTCGATTGATCGGTACCGCACATTCGATTATTCAGTACGGAACATTCGATTGATCGGTACGGCACATTCGATTGGTCGGTACCGCACATTCGATTGATCGGTACGGAACATTCAATTGATCGGTACGGAACATTCGATTGATCGGTACGGAACATTCGATTGATCGGTACGGAACATTCGATTGATCGGTACCGTACATTCGATTAATCGGTACCACATATTCGATTGATCGGTACCGTACATTCGATTGATCGGTACTGCACATTCGATTGATCGGTACCGTACATTCGATTAATCGGTAACGAACATTCGATTGATCGGTACCGCACATTCGATTGATCGGTACGGAACATTCGATTGATCGGTACGGAACATTCGATTGATCGGTACGGAACATTCGATTGATCGGTACGGAACATTCGATTGATCGGTACCGTACATTCGATTAATCGGTACCACATATTCGATTGATCGGTTCCGTACATTCGATTGATCGGTACTGCACATTCGATTGATCGGTACCGTACATTCGATTAATCGGTAACGAACCTTCGATTGATCGGTACCGCACATTCGATTGATCGCCACCGCACATTCGATTGATCGGTGCGGAACATTCGATTGATCGGTACGGAACATTCGATTGATCGGTACCGCACATTCGATTGATCGGTACCGCACATTCGATTGATCGGTACCGTACATTCGATTAATCGGTACTACACATTCGATTGATCGGTACGGAACATTCGATTGATCGGTACCGTACATTCGATTGATCGGTACGGAACATTCGATTGATCGGTACAGAACATTCGTTTGATCGGTACCGCACATTCGATTGATCGGTACCGTACATTCGATTGATCGGCACCGCACATTCGATTGATCGGTACGGAACATTCGATTGATCGGTACGGAACATTCGATTGATCGGTACCGCACATTCGATTGATCGGTACGGAACATTCGATTGATCGGTACGGAACATTCGATTGATCGGTACGGAACATTCGATTGATCGGTACCGTACATTCGATTGATCGGTACCGCACATTCGATTGATCGGTACCGCACATTCGATTGATCGGTACGGAACATTCGATTGATCGGTACCGTACATTCGATTGATCGGTACGGAACATTCGATTGATCGGTACCGCACATTCGATTGATCGGTACCGTACATTCGATTAATCGGTACCAAACATTCGATTGATCGGTACGGAACATTCGATTGATCGGTACCGTACATTCGATTAATCGGTACGGAAAATTCGATTGATCGGTACGGAACATTCGATTGATCGGTACCGTACATTCGATTGATCGGTACTGCACATTCGATTGATCGGTACGGAACATTCGATTGAGCGGTTCCCCACATTCGATTGATCGGTAAGGAACATTCGATTGATCGGTACCGTACATTCGATTAATCGGTACCACATATTCGATTGATCGGTACCGTACATTCGATTGATCGGTACTGCACATTCGATTGATCGGTACGGAACATTCGATTGATCGGTACTACAAATTCGATTGATCGGTACCGTACATTCGATTGATCGGTACCGCACATTAGATTGATCGGTACGGAACATTCGATTAATCGGTAACGAACATTCGATTGATCGGTACCGCACATTCGATTGATCGGTACGGAACATTCGTTTGATCGGTACGGGACATTCGATTGATCGGTACCGCACATTCGATTATTCAGTACGGAACATTCGATTGATCGGTACGGCACATTCGATTGGTCGGTACGGAACATTCGATTGATCGGTACGGAATATTCGTTTGATCGGTACTGCACATTCGATTGATCGGTACGGAACATTCGATTGATCGGTACGGAACATTCGATTGATCGGTACGGAACATTCGATTGATCGGTACGGAACATTCGATTGGTCGGTACGGAATATTCGATTGATCGGTACCGCATTTTCCATTGATCAGTGCCGCACATTCGATTAATCGGTAACGAACTTTCGATTGATCGGTACGGAACATTCGATTGATCAATACCGAACATTCGATTGATCGGTACCGCACATTCGATTGATCGGTACCGCACATTCGATTGATCGGTACGGAACATTCGATTGATCGTTACCGCACATTCGATTGATCGGTACCGTACATTCGATTAATCGGTACCACACATTCGATTGATCGGTACGGAACATTCGATTGATCGGTACCGTACATTCGATTGATCGGTACCGCACATTCGATTGATCAGTACGGAACATTCGATTAATCGGGAACGAACATTCGATTGATCCTTACGGAACATTCGATTGATCGGTACCGTACATTCGATTGATCGGTACGGAACATTCGATTGATCGGTACCGCACATTCCATTGATCGGTACGGAACATTCGATTGATCGGTACCGCACATTCGATTGTTCGGTACGGAACATTCGATTGATCGGTACCGCACATTCGATTGATCGGTACCGTACATTCGATTAATCGGTACCAAACATTCGATTGATCGGTACGGAACATTCGATTGATCGGTACCGCTCATTCGATTGATCGGTACCGTACATTCGATTAATCGGTACGGAAAATTCGATTGATCGGTACGGAACATTCGATTGATCGGTACCGTACATTCGATTGATCGGTACTGCACATTCGATTGATCGGTACGGAACATTCGATTAATCGGTAACGAACATTCGATTGATCGGTACCGCACATTCGATTGAACGGAACCGCACATTCGATTGATCGGTACGGAACATTCGATTGATCGGTACGGAACATTCGATTGATCGGTACCGCACATTCGATTGATCGGTACGGAACATTCGATTGATCGGTACCGTACATTCGATTGATCGGTACTACACATTCGATTGATCGGTACAGAACATTCGATTGATCGGCACCGCACATTCGATTGATCGGTACGGAACATTCGATTGATCGGTACCGTACATTCGATTGATCGGTACCGCACATTCGATTGATCGGTACGGAACATTCGATTAATCGGTAACGAACATTCGATTGATCGGTACCGCACATTCGATTGATCGGTACGGAACATTCGTTTGATCGGTACGGGACATTCGATTGATCGGTACCGCACATTCGATTATTCAGTACGGAACATTCGATTGATCGGTACGGCACATTCGATTGGTCGGTACCGCACATTCGATTGATCGGTACGGAACATTCGATTGATCGGTACGGAACATTCGATTGATCGGTACTACAAATTCGATTGATCGGTACCGTACATTCGATTGATCGAAACCGCACATTCGATTGATCGGTACGGAACATTCGATTAATCGGTAACGAACATTCGATTGATCGGTACCGCACATTCGATTGATCGGTACGGAACATTCGATTGATCGGTACCGTACATTCGATTGATCGGTACGGAACATTCGATTGATCGGTACCGCACATTCGATTGATCGGTACGGAACATTCGATTGATCGGTACCGTACATTCGATTGATCGGTACGGAACATTCGATTGATCGGTACCGCACATTCGATTGATCGGTACCGTACATTCGATTAATCGGTACCAAACATTCGATTGATCGGTACGGAACATTCGATTGATCGGTACCGCTCATTCGATTGATCGGTACCGTACATTCTATTAATCAGTACGGAAAATTCGATTGATCGGTACGGAACATTCGATTGATCGGTACCGTACATTCGATTGATCGGTACTGCACATTCGATTGATCGGTACGGAACATTCGATTAATCGGTAACGAACATTCGATTGATCGGTACCGCACATTCGATTGATCGGCACCGCACATTCGATTGATCGGTACGGAACATTCGATTGATCGGTACGGAACATTCGATTGATCGGTACCGCACATTCGATTGATCGGTACGGAACATTCGATTGATCGGTACCGTACATTCGATTAATCGGTACCACATATTCGATTGATCGGTACCGCACATTCGATTGATCGGTACGGAACATTTGATTGATCGGTACGGAACATTCGATTGATCGGTACCGCACATTCTATTGATCGGTACCGCACATTCGATTGATCGGTACGGAACATTCGATTGATCGGTACGGAACATTCGATTGATCGGTACCGTACATTCGATTGATCGGCACCGCACATTCGATTGATCGGTACGGAACATTCGATTGATCGGTACCGTACATTCGATTGATCGGTACCGCACATTCGATTGATCGGTACGGAACATTCGATTAATCGGTAACGAACATTCAATTGATCGGTACGGCACATTCGATTGATCGGTACGGAACATTCGTTTGATCGGTACGGGACATTCGATTGATCGGTACCGCACATTCGATTATTCAGTACGGAACATTCGATTGATCGGTACGGCACATTCGATTGGTCGGTACCGCACATTCGATTGATCGGTACGGAACATTCGATTGATCGGTACTGCACATTCGATTGATCGGTACGGAACATTCGATTGATCGGTACGGAACATTCGATTGATCGGTACCGTACATTCGATTAATCGGTACCACATATTCGATTGATCGGTACCGTACATTCGATTGATCGGTACTGCACATTCGATTGATCGGTACCGTACATTCGATTAATCGGTACGGAACATTCGATTGATCGGTACCGCACATTCGATTGATCGGTACGGAACATTCGATTGATCGGTACGGAACATTCGATTGATCGGTACGGAACATTCGATTGATCGGTACGGAACATTCGATTGATCGGTACCGTACATTCGATTAATCGGTACCACATATTCGATTGATCGGTTCCGTACATTCGATTGATCGGTACTGCACATTCGATTGATCGGTACCGTACATTCGATTAATCGGTAACGAACATTCGATTGATCGGTACCGCACATTCGATTGATCGCCACCGCACATTCGATTGATCGGTGCGGAACATTCGATTGATCGGTACGGAACATTCGATTGATCGGTACCGCACATTCGATTGATCGGTACCGCACATTCGATTGATCGGTACCGTACATTCGATTAATCGGTACTACACATTCGATTGATCGGTACGGAACATTCGATTGATCGGTACCGTACATTCGATTGATCGGTACGGAACATTCGATTGATCGGTACAGAACATTCGTTTGATCGGTACCGCACATTCGATTGATCGGTACCGTACATTCGATTGATCGGCACCGCACATTCGATTGATCGGTACGGAACATTCGATTGATCGGTACGGAACATTCGATTGATCGGTACCGCACATTCGATTGATCGGTACGGAACATTCGATTGATCGGTACGGAACATTCGATTGATCGGTACGGAACATTCGATTGATCGGTACCGTACATTCGATTGATCGGTACCGCACATTCGATTGATCGGTACCGCACATTCGATTGATCGGTACGGAACATTCGATTGATCGGTACCGTACATTCGATTGATCGGTACGGAACATTCGATTGATCGGTACCGCACATTCGATTGATCGGTACCGTACATTCGATTAATCGGTACCAAACATTCGATTGATCGGTACGGAACATTCGATTGATCGGTACCGTACATTCGATTAATCGGTACGGAAAATTCGATTGATCGGTACGGAACATTCGATTGATCGGTACCGTACATTCGATTGATCGGTACTGCACATTCGATTGATCGGTACGGAACATTCGATTGAGCGGTTCCCCACATTCGATTGATCGGTAAGGAACATTCGATTGATCGGTACCGTACATTCGATTAATCGGTACCACATATTCGATTGATCGGTACCGTACATTCGATTGATCGGTACTGCACATTCGATTGATCGGTACGGAACATTCGATTGATCGGTACTACAAATTCGATTGATCGGTACCGTACATTCGATTGATCGGTACCGCACATTAGATTGATCGGTACGGAACATTCGATTAATCGGTAACGAACATTCGATTGATCGGTACCGCACATTCGATTGATCGGTACGGAACATTCGTTTGATCGGTACGGGACATTCGATTGATCGGTACCGCACATTCGATTATTCAGTACGGAACATTCGATTCATCGGTACGGCACATTCGATTGGTCGGTACGGAACATTCGATTGATCGGTACGGAATATTCGTTTGATCGGTACTGCACATTCGATTGATCGGTACGGAACATTCGATTGATCGGTACGGAACATTCGATTGATCGGTACGGAACATTCGATTGATCGGTACGGAACATTCGATTGGTCGGTACGGAATATTCGATTGATCGGTACCGCATTTTCCATTGATCAGTGCCGCACATTCGATTAATCGGTAACGAACTTTCGATTGATCGGTACGGAACATTCGATTGATCAATACCGAACATTCGATTGATCGGTACCGCACATTCGATTGATCGGTACCGCACATTCGATTGATCGGTACGGAACATTCGATTGATCGTTACCGCACATTCGATTGATCGGTACCGTACATTCGATTAATCGGTACCACACATTCGATTGATCGGTACGGAACATTCGATTGATCGGTACCGTACATTCGATTGATCGGTACCGCACAATCGATTGATCAGTACGGAACATTCGATTAATCGGGAACGAACATTCGATTGATCCTTACGGAACATTCGATTGATCGGTACCGTACATTCGATTGATCGGTACGGAACATTCGATTGATCGGTACCGCACATTCCATTGATCGGTACGGAACATTCGATTGATCGGTACCGCACATTCGATTGATCGGTACGGAACATTCGATTGATCGGTACCGCACATTCGATTGATCGGTACCGTACATTCGATTAATCGGTACCAAACATTCGATTGATCGGTACGGAACATTCGATTGATCGGTACCGCTCATTCGATTGATCGGTACCGTACATTCGATTAATCGGTACGGAAAATTCGATTGATCGGTACGGAACATTCGATTGATCGGTACCGTACATTCGATTGATCGGTACTGCACATTCGATTGATCGGTACGGAACATTCGATTAATCGGTAACGAACATTCGATTGATCGGTACCGCACATTCGATTGAACGGAACCGCACATTCGATTGATCGGTACGGAACATTCGATTGATCGGTACGGAACATTCGATTGATCGGTACCGCACATTCGATTGATCGGTACGGAACATTCGATTGATCGGTACCGTACATTCGATTGATCGGTACTACACATTCGATTGATCGGTACAGAACATTCGATTGATCGGTACCGCACATTCGATTGATCGGTACGGAACATTCGATTGATCGGTACCGTACATTCGATTGATCGGTACCGCACATTCCATTGATCGGTACGGAACATTCGATTAATCGGTAACGAACATTCGATTGATCGGTACCGCACATTCGATTGATCGGTACGGAACATTCGTTTGATCGGTACGGGACATTCGATTGATCGGTACCGCACATTCGATTATTCAGTACGGAACATTCGATTGATCGGTACGGCACATTCGATTGGTCGGTACGGAACATTCGATTGAACGGTACGGAATATTCGTTTGATCGGTACGGCACATTCGATTGATCGGTACGGAACATTCGATTAATCGGTAACGAACATTCGATTGATCAGTACCGCATTTTCCATTGATCAGTGCCGCACATTCGATTAATCGGGAACGAACATTCGATTGATCGGTACCGCACATTCGATTGATCGGTACGGAACATTCGATTGATCGGTACCGTACATTCGATTGATCGGTACGGAACATTCGATTGATCGGTACCGCACATTCGATTGATCGGTACGGAACATTCGATTGATCGGTACCGTACATTCGATTGATCGGTACGGAACATTCGATTGATCGGTACCGCACATTCGATTGATCGGTACCGTACATTCGATTAATCGGTACCAAACATTCGATTGATCGGTACGTAACATTCGATTGATCGGTACCGCTCATTCGATTGATCGGTACCGTACATTCTATTAATCAGTACGGAAAATTCGATTGATCGGTACGGAACATTCGATTGATCGGTACCGTACATTCGATTGATCGGTACTGCACATTCGATTGATCGGTACGGAACATTCGATTAATCGGTAACGAACATTCGATTGATCGGTACCGCACATTCGATTGATCGGCACCGCACATTCGATTGATCGGTACGGAACATTCGATTGATCGGTACGACACATTCGATTGATCGGTACCGCACATTCGATTGATCGGTACGGAACATTCGATTGATCGGTACCGTACATTCGATTAATCGGAACCACATATTCGATTGATCGGTACCGTACATTCGATTGATCGAAACCGCACATTCGATTGATCGGTACGGAACATTCGATTGATCGGTACGGAACATTTGATTGATCGGTACGGAACATTCGATTGATCGGTACCGCACATTCGATTGATCGGTACCGCACATTCGATTGATCGGTACGGAACATTCGATTGATCGGTACTACACATTCGATTGATCGGTACCGTACATTCGATTGATCGGCACCGCACATTCGATTGATCGGTACGGAACATTCGATTGATCGGTACGGAACATTCGAGTGATCGGTACCGCATATTCGATTGATCGGTACGGAACATTCGATTGATCGGTACGGAACATTCGATTGATCGGTACTACAAATTCGATTGATCGGTACCGTACATTCGATTGATCGAAACCGCACATTCGATTGATCGGTACGGAACATTCGATTAATCGGTAACGAACATTCGATTGATCGGTACCGCACATTCGATTGATCGGTACGGAACATTCGATTGATCGGTACCGTACATTCGATTGATCGGTACGGAACATTCGATTGATCGGTACCGCACATTCGATTGATCGGTACGGAACATTCGATTGATCGGTACCGTACATTCGATTGATCGGTACGGAACATTCGATTGATCGGTACCGCACATTCGATTGATCGGTACCGTACATTCGATTAATCGGTACCAAACATTCGATTGATCGGTACGGAACATTCGATTGATCGGTACCGCTCATTCGATTGATCGGTACCGTACATTCTATTAATCAGTACGGAAAATTCGATTGATCGGTACGGAACATTCGATTGATCGGTACCGTACATTCGATTGATCGGTACTGCACATTCGATTGATCGGTACGGAACATTCGATTAATCGGTAACGAACATTCGATTGATCGGTACCGCACATTCGATTGATCGGCACCGCACATTCGATTGATCGGTACGGAACATTCGATTGATCGGTACGGAACATTCGATTGATCGGTACCGCACATTCGATTGATCGGTACGGAACATTCGATTGATCGGTACCGTACATTCGATTAATCGGTACCACATATTCGATTGATCGGTACCGCACATTCGATTGATCGGTACGGAACATTTGATTGATCGGTACGGAACATTCGATTGATCGGTACCGCACATTCTATTGATCGGTACCGCACATTCGATTGATCGGTACGGAACATTCGATTGATCGGTACGGAACATTCGATTGATCGGTACCGTACATTCGATTGATCGGCACCGCACATTCGATTGATCGGTACGGAACATTCGATTGATCGGTACCGTACATTCGATTGATCGGTACCGCACATTCGATTGATCGGTACGGAACATTCGATTAATCGGTAACGAACATTCAATTGATCGGTACGGCACATTCGATTGATCGGTACGGAACATTCGTTTGATCGGTACGGGACATTCGATTGATCGGTACCGCACATTCGATTATTCAGTACGGAACATTCGATTGATCGGTACGGCACATTCGATTGGTCGGTACCGCACATTCGATTGATCGGTACGGAACATTCGATTGATCGGTACTGCACATTCGATTGATCGGTACGGAACATTCGATTGATCGGTACGGAACATTCGATTGATCGGTACCGTACATTCGAATAATCGGTACCACATATTCGATTGATCGGTACCGTACATTCGATTGATCGGTACTGCACATTCGATTGATCGGTACCGTACATTCGATTAATCGGTAACGAACATTCGATTGATCGGTACCGCACATTCGATTGATCGCCACCGCACAATCGATTGATCGGTGCGGAACATTCGATTGATCGGTACGGAACATTCGATTGATCGGTACCGCACATTCGATTGATCGGTACCGCACATTCGATTGATCGGTACCGTACATTCGATTAATCGGTACTACACATTCGATTGATCGGTACGGAACATTCGATTGATCGGTACCGTACATTCGATTGATCGGTACGGAACATTCGATTGATCGGTACGGAACATTCGATTGATCGGTACCGCACATTCGATTGATCGGTACCGCACATTCGATTGATCGGTACGGAACATTCGATTGATCGGCACTACACATTCGATTGATCGGTACCGTACATTCGATTGATCGTCACCGCACTTTCGATTGATCGGTACGGAACATTCGATTGATCGGTACGGAACATTCGATTGATCGGTACTACAAATTCGATTGATCGGTACCGTACATTCGATTGATCGGTACCGCACATTCGATTGATCGGTACGGAACATTCGATTAATCGGTAACGAACATTCGATTGATCGGTACCGCACATTCGATTGATCGGTACGGAACATTCGATTGATCGGTACGGCACATTCGATTGGTCGGTACCGCACATTCGATTGATCGGTACGGAACATTCGATTGATCGGTACGGAACATTCGATTGATCGGTACGGAACATTCGATTGATCGGTACTGCACATTCGATTGATCGGTACGGAATATTCGTTTGATCGGTACTGCACATTCGATTGATCGGTACCGCACATTCGATTGATCGCCACCGCACATTCGATTGATCGGTGCGGAACATTCGATTGATCGGTACGGAACATTCGATTGATCGGTACCGCACATTCGATTGATCGGTACCGCACATTCGATTGATCGGTACCGTACATTCGATTAATCGGTACTGCACATTCGATTGATCGGTACGGAACATTCGATTGATCGGTACCGTACATTCGATTGATCGGTACGGAACATTCGATTGATCGGTACGGAACATTCGATTGATCGGTACCGCACATTCGATTGATCGGTACGGAACATTCGATTGATCGGTACGGAACATTCGATTGATCGGTACTACACATTCGATTGATCGGTACCGTACATTCGATTGATCGGCACCGCACATTCAATTGATCGGTACGGAACATTCGATTGATCGGTACGGAACATTCGATTGATCGGTACCGCACATTCGATTGATCGGTACGGAACATTCGATTGATCGGTACTACAAATTCGATTGATCGGTACGGAACATTCGATTGATCGGTACGGAACATTCGATTGATCGGTACTACACATTCGATTGATCGGTACCGTACATTCGATTGATCGGCACCGCACATTCGATTGATCGGTACGGAACATTCGATTGATCGGTACGGAACATTCGAGTGATCGGTACCGCACATTCGATTGATCGGTACGGAACATTCCATTGATCGGTACGGAACATTCGATTGATCGGTACTACAAATTCGATTGATCGGTACCGTACATTCGATTGATCGGTACCGCACATTCGATTGATCGGTGCGGAACATTCGATTGATCGGTACGGAACATTCGATTGATCGGTACCGCACATTCGATTGATCGGTACCGCACATTCGATTCATCGGTACCGTACATTCGATTAATCGGTACGGCACATTCGATTGATCGGTACGGAACATTCGATTGATCGGTACCGTACATTCGATTGATCGGTACGGAACATTCGATTGATCGGTACGGAACATTCGATTGATCGGTACCGCACATTCGATTGATCGGTACGGAACATTCGATTGATCGGTACGGAACATTCGATTGATCGGTACTACACATTCGATTGATCGGTACCGTACATTCGATTGATCGGCACCGCACATTCAATTGATCGGTACGGAACATTCGATTGATCGGTACGGAACATTCGATTGATCGGTACCGCACATTCGATTGATCGGTACGGAACATTCGATTGATCGGTACTACAAATTCGATTGATCGGTACGGAACATTCGATTGATCGGTACGGAACATTCGATTGATCGGTACTACACATTCGATTGATCGGTACCGTACATTCGATTGATCGGCACCGCACATTCGATTGATCGGTACGGAACATTCGATTGATCGGTACGGAACATTCGAGTGATCGGTACCGCACATTCGATTGATCGGTACGGAACATTCCATTGATCGGTACGGAACATTCGATTGATCGGTACTACAAATTCGATTGATCGGTACCGTACATTCGATTGATCGGTACCGCACATTCGATTGATCGGTACGGAACATTCGATTAATCGGTAACGAACATTCGATTGATCGGTACCGCACATTCGATTGATCGGTACGGAACATTCGATTGATCGGTACCGTACATTCGATTGATCGGTACGGAACATTCGATTAATCGGTACCGCACATTCGATTGATCGGTACGGAACATTCGATTGATCGGTACCGTACATTCGATTGATCGGTACGGAACATTCGATTGATCGGTACCGCACATTCGATTGATCGGTACCGTACATTCGATTCATCGGTACCAAACATTCGATTGATCGGTACGGAACATTCGATTGATCGGTACCGCTCATTCGATTGATCGGTACCGTACATTCTATTAATCAGTACGGAAAATTCGATTGATCGGTACGGAACATTCGATTGATCGGTACCGTACATTCGATTGATCGGTACTGCACATTCAATTGATCGGTACGGAACATTCGATTAATCGGTAACGAACATTCGATTGATCGGTACCGCACATTCGATTGATCGGCACCGCACATTCGATTGATCGGTACGGAACATTCGATTGATCGGTACGACACATTCGATTGATCGGTACCGCACATTCGATTGATCGGTACGGAACATTCGATTGATCGGTACCGCACATTCGATTAATCGGTACCACATATTCGATTGATCGGTACCGCACATTCGATTGATCGGTACGGAACATTTGATTGATCGGTACGGAACATTCGATTGATCGGTACCGCACATTCGATTGATCGGTACCGCACATTCGATTGATCGGTACGGAACATTCGATTGATCGGTACGGAACATTCGATTGATCGGTACCGTACATTCGATTTATCGGCACCGCACATTCGATTGATCGGTACGGAACATTCGATTGATCGGTACCGTACATTCGATTGATCGGTACCGCACATTCTATTGATCGGTACGGAACATTCGATTAATCGGTAACGAACATTCGATTGATCGGTACCGCACATTCGATTGATCGGTACGGAACATTCGTTTGATCGGTACGGGACATTCGATTGATCGGTACCGCACATTCGATTATTCAGTACGGAACATTCGATTGATCGGTACGGCACATTCGATTGGTCGGTACCGCACATTCGATTGATCGGAACGGAACATTCGATTGATCGGTACTGCACATTCGATTGATCGGTACGGAACATTCGATTGATCGGTACGGAACATTCGATTGATCGGTACCGTACATTCGAATAATCGGTACCACATATTCGATTGATCGGTACCGTACATTCGATTGATCGGTACTGCACATTCGATTGATCGCCACCGCACATTCGATTGATCGGTCCGGAACATTCGATTGATCGGTACGGAACATTCGATTGATCGGTACCGCACATTCGATTGATCGGTACCGCACATTCGATTGATCGGTACCGTACATTCGATTAATCGGTACTACACATTCGATTGATCGGTACGGAACATTCGATTGATCGGTACCGTACATTCGATTGATCGGTACGGAACATTCGATTGATCGGTACGGAACATTCGATTGATCGGTACCGCACATTCGATTGATCGGTACCGCACATTCGATTGATCGGTACGGAACATTCGATTGATCGGCACTACACATTCGATTGATCGGTACCGTACATTCGATTGATCGTCACCGCACATTCGATTGATCGGTACGGAACATTCGATTGATCGGTACGGAACATTCGATTGATCGGTACTACAAATTCGATTGATCGGTACCGTACATTCGATTGATCGGTACCGCACATTCGATTGATCGGTACGGAACATTCGATTAATCGGTAACGAACATTCGATTGATCGGTACCGCACATTCGATTGATCGGTACGGAACATTCGATTGATCGGTACGGCACATTCGATTGGTCGGTACCGCACATTCGATTGATCGGTACGGAACATTCGATTGATCGGTACGGAACATTCGATTGATCGGTACGGAACATTCGATTGATCGGTACTGTACATTCGATTGATCGGTACGGAATATTCGTTTGATCGGTACTGCACATTCGATTGATCGGTACCGCTCATTCGATTGATCGCCACCGCACATTCGATTGATCGGTGCGGAACATTCGATTGATCGGTACGGAACATTCGATTGATCGGTACCGCACATTCGATTGATCGGTACCGCACATTCGATTGATCGGTACCGTACATTCGATTCATCGGTACGGAACATTCGATTGATCGGTACGGAACATTCGATTGATCGGTACCGCACATTCGATTGATCGGTACGGAACATTCGATTGATCGGTACGGAACATTCGATTGATCGGTACTACACATTCGATTGATCGGTACCGTACATTCGATTGATCGGCACCGCACATTCCATTGATCGGTACGGAACATTCGATTGATCGGTACGGAACATTCGATTGATCGGTACTACAAATTCGATTGATCGGTACGGAACATTCGATTGATCGGTACGGAACATTCGATTGATCGGTACCGCACATTCGATTGATCGGTACGGAACATTCGATTGATCGGTACGGATCATTCGATTAATCGGTGCTACACATTCGATTGATCGGTACGGAACATTCGATTGATCGGTACCGTACATTCGATTGATCGGTACGGAACATTCGATTGATCGGTACGGAACATTCGATTGATCGGTACCGCACATTCGATTGATCGGTACGGAACATTCGATTGATCGGTACGGAACATTCGATTGATCGGTACGGAACATTCGATTGATCGGTACCGTACATTCGATTGATCGGCACCGCACATTCAATTGATCGGTACGGAACATTCGATTGATCGGTACTACAAATTCGATTGATCGGTACCGTACATTCGATTGATCGGTACCGCACATTCGATTGATCGGTACGGAACATTCGTTAAATCGGTAACGAACATTCGATTGATCGGTACCGCACATTCGATTGATCGGTACGGAACATTCGTTTGATCGGTACGGGACATTCGATTGATCGGTACCGCACATTCGATTATTCAGTACGGAACATTCGACTGATCGGTTCGGCACATTCGATTGGTCGGTACCGCACATTCGATTGATCGGTACGGAACATTCGATTGATCGGTACGGGACATTCGATTGATCGGTACCGCACATTCGATTATTCAGTACGGAACATTCGATTGATCGGTACGGCACATTCGATTGATCGGTACGAAACATTCGATTGATCGGTACGGAATATTCGTTTGATCGGTACTGCACATTCGATTGATCGGTACCGCATTTTCTATTGATCAGTGCCGCACATTCGATTAATCGGGAACGAACTTTCGATTGATCGGTACGGAACATTCGATTGATCAATACCGAACATTCGATTGATCGGTACCGCACATTCGATTGATCGGTACCGCACATTCGATTGATCGGTACGGAACATACGATTGATCGGTACCGCACATTCGATTGATCGGTACCGTACATTCGATTGATCGGTACCACACATTCGATTGATCGGTACGGAACATTCGATTGATCGGTACCGTACATTCGATTGATCGGTACTGCACATTCGATTGATCGGTACGGAATATTCGATTAATCGGGAACGAACATTCGATTGATCGGTACCGCACATTCGATTGATCGGTACGGAACATTCGATTGATCGGTACCGTACATTCGATTGATCGGTACGACACATTCGATTGATCGGTACGGAACATTCGATTGATCGGTACCGTACATTCGATTGATCGGTACTGCACATTCGATTGATCGGTAAGTAACATTCGATTAATCGGTAACGAACATTCGATTGATCGGTACCGCACATTGGATTGATCGCCACCGCACATTCGATTGATCGGTGCGGAACATTCGATTGATCGGTACGGAACATTCGATTGATCGGTACCGCACATTCGATTGATCGGTACCGCACATTCGATTGATCGGTATCGTACATTCGATTAATCGGTACTACACATTCGATTGATCGGTACGGAACATTCGATTGATCGGTACCGTACATTCGATTGATCGGTACGGAACATTCGATTGATCGGTACCGAACATTCGATTGATCGGTACCGCACATTCGATTGATCGGAACCGCACATTCGATTGATCGGTACGGAACATTCGATTGATCGGTACTACACATTCGATTAATCGGTACCGTACATTCGATTGATCGGCACCGCACATTCGATTGATCGGTACGGAACATTCGATTGATCGGTACGGAACATTCGATTGATCGGTACCGCATATTCGATTGAACGGTACGGATTATTCGATTGATCGGTACGGAACATTCGATTGATCGGTACAACAAATTCGATTGATCGGTACCGTACATTCGATTGATCGGTACCGCACATTCGATTGATCGGTACTACACATTCGATTAATCGGTAACGAACATTCGATTGATCGGTACCGCACATTCGATTGATCGGTACGGAACATTCGTTTGATCGGTACGGGACATTCGATTGATCGGTACCGCACATTCGATTATTCAGTACGGAACATTCGATTGATCGGTACGGCACATTCGATTGGTCGGTACGGAACATTCGATTGATCGGTACGGAATATTCGTTTGATCGGTACTGCACATTCGATTGATCGGTACGGAACATTCGATTGATCGGTACGGAACATTCGATTGATCGGTACGGAACATTCGATTGATCGGTACGGAACATTCGATTGATCGGTACGGAATATTCGTTTGATCGGTACTACACATTCGATTGATCGGTACCGTATTTTCCATTGATCAGTGCCGCACATTCGATTAATCGGTAACGAACTTTCGATTGATCGGTACGGAACATTCGATTGATCAATACCGAACATTAGATTGATCGGTACCGCACATTCGATTGATCGGTACCGCACATTCGATTGATCGGTACGGAACATTCGATTGATCGGTACCGCACATTCGATTGATCGGTACCGTACATTCGATTAATCGGTACCACACATTCGTTTGATCGGTACGGAACATTCGATTGATCGGTACCGTACATTCGATTGATCGGTACCGCACATTCGATTGATCGGTACGGAACATTCGATTAATCGGTACGGAACATTCGATTGATCGGTACCGCACATTCGATTGATCGGTACGGAACATTCGATTGATCGGTACCGCACATTCGATTGATCGGTACGGAACATTCGATTAATCGGTACGGAACATTCGATTGATCGGTACGGAACATTCGATTGATCGGTACGGAATATTCGTTTGATCGGTACTGCACATTCGATTGATCGGTACCGCATTTTCTATTGATCAGTGCCGCACATTCGATTAATCGGGAACGAACTTTCGATTGATCGGTACGGAACATTCGATTGATCAATACCGAACATTCGATTGATCGGTACCGCACATTCGATTGATCGGTAACGCACATTCGATTGATCGGTACGGAACATACGATTGATCGGTACCGCACATTCGATTGATCGGTACCGTACATTCGATTAATCGGTACCACACATTCGATTGATCGGTACGGAACATTCGATTGATCGGTACCGTACATTCGATTGATCGGTACTGCACATTCGATTGATCGGTACGGAATATTCGATTAATCGGGAACGAACATTCGATTGATCGGTACCGCACATTCGATTGATCGGTACGGAACATTCGATTGATCGGTACCGTACATTCGATTGATCGGTACGACACATTCGATTGATCGGTACGGAACATTCGATTGATCGGTACCGTACATTCGATTGATCGGTACTGCACATTCGATTGATCGGTAAGTAACATTCGATTAATCGGTAACGAACATTCGATTGATCGGTACCGCACATTGGATTGATCGCCACCGCACATTCGATTGATCGGTGCGGAACATTCGATTGATCGGTACGGAACATTCGATTGATCGGTACCGCACATTCGATTGATCGGTACCGCACATTCGATTGATCGGTATCGTACATTCGATTAATCGGTACTACACATTCGATTGATCGGTACGGAACATTCGATTGATCGGTACCGTACATTCGATTGATCGGTACGGAACATTCGATTGATCGGTACCGAACATTCGATTGATCGGTACCGCACATTCGATTGATCGGTACCGCACATTCGATTGATCGGTACGGAACATTCGATTGATCGGTACTACACATTCGATTAATCGGTACCGTACATTCGATTGATCGGCACCGCACATTCGATTGATCGGTACGGAACATTCGATTGATCGGTACGGAACATTCGATTGATCGGTACCGCATATTCGATTGAACGGTACGGATTATTCGATTGATCGGTACCGAACATTCGATTGATCGGTATTACAAATTCGATTGATCGGTACCGTACATTCGATTGATCGGTACCGCACATTCGATTGATCGGTACGGAACATTCGATTAATCGGTAACGAACATTCGATTGATCGGTACCGCACATTCGATTGATCGGTACGGAACATTCGTTTGATCGGTACGGGACATTCGATTGATCGGTACCGCACATTCGATTATTCAGTACGGAACATTCGATTGATCGGTACGGCACATTCGATTGGTCGGTACGGAACATTCGATTGATCGGTACGGAATATTCGTTTGATCGGTACTGCACATTCGATTGATCGGTACGGAACATTCGATTGATCGGTACGGAACATTCGATTGATCGGTACGGAACATTCGATTGATCGGTACGGAACATTCGATTGATCGGTACGGAATATTCGTTTGATCGGTACTACACATTCGATTGATCGGTACCGTATTTTCCATTGATCAGTGCCGCACATTCGATTAATCGGTAACGAACTTTCGATTGATCGGTACGGAACATTCGATTGATCAATACCGAACATTAGATTGATCGGTACCGCACATTCGATTGATCGGTACCGCACATTCGATTGATCGGTACGGAACATTCGATTGATCGGTACCGCACATTCGATTGATCGGTACCGTACATTCGATTAATCGGTACCACACATTCGTTTGATCGGTACGGAACATTCGATTGATCGGTACCGTACATTCGATTGATCGGTACCGCACATTCGATTGATCGGTACGGAACATTCGATTAATCGGTACGGAACATTCGATTGATCGGTACCGCACATTCGATTGATCGGTACGGAACATTCGATTGATCGGTACCGCACATTCGATTGATCGGTACGGAACATTCGATTAATCGGTACGGAACATTCGATTGATCGGTACGGAACATTCGATTGATCGGTACCGCACATTCGATTGATCGGTACCGTACATTCGATTGATCGGTACGGAACATTCGATTGATCGGTACCGTACATTCGATTGATCGGTACGGAACATTCGATTGATCGGTACCGTACATTCGATTAATCGGTACGGAAAATTCGATTGATCGGTACGGAAAATTCGATTGATCGGTACCGTACATTCGATTGATCGGTACTGCACATTCGATTGATCGGTATGGAACATTCGATTAATCGGTAACGAACATTCGATTGATCGGTACCGCACATTCGATTGATCGGTACGGAACATTCGATTGATCGGTACCGTACATTCGATTGATCGGTACGACACATTCGATTGATCGGTACGGAACATTCGATTGATCGGTACCGTACATTCGATTGATCGGTACTGCACATTCGATTGATCGGTAAGTAACATTCGATTAATCGGTAACGAACATTCGATTGATCGGTACCGCACATTGGATTGATCGCCACCGCACATTCGATTGATCGGTGCGGAACATTCGATTGATCGGTACGGAACATTCGATTGATCGGTACCGCACATTCGATTGATCGGTACCGCACATTCGATTGATCGGTACCGTACATTCGATTAATCGGTACTACACATTCGATTGATCGGTACGGAACATTCGATTGATCGGTACCGTACATTCGATTGATCGGTACGGAACATTCGATTGATCGGTACGGAACATTCGAATGATCGGTACCGCACATTCGATTGATCGGTACCGCACATTCGATTGATCGGTACGGAACATTCGATTGATCGGTACGGAACATTCGATTGATCGGTACCGTACATTCGATTGATCGGCACCGCACATTCAATTGATCGGTACGGAACATTCGATTGATCGGTACGGAACATTCGATTGATCGGTACCGCACATTCGATTGATCGGTACGGAACATTCGATTGATCGGTACGGATCATTCGATTGATCGGTACTACAAATTCGATTGATCGGTACCGTACATTCGATTGATCGGTACCGCACATTCGATTGATCGGTACGGAACATTCGATTAATCGGTAACGAACATTCGATTGATCGGTACCGCACATTCGATTGATCGGTACGGAACATTCGTTTGATCGGTACTGCACATTCGATTGATCGGTACCGCACATTCGATTATTCAGTACGGAACATTCGATTGATCGGTTCGGCACATTCGATTGGTCGGTACCGCACATTCGATTGATCGGTACGACACATTCGATTGATCGGTACGGAACATTCGATTGATCGGTACCGTACATTCGATTGATCGGTACTGCACATTCGATTGATCGGTAAGTAACATTCGATTAATCGGTAACGAACATTCGATTGATCGGTACCGCACATTGGATTGATCGCCACCGCACATTCGATTGATCGGTGCGGAACATTCGATTGATCGGTACGGAACATTCGATTGATCGGTACCGCACATTCGATTGATCGGTACCGCACATTCGATTGATCGGTATCGTACATTCGATTAATCGGTACGGAAAATTCGATTGATCGGTACGGAACATTCGATTGATCGGTACCGTACATTCGATTGATCGGTACGGAACATTCGATTGATCGGTACGGAACATTCGATTGATCGGTACCGCACATTCGATTGTTCGGAACCGCACATTCGATTGATCGGTACGGAACATTCGATTGATCGGTACTACACATTCGATTAATCGGTACCGTACATTCGATTGATCGGCACCGCACATTCGATTGATCGGTACGGAACATTCGATTGATCGGTACGGAACATTCGATTGATCGGTACCGCACATTCGATTGATCGGTACGGATTATTCGATTGATCGGTACGGAACATTCGATTGATCGGTACTACAAATTCGATTGATCGGTACCGTACATTCGATTGATCGGTACCGCACATTCGATTGATCGGTACGGAACATTCGATTAATCGGTAACGAACATTCGATTGATCGGTACCGCACATTCGATTGATCGGTACGGAACATTCGTTTGATCGGTACGGGATATTCGATTGATCGGTACCGCACATTCGATTATTCAGTACGGAACATTCGATTGATCGGTACGGCACATTCGATTGGTCGGTACGGAACATTCGATTGATCGGTACGGAATATTCGTTTGATCGGTACTGCACATTCGATTGATCGGTACGGAACATTCGATTGATCGGTACGGAACATTCGATTGATCGGTACGGAACATTCGATTGATCGGTACGGAACATTCGATTGATCGGTACGGAATATTCGTTTGATCGGTACTACACATTCGATTGATCGGTACCGCATTTTCCATTGATCAGTGCCGCACATTCGATTAATCGGTAACGAACTTTCGATTGATCGGTACGGAACATTCGATTGATCAATACCGAACATTCGATTGATCGGTACCGCTCATTCGATTGATCGGTATCGCACATTCGATTGATCGGTACGGAACATTCGATTGATCGGTACCGCACATTCGATTGATCGGTACCGTACATTCGATTAATCGGTACCACACATTCGTTTGATCGGTACGGAACATTGGATTGATCGGTACTACAAATTCGATTGATCGGTACCGTACATTCGATTGATCGGTACCGCACATTCGATTGATCGGTACGGAACATTCGATTAATCGGTAACGAACATTCGATTGATCGGTACCGCACATTCGATTGATCGGTACGGAACATTCGTTTGATCGGTACGGGACATTCGATTGATCGGTACCGCACATTCGATTATTCAGTACGGAACATTCGATTGATCGGTACGGCACATTCGATTGGTCGGTACGGAACATTCGATTGATCGGTACGGAATATTCGTTTGATCGGTACTGCACATTCGATTGATCGGTACGGAACATTCGATTGATCGGTACGGAACATTCGTTTGATCGGTACGGAACATTCGATTGATCGGTACGGAATATTCGTTTGATCGGTACTACACATTCAATTGATCGGTACCGCATTTTCCATTGATCAGTGCCGCACATTCGATTAATCGGTAACGAACTTTCGATTGATCGGTACGGAACATTCGATTGATCAATACCGAACATTCGATTGATCGGTACCGCACATTCGATTGATCGGTGCCGCACATTCGATTGATCGGTACGGAACATTCGATTGATCGGTACCGCACATTCGATTGATCGGAACCGTACATTCGATTAATCGGTACCACACATTCGTTTGATCGGTACGGAACATTCGATTGATCGGTACCGTACATTCGATTGATCGGTACCGCACATTCGATTGATCGGTACGGAACATTCGATTAATCGGTACGGAACATTCGATTGATCGGTACCGCACATTCGATTGATCGGTACGGAACATTCGATTGATCGGTACTGGACATTCGATTGATCGGTACGGAACATTCGATTGATCGGTACCGTACATTCGATTGATCGGTACGGAACATTCGATTGATCGGTACCGCACATTCGATTGATCGGTACCGTACATTCGATTGATCGGTACCAAACATTCGATTGATCGGTACGGAACATTCGATTGATCGGTACCGCTCATTCGATTGATCGGTACCGTACATTCGATTAATCGGTACGGAAAATTCGATTGATCGGTACGGAACATTCGATTGATCGGTACCGTACATTCGATTGATCGGTACTGCACATTCGATTGATCGGTACGGAACATTCGATTAATCGGTAACGAACATTCGATTGATCGGTACCGCACATTCGATTGATCGGTACGGAACATTCGATTGATCGGTACGGAATATTCCTTTGATCGGCACTGCACATTCGATTGATCGGTACCGCATTTTCCATTGATCAGTGCCGCACATTCGATTAATCGGTAACGAACATTCGATTGATCGGTACGGAACATTCGATTGATCAATACCGAACATTCGATTGATCGGTACCGTACATTCGATTAATCGGTACTACACATTCGATTGATCCGTACGGAACATTCGATTGATCGGTACCGTACATTCGATTGATCGGTACGGAACATTCGATTGATCGGTACGGAACATTCGATTGATCGGTACCGCACATTCGATTGATCGGTAACGCACATTCCATTGATCGGTACGGAACATTCGATTGATCGGTACTACACATTCGATTGATCGGTACCGTACATTCGATTGATCGGCACCGCACATTCGATTGATCGGTACGGAACATTCGATTTATCGGTACGGAACATTCGATTGATCGGTACCGCACATTCGATTGATCGGTACGGAACATTCGATTGATCGGTACGGAACATTCGATTGATCGGTACGAAACATTCGATTGATCGGTACCGTACATTCGATTGATCGGTACCGCAAATTCGATTGATCGGTACGGAACATTCGATTAATCGGTAACGAACATTCGATTGATCGGTACCGCACATTCGATTGATCGGTACGGAACATTCGTTTGATCGGTACGGGACATTCGATTGATCGGTACCGCACATTCGATTATTCAGTACGGAACATTCGATTGATCGGTTCGGCACATTCGATTGGTCGGTACCGCACATTCCATTGATCGGTAAGGAACATTCGATTGATCGGTACGGAACATTCGATTGATCGGTACGGAACATTCGATTGATCGGTACGGAACATTCGATTGATCGGTACGGAATATTCGTTTGATCGGTACTGCACATTCGATTGATCGGTACCGCATTTTCCATTGATCAGTGCCGCACATTCGATTAATCGGTAACGAACTTTCGATTGATCGGTACGGAACATTCGATTGATCAATACCGAACATTCGATTGATCGGTACCGCACATTCGATTGATCGGTACCGCACATTCGATTGATCGGTACGGAACATTCGATTGATCGGTACCGTACATTCGATTAATCGGTACCACACATTCGATTGATCGGTACGGAACATTCGATTGATCGGTACCGTACATTCGATTGATCGGTACCGCACATTCGATTGATCGGTACGGAATATTCGATTAATCGGGAACGAACATTCGATTGATCGGTACCGCACATTCGATTGATCGGTACGGAACATTCGATTGATCGGTACCGTACATTCGATTGATCGGTACGACACATTCGATTGATCGGTACGGAACATTTGATTGATCGGTACCGTACATTCGATTGATCGGTACTGCACATTCGATTGATCGGTAAGTAACATTCGATTAATCGGTAACGAACATTCGATTGATCGGTTCCGCACATTGGATTGATCGCCACCGCACATTCGATTGATCGGTGCGGAACATTCGATTGATCGGTACGGAACATTCGATTGATCGGTACCGCACATTCGATTGATCGGTACCGCACATTCGATTAATCGGTACTACACATTCGATTGATCGGTACGGAACATTCGATTGATCGGTACCGTACATTCGATTGATCGGTACTACACATTCGATTGATCGGTACGGAACATTCGATTGATCGGTACCGCACATTCGATTGATCGGAACCCCACATTCGATTGATCGGTACGGAACATTCGATTGATCGGTACTACACATTCGATTAATCGGTACCGTACATTCGATTGATCGGCACCGCACATTCGATTGATCGGTACTACACATTCGATTGATCGGTACGGAACATTCGATTGATCGGTACCGCACATTCGATTGATCGGTACGGATTATTCGATTGATCGGTACGGAACATTCGATTGATCGGTACTACAAATTCGATTGATCGGTACCGTACATTCGATTGATCGGTACCGCACATTCGATTGATCGGTACGGAACATTCGATTAATCGGTACCGTACATTCGATTGATCGGTACGGAACATTCGATTGATCGGTACCGTACATTCGATTGATCGGTACTACACATTCGATTGATCGGTACGGAACATTCGATTGATCGGTACCGCACATTCGATTGATCGGAACCCCACATTCGATTGATCGGTACGGAACATTCGATTGATCGGTACTACACATTCGATTAATCGGTACCGTACATTCGATTGATCGGCACCGCACATTCGAATGATCGGTACTACACATTCGATTGATCGGTACGGAACATTCGATTGATCGGTACCGCACATTCGATTGATCGGTACGGATTATTCGATTGATCGGTACGGAACATTCGATTGATCGGTACTACAAATTCGATTGATCGGTACCGTACATTCGATTGATCGGTACCGCACATTCGATTGATCGGTACGGAACATTCGATTAATCGGTACCGTACATTCGATTGATCGGTACTGCACATTCGATTGATCGGTACGGAATATTCGATTAATCGGGAACGAACATTCGATTGATCGGTACCGCACATTCGATTGATCGGTACGGAACATTCGATTGATCGGTACCGTACATTCGATTGATCGGTACGACACATTCGATTGATCGGTACGGAACATTCGATTGATCGGTACCGTACATTCGATTGATCGGTACTGCACATTCGATTGATCGGTAAGTAACATTCGATTAATCGGTAACGAACATTCGATTGATCGGTACCGCACATTGGATTGATCGCCACCGCACATTCGATTGATCGGTGCGGAACATTCGATTGATCGGTACGGAACATTCGATTGATCGGTACCGCACATTCGATTGATCGGTACCGCAC
This sequence comes from Apostichopus japonicus, assembly GCF_037975245.1. Lineage (NCBI taxonomy): Eukaryota > Metazoa > Echinodermata > Holothuroidea > Aspidochirotida > Stichopodidae > Apostichopus > Apostichopus japonicus. Next base: position 7,248,924 of record NC_092581.1, read on the forward strand.
ATTCGATTGATCGGTACGGAACATTCGATTGATCGGTACTGCACATTCGATTGATCGGTACCGCACATTCGATTGATCGGTACGGAACATTCGATTGATCGGTACGGATCATTCGATTGATCGGTACTACAAATTCGATTGATCGGTACCGTACATTCGATTGATCGGTACCGCACATTCGATTGATCGGTACGGAACATTCGATTAATCGGTAACGAACATTCGATTGATCGGTACGGCACATTCGATTGATCGGTACGGAACATTCGATTGATCGGTACTGGACATTCGATTGATCGGTACCGCACATTCGATTATTCAGTACGGAACATTCGATTGATCGGTTCGGCACATTCGATTGGTCGGTACCGCACATTCGATTGATCGGTACGGAACATTCGATTGATCGGTACGGAACATTCGATTGATCGGTACGGAACATTCGATTGATCGGTACGAAACATTCGATTGATCGGTACGGAATATTCGTTTGATCGGTACTGCACATTCGATTGATCGGTACCGCATTTTCCATTGATCAGTGCCGCACATTCGATTAATCGGTAACGAACTTTCGATTGATCGGTACGGAACATTCGATTGATCGGTACGGAACATTCGATTGATCGGTACTACACATTCGATTGATAGGTACCGTACATTCGATTAATCGGTACTGCACATTCGATTGATCGGTAAGTAACATTCGATTAATCGGTAACGAACATTCGATTGATCGGTACCGCACATTCGATTGATCGGTACGGAACATTCGATTGATCGGTACCGTACATTCGATTGATCGGTACCAAACATTCGATTGATCGGTACGGAACATCCGATTAATCGGTACGGAACATTCGATTAATCGGTAACGAACATTCGATTGATCGGTACCGTACATTCGATTGATCGGTACGGAACATTCGATTGATCGGTACGGAACATTCGATTGATCGGTACCGCACATTCGATTGATCGGTACCGCACATTCGATTGATCGGTACGGAACATTCGATTGATCGGTACTACACATTCGATTGATCGGTACCGTACATTCGATTGATCGGCACCGCACATTCGATTGATCGGTACGGAACATTCGATTGATCGGTACGGAACATTCGATTGATCGGTACCGCACATTCGATTGATCGGTACCGCACATTCGATTGATCGGTACGGAACATTCGATTGATCGGTACTACAAATTCGATTGATCGGTACCGTACATTCGATTGATCGGTACCGCACATTCGATTGATCGGTACGGAACATTCGATTAATCGGTAACGAACATTCGATTGATCGGTACCGCACATTCGATTGATCGGTACGGAACATTCGTTTGATCGGTACGGGACATTCGATTGATCGGTACCGCACATTCGATTATTCAGTACGGAACATTCGATTGATCGGTTCGGCACATTCGATTGGTCGGTACGGAACATTCGATTGATCGGTACGGAATATTCGTTTGATCGGTACTGCACATTCGATTGATCGGTACGGAACATTCGATTGATCGGTACGGAACATTCGATTGATCGGTACGGAACATTCGATTGATCGGTACGGAACATTCGATTGATCGGTACGGAATATTCGTTTGATCGGTACTACACATTCGATTGATCGGTACCGCATTTTCCATTGATCAGTGCCGCACATTCGATTAATCGGTAACGAACTTTCGATTGATCGGTACGGAACATTCGATTGATCAATACGGAACATTCGATTGATCGGTACCGCACATTCGATTGATCGGTACCGCACATTCGATTGATCGGTACGGAACATTCGATTGATCGGTACCGCACATTCGATTGATCGGTACCGTACATTCGATTAATCGGTACCACACATTCGTTTGATCGGTACGGAACATTCGATTGATCGGTACCGTACATTCGATTGATCGGTGCCGCACATTCGATTGATCGGTACGGAACATTCGATTAATCGGGAACGAACATTCGATTGATCGGTACCGCACATTCGATTGATCGGTACGGAACATTCGATTGATCGGTACCGCACGTTCGATTGATCGGTACCGCACATTCGATTGATCGGTACCGTACATTCGATTAATCGGTACCAAACATTCGATTGATCGGTACGGAACATTCGATTGATCGGTACCGCTCATTCGATTGATCGGTACCGTACATTCGATTAATCGGTACGGAAAATTCGATTGATCGGTACGGAACATTCGATTGATCGGTACTACACATTCGAGTGATCGGTACCGCATTTTCCATTGATCAGTGCCGCACATTCGATTAATCGGTAACGAACTTTCGATTGATCGGTACGGAACATTCGATTGATCAATACCGAACATTCGATTGATCGGTACCGCTCATTCGATTGATCGGTACCGCACATTCGATTGATCGGTACGGAACATTCGATTGATCGGTACCGCACATTCGATTAATCGGTAACGAACTTTCGATTGATCGGTACGGAACATTCGATTGATCAATACCGAACATTTGATTGATCGGTACCGCTCATTCGATTGATCGGTACCGCACATTCGATTGATCGGTACGGAACATTCGATTGATCGGTACCGCACATTCGATTGATCGGTACCGTACATTCGATTAATCGGTACCACACATTCGTTTGATCGGTACGGAACATTCGATTGATCAGTACCGCACATTCGATTGATCAGTACCGCACATTCGATTGATCGGTACGGAACATTCGATTAATCGGGAACGAACATTCGATTGATCGGTACCGCACATTCGATTGATCGGTACGGAACATTCGATTGATCGGTACCGTACATTCGATTGATCGGTACGGAACATTCGATTAATCGGTACCGCACATTCGATTGATCGGTACGGAACATTCGATTGATCGGTACCGTACATTCGATTGATCGGTACGGAACATTCGATTGATCGGTACCGCACATTCGATTGATCGGTACCGTACATTCGATTAATCGGTACCAAACATTCGATTGATCGGTACGGAACATTCGATTGATCGGTACCGCTCATTCGATTGATCGGTACCGTACATTCGATTAATCGGTACGGAAAATTCGATGAATCGGTACGGAACATTCGATTGATCGGTACTACACATTCGATTGATCGGTACCGCATTTTCCATTGATCAGTGCCGCACATTCGATTAATCGGTAACGAACTTTCGATTGATCGGTACGGAACATTCGATTGATCAATACCGAACATTCGATTGATCGGTACCGCTCATTCGATTGATCGGTACCGCACATTCGATTGATCGGTACGGAACATTCGATTGATCGGTACCGCACATTCGATTGATCGGTACCGTACATTCGATTAATCGGTACCACACATTCGTTTGATCGGTACGGAACATTCGATTGATCGGTACCGTACATTCGATTGATCGGTACCGCACATTCGATTGATCGGTACGGATTATTCGATTGATCGGTACGGAACATTCGATTGATCGGTACTACAAATTCGATTGATCGGTACCGTACATTCGATTGATCGGTACCGCACATTCGATTGATCGGTACGGAACATTCGATTAATCGGTAACGAACATTCGATTGATCGGTACCGCACATTCGATTGATCGGTACGGAACATTCGTTTGATCGGTACGGGACATTCGATTGATCGGTACCGCACATTCGATTATTCAGTACGGAACATTCGATTGATCGGTACGGCACATTCGATTGGTCGGTACGGAACATTCGATTGATCGGTACGGAATATTCGTTTGATCGGTACTGCACATTCGATTGATCGGTACGGAACATTCGATTGATCGGTACGGAACATTCGATTGATCGGTACTACACATTCGATTGATCGGTACCGTATTTTCCATTGATCAGTGCCGCACATTCGATTAATCGGTAACGAACTTTCGATTGATCGGTACGGAACATTCGATTGATCAATACCGAACATTCGATTGATCGGTACCGCACATTCGATTGATCGGTACCGCACATTCGATTGATCGGTACGGAACATTCGATTGATCGGTACCGCACATTCGATTGATCGGTACCGTACATTCGATTAATCGGTACCACACATTCGTTTGATCGGTACGGAACATTCGATTGATCGGTACCGTACATTCGATTGATCGGTACCGCACATTCGATTGATCGGTACGGAACATTCGATTAATCGGTACGGAACATTCGATTGATCGGTACCGCACATTCGATTGATCGGTACGGAACATTCGATTGATCGGTACCGCACATTCGATTGATCGGTACGGAACATTCGATTAATCGGTACGGAACATTCGATTGATCGGTACCGCACATTCGATTGATCGGTACCGTACATTCGATTGATCGGTACGGAACATTCGATTGATCGGTACCGTACATTCGATTGATCGGTACGGAACATTCGATTGATCGGTACCGTACATTCGATTAATCGGTACGGAAAATTCGATTGATCGGTACGGAAAATTCGATTGATCGGTACCGTACATTCGATTGATCGGTACTGCACATTCGATTGATCGGTATGGAACATTCGATTAATCGGTAACGAACATTCGATTGATCGGTACCGCACATTCGATTGATCGGTACGGAACATTCGATTGATCGGTACCGTACATTCGATTGATCGGTACGACACATTCGATTGATCGGTACGGAACATTCGATTGATCGGTACCGTACATTCGATTGATCGGTACTGCACATTCGATTGATCGGTAAGTAACATTCGATTAATCGGTAACGAACATTCGATTGATCGGTACCGCACATTGGATTGATCGCCACCGCACATTCGATTGATCGGTGCGGAACATTCGATTGATCGGTACGGAACATTCGATTGATCGGTACCGCACATTCGATTGATCGGTACCGCACATTCGATTGATCGGTACCGTACATTCGATTAATCGGTACTACACATTCGATTGGTCGGTACGGAACATTCGATTGATCGGTACCGTACATTCGATTGATCGGTACGGAACATTCGATTGATCGGTACGGAACATTCGATTGATCGGTACCGCACATTCGATTGATCGGTACCGCACATTCGATTGATCGGTACGGAACATTCGATTGATCGGTACGGAACATTCGATTGATCGGTACCGTACATTCGATTGATCGGCACCGCACATTCAATTGATCGGTACGGAACATTCGATTGATCGGTACGGAACATTCGATTGATCGGTACCGCACATTCGATTGATCGGTACGGAACATTCGATTGATCGGTACGGATCATTCGATTGATCGGTACTACAAATTCGATTGATCGGTACCGTACATTCGATTGATCGGTACCGCACATTCGATTGATCGGTACGGATCATTCGATTAATCGGTAACGAACATTCGATTGATCGGTACCGCACATTCGATTGATAGGTACGGAACATTCGTTTGATCGGTACTGCACATTCGATTGATCGGTACCGCACATTCGATTATTCAGTACGGAACATTCGATTGATCGGTTCGGCACATTCGATTGGTCGGTACCGCACATTCGATTGATCGGTACGGAACATTCGATTGATCGGTACCGTACATTCGATTGATCGGTACGACACATTCGATTGATCGGTACGGAACATTCGATTGATCGGTACCGTACATTCGATTGATCGGTACTGCACATTCGATTGATCGGTAAGTAACATTCGATTAATCGGTAACGAACATTCGATTGATCGGTACCGCACATTGGATTGATCGCCACCGCACATTCGATTGATCGGTGCGGAACATTCGATTGATCGGTACGGAACATTCGATTGATCGGTACCGCACATTCGATTGATCGGTACCGCACATTCGATTGATCGGTATCGTACATTCGATTAATCGGTACGGAAAATTCGATTGATCGGTACGGAACATTCGATTGATCGGTACCGTACATTCGATTGATCGGTACGGAACATTCGATTGATCGGTACGGAACATTCGATTGATCGGTACCGCACATTCGATTGTTCGGAACCGCACATTCGATTGATCGGTACGGAACATTCGATTGATCGGTACTACACATTCGATTAATCGGTACCGTACATTCGATTGATCGGCACCGCACATTCGATTGATCGGTACGGAACATTCGATTGATCGGTACGGAACATTCGATTGATCGGTACCGCACATTCGATTGATCGGTACGGATTATTCGATTGATCGGTACGGAACATTCGATTGATCGGTACTACAAATTTGATTGATCGGTACCGTACATTCGATTGATCGGTACCGCACATTCGATTGATCGGTACGGAACATTCGATTAATCGGTAACGAACATTCGATTGATCGGTACCGCACATTCGATTGATCGGTACGGAACATTCGTTTGATCGGTACGGGACATTCGATTGATCGGTACCGCACATTCGATTATTCAGTACGGAACATTCGATTGATCGGTACGGAACATTCGATTGGTCGGTACGGAACATTCGATTGATCGGTACGGAATATTCGTTTGATCGGTACTGCACATTCGATTGATCGGTACGGAACATTCGATTGATCGGTACGGAACATTCGATTGATCGGTACGGAACATTCGATTGATCGGTACGGAACATTCGATTGATCGGTACGGAATATTCGTTTGATCGGTACTACACATTCGATTGATCGGTACCGCATTTTCCATTGATCAGTGCCGCACATTCGATTAATCGGTAACGAACTTTCGATTGATCGGTACGGAACATTCGATTGATCAATACCGAACATTCGATTGATCGGTACCGCTCATTCGATTGATCGGTATCGCACATTCGATTGATCGGTACGGAACATTCGATTGATCGGTACCGCACATTCGATTGATCGGTACCGTACATTCGATTAATCGGTACCACACATTCGTTTGATCGGTACGGAACATTGGATTGATCGGTACTACAAATTCGATTGATCGGTACCGTACATTCGATTGATCGGTACCGCACATTCGATTGATCGGTACGGAACATTCGATTAATCGGTAACGAACATTCGATTGATCGGTACCGCACATTCGATTGATCGGTACGGAACATTCGTTTGATCGGTACGGGACATTCGATTGATCGGTACCGCACATTCGATTATTCAGTACGGAACATTCGATTGATCGGTACGGCACATTCGATTGGTCGGTACGGAACATTCGATCGATCGGTACGGAATATTCGTTTGATCGGTACTGCACATTCGATTGATCGGTACGGAACATTCGATTGATCGGTACGGAACATTCGTTTGATCGGTACGGAACATTCGATTGATCGGTACGGAATATTCGTTTGATCGGTACTACACATTCGATTGATCGGTACCGCATTTTCCATTGATCAGTGCCGCACATTCGATTAATCGGTAACGAACTTTCGATTGATCGGTACGGAACATTCGATTGATCAATACCGAACATTCGATTGATCGGTACCGCACATTCGATTGATCGGTACCGCACATTCGATTGATCGGTACGGAACATTCGATTGATCGGTACCGCACATTCGATTGATCGGAACCGTACATTCGATTAATCGGTACCACACATTCGTTTGATCGGTACGGAACATTCGATTGATCGGTACCGTACATTCGATTGATCGGTACCGCACATTCGATTGATCGGTACGGAACATTCGATTAATCGGTACGGAACATTCGATTGATCGGTACCGCACATTCGATTGATCGGTACGGAACATTCGATTGATCGGTACCGCACATTCGATTGATCGGTACGGAACATTCGATTGATCGGTACCGTACATTCGATTGATCGGTACTGCACATTCGATTGATCGGTACCGCACATTCGATTGATCGGTACCGTACATTCGATTAATCGGTACCAAACATTCGATTGATCGGTACGGAACATTCGATTGATCGGTACCGCTCATTCGATTGATCGGTACCGTACATTCGATTAATCGGTACGGAAAATTCGATTGATCGGTACGGAACATTCGATTGATCGGTACCGTACATTCGATTGATCGGTACTGCACATTCGATTGATCGGTACGGAACATTCGATTAATCGGTAACGAACATTCGATTGATCGGTACCGCACATTCGATTGATCGGTACGGAACATTCGATTGATCGGTACGGAATATTCCTTTGATCGGCACTGCACATTCGATTGATCGGTACCGCATTTTCCATTGATCAGTGCCGCACATTCGATTAATCGGTAACGAACATTCGATTGATCGGTACGGAACATTCGATTGATCAATACCGAACATTCAATTGATCGGTACCGCACATTCGATTGATCGGTACCGCACATTCGATTGATCGGTACTACACATTCGATTGATCGGTACCGCACATTCGATTGATCGGTACCGTACATTCGATTAATCGGTACTACACATTCGATTGATCCGTACGGAACATTCGATTGATCGGTACCGTACATTCGATTGATCGGTACGGAACATTCGATTGATCGGTACGGAACATTCGATTGATCGGTACCGCACATTCGATTGATCGGTAACGCACATTCCATTGATCGGTATGGAACATTCGATTGATCGGTACTACACATTCGATTGATCGGTACCGTACATTCGATTGATCGGCACCGCACATTCGATTGATCGGTACGGAACATTCGTTTTATCGGTACGGAACATTCGATTGATCGGTACCGCACATTCGATTGATCGGTACGGAACATTCGATTGATCGGTACGGAACATTCGATTGATCGGTACGAAACATTCGATTGATCGGTACCGTACATTCGATTGATCGGTACCGCAAATTCGATTGATCGGTACGGAACATTCGATTAATCGGTAACGAACATTCGATTGATCGGTACCGCACATTCGATTGATCGGTACGGAACATTCGTTTGATCGGTACGGGACATTCGATTGATCGGTACCGCACATTCGATTATTCAGTACGGAACATTCGATTGATCGGTTCGGCACATTCGATTGGTCGGTACCGCACATTCCATTGATCGGTAAGGAACATTCGATTGATCGGTACGGAACATTCGATTGATCGGTACGGAACATTCGATTGATCGGTACGGAACATTCGATTGATCGGTACGGAATATTCGTTTGATCGGTACTGCACATTCGATTGATCGGTACCGCATTTTCCATTGATCAGTGCCGCACATTCGATTAATCGGTAACGAACTTTCGATTGATCGGTACGGAACATTCGATTGATCAATACCGAACATTCGATTGATCGGTACCGCACATTCGATTGATCGGTACCGCACATTCGATTGATCGGTACGGAACATTCGATTGATCGGTACCGCACATTCGATTGATCGGTACCGTACATTCGATTAATCGGTACCACACATTCGATTGATCGGTACGGAACATTCGATTGATCGGTACCGTACATTCGATTGATCGGTACCGCACATTCGATTGATCGGTACGGAATATTCGATTAATCGGGAACGAACATTCGATTGATCGGTACCGCACATTCGATTGATCGGTACGGAACATTCGATTGATCGGTACCGTACATTCGATTGATCGGTACGACACATTCGATTGATCGGTACGGAACATTTGATTGATCGGTACCGTACATTCGATTGATCGGTACTGCACATTCGATTGATCGGTAAGTAACATTCGATTAATCGGTAACGAACATTCGATTGATCGGTACCGCACATTGGATTGATCGCCACCGCACATTCGATTGATCGGTGCGGAACATTCGATTGATCGGTACGGAACATTCGATTGATCGGTACCGCACATTCGATTGATCGGTACTACACATTCGATTGATCGGTACGGAACATTCGATTGATCGGTATCGTACATTCGATTGATCGGTACTACACATTCGATTGATCGGTACGGAACATTCGATTGATCGGTACCGCACATTCGATTGATCGGAACCCCACATTCGATTGATCGGTACGGAACATTCGATTAATCGGTACTACACATTCGATTAATCGGTACCGTACATTCGATTGATCGGCACCGCACATTCGATTGATCGGTACTACACATTCGATTGATCGGTACGGAACATTCGATTGATCGGTACCGCACATTCGATTGATCGGTACGGATTATTCGATTGATCGGTACGGAACATTCGATTGATCGGTACTACAAATTCGATTGATCGGTACCGTACATTCGATTGATCGGTACCGCACATTCGATTGATCGGTACGGAACATTCGATTAATCGGTACCGTACATTCGATTGATCGGTACTGCACATTCGATTGATCGGTACGGAATATTCGATTAATCGGGAACGAACATTCGATTGATCGGTACCGCACATTCGATTGATCGGTACGGAACATTCGATTGATCGGTACCGTACATTCGATTGATCGGTACGACACATTCGATTGATCGGTACGGAACATTCGATTGATCGGTACCGTACATTCGATTGATCGGTACTGCACATTCGATTGATCGGTAAGTAACATTCGATTAATCGGTAACGAACATTCGATTGATCGGTACCGCACATTGGATTGATCGCCACCGCACATTCGATTGATCGGTGCGGAACATTCGATTGATCGGTACGGAACATTCGATTGATCGGTACCGCACATTCGATTGATCGGTACCGCACATTCGATTGATCGGTACGGAACATTCGATTGATCGGTACTGCACATTCGATTGATCGGTACCGCACATTCGATTGATCGGTACGGAACATTCGATTAATCGGTAACGAACATTCGATTGATCGGTACGGCACATTCGATTGATCGGTACGGAACATTCGATTGATCGGTACTGCACATTCGATTGATCGGTAAGTAACATTCGATTAATCGGTAACGAACATTCGATTGATCGGTACCGCACATTGGATTAATCGCCACCGCACATTCGATTGATCGGTGCGGAACATTCGATTGATCGGTACGGAACATTCGATTGATCGGTACCGCACATTCGATTGATCGGTACCGCACATTCGATTGATCGGTACGGAACATTCGATTGATCGGTACTGCACATTCGATTGATCGGTACCGCACATTCGATTGATCGGTACGGAACATTCGATTGATCGGTACGGATCATTCGATTGATCGGTACTACAAATTCGATTGATCGGTACCGTACATTCGATTGATCGGTACCGCACATTCGATTGATCGGTACGGAACATTCGATTAATCGGTAACGAACATTCGATTGATCGGTACGGCACATTCGATTGATCGGTACGGAACATTCGATTGATCGGTACTGGACATTCGATTGATCGGTACCGCACATTCGATTATTCAGTACGGAACATTCGATTGATCGGTTCGGCACATTCGATTGGTCGGTACCGCACATTCGATTGATCGGTACGGAACATTCGATTGATCGGTACGGAACATTCGATTGATCGGTACGGAACATTCGATTGATCGGTACGAAACATTCGATTGATCGGTACGGAATATTCGTTTGATCGGTACTGCACATTCGATTGATCGGTACCGCATTTTCCATTGATCAGTGCCGCACATTCGATTAATCGGTAACGAACTTTCGATTGATCGGTACGGAACATTCGATTGATCGGTACGGAACATTCGATTGATCGGTACTACACATTCGATTGATAGGTACCGTACATTCGATTAATCGGTACTGCACATTCGATTGATCGGTAAGTAACATTCGATTAATCGGTAACGAACATTCGATTGATCGGTACCGCACATTCGATTGATCGGTACGGAACATTCGATTGATCGGTACCGTACATTCGATTGATCGGTACCAAACATTCGATTGATCGGTACGGAACATCCGATTAATCGGTACGGAACATTCGATTAATCGGTAACGAACATTCGATTGATCGGTACCGTACATTCGATTGATCGGTACGGAACATTCGATTGATCGGTACGGAACATTCGATTGATCGGTACCGCACATTCGATTGATCGGTACCGCACATTCGATTGATCGGTACGGAACATTCGATTGATCGGTACTACACATTCGATTGATCGGTACCGTACATTCGATTGATCGGTACCGCACATTCGATTGATCGGTACCGCACATTCGATTGATCGGTACGGAACATTCGATTGATCGGTACTACAAATTCGATTGATCGGTACCGTACATTCGATTGATCGGTACCGCACATTCGATTGATCGGTACGGAACATTCGATTAATCGGTAACGAACATTCGATTGATCGGTACCGCACATTCGATTGATCGGTACGGAACATTCGTTTGATCGGTACGGAACATTCGATTAATCGGTAACGAACATTCGATTGATCGGTACCGCACATTCGATTGATCGGTACGGAACATTCGTTTGATCGGTACGGGACATTCGATTGATCGGTACCGCACATTCGATTATTCAGTACGGAACATTCGATTGATCGGTTCGGCACATTCGATTGGTCGGTACGGAACATTCGATTGATCGGTACGGAATATTCGTTTGATCGGTACTGCACATTCGATTGATCGGTACGGAACATTCGATTGATCGGTACGGAACATTCGATTGATCGGTACGGAACATTCGATTGATCGGTACGGAACATTCGATTGATCGGTACGGAATATTCGTTTGATCGGTACTACACATTCGATTGATCGGTACCGCATTTTCCATTGATCAGTGCCGCACATTCGATTAATCGGTAACGAACTTTCGATTGATCGGTACGGAACATTCGATTGATCAATACGGAACATTCGATTGATCGGTACCGCACATTCGATTGATCGGTACCGCACATTCGATTGATCGGTACGGAACATTCGATTGATCGGTACCGCACATTCGATTGATCGGTACCGTACATTCGATTAATCGGTACCACACATTCGTTTGATCGGTACGGAACATTCGATTGATCGGTACCGTACATTCGATTGATCGGTGCCGCACATTCGATTGATCGGTACGGAACATTCGATTGATCGGGAACGAACATTCGATTGATCGGTACCGCACATTCGATTGATCGGTACGGAACATTCGATTGATCGGTACCGCACATTCGATTGATCGGTACGGAACATTCGATTGATCGGTACCGCACATTCGATTGATCGGTACGGAACATTCGATTGATCGGTACCGTACATTCGATTGATCGGTACGGAACATTCGATTGATCGGTACCGCACATTCGATTGATCGGTACCGTACATTCGATTAATCGGTACCAAACATTCGATTGATCGGTACGGAACATTCGATTGATCGGTACCGCTCATTCGATTGATCGGTACCGTACATTCGATTAATCGGTACGGAAAATTCGATTGATCGGTACGGAACATTCGATTGATCGGTACTACACATTCGAGTGATCGGTACCGCATTTTCCATTGATCAGTGCCGCACATTCGATTAATCGGTAACGAACTTTCGATTGATCGGTACGGAACATTCGATTGATCAATACCGAACATTCGATTGATCGGTACCGCTCATTCGATTGATCGGTACCGCACATTCGATTGATCGGTACGGAACATTCGATTGATCGGTACCGCACATTCGATTAATCGGTAACGAACTTTCGATTGATCGGTACGGAACATTCGATTGATCAATACCGAACATTCGATTGATCGGTACCGCTCATTCGATTGATCGGTACCGCACATTCGATTGATCGGTACGGAACATTCGATTGATCGGTACCGCACATTCGATTGATCGGTACCGTACATTCGATTAATCGGTACCACACATTCGTTTGATCGGTACGGAACATTCGATTGATCGGTACCGTACATTCGATTGATCAGTACCGCACATTCGATTGATCGGTACGGAACATTCGATTAATCGGGAACGAACATTCGATTGATCGGTACCGCACATTCGATTGATCGGTACGGAACATTCGATTGATCGGTACCGTACATTCGATTGATCGGTACGGAACATTCGATTGATCGGTACCGCACATTCGATTGATCGGTACGGAACATTCGATTGATCGGTACCGTACATTCGATTGATCGGTACGGAACATTCGATTGATCGGTACCGCACATTCGATTGATCGGTACCGTACATTCGATTAATCGGTACCAAACATTCGATTGATCGGTACGGAACATTCGATTGATCGGTACCGCTCATTCGATTGATCGGTACCGTACATTCGATTAATCGGTACGGAAAATTCGATAAATCGGTACGGAACATTCGATTGATCGGTACTACACATTCGATTGATCGGTACCGCATTTTCCATTGATCAGTGCCGCACATTCGATTAATCGGTAACGAACTTTCGATTGATCGGTACGGAACATTCGATTGATCAATACCGAACATTCGATTGATCGGTACCGCTCATTCGATTGATCGGTACCGCACATTCGATTGATCGGTACGGAACATTCGATTGATCGGTACCGCACATTCGATTGATCGGTACCGTACATTCGATTGATCGGTACCACACATTCGTTTGATCGGTACGGAACATTCGATTGATCGGTACCGTACATTCGATTGATCGGTACCGCACATTCGATTGATCGGTACGGAACATTCGATTAATCGGGAACGAACATTCGATTGATCGGTACCGCACATTCGATTGATCGGTACGGAACATTCGATTGATCGGTACCGTACATTCGATTGATCGGTACGGAACATTCGAATGATCGGTACCGCACATTCGATTGATCGGTACGGAACATTCGATTGATCGGTACCGTACACTCGATTGATCGGTACGGAACATTCGATTGATCGGTACCGCACATTCGATTGATCGGTACCGTACATTCGATTAATCGGTACCAAACATTCGATTGATCGGTACGGAACATTCGATTGATCGGTACCGCTCATTCGATTGATCGGTACCGTACATTCGATTAATCGGTACGGAAAATTCGATTGATCGGTACGGAACATTCGATTGATCGGTACCGTACATTCGATTGATCGGTACCGCACATTCGATTGATCGGTACGGAACATTCGATTGATCGGTACCGTACATTCGATTGATCGGTACCAAACATTCGATTGATCGGTACGGAACATCCGATTAATCGGTACGGAACATTCGATTAATCGGTAACGAACATTCGATTGATCGGTACCGTACATTCGATTGATCGGTACGGAACATTCGATTGATCGGTACGGAACATTCGATTGATCGGTACCGCACATTCGATTGATCGGTACCGCACATTCGATTGATCGGTACGGAACATTCGATTGATCGGTACTACACATTCGATTGATCGGTACCGTACATTCGATTGATCGGCACCGCACATTCGATTGATTGGTACGGAACATTCGATTGATCGGTACCGCACATTCGATTGATCGGTACGGATTATTCGATTGATCGGTACGGAACATTCGATTGATCGGTACTACAAATTCGATTGATCGGTACCGTACATTCGATTGATCGGTACCGCACATTCGATTGATCGGTACGGAACATTCGATTAATCGGTAACGAACATTCGATTGATCGGTACCGCACATTCGATTGATCGGTACGGAACATTCGTTTGATCGGTACGGGACATTCGATTGATCGGTACCGCACATTCGATTATTCAGTACGGAACATTCGATTGATCGGTTCGGCACATTCGATTGGTCGGTACGGAACATTCGATTGATCGGTACGGAATATTCGTTTGATCGGTACTGCACATTCGATTGATCGGTACGGAACATTCGATTGATCGGTACGGAACATTCGATTGATCGGTACGGAACATTCGATTGATCGGTACGGAACATTCGATTGATCGGTACGGAATATTCGTTTGATCGGTACTACACATTCGATTGATCGGTACCGCATTTTCCATTGATCAGTGCCGCACATTCGATTGATCGGTAACGAACTTTCGATTGATCGGTACGGAACATTCGATTGATCAATACGGAACATTCGATTGATCGGTACCGCACATTCGATTGATCGGTACCGCACATTCGATTGATCGGTACGGAACATTCGATTGATCGGTACCGCACATTCGATTGATCGGTACCGTACATTCGATTAATCGGTAACGAACATTCGATTGATCGGTACCGCACATTCGATTGATCGGTACGGAACATTCGATTGATCGGTACGGAATATTCCTTTGATCGGCACTGCACATTCGATTGATCGGTACCGCATTTTCCATTGATCAGTGCCGCACATTCGATAAATCGGTAACGAACTTTCGATTGATCGGTACGGAACATTCGATTGATCAATACCGAACATTCAATTGATCGGTACCGCACATTCGATTGATCGGTACCGCACATTCGATTGATCGGTACGGAACATTCGATTGATCGGTAACGAACATTCGATTGATCGGTACCGTACATTCGATTAATCGGTACTACACATTCGATTGATCGGTACGGAACATTCGATTGATCGGTACGGAACATTCGATTGATCGGTATCGCACATTCGATTGATCGGTACCGCACATTCGATTGATCGGTACGGAACATTCGATTGATCGGTACTACACATTCGATTGATCGGTACCGTACATTCGATTGATCGGCACCGCACATTCGATTGATCGGTACGGAACATTCGATTTATCGGTACGGAACATTCGATTGATCGGTACCGCACATTCGATTGATCGGTACGGAACATTCGATTTATCGGTACGGAACATTCGATTGATCGGTACCGCACATTCGATTGATCGGTACGGAACATTCGATTGATCGGTACGGAACATTCGTTTGATCGGTACGGGACATTCGATTGATCGGTACCGCACATTCGATTATTCAGTACGGAACATTCGATTGATCGGTACGGCACATTCGATTGGTCGGTACCGCACATTCGATTGATCGGTACGGAACATTCGATTGATCGGTACTACACATTCGATTGATCGGTACGGAACATTCGATTGATCGGTACTACACATTCGATTGAACGGTACCGTACATTCGATTAATCGGTACCACATATTCGATTGATCGGTACCGTACATTCGATTGATCGGTACTGCACATTCGATTGATCGGTACCGTACATTCGATTGATCGGTAACGAACATTCGATTGATCGGTACCGCACATTCGATTGATCGCCACCGCACATTCGATTGATTGGTACGGAACATTTGATTGATCGGTACGGAACATTCGATTGATCGGTACCGTACATTCGATTGATCGGCACCGCACATTCGATTGATCGGTACGGAACATTCGATTGATCGGTACGGAACATTCGATTGATCGGTACCGCACATTCGATTGATCGGTACGGAACATTCGATTGATCGGTACGGAACATTAGATTGATCGGTACCGCACATTCGATTGATCGGTACGGAACATTCGATTGATCGGTACGGAACATTCGATTGATCGGTACGGAACATTCGATTAATCGGTAACGAACATTCGATTGATCGGTACCGCACATTCGATTGATCGGCACCGCACATTCGATTGATCGGTACGGAACATTCGATTGATCGGTACGGAACATTCGATTGATCGGTACCGCACATTCGATTGATCGTTACGGAACATTCGATTGATCGGTACCGTACATTCGATTAATCGGTACCACATATTCGATTGATCGGTACCGTACATTTGATTGATCGGTACGTAACATTCGATTAATCGGTAACGAACATTCGATTGATCGGTACCGCACATTCGATTGATCGCCACCGCACATTCGATTGATCGGTGCGGAACATTCGATTGATCGGTACCGCACATTCGATTGATCGGTACGGAACATTCGATTAATCGGTAACGAACATTCGATTGATCGGTACCGCACATTCGATTGATCGGTACGGAACATTCGTTTGATCGGTACGGGACATTCGATTGATCGGTACCGCACATTCGATTATTCAGTACGGAACATTCGATTGATCGGTACGGCACATTCGATTGATCGGTACGGAACATTCGATTGATCGGTACGGAACATTCGATTGATCGGTACGGAATATTCGTTTGATCGGTACTGCACATTCGATTGATCGGTACCGCATTTTCCATTGATCAGTGCCGCACATTCGATTAATCGGTAACGAACTTTCGATTGATCGGTACGGAACATTCGATTGATCAATACCGAACATTCGATTGATCGGTACCGCACATTCGATTGATCGGTACCGCACATTCGATTGATCGGTACGGAACATTCGATTGATCGGTACCGCACATTCGATTGATCGGTACCGGACATTCGATTAATCGGTACCACACATTCGATTGATCGGTACGGAACATTCGATTGATCGGTACCGTACATTCGATTGATCGGTACCGCACATTCGATTGATCGGTACGGAACATTCGATTAATCGGGAACGAACATTCGATTAATCGGTACCGCACATTCGATTGATCGGTACGGAACATTCGATTGATCGGTACCGTACATTCGATTGATCGGTACGGAACATTCGATTGATCGGTACCGCACATTCGATTGATCGGTACGGAACATTCGATTGATCGGTACCGTACATTCGATTGATCGGTACGGAACATTCGATTGATCGGTACCGCACATTCGATTGATCGGTACCGTACATTTGATTAATCGGTACCAAACATTCGATTGATCGGTACGGAACATTCGATTGATCGGTACCGTACATTCGATTTATCGGAACGGAAAATTCGATTGATCGGTACGGAACATTCGATTGATCGGTACCGTACATTCGATTGATCGGTACTACACATTCGATTGATCGGTACCGTACATTCGATTGATCGGCACCGCACATTCGATTGATCGGTACGGAACATTCGATTGATCGGTACGGAACATTCGATTGATCGGTACGGAACATTCGATTAATCGGTAACGAACATTCGATTGATCGGTACCGCACATTCGATTGATCGGCACCGCACATTCGATTGATCGGTTCGGAACATTCGATTAATCGGTACGGAACATTCGATTGATCGGTACCGCACTTTCGATTGATCGGTACGGAACATTCGATTGATCGGTACCGTACATTCGATTAATCGGTACCACATATTCGATTGATCTGTACCGTACATTTGATTGATCGGTACTGCACATTCGATTGATCGGTACGTAACATTCGATTAATCGGTAACGAACATTCGATTGATCGGTACCGCACATTCGATTGATCGCCACCGCACATTCGATTGATCGGTGCGGAACATTCGATTGATCGGTACTACACATTCGATTGATCGGTATCGCACATTCGATTGATCGGTACCGCACATTCGATTGATCGGTATCGTACATTCGATTAATCGGTACTACACATTCGATTGATCGGTACTACACATTCGATTGATCGGTACCGCACATTCGATTGATCGGAACGGAACATTCGATTGATCGGTACGGAACATTCGATTGATCGGTACTACAAATTCGATTGATCGGTACCGTACATTCGATTGATCGGTACCGCACATTCGATTGATCGGTACGGAACATTCGATTAATCGGTAACGAACATTCGATTGATCGGTACCGCACATTCGATTGATCGGTACGGAACATTCGTTTGATCGGTACGGGACATTCGATTGATCGGTACCGCACATTCGATTATTCAGTACGGAACATTCGATTGATCGGTACGGCACATTCGATTGGTCGGTACGGAACATTCGATTGATCGGTACGGAACATTCGATTGATCGGTACGGAATATTCGTTTGATCGGTACTGCACATTCGATTGATCGGTACCGCATTTTCCATTGATCAGTGCCGCACATTCGATTAATCGGTAACGAACTTTCGATTGATCGGTACGGAACATTCGATTGATCAATACCGAACATTCGATTGATCGGTACCGCACATTCGATTGATCGGTACCGCACATTCGATTGATCGGTACGGAATATTCGATTGATCGGTACCGCACATTCGATTGATCGGTACGGAACATTCGATTAATCGGTAACGAACATTCGATTGATCGGTACCGCACATTCGATTGATCGGTACGGAACATTCGTTTGATCGGTACGGGACATTCGATTGATCGGTACCGCACATTCGATTATTCAGTACGGAACATTCGATTGATCGGTACGGCACATTCGATTGGTCGGTACGGAACATTCGATTGATCGGTACGGAATATTCGTTTGATCGGTACTGCACATTCGATTGATCGGTACGGAACATTCGATTGATCGGTACGGAACATTAGATTGATCGGTACGGAACATTCGATTGATCGGTACGGAACATTCGATTGATCGGTACGGAATATTCGTTTGATCGGTACTGCACATTCGATTGATCGGTACCGCATTTTCCATTGATCAGTGCCGCACATTCGATTAATCGGTAACGAACTTTCGATTGATCGGTACGGAACATTCGATTGATCAATACCGAACATTCAATTGATCGGTACCGGACATTCGATTAATCGGTACCACACATTCGATTGATCGGTACGGAACATTCGATTGATCGGTACCGTACATTCGATTGATCGGTACCGCACATTCGATTGATCGGTACGGAACATTCGATTAATCGGGAACGAACATTCGATTAATCGGTACCGCACATTCGATTGATCGGTACGGAACATTCGATTGATCGGTACCGTACATTCGATTGATCGGTACGGAACATTCGATTGATCGGTACCGCACATTCGATTGATCGGTACGGAACATTCGATTGATCGGTACGGGACATTCGATTGATCGGTACCGCACATTCGATTATTCAGTACGGAACATTCGATTGATCGGTACGGCACATTCGATTGGTCGGTACCGCACATTCGATTGATCGGTACGGAACATTCGATTGATCGGTACGGAACATTCGATTGATCGGTACGGAACATTCGATTAATCGGTAACGAACATTCGATTGATCGGTACCGCACATTCGATTGATCGGCACCGCACATTCGATTGATCGGTACGGAACATTCGATTGATCGGTACGGAACATTCGATTGATCGGTACCGCACATTCGATTGATCGGTACGGAACATTCGATTGATCGGTACCGTACATTCGATTAATCGGTACCACATATTCGATTGATCTGTACCGTACATTTGATTGATCGGTACTGCACATTCGATTGATCGGTACGTAACATTCGATTAATCGGTAACGAACATTCGATTGATCGGTACCGCACATTCGATTGATCGCCACCGCACATTCGATTGATCGGTGCGGAACATTCGATTGATCGGTACGGAACATTCGATTGATCGGTACGGAACATTCGATTGATCGGTACCGTACATTCGATTGATCGGCACCGCACATTCGATTGATCGGTACGGAACATTCGATTGATCGGTACGGAACATTCGATTGATCGGTACCGCACATTCGATTGATCGGAACGGAACATTCGATTGATCGGTACCGCACATTCGATTGATCGGTACTACAAATTCGATTGATCGGTACCGTACATTCGATTGATCGGTACCGCACATTCGATTGATCGGTACGGAACATTCGATTAATCGGTAACGAACATTCGATTGATCGGTACCGCACATTCGATTGATCGGTACGGAACATTCGTTTGATCGGTACGGGACATTCGATTGATCGGTACCGCACATTCGATTATTCAGTACGGAACATTCGATTGATCGGTACGGCACATTCGATTGGTCGGTACGGAACATTCGATTGATCGGTAACGAACATTCGATTGATCGGTACGGAACATTCGATTGATCGGTACGGAACATTCGATTGATCGGTACGGAATATTCGTTTGATCGGTACTACACATTCGATTGATCGGTACCGCATTTTCCATTGATCAGTGCCGCACATTCGATTAATCGGTAACGAACTTTCGATTGATCGGTACGGAACATTCGATTGATCAATACCGAACATTCGATTGATCGGTACCGCACATTCGATTGATCGGTACCGCACATTCGATTGATCGGTACGGAATATTCGATTGATCGGTACCGCACATTCGATTGATCGGTACCGTACATTCGATTAATCGGTACCACACATTCGATTGATCGGTACGGAACATTCGATTGATCGGTACCGTACATTCGATTGATCGGTACCGCACATTCGATTGATCGGTACGGAACATTCGATTAATCGGGAACGAACATTCGATTGATCGGTACCGCAGATTCGATTGATCGGTACGGAACATTCGATTGATCGGTACCGTACATTCGATTGATCGGTACGGAACATTCGATTGATCGGTACTACACATTCGATTGAACGGTACCGTACATTCGATTAATCGGTACCACATATTCGATTGATCGGTACCGTACATTCGATTGATCGGTACTGCACATTCGATTGATCGGTACCGTACATTCGATTAATCGGTAACGAACATTCGATTGATCGGTACCGCACATTCGATTGATCGCCACCGCACATTCGATTGATTGGTACGGAACATTTGATTGATCGGTACGGAACATTCGATTGATCGGTACCGTACATTCGATTGATCGGCACCGCACATTCGATTGATCGGTACGGAACATTCGATTGATCGGTACGGAACATTCGATTGATCGGTACCGCACATTCGATTGATCGGTACGGAACATTCGATTGATCGGTACGGAACATTAGATTGATCGGTACCGCACATTCGATTGATCGGTACGGAACATTCGATTGATCGGTACGGAACATTCGATTGATCGGTACGGAACATTCGATTAATCGGTAACGAACATTCGATTGATCGGTACCGCACATTCGATTGATCGGCACCGCACATTCGATTGATCGGTACGGAACATTCGATTGATCGGTACGGAACATTCGATTGATCGGTACCGCACATTCGATTGATCGTTACGGAACATTCGATTGATCGGTACCGTACATTCGATTAATCGGTACCACATATTCGATTGATCGGTACCGTACATTTGATTGATCGGTACTGCACATTCGATTGATCGGTACGTAACATTCGATTAATCGGTAACGAACATTCGATTGATCGGTACCGCACATTCGATTGATCGCCACCGCACATTCGATTGATCGGTGCGGAACATTCGATTGATCGGTACCGCACATTCGATTGATCGGTACGGAACATTCGATTAATCGGTAACGAACATTCGATTGATCGGTACCGCACATTCGATTGATCGGTACGGAACATTCGTTTGATCGGTACGGGACATTCGATTGATCGGTACCGCACATTCGATTATTCAGTACGGAACGTTCGATTGATCGGTACGGCACATTCGATTGGTCGGTACGGAACATTCGATTGATCGGTACGGAATATTCGTTTGATCGGTACTGCACATTCGATTGATCGGTACGGAACATTCGATTGATCGGTACGGAACATTCGATTGATCGGTACGGAACATTCGATTGATCGGTACGGAACATTCGATTGTTCGGTACGGAATATTCGTTTGATCGGTACTGCACATTCGATTGATCGGTACCGCATTTTCCATTGATCAGTGCCGCACATTCGATTAATCGGTAACGAACTTTCGATTGATCGGTACGGAACATTCGATTGATCAATACCGAACATTCGATTGATCGGTACCGCACATTCGATTGATCGGTACCGCACATTCGATTGATCGGTACGGAACATTCGATTGATCGGTACCGCACATTCGATTGATCGGTACCGGACATTCGATTAATCGGTACCACACATTCGATTGATCGGTACGGAACATTCGATTGATCGGTACCGTACATTCGATTGATCGGTACCGCACATTCGATTGATAGGTACGGAACATTCGATTAATCGGGAACGAACATTCGATTAATCGGTACCGCACATTCGATTGATCGGTACGGAACATTCGATTGATCGGTACCGTACATTCGATTGATCGGTACGGAACATTCGATTGATCGGTACCGCACATTCGATTGATCGGTACGGAACATTCGATTGATCGGTACCGTACATTCGATTGATCGGTACGGAACATTCGATTGATCGGTACCGCACATTCGATTGATCGGTACCGTACATTTGATTAATCGGTACCAAACATTCGATTGATCGGTACGGAACATTCGATTGATCGGTACCGTACATTCGATTTATCGGAACGGAAAATTCGATTGATCGGTACGGAACATTCGATTGATCGGTACCGTACATTCGATTGATCGGTACTACACATTCGATTGATCGGTACCGTACATTCGATTGATCGGCACCGCACATTCGATTGATCGGTACGGAACATTCGATTGATCGGTACGGAACATTCGATTGATCGGTACGGAACATTCGATTAATCGGTAACGAACATTCGATTGATCGGTACCGCACATTCGATTGATCGGCACCGCACATTCGATTGATCGGTTCGGAACATTCGATTAATCGGTACGGAACATTCGATTGATCGGTACCGCACTTTCGATTGATCGGTACGGAACATTCGATTGATCGGTACCGTACATTCGATTAATCGGTACCACATATTCGATTGATCTGTACCGTACATTTGATTGATCGGTACTGCACATTCGATTGATCGGTACGTAACATTCGATTAATCGGTAACGAACATTCGATTGATCGGTACCGCACATTCGATTGATCGCCACCGCACATTCGATTGATCGGTGCGGAACATTCGATTGATCGGTACTACACATTCGATTGATCGGTATCGCACATTCGATTGATCGGTACCGCACATTCGATTGATCGGTATCGTACATTCGATTAATCGGTACTACACATTCGATTGATCGGTACTACACATTCGATTGATCGGTACCGCACATTCGATTGATCGGAACGGAACATTCGATTGATCGGTACGGAACATTCGATTGATCGGTACTACAAATTCGATTGATCGGTACCGTACATTCGATTGATCGGTACCGCACATTCGATTGATCGGTACGGAACATTCGATTAATCGGTAACGAACATTCGATTGATCGGTACCGCACATTCGATTGATCGGTACGGAACATTCGTTTGATCGGTACGGGACATTCGATTGATCGGTACCGCACATTCGATTATTCAGTACGGAACATTCGATTGATCGGTACGGCACATTCGATTGGTCGGTACGGAACATTCGATTGATCGGTACGGAACATTCGATTGATCGGTACGGAATATTCGTTTGATCGGTACTGCACATTCGATTGATCGGTACCGCATTTTCCATTGATCAGTGCCGCACATTCGATTAATCGGTAACGAACTTTCGATTGATCGGTACGGAACATTCGATTGATCAATACCGAACATTCGATTGATCGGTACCGCACATTCGATTGATCGGTACCGCACATTCGATTGATCGGTACGGAATATTCGATTGATCGGTACCGCACATTCGATTGATCGGTACGGAACATTCGATTAATCGGTAACGAACATTCGATTGATCGGTACCGCACATTCGATTGATCGGTACGGAACATTCGATTGATCGGTACGGAACATTCGATTAATCGGTAACGAACATTCGATTGATCGGTACCGCACATTCGATTGATCGGCACCGCACATTCGATTGATCGGTTCGGAACATTCGATTAATCGGTACGGAACATTCGATTGATCGGTACCGCACTTTCGATTGATCGGTACGGAACATTCGATTGATCGGTACCGTACATTCGATTAATCGGTACCACATATTCGATTGATCTGTACCGTACATTTGATTGATCGGTACTGCACATTCGATTGATCGGTACGTAACATTCGATTAATCGGTAACGAACATTCGATTGATCGGTACCGCACATTCGATTGATCGCCACCGCACATTCGATTGATCGGTGCGGAACATTCGATTGATCGGTACTACACATTCGATTGATCGGTATCGCACATTCGATTGATCGGTACCGCACATTCGATTGATCGGTATCGTACATTCGATTAATCGGTACTACACATTCGATTGATCGGTACTACACATTCGATTGATCGGTACCGCACATTCGATTGATCGGAACGGAACATTCGATTGATCGGTACGGAACATTCGATTGATCGGTACTACAAATTCGATTGATCGGTACCGTACATTCGATTGATCGGTACCGCACATTCGATTGATCGGTACGGAACATTCGATTAATCGGTAACGAACATTCGATTGATCGGTACCGCACATTCGATTGATCGGTACGGAACATTCGTTTGATCGGTACGGGACATTCGATTGATCGGTACCGCACATTCGATTATTCAGTACGGAACATTCGATTGATCGGTACGGCACATTCGATTGGTCGGTACGGAACATTCGATTGATCGGTACGGAACATTCGATTGATCGGTACGGAATATTCGTTTGATCGGTACTGCACATTCGATTGATCGGTACCGCATTTTCCATTGATCAGTGCCGCACATTCGATTAATCGGTAACGAACTTTCGATTGATCGGTACGGAACATTCGATTGATCAATACCGAACATTCGATTGATCGGTACCGCACATTCGATTGATCGGTACCGCACATTCGATTGATCGGTACGGAATATTCGATTGATCGGTACCGCACATTCGATTGATCGGTACGGAACATTCGATTAATCGGTAACGAACATTCGATTGATCGGTACCGCACATTCGATTGATCGGTACGGAACATTCGTTTGATCGGTACGGGACATTCGATTGATCGGTACCGCACATTCGATTATTCAGTACGGAACATTCGATTGATCGGTACGGCACATTCGATTGGTCGGTACGGAACATTCGATTGATCGGTACGGAATATTCGTTTGATCGGTACTGCACATTCGATTGATCGGTACGGAACATTCGATTGATCGGTACGGAACATTAGATTGATCGGTACGGAACATTCGATTGATCGGTACGGAACATTCGATTGATCGGTACGGAATATTCGTTTGATCGGTACTGCACATTCGATTGATCGGTACCGCATTTTCCATTGATCAGTGCCGCACATTCGATTAATCGGTAACGAACTTTCGATTGATCGGTACGGAACATTCGATTGATCGGTACCGAACATTCGATTGATCGGTACCGGACATTCGATTAATCGGTACCACACATTCGATTGATCGGTACGGAACATTCGATTGATCGGAACCGTACATTCGATTGATCGGTACCGCACATTCGATTGATCGGTACGGAACATTCGATTAATCGGGAACGAACATTCGATTAATCGGTACCGCACATTCGATTGATCGGTACGGAACATTCGATTGATCGGTACCGTACATTCGATTGATCGGTACCGCACATTCGATTAATCGGTACCACACATTCGATTGATCGGTACGGAACATTCGATTGATCGGAACCGTACATTCGATTGATCGGTACCGCACATTCGATTGATCGGTACGGAACATTCGATTAATCGGGAACGAACATTCGATTAATCGGTACCGCACATTCGATTGATCGGTACCGTACATTCGATTGATCGGTACGGAACATTCGATTGATCGGTACCGCACATTCGATTGATCGGTACGGAACATTCGATTGATCGGTACCGCACATTCGATTGATCGGTACGGAACATTCGATTGATCGGTACCGTACATTCGATTGATCGGTACGGAACATTCGATTGATCGGTACCGCACATTCGATTGATCGGTACGGAACATTCGTTTGATCGGTACGGGACATTCGATTGATCGGTACCGCACATTCGATTATTCAGTACGGAACATTCGATTGATCGGTACGGCACATTCGATTGGTCGGTACCGCACATTCGATTGATCGGTACGGAACATTCGATTGATCGGTACGGAACATTCGATTGATCGGTACGGAACATTCGATTAATCGGTAACGAACATTCGATTGATCGGTACCGCACATTCGATTGATCGGCACCGCACATTCGATTGATCGGTACGGAACATTCGATTGATCGGTACGGAACATTCGATTGATCGGTACCGCACATTCGATTGATCGGTACGGAACATTCGATTGATCGGTACCGTACATTCGATTAATCGGTACCACATATTCGATTGATCTGTACCGTACATTTGATTGATCGGTACTGCACATTCGATTGATCGGTACGTAACATTCGATTAATCGGTAACGAACATTCGATTGACCGTACCGCACATTCGATTGATCGGCACCGCACATTCGATTGATCGGTACGGAACATTCGATTGATCGGTACGGAACATTCGATTGATCGGTACCGCACATTCGATTGATCGGTACGGAACATTCGATTGATCGGTACCGTACATTCGATTAATCGGTACCACATATTCGATTGATCTGTACCGTACATTTGATTGATCGGTACTGCACATTCGATTGATCGGTACGTAACATTCGATTAATCGGTAACGAACATTCGATTGATCGGTACCGCACATTCGATTGATCGCCACCGCACATTCGATTGATCGGTGCGGAACATTCGATTGATCGGTACGGAACATTCGATTGATCGGTACGGAACATTCGATTGATCGGTACCGTACATTCGATTGATCGGCACCGCACATTCGATTGATCGGTACGGAACATTCGATTGATCGGTACGGAACATTCGATTGATCGGTACCGCACATTCGATTGATCGGAACGGAACATTCGATTGATCGGTACGGAACATTCGATTGATCGGTACTACAAATTCGATTGATCGGTACCGTACATTCGATTGATCGGTACCGCACATTCGATTGATCGGTACGGAACATTCGATTAATCGGTAACGAACATTCGATTGATCGGTACCGCACATTCGATTGATCGGTACGGAACATTCGTTTGATCGGTACGGGACATTCGATTGATCGGTACCGCACATTCGATTATTCAGTACGGAACATTCGATTGATCGGTACGGCACATTCGATTGGTCGGTACGGAACATTCGATTGATCGGTAACGAACATTCGATTGATCGGTACGGAACATTCGATTGATCGGTACGGAACATTCGATTGATCGGTACGGAATATTCGTTTGATCGGTACTACACATTCGATTGATCGGTACCGCATTTTCCATTGATCAGTGCCGCACATTCGATTAATCGGTAACGAACTTTCGATTGATCGGTACGGAACATTCGATTGATCAATACCGAACATTCGATTGATCGGTACCGCACATTCGATTGATCGGTACCGCACATTCGATTGATCGGTACGGAATATTCGATTGATCGGTACCGCACATTCGATTGATCGGTACCGTACATTCGATTAATCGGTACCACACATTCGATTGATCGGTACGGAACATTCGATTGATCGGTACCGTACATTCGATTGATCGGTACCGCACATTCGATTGATCGGCACCGCACATTCGATTGATCGGTACGGAACATTCGATTGATCGGTACGGAACATTCGATTGATCGGTACCGCACATTCGATTGATCGGTACGGAACATTCGATTGATCGGTACCGTACATTCGATTAATCGGTACCACATATTCGATTGATCTGTACCGTACATTTGATTGATCGGTACTGCACATTCGATTGATCGGTACGTAACATTCGATTAATCGGTAACGAACATTCGATTGATCGGTACCGCACATTCGATTGATCGCCACCGCACATTCGATTGATCGGTGCGGAACATTCGATTGATCGGTACGGAACATTCGATTGATCGGTACGGAACATTCGATTGATCGGTACCGTACATTCGATTGATCGGCACCGCACATTCGATTGATCGGTACGGAACATTCGATTGATCGGTACGGAACATTCGATTGATCGGTACCGCACATTCGATTGATCGGAACGGAACATTCGATTGATCGGTACGGAACATTCGATTGATCGGTACTACAAATTCGATTGATCGGTACCGTACATTCGATTGATCGGTACCGCACATTCGATTGATCGGTACGGAACATTCGATTAATCGGTAACGAACATTCGATTGATCGGTACCGCACATTCGATTGATCGGTACGGAACATTCGTTTGATCGGTACGGGACATTCGATTGATCGGTACCGCACATTCGATTATTCAGTACGGAACATTCGATTGATCGGTACGGCACATTCGATTGGTCGGTACGGAACATTCGATTGATCGGTAACGAACATTCGATTGATCGGTACGGAACATTCGATTGATCGGTACGGAACATTCGATTGATCGGTACGGAATATTCGTTTGATCGGTACTACACATTCGATTGATCGGTACCGCATTTTCCATTGATCAGTGCCGCACATTCGATTAATCGGTAACGAACTTTCGATTGATCGGTACGGAACATTCGATTGATCAATACCGAACATTCGATTGATCGGTACCGCACATTCGATTGATCGGTACCGCACATTCGATTGATCGGTACGGAATATTCGATTGATCGGTACCGCACATTCGATTGATCGGTACCGTACATTCGATTAATCGGTACCACACATTCGATTGATCGGTACGGAACATTCGATTGATCGGTACCGTACATTCGATTGATCGGTACCGCACATTCGATTGATCGGTACGGAACATTCGATTAATCGGGAACGAACATTCGATTGATCGGTACCGCACATTCGATTGATCGGTACGGAACATTCGATTGATCGGTACCGTACATTCGATTGATCGGTACGGAACATTCGATTGATCGGTACCGCACATTCGATTGATCGGTACGGAACATTCGATTGATCGGTACCGTACATTCGATTGATCGGTACGGAACATTCGATTGATCGGTACCGCACATTCGATTGATCGGTACCGTACATTCGATTAATCGCTACCAAACATTCGATTGATCGGTACGGAACATTCGATTGATCGGTACCGTACATTCGATTAATCGGTACGGAAAATTCGATTGATCGGTACGGAACATTCGATTGATCGGTACCGTACATTCGATTGATCGGTACTGCACATTCGATTGATCGGTACGGAATATTCGATTAATCGGTAACGAACATTCGATTGATCGGTACCGCACATTCGATTGATCGGCACCGCACATTCGATTGATCGGTACGGAACATTCGATTGATCGGTACGGAACATTCGATTGATCGGTACCGCACATTCGATTGATTGGTACGGAACATTCGATTG
Organism: Apostichopus japonicus; assembly: GCF_037975245.1. NCBI lineage: Eukaryota > Metazoa > Echinodermata > Holothuroidea > Aspidochirotida > Stichopodidae > Apostichopus > Apostichopus japonicus. Next base: position 7,280,128 of record NC_092581.1, read on the forward strand.
ATCGGTACCGTACATTCGATTAATCGGTACCACATATTCGATTGATCGGTACCGTACATTCGATTGATCGGTACTGCACATTCGATTGATCGGTACGGAACATTCGATTGATCGGTACTACAAATTCGATTGATCAGTACCGTACATTCGATTGATCGGTACCGCACATTCGATTGATCGGTACGGAACATTCGATTGATCGGTACGGAACATTCGATTAATCGGTAACGAACATTCGATTGATCGGTACCGCACATTCGATTGATCGGTACGGAACATTCGTTTGATCGGTACGGAACATTCGATTGATCGGTACCGCACATTCGATTATTCAGTACGGAACATTCGATTGATCGGTACGGCACATTCGATTGGTCGGTACCGCACATTCGATTGATCGGTACGGAACATTCGATTGATCGGTACGGAACATTCGATTGATCGGTACGGAACATTCGATTGATCGGTACTACAAATTCGATTGATCAGTACCGTACATTCGATTGATCGGTACCGCACATTCGATTGATCGGTACGGAACATTCGATTGATCGGTACGGAACATTCGATTAATCGGTAACGAACATTCGATTGATCGGTACCGCACATTCGATTGATCGGTACGGAACATTCGTTTGATCGGTACGGGACATTCGATTGATCGGTACCGCACATTCGATTATTCAGTACGGAACATTCGATTGATCGGTACGGCACATTCGATTGGTCGGCACCGCACATTCGATTGATCGGTACGGAACATTCGATTGATCGGTACGGAACATTCGATTGATCGGTACGGAACATTCGATTAATCGGTAACGAACATTCGATTGATCGGAACCGCACATTCGATTGATCGGCACCGCACATTCGATTGATCGGTACGGAACATTCGATTGATCGGTACGGAACATTCGATTGATCGGTACCGCACATTCGATTGATCGGTACGGAACATTCGATTGATCGGTACCGTACATTCGATTAATCGGTACCACATATTCGATTGATCTGTACCGTACATTTGATTGATCGGTACTGCACATTCGATTGATCGGTACGTAACATTCGATTAATCGGTAACGAACATTCGATTGATCGGTACAGCACATTCGATTGATCGCCACCGCACATTCGATTGATCGGTGCGGAACATTCGATTGATCGGTACGGAACATTCGATTGATCGGTATCGCACATTCGATTGATCGGTACCGCACATTCGATTGATCGGTATCGTACATTCGATTAATCGGTACTACACATTCGATTGATCGGTACTACACATTCGATTGATCGGTACCGTACATTCGATTGATCGGTCCGGAACATTCGATTGATCGGTACGGGACATTCGATTGATCGGTACCGCACATTCGATTGATCGGTACCGCACATTCGATTGATCGGTACGGAACATTCGATTGATCGGTACTACACATTCGATTGATCGGTACCGTACATTCGATTGATCGGCACCGCACATTCGATTGATCGGTACAGAACATTCGATTGATCGGTATGGAACATTCGATTGATCGGTACCGCACATTCGATTGATCGGTACGGAACATTCGATTGATCGGTACGGAACATTCGATTGATCGGTACTACAAATTCGATTGATCGGTACCGCACATTCGATTATTCAGTACGGAACATTCGATTGATCGGTACCGCACATTCGATTGATCGGTACGGAATATTCGATTGATCGGTACGGAACATTCGTTTGATCGGTACGGGACATTCGATTGATCGGTACCGCACATTCGATTATTCAGTACGGAACATTCGATTGATCGGTACGGCACATTCGATTGGTCGGTACGGAACATCCGATTGATCGGTAACGAACATTCGATTGATCGGTACCGCACATTCGATTGATCGGTACGGAACATTCGATTAATCGGGAACGAACATTCGATTGATCGGTACCGCACATTCGATTGATCGGTACGGAACATTCGATTGATCGGTACCGTACATTCGATTAATCGGTACCAAACATTCGTTTGATCGGTACGGGACATTCGATTGATCGGTACCGTACATTCGATTGATCGGTACGGAACATTCGATTGATCGGTACCGCACATTCGATTGATCGGTACGGAACATTCGATTGATCGGTACCGTACATTCGATTGATGGTACGGAACTTTCGATTGATCGGTACCGCACATTCGATTGATCGGTACCGTACATTCGATTAATCGGTACCAAACATTCGATTGATCGGTACCGCACATTCGATTGATCGGTACCGTACATTCGATTAATCGGTACGGAAAATTCGATTGATCGGTACGGAACATTCGATTGATCGGTACCGTACATTCGATTGATCGGTACCGCACATTCGATTGATCGGTACGGAACATTCGATTAATCGGTAACGAACATTCGATTGATCGGTACCGCACATTCGATTGATCGGCACCGCACAATCGATTGATCGGTACGGAACATTCGATTGATCGGTACGGAACATTCGATTGATCGGTACCGCACATTCGATTGATTGGTACGGAACATTCGATTGATCGGTACCGTACATTCGATTGATCGGTACGGAACATTCGATTGATCGGTACGGAACATTCGATTGATCGGTACGGAACATTCGTTTGATCGATACGGAACATTCGATTGATCGGTACCGCACATTCGATTATTCAGTACGGAACATTCGATTGATCGGTACCGTACATTCGATTGATCGGTACCGCACATTCGATTGATCGGTACGGAACATTCGATTAATCGGGAACGAACATTCGATTGATCAATACCGAACATTCGATTGATCGGTACCGCACATTCGATTGATCGGTACCGCACATTCGATTGATCGGTACGGAACATTCGATTGATCGGTACCGCACATTCGATTGATCGGTACCGTACATTCGATTAATCGGTACCACACATTCGATTGATCGGTACGGAACATTCGATTGATCGGTACCGTACATTCGTTTTGATCGGTACGGGACATTCGATTGATCGGTACCGCACATTCGATTATTCAGTACGGAACATTCGATTGATCGGTACGGCACATTCGATTGGTCGGTACGGAACATTCGATTGATCGGTAACGAACATTCGATTGATCGGTACGGAACATTCGATTGATCGGTACGGAACATTCGATTGATCGGTACGGAATATTCGTTTGATCGGTACTGCACATTCGATTGATCGGTACCGCATTTTCCATTGATCAGTGCCGCACATTCGATTAATCGGTAACGAACTTTCGATTGATCGGTACGGAACATTCGATTGATCAATACCGAACATTCGATTGATCGGTACCGCACATTCGATTGATCGGTACCGCACATTCGATTGATCGGTACGGAATATTCGATTGATCGGTACCGTACATTCGATTAATCGGTACCACACATTCGATTGATCGGTACGGAACATTCGATTGATCGGTACCGTACATTCGATTGATCGGTACCGCACATTCGATTGATCGGTACGGAACATTCGATTAATCGGGAATCAACATTCGATTGATCGGTACCGCACATTCGATTGATCGGTACGGAACATTCGATTGATCGGTACGGAATATTCGATTGATCGGTACTGCACATTCGATTGATCGGTACGGAACATTCGATTGATCGGTACCGTACATTCGATTGATCGGTACGGAACATTCGATTGATCGGTACTACAAATTCGATTGATCGGTACCGTACATTCGATTGATCGGTACCGCACATTCGATTGATCGGTACGGAACATTCGATTAATCGGTAACGAACATTCGATTGATCGGTACCGCACATTCGATTGATCGGTACGGAACATTCGATTGATCGGTACGGAACATTCGATTGATCGGTACCCTGGTGGAAATTCCAGTTGAACTTTTGAACTGGGTTCAACTGGAATTTTCTATACGGAAATTGGCCCAAATTTGAACTAGGTTGAACTGGGTGAACTGGGGTTCCCAATGTTTTACTGGGTTCAACTATGTTTTACTGGGTTCAACTGGTTCAAGTTCAACTATGTTTTACTGGGTCCAACTATGTTTACTGGGTCCAACTGGTTCAACTATGTTTTACTGGGTCCAACTGGTTCAACTATGTTTTACTGGGTCCAACTGGTTCAACTATGTTTTAATGGGTCCAACTGGTTCAACTATGTTTTACTGGGTCAACTATGTTTTACTGGGTCAACTGTTTTACTGGGTTCAACTGGGTCAACTATGTTTTGCTGGGTTAAACTGGGTGAACTATGTTTTACTTCTTATATTTTTAAATAGTTTGAACTGGGATCCTCAACTGGTGTTATCTACACTTATATAACACCACACTATAAGAAGTTTTCATTTGTTAACGGTAGATCTATATTGTAAGTATTAAGGGTGTAAGCCACTGAAATAAATGTTTGTTCTTGATCAGAGAACTCTGGGTTTGGTGTGATGACCTAACACAGAGCAAGAAACATATAAAAATGGAGAAGTCAACTGGATTGGATCAAAAGAAATTATAATTATGAATAACGAACAATGTACAGCTGATCTGGGCCCAGTCAAAGAATTAAATGAAACAACTTGCAGTCGTGAGGTGCGCACCCAAAATATAAAGAAATACGCTTAATTTAAAAGTCTGTTCTGGGTGAGTTGGCCTGCTGGTGACATCAAGTATTCTACGACCTCAGACCTTCCACGACATCAGATATTCTACGACATCAGTATAGTTGAGCCCAATAAATGGTTTTATGAATGTCCGATCCCAGCAAAAAAGTATCCTTTAATTTATATGAAATAGTGTTCCAGGGTATCCTTTCAGTAAAATAATGTCAACATCCTTTGTAGTAAAATAATGTCCTTTATGTATAGGTGATGGTGTCCTGGAATATCCTTTATTGTAATACAATATCCTTTATAGTAAATAGTATCCTTTATAATAAATAGTGTCCCAGAGTGTCAGTTGAATATCACAACTTCCATAAAATAATAAGGTCTACAGTAACTTGAACTATGTAAATTAAGGTTTAAAACAAACTATCCAGCCATTAAACTATCTTTCTCTTCTTTTACAACTGCCTTGCTCAGATACTCATAGCCAATTGCCAACTCCCTATACTGTACCCTCACAAAACTCCTTTGTTCCTAAAATATATACACACAGACCCCATTTCCTGTGAGGGCTATTTTCCAGGAAGAACAAGATAGTTGCCTAGCAACCCAGAAGAGAGAAAGTTTTTAATCAACCCTTTTGCTGCCACAAGACAACATACAAATGTACTGTACACATGTATAACCCTCTGTACAATGAGCACTGCACTAATAAACAAGTAAAACTATGTTACAAAACAAAACTATATGTAAGAGCTGACTATCTTACACTGTACAAATGAAGCCTCACTTGAAATTAGATTGATAGTTTAATTATATGTTCATAATGTTCAGTGTAGGGCATCCTCACATTTGTAGCATATACGTGTAATGCTGTTCACTTTACTAGGCTAATGACTTTTGCAAAGTATGTTAAATGCCAATAGGACACTTCATGTTTGAAACAACAATCAAGGCAATTGCGTAAATTTTGAAAACTGCTATTATGTTTGCTAGTTGACGATAACTTTCCTTAAATCATGCGGCTAAATATAGGTGTTAACTTGAGTATAACTAGGTTAGGCCCCTATAAGCTAGGCAACTATAACGTTGGGATATGTCTAACGTTAGTAATTGTACCATGTGATATACCTAGTAGGGAACCGGTTTGTTAGGCCTAGCCTATACTATAGTCCTAAGTCACTAGCCTATATACAAAGTTTCTTTTCAATTCAAATATTTATGATAAAGAGCACGTTTACAATCAATTATAATGTTACAATTATAAGTTAATAATATAAAGATACTGCAAGATCACAAAGGAGGGAACTTAGCCGCGGTAATAATTTAAAATTGTTTGCAAAATCGGTTACAAATGCGATTATTCTGAGAAGCTTCTGTTGCCGTATGCGGATTCGGAATTTATAAATTTAGCGCTTACACAAAGGACAGATGTCAAAGTTCAAATTTAGTCGGATCATACTATTTTGCACTAGGAAGGCATTTTGCCTACCAATTGTTCAAATCGACGAACAAAGTATAACATTATTTTTTTCAAATTTATTATTTAGGAAATATTTCATATTTGTAATCATTAATTGCGGTACAAAAATGTAATCGTTTCATCATATTGTGATAAATTTGACAAAGATTTATTTTACACCCCTCATAAGTTGGCTAATTTAGCATTTTCAGTATATTACGATACGGTTACTGCTTACGAACTTACATTATAATATTCTTGATAATTACGCCTAAAATAAAAGCAGTCAACATAGCCCAAACCCAGTTGAGCCAGTGTGAAACCTAGTTCAACCCCAACAGGGCAAGTTCACCAGTGAACATAGTTCAAACCTAGTTGGGCTTATGCAAACCAGTGAAACCTAGTTAAACCCCAGCTGGGTCAGTTCACCAGCCAATAGTCCAAACCCAGTTGGGCAGTGCAAAACCAGTTGAAACCTAGTTCAACCCCAACAGGGAAAGTTCACCAGTCAACATTGTTCAAACCCAGTTGGGCTAGTGCAAAAACCAGTGAAACCTAGTTGGAGCCCAACTGGATCAGTTCAAACATAGTTCAAACTCAGTTGGGCCTGAACAAACCCAGTTGAACATTGTGTAAACCCAGTTGAACCTAGCTCATGTTCAGCATAGCCCAGTTGGAACCCAGTAAGACCCAGTTAAACACAGTTAAAAACCAGTTAAACATAGTAGGCCCTAGTAGAACCTAGTTGATTTTTTAACTGGGTTCTACTGGAATTTCTACCAGGGTACTACAAATTCGATTGATCGGTACCGTACATTCGATTGATCGGTACCGCACATTCGATTGATCGGTACGGAACATTCTATTAATCTGTAACGAACATTCGATTGATCGGTACCGCACATTCGATTGATCGGTACGGAACATTCGTTTGATCGGTACGGGACATTCGATTGATCGGTACCGCACATTCGATTATTCAGTACGGAACATTCGATTGATCGGTACGGCACATTCGATTGGTCGGTACGGAACATTCGATTGATCGGTAACGAACATTCGATTGATCGGTACGGAACATTCGATTGATCGGTACGGAACATTCGATTGATCGGTACGGAATATTCGTTTGATCGGTACTGCACATTCGATTGATCGGTACCGCATTTTCCATTGATCAGTGCCGCACATTCGATTAATCGGTACGGAATATTCGATTGATCAATACCGAACATTCGATTGATCGGTACCGCACATTCGATTGATAGGTACGGAATATTCGATTGATCGGTACCGCACATTCGATTGATCGGTACCGTACATTCGATTAATCGGTACCACACATTCGATTGATCGGTACGGAACATTCGATTGATCGGTACCGTACATTCGATTGATCGGTACCGCACATTCGATTGATCGGTACGGAACATTCGATTAATCGGGAACGAACGTTCGATTGATCAATACCGAACATTCGATTGATCGGTACCGCACATTCGATTGATCGGTACCGCACATTCGATTGATCGGTACGGAACATTCGATTGATCGGTACCGCACATTCGATTGATCGGTACCGTACATTCGATTAATCGGTACCACACATTCGATTGATCGGTACGGAACATTCGATTGATCGGTACCGTACATTCGTTTTGATCGGTACGGGACATTCGATTGATCGGTACCGCACATTCGATTATTCAGTACGGAACATTCGATTGATCGGTACGGCACATTCGATTGGTCGGTACGGAACATTCGATTGATCGGTAACGAACATTCGATTGATCGGTACGGAACATTCGATTGATCGGTACGGAACATTCGATTGATCGGTACGGAATATTCGTTTGATCGGTACTGCACATTCGATTGATCGGTACCGCATTTTCCATTGATCAGTGCCGCACATTCGATTAATCGGTAACGAACTTTCGATTGATCGGTACGGAACATTCGATTGATCAATACCGAACATTCGTTTGATCGGTACGGAACATTCGATTGATCGGTACCGCACATTCGATTGATCGGTACGGAATATTCGATTGATCGGTACCGCACATTCGATTGATCGGTACCGTACATTCGATTAATCGTTACCACACATTCGATTGATCGGTACGGAACATTCGATTGATCGGTACCGTACATTCGATTGATCGGTACCGCACATTCGATTGATCGGTACGGAACATTCGATTAGTCGGGAAGGAACATTCGATTGATCGGTACCGCACATTCGATTGATCGGTACGGAACATTCGATTGATCGGTACGGAATATTCGATTGATCGGTACCGCACTTTCGATTGATCGGTACGGAACATTCGATTGATCGGTACCGTACATTCGAATGATCGGTACGGAACATTCGATTGATCGGTACTACAAATTCGATTGATCGGTACCGTACATTCGATTGATCGGTACCGCACATTCCATTGATCGGTACGGAACATTCGATTAATCGGTAACGAACATTCGATTGATCGGTACCGCACATTCGATTGATCGGTACGGAACATTCGATTGATCGGTACGGGACATTCGATTGATCGGTACCGCACATTCGATTATTCAGTACGGAACATTCGATTGATCGGTACGGCACATTCGATTGGTCGGTACGGAACATTCGATTGATCGGTAACGAACATTCGATTGATCGGTACGGAACATTCGATTGATCGGTACGGAACATTCGATTGATCGGTACGGAATATTCGTTTGATCGGTACTGCACATTCGATTGATCGGTACCGCATTTTCCATTGATCAGTGCCGCACATTCGATTAATCGGTACGGAATATTCGATTGATCAATACCGAACATTCGACTGATCGGTACCGTACATTCGATTAATCGGTACCACACATTCGATTGATCGGTACGGAACATTCGATTGATCGGTACCGTACATTCGATTGATCGGTACCGCACATTCGATTGATCGGTACCGCATTTTCCATTGATCAGTGCCGCACATTCGATTAATCGGTACGGAATATTCGATTGATCAATACCGAACATTCGATTGATCGGTACCGCACATTCGATTGATAGGTACGGAATATTCGATTGATCGGTACCGCACATTCGATTGATCGGTACCGTACATTCGATTAATCGGTACCACACATTCGATTGATCGGTACGGAACATTCGATTGATCGGTACCGTACATTCGATTGATCGGTACCGCACATTCGATTGATCGGTACGGAACATTCGATTAATCGGGAACGAACGTTCGATTGATCAATACCGAACATTCGATTGATCGGTACCGCACATTCGATTGATCGGTACCGCACATTCGATTGATCGGTACGGAACATTCGATTGATCGGTACCGCACATTCGATTGATCGGTACCGTACATTCGATTAATCGGTACCACACATTCGATTGATCGGTACGGAACATTCGATTGATCGGTACCGTACATTCGTTTTGATCGGTACGGGACATTCGATTGATCGGTACCGCACATTCGATTATTCAGTACGGAACATTCGATTGATCGGTACGGCACATTCGATTGGTCGGTACGGAACATTCGATTGATCGGTAACGAACATTCGATTGATCGGTACGGAACATTCGATTGATCGGTACGGAACATTCGATTGATCGGTACGGAATATTCGTTTGATCGGTACTGCACATTCGATTGATCGGTACCGCATTTTCCATTGATCAGTGCCGCACATTCGATTAATCGGTAACGAACTTTCGATTGATCGGTACGGAACATTCGATTGATCAATACCGAACATTCGTTTGATCGGTACGGAACATTCGATTGATCGGTACCGCACATTCGATTGATCGGTACGGAATATTCGATTGATCGGTACCGCACATTCGATTGATCGGTACCGTACATTCGATTAATCGTTACCACACATTCGATTGATCGGTACGGAACATTCGATTGATCGGTACCGTACATTCGATTGATCGGTACCGCACATTCGATTGATCGGTACGGAACATTCGATTAGTCGGGAAGGAACATTCGATTGATCGGTACCGCACATTCGATTGATCGGTACGGAACATTCGATTGATCGGTACGGAATATTCGATTGATCGGTACCGCACTTTCGATTGATCGGTACGGAACATTCGATTGATCGGTACCGTACATTCGAATGATCGGTACGGAACATTCGATTGATCGGTACTACAAATTCGATTGATCGGTACCGTACATTCGATTGATCGGTACCGCACATTCCATTGATCGGTACGGAACATTCGATTAATCGGTAACGAACATTCGATTGATCGGTACCGCACATTCGATTGATCGGTACGGAACATTCGATTGATCGGTACGGGACATTCGATTGATCGGTACCGCACATTCGATTATTCAGTACGGAACATTCGATTGATCGGTACGGCACATTCGATTGGTCGGTACGGAACATTCGATTGATCGGTAACGAACATTCGATTGATCGGTACGGAACATTCGATTGATCGGTACGGAACATTCGATTGATCGGTACGGAATATTCGTTTGATCGGTACTGCACATTCGATTGATCGGTACCGCATTTTCCATTGATCAGTGCCGCACATTCGATTAATCGGTACGGAATATTCGATTGATCAATACCGAACATTCGACTGATCGGTACCGCACATTCGATTGATCGGTACCGCTCATTCGATTGATCGGTACGGAATATTCGATTGATCGGTACCGCACATTCGATTGATCGGTACCGTACATTCGATTAATCGGTACCACACATTCGATTGATCGGTACGGAACATTCGATTGATCGGTACCGTACATTCGATTGATCGGTACCGCACATTCGATTGATCGGTACGGAACTTCGATTAATCGGGAACGAACATTCGATTGATCGGTACCGCACATTCGATTGATCGGTACGGAACATTCGATTGATCGGTACGGAATATTCGATTGATCGGTACCGATCATTCGATTGATCGGTACGGAACATTCGATTGATCGGTACGGAACATTCGATTGATTGGTACCGTACATTCGATTGATCGGTACTGCACATTCGATTGATCGGTACGGAACATTCGATTAATCGGTAACGAACATTCGATTGATCGGTACCGCATATTCGATTGATCGGCACCGCACATTCGATTGATCGGTACGGAACATTCGATTGATCGGTACGGGACATTCGATTGATCGGCACCGCACATTCGATTGATCGGTACGGAACATTCGATTGATCGGTACCGTACATTCGATTAATCGGTACCACATATTCGATTGATCGGTACCGTACATTCGATTGATCGGTACTACAAATTCGATTGATCGGTACCGTACATTCGATTGATTGGTACCGCACATTCGATTGATCGGTACGGAACATTCGATTAATCGGTAACGAACATTCGATTGATCGGTACCGCACATTCGATTGATCGGTACGGAACATTCGTTTGATCGGTACGGGACATTCGATTGATCGGTACCGCACATTCGATTATTCAGTACGGAACATTCGATTGATCGGTACGGCACTTTCGATTGGTCGGTACGGAACATTCGATTGATCGGTACGGAATATTCGTTTGATCGGTACTGCACATTCGATTGATCGGTACGGAACATTCGATTGATCGGTACGGAACATTCGATTAATCGGTACGGAACATTCGATTGATCGGTACGGAACATTCGATTGGTCGGTACGGAATATTTGATTGATCGGTACCGCATTTTCCATTGATCAGTGTCGCACATTCGATTAATCGGTAACGAACATTCGATTGATCGGTACGGAACATTCGATTGATCAATACCGAACATTCGATTGATCGGTACCGCACATTCGATTGATCGGTACCGCACATTCGATTGATCGGTACCGCACATTCGATTGATCGGTACCGTACATTCGATTAATCGGTACCACACATTCGATTGATCGGTACGGAACATTCGATTGCTCGGTACCGTACATTCGATTGATCGGTACCGCACATTCGATTGATCGGTACGGAACATTCGATTAATCGGGAACGATCATTCGATTGATCGGTACCGCACATTCCATTGATCGGTACGGAACATTCGATTGATCGGTACCGTACATTCGATTGATTGGTACGGAACATTCGATTGATCGGTACCGCACATTCGATTGATCGGTACCGTACATTCGATTGATCGGTACCAAACATTCGATTGATCGGTACGGAACATTCGATTGATCGGTACCGCTCATTCGATTGATCGGTACCGTACATTCGATTAATCGGTACGGAAAATTCGATTGATCGGTACGGACCCATCGATTGATCGGTACCATACATTCGATTGATCGGTACTGCACATTCGATTGATCGGTACGGAACATTCGATTAATCGGTAACGAACATTCGATTGATCGGTACCGCACATTCGATTGATCGGCACCGCACATTCGATTGATCGGTACGGAACATTCGATTGATCGGTACGGAACATTCGATTGATCGGTACCGCACATTCGATTGATCGGTACGGAACATTCGATTGATCGGTACCGTACATTCGATTAATCGGTACCACATATTCGATTGATCGGTACCGTACATTCGATTGATCGGTACTGCACATTCGATTGATCGGTACGGAACATTCGATTAATCGGTAACGAACATTCGATTGATCGGTAACGCACATTCGATTGATCGCCACCGCACATTCGATTGATCGGTGCGGAACATTCGATTGATCGGTACGGAACATTCGATTGATCGGTACCGCACATTCGATTGATCGGTACCGAACATTCGATTGATCGGTATCGTACATTCGATTAATCGGTACGGAACATTCGATTGATCGGTACGGAACATTCGATTGATCGGTACCGTACATTCGATTGATCGGTACGGAACATTCGATTGATCGGTACGGAACATTCGATTGATCGGTACCGCACATTCGATTGATCGGTACCGCACATTCGATTGATCGGTACGGAACATTCGATTGATCGGTACTACACATTCGATTGATCGGTACAGAACATTCGATTGATCGGCACCGCACATTCGATTGATTGGTACGGAACATTCGATTGATCGGTACCGTACATTCGATTGATCGGTACCGCACATTCGATTGATCGGTACGGAATATTCGATTAATCGGTAACGAACATTCGATTGATCGGTACCGCACATTCGATTGATCGGTACGGAACATTCGTTTGATCGGTACGGGACATTCGATTGATCGGTACCGCACATTCGATTATTCAGTACGGAACATTCGATTGATCGGTACGGCACATTCGATTGGTCGGTACGGAACATTCGATTGAACGGTACGGAATATTCGTTTGATCGGTACGGCACATTCGATTGATCGGTACGGAACATTCGATTAATCGGTAACGAACATTCGATTGATCGGTACCGCATTTTCCATTGATCAGTGCCGCACATTCGATTAATCGGTACGGAACATTCGATTGATCGATACCGCACATTCGATTGATCGGTACGGAACATTCGATTGATCGGTACGGAATATTCGATTGATCGGTACCGCACATTCGATTGATCGGTACGGAACATTCGATTGATCGGTACCGTACATTCGATTGATCGGTACGGAACATTCGATTGATCGGTACCGCACATTCGATTGATCGGTACCGTACATTTGATTAATCGGTACCGCACATTCGATTGATCGGTACGGAACATTCGATTGAACGGTACCGTACATTCGATTAATCGGTACGGAAAATTCGATTGATCGGTACGGAACATTCGATTGATCGGTACCGTACATTCGATTGATCGGTACTGCACATTCGATTGATCGGTACGGAACATTCGATTAATCGGTAACGAACATTCGATTGATCGGTACCGCATATTCGATTGATCGGCACCGCACATTCGATTGATCGGTACGGAACATTCGATTGATCGGTACGGAACATTCGATTGATCGGTACCGTACATTCGATTGATCGGTACTGCACATTCGATTGATCGGTACGGAACATTCGATTGATCGGTACTACAAATTCGATTGATCGGTACCGTACATTCGATTGATTGGTACCGCACATTCGATTGATCGGTACGGAACATTCGATTAATCGGTAACGAACATTCGATTGATCGGTACCGCACATTCGATTGATCGGTACGGAACATTCGTTTGATCGGTACGGGACATTCGATTGATCGGTACCGCACATTCGATTATTCAGTACGGAACATTCGATTGATCGGTACGGCACTTTCGATTGGTCGGTACGGAACATTCGATTGATCGGTACGGAATATTCGTTTGATCGGTACTGCACATTCGATTGATCGGTACGGAACATTCGATTGATCGGTACGGAACATTCGATTGATCGGTACGGAACATTCGATTGATCGGTACGGAACATTCGATTGGTCGGTACGGAATATTCGATTGATCGGTACCGCATTTTCCATTGATCAGTGCCGCACATTCGATTAATCGGTAACGAACTTTCGATTGATCGGTACGGAACATTCGATTGATCAATACCGAACATTCGATTGATTTGTACCGCACATTCGATTGATCGGTACCGCACATTCGATTGATCGGTACGGAACATTCGATTGATCGGTACCGCACATTCGATTGATCGGTACCGTACATTCCATTAATCGGTACCACACATTCGATTGATCGGTACGGAACATTCGATTGCTCGGTACCGTACATTCGATTGATCGGTACCGCACATTCGATTGATCGGTACGGAACATTCGATTAATCGGGAACGAACATTCGATTGATCGGTACCGCACATTCCATTGATCGGTACGGAACATTCGATTGATCGGTACCGTACATTCGATTGATCGGTACGGAACATTCGATTGATCGGTACCGCACATTCGATTGATCGGTACCGTACATTCGATTAATCGGTACCAAACATTCGATTGATCGGTACGGAACATTCGATTGATCGGTACCGCTCATTCGATTGATCGGTACCGTACATTCGATTAATCGGTACGGAAAATTCGATTGATCGGTACGGAACCATCGATTGATCGGTACCGTACATTCGATTGATCGGTACTGCACATTCGATTGATCGGTACCTAACATTCGATTAATCGGTAACGAACATTCGATTGATCGGTACCGCACATTCGATTGATCGGCACCGCACATTCGATTGATCGGTACGGAACATTCGATTGATCGGTACGGAACATTCGATTGATCGGTACCGCACATTCGATTGATCGGTACGGAACATTCGATTGATCGGTACCGTACATTCGATTAATCGGTACTGCACATTCGATTGATCGGTACGTAACATTCGATTAATCGGTAACGAACATTCGATTGATCGGTACCGCACATTCGATTGATCGCCACCGCACATTCGATTGATCGGTGCGGAACATTCGATTGATCGGTACGGAACATTCGATTGATCGGTACCGCACAATCGATTGATCGGTACCGAACATTCGATTGATCGGTATCGTACATTCGATTAATCGGTACGGAACATTCGATTGATCGGTACGGAACATTCGATTGATCGGTACCGTACATTCGATTGATCGGTACGGAACATTCGATTGATCGGTACGGAACATTCGATTGATCGGTACCGCACATTCGATTGATCAGTACCGCACATTCGATTGATCGGTACGGAACATTCGATTGATCGGTACGGAACATTCGATTGATCGGTACAGAACATTCGATTGATCGGCACCGCACATTCGATTGATTGGTACGGAACATTCGATTGATCGGTACCGTACATTCGATTGATCGGTACGGAATATTCGATTAATCGGTAACGAACATTCGTTTGATCGGTACGGGACATTCGATTGATCGGTACCGCACATTCGATTATTCAGTACGGAACATTCGATTGATCGGTACGGCACATTCGATTGGTCGGTACGGAACATTCGATTGAACGGTACGGAATATTCGTTTGATCGGTACGGCACATTCGATTGATCGGTACGGAACATTCGATTAATCGGTAACGAACATTCGATTGATCGGTACCGCATTTTCCATTGATCAGTGCCGCACATTCGATTAATCGGGAACGAACATTCGATTGATCGGTACCGCACATTCGATTGATCGGTACGGAACATTCGATTGATCGGTACCGCACATTCGATTGATCGGTACGGAACATTCGATTGATCGGTACCGTACATTCGATTGATCGGTACGGAACATTCGATTGATCGGTACCGCACATTCGATTGATCGGTACCGTACATTCGATTAATCGGTACCAAACATTCGATTGATCGGTACGGAACATTCGATTGATCGGTACCGCTCATTCGATTGATCGGTACCGTACATTCGATTAATCGGTACGGAAAATTCGATTGATCGGTACGGAACATTCGATTGATCGGTACCGTACATTCGATTGATCAGTACTGCACATTCGATTGATCGGTACGGAACATTCGATTAATCGGTAACGAACATTCGATTGATCGGTACCGCACATTCGATTAATCGGCACCGCACATTCGATTGATCGGTACGGAACATTCGATTGATCGGTACGGAACATTCGATTGATCGGTACCGCACATTCGATTGATCGGTACGGAACATTCGATTGATCGGTACCGTACATTCGATTAATCGGTACCACATATTCGATTGATCGGAACCGTAAATTCGATTGATCGGTACTGCACATTCGATTGATCGGTACGTAACATTCGATTAATCGGTAACGAACATTCGGTTGATCGGTACCGCACATTTGATTGATCGCCACCGCACATTCGATTGATCGGTGCGGAACATTCGATTGATCGGTACGGAACATTCGATTGATCGGTACCGCACATTCGATTGATCGGTACCGCACATTCGATTGATCGGTATCGTACATTCGATTAATCGGTACTACACATTCGATTGATCGGTACGGAACATTCGATTGATCGGTACCGTACATTCGATTGATCGGTACGGAACATTGGATTGATCGGTACGGAACATTCGATTGATCGGTACCGCACATTCGATTGATCGGTACCGCACATTCGATTGATCGGTACGGAACATTCGATTGATCGGTACGGAACATTCGATTGATCGGTACAGAACATTCGATTGATCGGCACCGCACATTCGATTGATCGGTACGGAACATTCGATTGATCGGTACCGTACATTCGATTGATCGGTACCGCACATTCGATTGATCGGTACGGAACATTCGATTAATCGGTAACGAACATTCGATTGATCGGTACCGCACATTCGATTGATCGGTACGGAACATTCGTTTGATCGGTACGGGACATTCGATTGATCGGTACCGCACATTCGATTATTCAGTACGGAACATTCGATTGATCGGTACGGCACATTCGATTGGTCGGTACGGAACATTCGATTGATCGGTACGGAATATTCGTTTGATCGGTACTGCACATTCGATTGATCGGTACGGAACATTCGATTAATCGGTAACGAACATTCGATTGATCGGTACCGCATTTTCCATTGATCAGTGCCGCACATTCGATTAATCGGTAACGAACTTTCGATTGATCGGTACGGAACATTCGATTGATCAATACCGAAAATTCGATTGATCGGTACCGCACATTCGATTGATCGGTACGGAACATTCGTTTGATCGGTACGGGACATTCGATTGATCGGTACCGCACATTCGATTATTCAGTACGGAACATTCGATTGATCGGTACGGCACATTCGATTGATCGGTACGGAACATTCGATTGATCGGTACGGAATATTCGTTTGATCGGTACTGCACATTCGATTGATCGGTACGGAACATTCGATTAATCGGTAACGAACATTCGATTGATCGGTACCGCATTTTCCATTGATCAGTGCCGCACATTCGATTAATCGGGAACGAACATTCGATTGATCGGTACCGCACATTCGATTGATCGGTACGGAACATTCGATTGATCGGTACCGTACATTCGATTGATCGGTACGGAACATTCGATTGATCGGTACCGCACATTCGATTGATCGGTACGGAACATTCGATTGATCGGTACCGCACATTCGATTGATCGGTACGGAACATTCGATTGATCGGTACCGTACATTCGATTGATCGGTACGGAACATTCGATTGATCGGTACCGCACATTCGATTGATCGGTACCGTACATTCGTTTAATCGGTACCGCACATTCGATTGATCGGTACGGAACATTCGATTGATCGGTACCGCTCATTCGATTGATCGGTACTGTAAATTCGATTAATCGGTACGGAAAATTCGATTGATCGGTATGGAACATTCGATTTATCGGTACCGTACATTCGATTGATCGGTACTGCACATTCGATTGATCGGTACTGCACATTCGATTAATCGGTAACGAACATTCGATTGATCGGTACCGCACATTCGATTGATCGGCACCGCACATTCCATTGATCGGTACGGAACATTCGATTGATCGGTACGGAACATTCGATTGATCGGTACCGCACATTCGATTGATCGGTACGGAACATTCGATTGATCGGTACCGTACATTCGATTAATCGGTACCGCACATTCGATTGATCGGTACGGAACATTCGTTTGATCGGTACGGGACATTCGATTGATCGGTACCGCACATTCGATTATTCAGTACGGAACATTCGATTGATCGGTACGGCACAATCGATTGATCGGTACGGAACATTCGATTGATCGGTACGGAATATTCGTTTGATCGGTACCGCACATTCGATTGATCGGTACGGAACATTCGATTAATCGGTAACGAACATTCGATTGATCGGTACCGCATTTTCCATTGATCAGTGCCGCACATTCGATTAATCGGGAACGAACATTCGATTGATCGGTACCGCACATTCGATTGATCGGTACGGAACATTCGATTGATCGGTACCGTACATTCGATTGATCGGTACGGAACATTCGATTGATCGGTACCGCACATTCGATTGATCGGTACGGAACATTCGATTGATCGGTACCGTACATTCGATTGATCGGTACGGAACATTCGATTGATCGGTACCGCACATTCGATTGATCGGTACCGTACATTCGAATAATCGGTACCGAACATTCGATTGATCGGTACGGAACATTCGATTGATCGGTACCGCTCATTCGATTGATCGGTACCGTACATTCGATTAATCGGTACGGAAAATTCGATTGATCGGTATGGAACATTCGATTGATCGGTACCGTACATTCGATTAATCGGTACCACATATTCGATTGATCGGTACCGTACATTCGATTGATCGGTACTGCACATTCGATTGATCGGTACGTAACATTCGATTAATCGGTAACGAACATTCGATTGATCGGTACCGCACATTCGATTGATCGCCACCGCACATTCGATTGATCGGTGCGGAACATTCGATTGATCGGTACGGAACATTCGATTGATCGGTACCGCACATTCGATTGATCGGTACCGCACATTCGATTGATCGGTATCGTACATTCGATTAATCGGTACTACACATTCGATTGATCGGTACGGAACATTCGATTGATCGGTACCGTACATTCGATTGATCGGTACGGAACATTCGATTGATCGGTACGGAACATTCGATTGATCGGTACCGCACATTCGATTGATCGGTACCGCACATTCGATGGATCGGTACGGAACATTCGATTGATCGGTACTGTACATTCGATTGATCGGTACGGAACATTCGATTAATCGGTAACGAACATTTGATTGATCGGTACCGCACATTCGATTGATCGGTACGGAACATTCGTTTGATTGGTACGGGACATTCGATTGATCGGTACCGCACATTCGATTATTCAGTACGGAACATTCGATTGATCGGTACGGCACATTCGATTGGTCGGTACGGAACATTCGATTGATCGGTACGGAATATTCGTTTGATCGGTACAGTACATTCGATTAATCCGTACTACACATTCGATTGATCGGTACGGAACATTCGATTGATCGGTACCGTACATTCGATTGATCGGTACGGAACATTCGATTGATCGGTACGGAACATTCGATTGATCGGTACCGCACATTCGATTGATCGGTACCGCACATTCGATGGATCGGTACGGAACATTCGATTGATCGGTACGGAACATTCGATTGATCGGTACGGAACATTCGATTAATCGGTAACGAACATTCGATTGATCGGTACCGCACATTCGATTGATCGGTACGGAACATTCGTTTGATTGGTACGGGACATTCGATTGATCGGTACCGCACATTCGATTATTCAGTACGGAACATTCGATTGATCGGTACGGCACATTCGATTGGTCGGTACGGAACATTCGATTGATCGGTACGGAATATTCGTTTGATCGGTACCGCACATTCGATTGATCGGTACGGAACATTCGATTAATCGGTAACGAACATTCGATTGATCGGTACCGCATTTTCCATTGATCAGTGCCGCACATTCGATTAATCGGTAACGAACTTTCGATTGATCGGTACGGAACATTCGATTGATCAATACCGAACATTCGATTGATCGGTACCGCACATTCGATTGATCGGTACCGCACATTCGATTGATCGGTACGGAACATTCGATTGATCGGTACCGCACATTCGATTGATCGGTACCGTACATTCCATTAATCGGTACCACACATTCGATTGATCGGTACGGAACATTCGATTGATCGGTACGGAACATTCGATTGATCGGTACCGTACAATCGATTGATCGGTACCGCACATTCGATTGATCGGTACGGAACATTCGATTCATCGGGAACGAACATTCGATTGACTGGTACCGCACATTCGATTGATCGGTACGGAACATTCGATTGATCGGTACCGTACATTCGATTGATCGGTACGGAACATTCGATTGATCGGTACCGCACATTCGATTGATCGGTACCGTACATTCGATTAATCGGTACCAAACATTCGATTGATCGGTACGGAACATTCGATTGATCGGTACCGCACATTCGATTGATCGGTGCGGAACATTCGATTGATCGGTACGGAACATTCGATTGATCGGTACCGCACATTCGATTGATCGGTACCGCACATTCGATTGATCGGTACGGAACATTCGATTGATCGGTAACGAACATTCGATTGATCGGTACCGCACATTCGATTGATCGGTACGGAACATTCGTTTGATCGGTACGGGACATTCGATTGATCGGTACCGCACATTCGATTGATCGGTACGGAACATTCGATTGATCGGTACGGAACATTCGATTGATCGGTACGGAATATTCGATTGATCGGTACGGAACATTCGATTGATCGGTACCGTACATTCGATTGATCGGTACCATATATTCGATTGATCGGTACCGTACATTCGATTGATCGGTACTGCACATTCGATTGATCGGTACCGCACATTCGATTAATCGGTAACGAGCATTCGATTGATCGGTACCGCACATTCGTTTGATCGCCACCGCACATTCGATTGATCGGTACGGAACATTCGATAGATCGGTACGGAACATTCGATTGATCGGTACCGCACATTCGATTGATCGGTACCGCACATTCGATTGATCGGTACGGAACATTCGATTGATCGGTACCGTACATTCGATTGATCGGCACCGCACATTCGATTGATCGGTACGGAACATTCGATTGATCGGTACGGAACATTCGATTGATCGGTACCGCACATTCGATGGATCGGTACGGAACATTCGATTGATCGGTACGGAACATTCGATTGATCGGTACGGAACATTCGATTAATCGGTAACGAACATTCGATTGATCGGTACCGCACATTCGATTGATCGGTACGGAACATTCGATTCATCGGGAACGAACATTCGATTGATCGGTACCGCACATTCGATTATTCAGTACGGAACATTCGATTGATCGGTACGGCACATTCGATTGGTCGGTACGGAACATTCGATTGATCGGTACGGAATATTCGTTTGATCGGTACCGCACATTCGATTGATCGGTACGGAACATTCGATTAATCGGTAACGAACATTCGATTGATCGGTACCGCATTTTCCATTGATCAGTGCCGCACATTCGATTAATCGGTAACGAACTTTCGATTGATCGGTACGGAACATTCGATTGATCAATACCGAACATTCGATTGATCGGTACCGCACATTCGATTGATCGGTACCGCACATTCGATTGATCGGTACGGAACATTCGATTGATCGGTACCGCACATTCGATTGATCGGTACCGTACATTCCATTAATCGGTACCACACATTCGATTGATCGGTACGGAACATTCGATTGATCGGTACGGAACATTCGATTGATCGGTACCGTACAATCGATTGATCGGTACCGCACATTCGATTGATCGGTACGGAACATTCGATTCATCGGGAACGAACATTCGATTGACTGGTACCGCACATTCGATTGATCGGTACGGAACATTCGATTGATCGGTACCGTACATTCGATTGATCGGTACGGAACATTCGATTGATCGGTACCGCACATTCGATTGATCGGTACCGTACATTCGATTAATCGGTACCAAACATTCGATTGATCGGTACGGAACATTCGATTGATCGGTACCGCACATTCGATTGATCGTACGAAACATTCGATTGATCGGTACGGAACATTCGATTGATCGGTACTACACATTCGATTGATCGGTACCGTACATTCGATTGATCGGCACTGCACATTCGATTGATCGGTGCGGAACATTCGATTGATCGGTACGGAACATTCGATTGATCGGTACCGCACATTCGATTGATCGGTACCGCACATTCGATTGATCGGTACGGAACATTCGATTGATCGGTAACGAACATTCGATTGATCGGTACCGCACATTCGATTGATCGGTACGGAACATTCGTTTGATCGGTACGGGACATTCGATTGATCGGTACCGCACATTCGATTGATCGGTACGGAACATTCGATTGATCGGTACGGAACATTCGATTGTTCGGTACGGAACATTCGATTGATCGGTACGGAACATTCGATTGATCGGTACCGTACATTCGATTGATCGGTACCATATATTCGATTGATCGGTACCGTACATTCGATTGATCGGTACTGCACATTCGATTGATCGGTACCGTACATTCGATTAATCGGTAACGAGCATTCGATTGATCGGTACCGCACATTCGTTTGATCGCCACCGCACATTCGATTGATCGGTACGGAACATTCGATAGATCGGTACGGAACATTCGATTGATCGGTACCGCACATTCGATTGATCGGTACCGCACATTCGATTGATCGGTACTACACATTCGATTGATCGGTACCGTACATTCGATTGATCGGCACCGCACATTCGATTGATCGGTACGGAACATTCGATTGATCGGTACGGAACATTCGATTGATCGGTACCGCACATTCGATTGATCGGTACGGAACATTCGATTGATCGGTACGGAACATTCGATTGATCGGTACGGAATATTCGATTGATCGGACACCGCACATTCGATTGATCGGTACCGCACATTCGATTGATCGGTACGGAACATTCGATTAATCGGTAACGAACATTCGATTGATCGGTAACGAACTTTCGATTGATCGGTACGGAACATTCGATTGATCAATACCGAACATTCGATTGATCGGTACCGCACATTCGATTGATCGGTACCGCACATTCGATTGATCGGTACGGAACATTCGTTTGATCGGTACGGGACATTCGATTGATCGGTACCGCACATTCGATTATTCAGTACGGAACATTCGATTGATCGGTACGGCACATTCGATTGATCGGTACCGCACATTCGATTGATCGGTACGGAACATTCGATTGATCGGTACGGAACATTCGATTGATCGGTACCGCACATTCGATTGATCGGTACGGAACATTCGATTGATCGGTACCGTACATTCGATTAATCGGTACCACATATTCGATTGATCGGTACCGTACATTCGATTGATCGGTACTGCACATTCGATTGATCGGTACGTAACATTCGATTAATCGGTAACGAACTGTCGATTGATCGGTACCGCACATTCGATTGATCGCCACCGCACATTCGATTGATCGGTGCGGAATATTCGATTGATCGGTACGGAACATTCGATTGATCGGTACCGCACATTCGATTAATCGGTACTACACATTCGATTGATCGGTAGGGAACATTCGATTGATCGGTACCGTACATTCGATTGATCGGTACGGAACATTCGATTGATCGGTACGGAACATTCGATTGATCGGTACCGCACATTCGATTGATCGGTAACGCACATTCGATTGATCGGTACTGCACATTCGATTGATCGGTACTACACATTCGATTGATCGGTACAGTACATTCGATTGATCGGCACCGCACATTCGATTGATCGGTACGGAACATTCGATTGATCGGTACCGTACATTCGATTGATTGGTACCGCACATTCGATTGATCGGTACGGAACATTCGATTAATCGGTAACGAACATTCGATTGATCGGTACCGCACATTCGATTGATCGCCATCGCACATTCGATTGATCGGTGCGGAACATTCGATTGATCGGTACGGAACATTCGATTGATCGGTACCGCACATTCGATTGATCGGTACGGCACATTCGATTGATCGGTATCGTACATTCGATTAATCGGTACTACACATTCGATTGATCGGTACGGAACATTCGATTGATCGGTACCGTACATTCGATTGATCGGTACGGAACATTGGATTGATCGGTACGGAACATTCGATTGATCGGTACCGCACATTCGATTGATCGGTACCGCACATTCGATTGATCGGTACGGAACATTCGATTGATCGGTACTACACATTCGATTGATCGGTACAGAACAATCGATTGATCGGCACCGCACATTCGATTAATCGGTACGGAACATTCGATTGATCGGTACCGTACATTCGATTGATCGGTACCGCACATTCGATTGATCGGTACGGAACATTCGATTAATCGGTAACGAACATTCGATTGATCGGTACCGCACATTCGATTGATCGGTACGGAACATTCGTTTGATCGGTACGGGACATTCGATTGATCGGTACCGCACATTCGATTATTCAGTACGGAACATTCGATTGGTCGGTACGGAACATTCGATTGATCGGTACGGAATATTCGTTTGATCGGTACTGCACATTCGATTGATCGGTACGGAACATTCGATTAATCGGTAACGAACATTCGATTGATCGGTACCGCATTTTCCATTGATCAGTGCCGCACATTCGATTAATCGGTAACGAACTTTCGATTGATCGGTACGGAACATTCGATTGATCAATACCGAAAATTCGATTGATCGGTACCGCACATTCGATTGATCGGTACGGAACATTCGTTTGATCGGTACGGGACATTCGATTGATCGGTACCGCACATTCGATTATTAAGTACGGAAAATTCGATTGATCGGTACGGCACATTCGATTGATCGGTACGGAACATTCGATTGATCGGTACGGAATATTCGTTTGATCGGTACTGCACATTCGATTGATCGGTACGGAACATTCGATTAATCGGTAACGAACATTCGATTGATCGGTACCGCATTTTCCATTGATCAGTGCCGCACATTCGATTAATCGGGAACGAACATTGGATCGATCGGTACCGCACATTCGATTGATCGGTACGGAACATTCGATTGATCGGTACCGTACATTCGATTGATCGGTACGGAACATTCGATTGATCGGTACCGCACATTCGATTGATCGGTACCGTACATTCGATTGATCGGTACGGAACATTCGATTGATCGGTACCGCACATTCGATTGATCGGTACCGTACATTCGATTAATCGGTACCAAACATTCGATTGATCGGTGCGGAACATTCGATTGATCGGTACCGCTCATTCGATTGATCGGTACCGTACATTCGATTAATCGGTACGGAAAATTCGATTGATCGGTACGGAACATTCGATTGATCGGTACCGTACATTCGATTGATCGGTACTGCACATTCGATTGATCGGTACTGCACATTCGATTGATCGGTAACGAACATTCGATTAATCGGTACCGCACATTCGATTGATCGGCACCGCACATTCCATTGATCGGTACGGAACATTCGATTGATCGGTACGGAACATTCGATTGATCGGTACCGCACATTCGATTGATCGGTACGGAACATTCGATTGATCGGTACCGTACATTCGAGTAATCGGTACCACATATTCGATTGATCGGTACCGTACATTCGATTGATCGGTACTGCACATTCGATTGATGGGTACGTAACATTCGATTAATCGGTAACGAACATTCGATTGATCGGTACCGCACATTCGATTGATCGCCACCGCACATTCGATTGATCGGTGCGGAACATTCGATTGATCGGTACGGAACATTCGATTGATCGGTACCGCACATTCGATTGATCGGTACCGCACATTCGATTGATCGGTATCGTACATTCGATTAATCGGTACTACACATTCGATTGATCGGTACGGAACATTCGATTGATCGGTACCGTACATTCGATTGATCGGTACTACACATTCGATTGATCGGTACGGAACATTCGATTGATCGGTACCGCACATTCGATTGATCGGTACCGCACATTCGATTGATCGGTACGGAACATTCGATTGATCGGTACTACACATTCGATTGATCGGTACCGTACATTCGATTGATCGGCACCGCACATTCGATTGATCGGTGCGGAACATTCGATTGATCGGTACGGAACATTCGATTGATCGGTACCGCACATTCGATTGATCGGTACCGCACATTCGATTGATCGGTACGGAACATTCGATTGATCGGTAACGAACATTCGATTGATCGGTACCGCACATTCGATTGATCGGTACGGAACATTCGTTTGATCGGTACGGGACATTCGATTGATCGGTACCGCACATTGGATTATCCAGTACGGAACATTCGATTGATCGGTACGGCACATTCGATTGGTCGGTACCGCACATTCGATTGATCGGTACTACACATTCGATTGATCGGTACGGAACATTCGATTGATCGGTACGGAACATTCGATTGATCGGTACGGAACATTCGATTGATCGGTACCGTACATTCGATTAGTCGGTACCATATATTCGATTGATCGGTACCGTACATTCGATTGATCGGTACTGCACATTCGATTGATCGGTACCGTACATTCGATTAATCGGTAACGAACATTCGATTGATCGGTACCGCACATTCGATTGATCGCCACCGCACATTCGATTGATCGGTGCGGAAAATTCGATTGATCGGTACCGCACATTCGATTGATCGGCACCGCACATTCCATTGATCGGTACGGAACATTCGATTGATCGGTACGGAACATTCGATTGATCGGTACCGCACATTCGATTGATCGGTACGGAACATTCGATTGATCGGTACGGAACATTCGATTGATCGGTACCGCACATTCGATTGATCGGTACGGAACATTCGATTGATCGGTACGGAACATTCGATTGATCGGTACTACAAATTCGATTGATCGGACACCGCACATTCGATTGATCGGTACCGCACATTCGATTGATCGGTACGGAACATTCGATTTATCGATAACGAACATTCGATTGATCGGTACCGCACATTCGATTGATCGGTACGGAACATTCGATTGATCGGTACGGGACATTCGATTGATCGGTACCGCACATTCGATTATTCAGTACGGAACATTCGATTGATCGGTACGGCACATTCGATTGATCGGTACCGCACATTCGATTGATCGGCACCGCACATTCGATTGATCGGTACGGAACATTCGATTGATCGGTACGGAACATTCGATTGATCGGTACCGCACATTCGATTGATCGGTACGGAACATTCGATTGATCGGTACCGTACATTCGATTAATCGGTACCACATATTCGATTGATCGGTACCGTACATTCGATTGATCGGTACTGCACATTCGATTGATCGGTACGTAACATTCGATTAATCGGTAACGAACTGTCGATTGATCGGTACCGCACATTCGATTGATCGCCACCGCACATTCGATTGATCGGTTCGGAACATTCGATTGATCGGTAAGGAACATTCGATTGATCGGTACCGCACATTCGATTGATCGGTACCGCACATTCGATTGATCGGTATCGCACATTCGATTAATCGGTACTACACATTCGATTGATCGGTACGGAACATTCGATTGATCGGTACGGAACATTCGATTGATCGGTACGGAACATTCGATTGATCGGTACGGAACATTCGATTAATCGGTAACGAACATTCGATTGATCGGTACCGCACATTCGATTGATCGGTACGGAACATTCGTTTGATCGGTACCGTAAATTCGATTAATCGGTACCACATATTCGATTGATCGGTACCGTACATTCGATTGATCGGTACTGCACATTCGATTGATCGGTACTGCACATTCGATTAATCGGTAACGAACATTCGATTGATCGGTACCGCACAATCGATTGATCGCCACCGCACATTCGATTGATCGGTACGGAACATTCGATTGATCGGTACGGAACATTCGATTGATCGGTACCGCACATTCGATTGATCGGTACCGCACATTCGATTGATCGGTATCGTACAATCGATTAATCGGTACTACACATTCGATTGATCGGTACGGAACATTCGATTGATCGGTACCGTACATTCGATTGATCGGTACGGAACATTGGATTGATCGGTACGGAACATTCGATTGATCGGTACCGCACATTCGATTGATCGGTACCGCACATTCGATTGATCGGTACGGAACATTCGATTGATCGGTACTACACATTCGATTGATCGGTACAGAACATTCGATTGATCGGCACCGCACATTCGATTGATCGGTACGGAATATTCGATTGATCGGTACCGTACATTCGATTGATCGGTACCGCACATTCGATTGATCGGTACGGAACATTCGATTAATCGGTAACGAACATTCGATTGATCGGTACCGCACATTCGATTGATCGGTACGGAACATTCGTTTGATCGGTACGGGACATTCGATTGATCGGTACCGCACATTCGATTATTCAGTACGGAACATTCGATTGATCGGTACGGCACATTCGATTGGTCGGTACGGAACATTCGATTGATCGGTACGGAATATTCGTTTGATCGGTACCGTACATTCGATTAATCGGTACCACATATTCGATTGATCGGTACCGTACATTCGATTGATCGGTACCGCACATTCGATTGATCGGTACAGAACATTCGATTGATCGGCACCGCACATTCGATTGATCGGTACGGAATATTCGATTGATCGGTACCGTACATTCGATTGATCGGTACCGCACATTCGATTGATCGGTACGGAACATTCGATTAATCGGTAACGAACATTCGATTGATCGGTACCGCACATTCGATTGATCGGTACGGAACATTCGTTTGATCGGTACGGGACATTCGATTGATCGGTACCGCACATTCGATTATTCAGTACGGAACATTCGATTGATCGGTACTGCACATTCGATTGGTCGGTACGGAACATTCGATTGATCGGTACGGAATATTCGTTTGATCGGTACCGTACATTCGATTAATCGGTACCACATATTCGATTGATCGGTACCGTACATTCGATTGATCGGTACCGCACATTCGATTATTCAGTACGGAACATTCGATTGATCGGTACGGCACATTCGATTGGTCGGTACGGAACATTCGATTGATCGGTACGGAATATTCCTTTGATCGGTACTGCACATTCGATTGATCGGTACGGAACATTCGATTAATCGGTAACGAACATTCGATTGATCGGTACCGCATTTTCCATTGATCAGTGCCGCACATTCGATTAATCGGGAACGAACATTGGATTGATCGGTACCGCACATTCGATTGATCGGTACGGAACATTCGATTTATCGGTACCGTACATTCGATTGATCGGTACGGAACATTCGATTGATCGGTACCGCACATTCGATTGATCGGTACGGAACATTCGATTGATCGGTACCGTACATTCGATTGATCGGTACGGAACATTCGATTGATCGGTACCGCACATTCGATTGATCGGTACGGAACATTCGTTTGATCGGTACGGGACATTCGATTGATCGGTACCGCACATTCGATTATTCAGTACGGAACATTCGATTGATCGGTACGGCACATTCGATTGGTCGGTACGGAACATTCGATTGATCGGTACGGAATATTCGTTTGATCGGTACCGTACATTCGATTAATCGGTACCACATATCCGATTGATCGGTACCGTACATTCGATTGATCGGTACCGCACATTCGATTGATCGGTACCGCACATTCGATTGATCGGTACTACACATTCGATTGATCGGTACTACACATTGGATTGATCGGTACCGTACATTCGATTGATTGGTACCGCACATTCGATTGATCGGTACGGAACATTCGATTAATCGGTAACGAACATTCGATTGATCGGTACCGCACATTCGATTGATCGGTACGGAACATTCGTTTGATCGGTACCGTACATTCGATTAATCGGTACCACATATTCGATTGATCGGTACCGTACATTCGATTGATCGGTACTGCACATTCGATTGATCGGTACTGCACATTCGATTAATCGGTAACGAACATTCGATTGATCGGTACCGCACATTCGATTGATCGCCACCGCACATTCGATTGATCGGTGCGGAACATTCGATTGATCGGTACGGAACATTCGATTGATCGGTACCGCACATTCGATTGATCGGTACCGCACATTCGATTGATCGGTATCGTACATTCGATTAATCGGTACTACACATTCGATTGATCGGTACGGAACATTCGATTGATCGGTACCGTACATTCGATTGATCGGTACGGAACATTGGATTGATCGGTACGGAACATTCGATTGATCGGTACCGCACATTCGATTGATCGGTACAGAACATTCGATTGATCGGCACCGCACATTCGATTGATCGGTACGGAACATTCGATTGATCGGTACCGTACATTCGATTGATCGGTACCGCACATTCGATTGATCGGTACGGAACATTCGATTAATCGGTAACGAACATTCGATTGATCGGTACCGCACATTCGATTGATCGGTACGGAACATTCGTTTGATCGGTACGGGACATTCGATTGATCGGTACCGCACATTCGATTATTCAGTACGGAACATTCGATTGATCGGTACGGCACATTCGATTGGTCGGTACGGAACATTCGATTGATCGGTACGGAATATTCGTTTGATCGGTACTGCACATTCGATTGATCGGTACGGAACATTCGATTAATCGGTAACGAACATTCGATTGATCGGTACCGCATTTTCCATTGATCAGTGCCGCACATTCGATTAATCGGTAACGAACTTTCGATTGATCGGTACGGAACATTCGATTGATCAATACCGAAATTTCGATTGATCGGTACCGCACATTCGATTGATCGGTACGGAACATTCGTTTGATCGGTAGGGGACATTCGATTGATCGGTACCGCACATTCGATTATTCAGTACGGAACATTCGATTGATCGGTACGGCACATTCGATTGATCGGTACGGAACATTCGATTGATCGGTACGGAATATTCCTTTGATCGGTACTGCACATTCGATTGATCGGTACGGAACATTCGATTAATCGGTAACGAACATTCGATTGATCGGTACCGCATTTTCCATTGATCAGTGCCGCACATTCGATTAATCGGGAACGAACATTGGATTGATCGGTACCGCACATTCGATTGATCGGTACGGAACATTCGATTTATCGGTACCGTACATTCGATTGATCGGTACGGAACATTCGATTGATCGGTACCGCACATTCGATTGATCGGTACGGAACATTCGATTGATCGGTACCGTACATTCGATTGATCGGTACGGAACATTCGATTGATCGGTACCGCACATTCGATTGATCGGTACCGTACATTCGATTAATCGGTACCAAACATTCGATTGATCGGTACGGAACATTCGATTGATCGGTACCGCTCATTCGATTGATCGGTACGGAAAATTCGATTGATCGGTATGGAACATTCGATTGATCGGTACCGTACATTCGATTGATCGGTACTGCACATTCGATTGATCGGTACTGCACATTCGATTAATCGGTAACGAACATTCGATTGATCGGTACCGCACATTCGATTGATCGGCACCGCACATTCCATTGATCGGTACGGAACATTCGATTGATCGGTACGGAACATTCGATTGATCGGTACCGCACATTCGATTGATCGGTACGGAACATTCGATTGATCGGTACCGTACATTCGATTAATCGGTACCACATATTCGATTGATCGGTACCGTACATTCGATTGATCGGTACTGCACATTCGATTGATCGGTACGTAACATTCGATTAATCGGTAACGAACATTCGATTGATCGGTACCGCACATTCGATTGATCGCCACCGCACATTCGATTGATCGGTGCGGAACATTCGATTGATCGGTACGGAACATTCGATTGATCGGTATCGTACATTCGATTGATCGGTACCGCACATTCGATTGATCGGTATCGTACATTCGATTAATCGGTACTACACATTCGATTGATCGGTACGGAACATTCGATTGATCGGTACCGTACATTCGATTGATCGGTACGGAACATTCGATTGATCGGTACGGAACATTCGATTGATCGGTACCGCACATTCGATTGATCGGTACCGCACATTCGATTGATCGGTACGGAACATTCGATTGATCGGTACTACACATTCGATTGATCGGTACCGTACATTCGATTGATCGGCACCGCACATTCGATTGATCGGTGCCGTACATTCGATTGATCGGTACGGAACATTCGATTGATCGGTACCGCACATTCGATTGATCGGTACCGCACATTCGATTGATCGGTACGGAACATTCGATTGATCGGTAACGAACATTCGATTGATCGGTACCGCACATTCGATTGATCGGTACGGAACATTCGTTTGATCGGTACGGGACATTCGATTGATCGGTACCGCACATTGGATTATCCAGTACGGAACATTCGATTGATCGGTACGGCACATTCGATTGGTCGGTACCGCACATTCGATTGATCGGTACTACACATTGGATTGATCGGTACCGTACATTCGATTGATTGGTACCGCACATTCGATTGATCGGTACCGTACATTCGATTGATCGGTACCGCACATTCGATTGATCGGTACTACACATTCGATTGATCGGTACTACACATTGGATTGATCGGTACCGTACATTCGATTGATTGGTACCGCACATTCGATTGATCGGTACGGAACATTCGATTAATCGGTAACGAACATTCGATTGATCGGTACCGCACATTCGATTGATCGGTACGGAACATTCGTTTGATCGGTACCGTACATTCGATTAATCGGTACCACATATTCGATTGATCGGTACCGTACATTCGATTGATCGGTACTGCACATTCGATTGATCGGTACTGCACATTCGATTAATCGGTAACGAACATTCGATTGATCGGTACCGCACATTCGATTGATCGCCACCGCACATTCGATTGATCGGTGCGGAACATTCGATTGATCGGTACGGAACATTCGATTGATCGGTACCGCACATTCGATTGATCGGTACCGCACATTCGATTGATCGGTATCGTACATTCGATTAATCGGTACTACACATTCGATTGATCGGTACGGAACATTCGATTGATCGGTACCGTACATTCGATTGATCGGTACGGAACATTGGATTGATCGGTACGGAACATTCGATTGATCGGTACCGCACATTCGATTGATCGGTACAGAACATTCGATTGATCGGCACCGCACATTCGATTGATCGGTACGGAACATTCGATTGATCGGTACCGTACATTCGATTGATCGGTACCGCACATTCGATTGATCGGTACGGAACATTCGATTAATCGGTAACGAACATTCGATTGATCGGTACCGCACATTCGATTGATCGGTACGGAACATTCGTTTGATCGGTACGGGACATTCGATTGATCGGTACCGCACATTCGATTATTCAGTACGGAACATTCGATTGATCGGTACGGCACATTCGATTGGTCGGTACGGAACATTCGATTGATCGGTACGGAATATTCGTTTGATCGGTACTGCACATTCGATTGATCGGTACGGAACATTCGATTAATCGGTAACGAACATTCGATTGATCGGTACCGCATTTTCCATTGATCAGTGCCGCACATTCGATTAATCGGTAACGAACTTTCGATTGATCGGTACGGAACATTCGATTGATCAATACCGAAATTTCGATTGATCGGTACCGCACATTCGATTGATCGGTACGGAACATTCGTTTGATCGGTAGGGGACATTCGATTGATCGGTACCGCACATTCGATTATTCAGTACGGAACATTCGATTGATCGGTACGGCACATTCGATTGATCGGTACGGAACATTCGATTGATCGGTACGGAATATTCCTTTGATCGGTACTGCACATTCGATTGATCGGTACGGAACATTCGATTAATCGGTAACGAACATTCGATTGATCGGTACCGCATTTTCCATTGATCAGTGCCGCACATTCGATTAATCGGGAACGAACATTGGATTGATCGGTACCGCACATTCGATTGATCGGTACGGAACATTCGATTTATCGGTACCGTACATTCGATTGATCGGTACGGAACATTCGATTGATCGGTACCGCACATTCGATTGATCGGTACGGAACATTCGATTGATCGGTACCGTACATTCGATTGATCGGTACGGAACATTCGATTGATCGGTACCGCACATTCGATTGATCGGTACCGTACATTCGATTAATCGGTACCAAACATTCGATTGATCGGTACGGAACATTCGATTGATCGGTACCGCTCATTCGATTGATCGGTACGGAAAATTCGATTGATCGGTATGGAACATTCGATTGATCGGTACCGTACATTCGATTGATCGGTACTGCACATTCGATTGATCGGTACTGCACATTCGATTAATCGGTAACGAACATTCGATTGATCGGTACCGCACATTCGATTGATCGGCACCGCACATTCCATTGATCGGTACGGAACATTCGATTGATCGGTACGGAACATTCGATTGATCGGTACCGCACATTCGATTGATCGGTACGGAACATTCGATTGATCGGTACCGTACATTCGATTAATCGGTACCACATATTCGATTGATCGGTACCGTACATTCGATTGATCGGTACTGCACATTCGATTGATCGGTACGTAACATTCGATTAATCGGTAACGAACATTCGATTGATCGGTACCGCACATTCGATTGATCGCCACCGCACATTCGATTGATCGGTGCGGAACATTCGATTGATCGGTACGGAACATTCGATTGATCGGTATCGTACATTCGATTGATCGGTACCGCACATTCGATTGATCGGTATCGTACATTCGATTAATCGGTACTACACATTCGATTGATCGGTACCGTACATTCGATTGATCGGTACGGAACATTCGATTGATCGGTACGGAACATTCGATTGATCGGTACCGCACATTCGATTGATCGGTACCGCACATTCGATTGATCGGTACGGAACATTCGATTGATCGGTACTACACATTCGATTGATCGGTACCGTACATTCGATTGATCGGCACCGCACATTCGATTGATCGGTGCCGTACATTCGATTGATCGGTACGGAACATTCGATTGATCGGTACCGCACATTCGATTGATCGGTACCGCACATTCGATTGATCGGTACGGAACATTCGATTGATCGGTAACGAACATTCGATTGATCGGTACCGCACATTCGATTGATCGGTACGGAACATTCGTTTGATCGGTACGGGACATTCGATTGATCGGTACCGCACATTCGATTATTCAGTACGGAACATTCGATTGATCGGTACGGCACATTCGATTGGTCGGTACCGCACATTCGATTGATCGGTACGGAACATTCGATTGATCGGTACGGAACATTCGATTGATCGGTACGGAACATTCGATTGATCGGTACGGAACATTCGATTGATCGGTACCGTACATTCGATTAATCGGTACCATATATTCGATTGATCGGTACCGTACATTCGATTGATCGGTACTGCACATTCGATTGATCGGTATCGTACATTCGATTAATCGGTAACGAACATTCGATTGATCGGTACCGCACATTCGATTGATCGGTACGGAACATTCGTTTGATCGGTACGGGACATTCGATTGATCGGTACCGCACATTCGATTATTCAGTACGGAACATTCGATTGATCGGTACGGCACATTCGATTGGTCGGTACGGAACATTCGATTGATCGGTACGGAATATTCGTTTGATCGGTACTGCACATTCGATTGATCGGTACGGAACATTCGATTAATCGGTAACGAACATTCGATTGATCGGTACCGCATTTTCCATTGATCAGTGCCGCACATTCGATTAATCGGTAACGAACTTTCGATTGATCGGTACGGAACATTCGATTGATCAATACCGAAATTTCGATTGATCGGTACCGCACATTCGATTGATCGGTACGGAACATTCGTTTGATCGGTAGGGGACATTCGATTGATCGGTACCGCACATTCGATTATTCAGTACGGAACATTCGATTGATCGGTACGGCACATTCGATTGATCGGTACGGAACATTCGATTGATCGGTACGGAATATTCCTTTGATCGGTACTGCACATTCGATTGATCGGTACGGAACATTCGATTAATCGGTAACGAACATTCGATTGATCGGTACCGCATTTTCCATTGATCAGTGCCGCACATTCGATTAATCGGGAACGAACATTGGATTGATCGGTACCGCACATTCGATTGATCGGTACGGAACATTCGATTTATCGGTACCGTACATTCGATTGATCGGTACGGAACATTCGATTGATCGGTACCGCACATTCGATTGATCGGTACGGAACATTCGATTGATCGGTACCGTACATTCGATTGATCGGTACGGAACATTCGATTGATCGGTACCGCACATTCGATTGATCGGTACCGTACATTCGATTAATCGGTACCAAACATTCGATTGATCGGTACGGAACATTCGATTGATCGGTACCGCTCATTCGATTGATCGGTACGGAAAATTCGATTGATCGGTATGGAACATTCGATTGATCGGTACCGTACATTCGATTGATCGGTACTGCACATTCGATTGATCGGTACTGCACATTCGATTAATCGGTAACGAACATTCGATTGATCGGTACCGCACATTCGATTGATCGGCACCGCACATTCCATTGATCGGTACGGAACATTCGATTGATCGGTACGGAACATTCGATTGATCGGTACCGCACATTCGATTGATCGGTACGGAACATTCGATTGATCGGTACCGTACATTCGATTAATCGGTACCACATATTCGATTGATCGGTACCGTACATTCGATTGATCGGTACTGCACATTCGATTGATCGGTACGTAACATTCGATTAATCGGTAACGAACATTCGATTGATCGGTACCGCACATTCGATTGATCGCCACCGCACATTCGATTGATCGGTGCGGAACATTCGATTGATCGGTACGGAACATTCGATTGATCGGTATCGTACATTCGATTGATCGGTACCGCACATTCGATTGATCGGTATCGTACATTCGATTAATCGGTACTACACATTCGATTGATCGGTACGGAACATTCGATTGATCGGTACCGTACATTCGATTGATCGGTACGGAACATTCGATTGATCGGTACGGAACATTCGATTGATCGGTACCGCACATTCGATTGATCGGTACCGCACATTCGATTGATCGGTACGGAACATTCGATTGATCGGTACTACACATTCGATTGATCGGTACCGTACATTCGATTGATCGGCACCGCACATTCGATTGATCGGTGCCGTACATTCGATTGATCGGTACGGAACATTCGATTGATCGGTACCGCACATTCGATTGATCGGTACCGCACATTCGATTGATCGGTACGGAACATTCGATTGATCGGTAACGAACATTCGATTGATCGGTACCGCACATTCGATTGATCGGTACGGAACATTCGTTTGATCGGTACGGGACATTCGATTGATCGGTACCGCACATTCGATTATTCAGTACGGAACATTCGATTGATCGGTACGGCACATTCGATTGGTCGGTACCGCACATTCGATTGATCGGTACGGAACATTCGATTGATCGGTACGGAACATTCGATTGATCGGTACGGAACATTCGATTGATCGGTACGGAACATTCGATTGATCGGTACCGTACATTCGATTAATCGGTACCATATATTCGATTGATCGGTACCGTACATTCGATTGATCGGTACTGCACATTCGATTGATCGGTATCGTACATTCGATTAATCGGTAACGAACATTCGATTGATCGGTACCGCACATTCGATTGATCGGTACGGAACATTCGATTGATCGGTACGGAACATTCGATTGATCGGTACGGAACATTCGATTGATCGGTACCGCACATTCGATTGATCGGTACTACACATTCGATTGATCGGTACCGTACATTCGATTGATCGGCACCGCACATTCGATTGATCGGTACGGAACATTCGATTGATCGGTACGGAACATTCGATTGATCGGTACCGCACATTCGATTGATCGGTACGGAACATTCGATTGATCGGTACGGAACATTCGATTGATCGGTACTACAAATTCGATTGATCGGACACCGCACATTCGATTGATCGGTACCGCACATTCGATTGATCGGTACGGAACATTCGATTAATCGATAACGAACATTCGATTGATCGGTACCGCACATTCGATTGATCGGTACGGGACATTCGTTTGATCGGTACCGGACATTCGATTGATCGGTACCGCACATTCGATTATTCAGTACGGAACATTCGATTGATCGGTACGGCACATTCGATTGATCGGTACCGCACATTCGATTGATCGGCACCGCACATTCGATTGATCGGTACGGAACATTCGATTGATCGGTACGGAACATTCGATTGATCGGTACCGCACATTCGATTGATCGGTACGGAACATTCGATTGATCGGTACCGTACATTCGATTAATCGGTACCACATATTCGATTGATCGGTACCGTACATTCGATTGATCGGTACTGCACATTCGATTGATCGGTACGTAACATTCGATTAATCGGTAACGAAACTGTCGATTGATCGGTACCGCACATTCGATTGATCGCCACCGCACATTCGATTGATCGGTGCGGAACATTCGATTGATCGGTACGGAACATTCGATTGATCGGTACCGCACATTCGATTGATCGGTACCGCACATTCGATTGATCGGTATCGCACATTCGATTAATCGGTACGGAACATTCGATTGATCGGTACGGAACATTCGATTGGTCGGTACGGAACATTCGATTGATCGGTACGGAACATTCGATTGATCGGTACGGAACATTCGATTGATCGGTACCGCACATTCGATTGATCGGTACCGCACATTCGATTGATCGGTACGGAACATTCGATTGATCGGTACGGAACATTCGATTGATCGGTACAGTACATTCGATTGATCGGCACCGCACATTCGATTGATCGGTACGGAACATTCGATTGATCGGTACCGTACATTCGATTGATCGGTACGGAACATTCGATTGATCGGTACGGAACATTCGATTGATCGGTACCGCACATTCGATTGATCGGTACGGAACATTCGTTTGATCGGTACGGGACATTCGATTGATCGGTACCGCACATTCGATTATCCAGTACGGAACATTCGATTGATCGGTACGGCACATTCGATTGGTCGGTACCGCACATTCGATTGATCGGTACGGCACATTCGATTGATCGGTACGGAACATTCGATTGATCGGTACGGAACATTCGATTGATCGGTACTACACATTCGATTGATCGGTACCGTACATTCGATTAATCGGTACCATATATTCGATTGATCGATACGGAACATTCGATTGATCGGTACTGCACATTCGATTGATCGGTACCGTACATTCGATTAATCGGTAACGAACATTCGATTGATCGGTACCGCACATTCGATCGATCGCCACCGCACATTCGATTGATCGGTACGGAACATTCGATTGATCGGTACGGAACATTCGATTGATCGGTACCGCACATTCGATTGATCGGTACCGCACATTCGATTGATCGGTACTACACATTCGATTGATCGGTACCGTACATTCGATTGATCGGCACCGCACATTCGATTGATCGGTACGGAACATTCGATTGATCGGTACGGAACATTCGATTGATCGGTACCGCACATTCGATTGATCGGTACGGAACATTCGATTGATCGGTACGGAACATTCGATTGATCGGTACTACAAATTCGATTGATCGGACACCGCACATTCGATTGATCGGTACCGCACATTCGATTGATCGGTACGGAACATTCGATTAATCGATAACGAACATTCGATTGATCGGTACCGCACATTCGATTGATCGGTACGGAACATTCGTTTGATCGGTACGGGACATTCGATTGATCGGTACCGCACATTCGATTATTCAGTACGGAACATTCGATTGATCGGTACGGAACATTCGATTGATCGGTACCGCACATTCGATTGATCGGCACCGCACATTCGATTGATCGGTACGGAACATTCGATTGATCGGTACGGAACATTCGATTGATCGGTACCGCACATTCGATTGATCGGTACTCAACATTCGATTGATCGGTACCGTACATTCGATTAATCGGTACCACATATTCGATTGATCGGTACCGTACATTCGATTGATCGGTACTGCACATTCGATTGATCGGTACGTAACATTCGATTAATCGGTAACGAACTGTCGATTGATCGGTACCGCACATTCGATTGATCGCCACCGCACATTCGATTGATCGGTGCGGAACATTCGATTGATCGGTACGGAACATTCGATTGATCGGTACCGCACATTCGATTGATCGGTACCGCACATTCGATTGATCGGTATCGTACATTCGATTAATCGGTACTACACATTCGATTGATCGGTACGGAACATTCGATTGATCGGTACCGTACATTCGATTAATCGGTACGGAACATTGGATTGATCGGTACCGAACATTCGATTGATCGGTACCGCACATTCGATTGATCGGTACCGCACATTCGATTGATCGGTACGGAACATTCGATTGATCGGTACTACACATTCGATTGATCGGTACAGAACATTCGATTGATCGGCACCGCACATTCGATTGATCGGTACGGAACATTCGATTGATCGGTACCGTACATTCGATTGATCGGTACCGCACATTCGATTGATCGGTACGGAACATTCGATTAATCGGTAACGAACATTCGATTGATCGGTACCGCACATTCGATTGATCGGTACGGAACATTCGTTTGATCGGTACGGGACATTCGATTGATCGGTACCGCACATTCGATTATTCAGTACGGAACATTCGATTGATCGGTACGGCACATTCGATTGGTCGGTACGGAACATTCGATTGATCGGTACGGAATATTCGTTTGATCGGTACTGCACATTCGATTGATCGGTACGGAACATTCGATTAATCGGTAACGAACATTCGATTGATCGGTACCGCATTTTCTATTGATCAGTGCCGCACATTCGATTAATCGGTAACGAACTTTCGATTGATCGGTACGGAACATTCGATTGATCAATACCGAAATTTCGATTGATCGGTACCGCACATTCGATTGATCGGTACGGAACATTCGTTTGATCGGTACGGGACATTCGATTGATCGGTACCGCACATTCGATTATTCAGTACGGAACATTCGATTGATCGGTACGGCACATTCGATTGATCGGTACGGAACATTCGATTGATCGGTACGGAATATTCCTTTGATCGGTACTGCACATTCGATTGATCGGTACGGAACATTCGATTAATCGGTAACGAACATTCGATTGATCGGTACCGCATTTTCCATTGATCAGTGCCGCACATTCGATTAATCGGGAACGAACATTGGATTGATCGGTACCGCACATTCGATTGATCGGTACGGAACATTCGATTTATCGGTACCGTACATTCGATTGATCGGTACGGAACATTCGATTGATCGGTACCGCACATTCGATTGATCGGTACGGAACATTCGATTGATCGGTACCGTACATTCGATTGATCGGTACGGAACATTCGATTGATCGGTACCGCACATTCGATTGATCGGTACGGAACATTCGTTTGATCGGTACGGGACATTCGATTGATCGGTACCGCACATTCGATTATTCAGTACGGAACATTCGATTGATCGGTACGGCACATTCGATTGGTCGGTACGGAACATTCGATTGATCGGTACGGAATATTCGTTTGATCGGTACCGTACATTCGATTAATCGGTACCACATATCCGATTGATCGGTACCGTACATTCGATTGATCGGTACCGCACATTCGATTGATCGGTACCGCACATTCGATTGATCGGTACTACACATTCGATTGATCGGTACTACACATTGGATTGATCGGTACCGTACATTCGATTGATTGGTACCGCACATTCGATTGATCGGTACGGAACATTCGATTAATCGGTAACGAACATTCGATTGATCGGTACCGCACATTCGATTGATCGGTACGGAACATTCGTTTGATCGGTACCGTACATTCGATTAATCGGTACCACATATTCGATTGATCGGTACCGTACATTCGATTGATCGGTACTGCACATTCGATTGATCGGTACTGCACATTCGATTAATCGGTAACGAACATTCGATTGATCGGTACCGCACATTCGATTGATCGCCACCGCACATTCGATTGATCGGTGCGGAACATTCGATTGATCGGTACGGAACATTCGATTGATCGGTACCGCACATTCGATTGATCGGTACCGCACATTCGATTGATCGGTATCGTACATTCGATTAATCGGTACTACACATTCGATTGATCGGTACGGAACATTCGATTGATCGGTACCGTACATTCGATTGATCGGTACGGAACATTGGATTGATCGGTACGGAACATTCGATTGATCGGTACCGCACATTCGATTGATCGGTACAGAACATTCGATTGATCGGCACCGCACATTCGATTGATCGGTACGGAACATTCGATTGATCGGTACCGTACATTCGATTGATCGGTACCGCACATTCGATTGATCGGTACGGAACATTCGATTAATCGGTAACGAACATTCGATTGATCGGTACCGCACATTCGATTGATCGGTACGGAACATTCGTTTGATCGGTACGGGACATTCGATTGATCGGTACCGCACATTCGATTATTCAGTACGGAACATTCGATTGATCGGTACGGCACATTCGATTGGTCGGTACGGAACATTCGATTGATCGGTACGGAATATTCGTTTGATCGGTACTGCACATTCGATTGATCGGTACGGAACATTCGATTAATCGGTAACGAACATTCGATTGATCGGTACCGCATTTTCCATTGATCAGTGCCGCACATTCGATTAATCGGTAACGAACTTTCGATTGATCGGTACGGAACATTCGATTGATCAATACCGAAATTTCGATTGATCGGTACCGCACATTCGATTGATCGGTACGGAACATTCGTTTGATCGGTAGGGGACATTCGATTGATCGGTACCGCACATTCGATTATTCAGTACGGAACATTCGATTGATCGGTACGGCACATTCGATTGATCGGTACGGAACATTCGATTGATCGGTACGGAATATTCCTTTGATCGGTACTGCACATTCGATTGATCGGTACGGAACATTCGATTAATCGGTAACGAACATTCGATTGATCGGTACCGCATTTTCCATTGATCAGTGCCGCACATTCGATTAATCGGGAACGAACATTGGATTGATCGGTACCGCACATTCGATTGATCGGTACGGAACATTCGATTTATCGGTACCGTACATTCGATTGATCGGTACGGAACATTCGATTGATCGGTACCGCACATTCGATTGATCGGTACGGAACATTCGATTGATCGGTACCGTACATTCGATTGATCGGTACGGAACATTCGATTGATCGGTACCGCACATTCGATTGATCGGTACCGTACATTCGATTAATCGGTACCAAACATTCGATTGATCGGTACGGAACATTCGATTGATCGGTACCGCTCATTCGATTGATCGGTACGGAAAATTCGATTGATCGGTATGGAACATTCGATTGATCGGTACCGTACATTCGATTGATCGGTACTGCACATTCGATTGATCGGTACTGCACATTCGATTAATCGGTAACGAACATTCGATTGATCGGTACCGCACATTCGATTGATCGGCACCGCACATTCCATTGATCGGTACGGAACATTCGATTGATCGGTACGGAACATTCGATTGATCGGTACCGCACATTCGATTGATCGGTACGGAACATTCGATTGATCGGTACCGTACATTCGATTAATCGGTACCACATATTCGATTGATCGGTACCGTACATTCGATTGATCGGTACTGCACATTCGATTGATCGGTACGTAACATTCGATTAATCGGTAACGAACATTCGATTGATCGGTACCGCACATTCGATTGATCGCCACCGCACATTCGATTGATCGGTGCGGAACATTCGATTGATCGGTACGGAACATTCGATTGATCGGTATCGTA
Organism: Apostichopus japonicus; assembly: GCF_037975245.1. Lineage (NCBI taxonomy): Eukaryota > Metazoa > Echinodermata > Holothuroidea > Aspidochirotida > Stichopodidae > Apostichopus > Apostichopus japonicus. The sequence continues at coordinate 7,324,977 of NC_092581.1, forward strand.
CATTCGATTGATCGGTACCGCACATTCGATTGATCGGTATCGTACATTCGATTAATCGGTACTACACATTCGATTGATCGGTACGGAACATTCGATTGATCGGTACCGTACATTCGATTGATCGGTACGGAACATTCGATTGATCGGTACGGAACATTCGATTGATCGGTACCGCACATTCGATTGATCGGTACCGCACATTCGATTGATCGGTACGGAACATTCGATTGATCGGTACTACACATTCGATTGATCGGTACCGTACATTCGATTGATCGGCACCGCACATTCGATTGATCGGTGCCGTACATTCGATTGATCGGTACGGAACATTCGATTGATCGGTACCGCACATTCGATTGATCGGTACCGCACATTCGATTGATCGGTACGGAACATTCGATTGATCGGTAACGAACATTCGATTGATCGGTACCGCACATTCGATTGATCGGTACGGAACATTCGTTTGATCGGTACGGGACATTCGATTGATCGGTACCGCACATTCGATTATTCAGTACGGAACATTCGATTGATCGGTACGGCACATTCGATTGGTCGGTACCGCACATTCGATTGATCGGTACGGAACATTCGATTGATCGGTACGGAACATTCGATTGATCGGTACGGAACATTCGATTGATCGGTACGGAACATTCGATTGATCGGTACCGTACATTCGATTAATCGGTACCATATATTCGATTGATCGGTACCGTACATTCGATTGATCGGTACTGCACATTCGATTGATCGGTATCGTACATTCGATTAATCGGTAACGAACATTCGATTGATCGGTACCGCACATTCGATTGATCGGTACGGAACATTCGATTGATCGGTACGGAACATTCGATTGATCGGTACGGAACATTCGATTGATCGGTACCGCACATTCGATTGATCGGTACTACACATTCGATTGATCGGTACCGTACATTCGATTGATCGGCACCGCACATTCGATTGATCGGTACGGAACATTCGATTGATCGGTACGGAACATTCGATTGATCGGTACCGCACATTCGATTGATCGGTACGGAACATTCGATTGATCGGTACGGAACATTCGATTGATCGGTACTACAAATTCGATTGATCGGACACCGCACATTCGATTGATCGGTACCGCACATTCGATTGATCGGTACGGAACATTCGATTAATCGATAACGAACATTCGATTGATCGGTACCGCACATTCGATTGATCGGTACGGGACATTCGTTTGATCGGTACCGGACATTCGATTGATCGGTACCGCACATTCGATTATTCAGTACGGAACATTCGATTGATCGGTACGGCACATTCGATTGATCGGTACCGCACATTCGATTGATCGGCACCGCACATTCGATTGATCGGTACGGAACATTCGATTGATCGGTACGGAACATTCGATTGATCGGTACCGCACATTCGATTGATCGGTACGGAACATTCGATTGATCGGTACCGTACATTCGATTAATCGGTACCACATATTCGATTGATCGGTACCGTACATTCGATTGATCGGTACTGCACATTCGATTGATCGGTACGTAACATTCGATTAATCGGTAACGAAACTGTCGATTGATCGGTACCGCACATTCGATTGATCGCCACCGCACATTCGATTGATCGGTGCGGAACATTCGATTGATCGGTACGGAACATTCGATTGATCGGTACCGCACATTCGATTGATCGGTACCGCACATTCGATTATTCAGTACGGAACATTCGATTGATCGGTACGGCACATTCGATTGGTCGGTACGGAACATTCGATTGATCGGTACGGAATATTCGTTTGATCGGTACTGCACATTCGATTGATCGGTACGGAACATTCGATTAATCGGTAACGAACATTCGATTGATCGGTACCGCATTTTCCATTGATCAGTGCCGCACATTCGATTAATCGGTAACGAACTTTCGATTGATCGGTACGGAACATTCGATTGATCAATACCGAAATTTCGATTGATCGGTACCGCACATTCGATTGATCGGTACGGAACATTCGTTTGATCGGTAGGGGACATTCGATTGATCGGTACCGCACATTCGATTATTCAGTACGGAACATTCGATTGATCGGTACGGCACATTCGATTGATCGGTACGGAACATTCGATTGATCGGTACGGAATATTCCTTTGATCGGTACTGCACATTCGATTGATCGGTACGGAACATTCGATTAATCGGTAACGAACATTCGATTGATCGGTACCGCATTTTCCATTGATCAGTGCCGCACATTCGATTAATCGGGAACGAACATTGGATTGATCGGTACCGCACATTCGATTGATCGGTACGGAACATTCGATTTATCGGTACCGTACATTCGATTGATCGGTACGGAACATTCGATTGATCGGTACCGCACATTCGATTGATCGGTACGGAACATTCGATTGATCGGTACCGTACATTCGATTGATCGGTACGGAACATTCGATTGATCGGTACCGCACATTCGATTGATCGGTACCGTACATTCGATTAATCGGTACCAAACATTCGATTGATCGGTACGGAACATTCGATTGATCGGTACCGCTCATTCGATTGATCGGTACGGAAAATTCGATTGATCGGTATGGAACATTCGATTGATCGGTACCGTACATTCGATTGATCGGTACTGCACATTCGATTGATCGGTACTGCACATTCGATTAATCGGTAACGAACATTCGATTGATCGGTACCGCACATTCGATTGATCGGCACCGCACATTCCATTGATCGGTACGGAACATTCGATTGATCGGTACGGAACATTCGATTGATCGGTACCGCACATTCGATTGATCGGTACGGAACATTCGATTGATCGGTACCGTACATTCGATTAATCGGTACCACATATTCGATTGATCGGTACCGTACATTCGATTGATCGGTACTGCACATTCGATTGATCGGTACGTAACATTCGATTAATCGGTAACGAACATTCGATTGATCGGTACCGCACATTCGATTGATCGCCACCGCACATTCGATTGATCGGTGCGGAACATTCGATTGATCGGTACGGAACATTCGATTGATCGGTATCGTACATTCGATTGATCGGTACCGCACATTCGATTGATCGGTATCGTACATTCGATTAATCGGTACTACACATTCGATTGATCGGTACGGAACATTCGATTGATCGGTACCGTACATTCGATTGATCGGTACGGAACATTCGATTGATCGGTACGGAACATTCGATTGATCGGTACCGCACATTCGATTGATCGGTACCGCACATTCGATTGATCGGTACGGAACATTCGATTGATCGGTACTACACATTCGATTGATCGGTACCGTACATTCGATTGATCGGCACCGCACATTCGATTGATCGGTGCCGTACATTCGATTGATCGGTACGGAACATTCGATTGATCGGTACCGCACATTCGATTGATCGGTACCGCACATTCGATTGATCGGTACGGAACATTCGATTGATCGGTAACGAACATTCGATTGATCGGTACCGCACATTCGATTGATCGGTACGGAACATTCGTTTGATCGGTACGGGACATTCGATTGATCGGTACCGCACATTCGATTATTCAGTACGGAACATTCGATTGATCGGTACGGCACATTCGATTGGTCGGTACCGCACATTCGATTGATCGGTACGGAACATTCGATTGATCGGTACGGAACATTCGATTGATCGGTACGGAACATTCGATTGATCGGTACGGAACATTCGATTGATCGGTACCGTACATTCGATTAATCGGTACCATATATTCGATTGATCGGTACCGTACATTCGATTGATCGGTACTGCACATTCGATTGATCGGTATCGTACATTCGATTAATCGGTAACGAACATTCGATTGATCGGTACCGCACATTCGATTGATCGGTACGGAACATTCGATTGATCGGTACGGAACATTCGATTGATCGGTACGGAACATTCGATTGATCGGTACCGCACATTCGATTGATCGGTACTACACATTCGATTGATCGGTACCGTACATTCGATTGATCGGCACCGCACATTCGATTGATCGGTACGGAACATTCGATTGATCGGTACGGAACATTCGATTGATCGGTACCGCACATTCGATTGATCGGTACGGAACATTCGATTGATCGGTACGGAACATTCGATTGATCGGTACTACAAATTCGATTGATCGGACACCGCACATTCGATTGATCGGTACCGCACATTCGATTGATCGGTACGGAACATTCGATTAATCGATAACGAACATTCGATTGATCGGTACCGCACATTCGATTGATCGGTACGGGACATTCGTTTGATCGGTACCGGACATTCGATTGATCGGTACCGCACATTCGATTATTCAGTACGGAACATTCGATTGATCGGTACGGCACATTCGATTGATCGGTACCGCACATTCGATTGATCGGCACCGCACATTCGATTGATCGGTACGGAACATTCGATTGATCGGTACGGAACATTCGATTGATCGGTACCGCACATTCGATTGATCGGTACGGAACATTCGATTGATCGGTACCGTACATTCGATTAATCGGTACCACATATTCGATTGATCGGTACCGTACATTCGATTGATCGGTACTGCACATTCGATTGATCGGTACGTAACATTCGATTAATCGGTAACGAAACTGTCGATTGATCGGTACCGCACATTCGATTGATCGCCACCGCACATTCGATTGATCGGTGCGGAACATTCGATTGATCGGTACGGAACATTCGATTGATCGGTACCGCACATTCGATTGATCGGTACCGCACATTCGATTGATCGGTATCGCACATTCGATTAATCGGTACGGAACATTCGATTGATCGGTACGGAACATTCGATTGGTCGGTACGGAACATTCGATTGATCGGTACGGAACATTCGATTGATCGGTACGGAACATTCGATTGATCGGTACCGCACATTCGATTGATCGGTACCGCACATTCGATTGATCGGTACGGAACATTCGATTGATCGGTACCGTACATTCGATTGATCGGTACGACACATTCGATTGATCGGTACGGGACATTCGTTTGATCGGTACCGGACATTCGATTGATCGGTACCGCACATTCGATTATTCAGTACGGAACATTCGATTGATCGGTACGGCACATTCGATTGATCGGTACCGCACATTCGATTGATCGGCACCGCACATTCGATTGATCGGTACGGAACATTCGATTGATCGGTACGGAACATTCGATTGATCGGTACCGCACATTCGATTGATCGGTACGGAACATTCGATTGATCGGTACCGTACATTCGATTAATCGGTACCACATATTCGATTGATCGGCACCGTACATTCGATTGATCGGTACTGCACATTCGATTGATCGGTACGTAACATTCGATTAATCGGTAACGAAACTGTCGATTGATCGGTACCGCACATTCGATTGATCGCCACCGCACATTCGATTGATCGGTGCGGAACATTCGATTGATCGGTACGGAACATTCGATTGATCGGTACCGCACATTCGATTGATCGGTACCGCACATTCGATTATTCAGTACGGAACATTCGATTGATCGGTACGGCACATTCGATTGGTCGGTACGGAACATTCGATTGATCGGTACGGAATATTCGTTTGATCGGTACTGCACATTCGATTGATCGGTACGGAACATTCGATTAATCGGTAACGAACATTCGATTGATCGGTACCGCATTTTCCATTGATCAGTGCCGCACATTCGATTAATCGGTAACGAACTTTCGATTGATCGGTACGGAACATTCGATTGATCAATACCGAAATTTCGATTGATCGGTACCGCACATTCGATTGATCGGTACGGAACATTCGTTTGATCGGTAGGGGACATTCGATTGATCGGTACCGCACATTCGATTATTCAGTACGGAACATTCGATTGATCGGTACGGCACATTCGATTGATCGGTACGGAACATTCGATTGATCGGTACGGAATATTCCTTTGATCGGTACTGCACATTCGATTGATCGGTACGGAACATTCGATTAATCGGTAACGAACATTCGATTGATCGGTACCGCATTTTCCATTGATCAGTGCCGCACATTCGATTAATCGGGAACGAACATTGGATTGATCGGTACCGCACATTCGATTGATCGGTACGGAACATTCGATTTATCGGTACCGTACATTCGATTGATCGGTACGGAACATTCGATTGATCGGTACCGCACATTCGATTGATCGGTACGGAACATTCGATTGATCGGTACCGTACATTCGATTGATCGGTACGGAACATTCGATTGATCGGTACCGCACATTCGATTGATCGGTACCGTACATTCGATTAATCGGTACCAAACATTCGATTGATCGGTACGGAACATTCGATTGATCGGTACCGCTCATTCGATTGATCGGTACGGAAAATTCGATTGATCGGTATGGAACATTCGATTGATCGGTACCGTACATTCGATTGATCGGTACTGCACATTCGATTGATCGGTACTGCACATTCGATTAATCGGTAACGAACATTCGATTGATCGGTACCGCACATTCGATTGATCGGCACCGCACATTCCATTGATCGGTACGGAACATTCGATTGATCGGTACGGAACATTCGATTGATCGGTACCGCACATTCGATTGATCGGTACGGAACATTCGATTGATCGGTACCGTACATTCGATTAATCGGTACCACATATTCGATTGATCGGTACCGTACATTCGATTGATCGGTACTGCACATTCGATTGATCGGTACGTAACATTCGATTAATCGGTAACGAACATTCGATTGATCGGTACCGCACATTCGATTGATCGCCACCGCACATTCGATTGATCGGTGCGGAACATTCGATTGATCGGTACGGAACATTCGATTGATCGGTATCGTACATTCGATTGATCGGTACCGCACATTCGATTGATCGGTATCGTACATTCGATTAATCGGTACTACACATTCGATTGATCGGTACGGAACATTCGATTGATCGGTACCGTACATTCGATTGATCGGTACGGAACATTCGATTGATCGGTACGGAACATTCGATTGATCGGTACCGCACATTCGATTGATCGGTACCGCACATTCGATTGATCGGTACGGAACATTCGATTGATCGGTACTACACATTCGATTGATCGGTACCGTACATTCGATTGATCGGCACCGCACATTCGATTGATCGGTGCCGTACATTCGATTGATCGGTACGGAACATTCGATTGATCGGTACCGCACATTCGATTGATCGGTACCGCACATTCGATTGATCGGTACGGAACATTCGATTGATCGGTAACGAACATTCGATTGATCGGTACCGCACATTCGATTGATCGGTACGGAACATTCGTTTGATCGGTACGGGACATTCGATTGATCGGTACCGCACATTCGATTATTCAGTACGGAACATTCGATTGATCGGTACGGCACATTCGATTGGTCGGTACCGCACATTCGATTGATCGGTACGGAACATTCGATTGATCGGTACGGAACATTCGATTGATCGGTACGGAACATTCGATTGATCGGTACGGAACATTCGATTGATCGGTACCGTACATTCGATTAATCGGTACCATATATTCGATTGATCGGTACCGTACATTCGATTGATCGGTACTGCACATTCGATTGATCGGTATCGTACATTCGATTAATCGGTAACGAACATTCGATTGATCGGTACCGCACATTCGATTGATCGGTACGGAACATTCGATTGATCGGTACGGAACATTCGATTGATCGGTACGGAACATTCGATTGATCGGTACCGCACATTCGATTGATCGGTACTACACATTCGATTGATCGGTACCGTACATTCGATTGATCGGCACCGCACATTCGATTGATCGGTACGGAACATTCGATTGATCGGTACGGAACATTCGATTGATCGGTACCGCACATTCGATTGATCGGTACGGAACATTCGATTGATCGGTACGGAACATTCGATTGATCGGTACTACAAATTCGATTGATCGGACACCGCACATTCGATTGATCGGTACCGCACATTCGATTGATCGGTACGGAACATTCGATTAATCGATAACGAACATTCGATTGATCGGTACCGCACATTCGATTGATCGGTACGGGACATTCGTTTGATCGGTACCGGACATTCGATTGATCGGTACCGCACATTCGATTATTCAGTACGGAACATTCGATTGATCGGTACGGCACATTCGATTGATCGGTACCGCACATTCGATTGATCGGCACCGCACATTCGATTGATCGGTACGGAACATTCGATTGATCGGTACGGAACATTCGATTGATCGGTACCGCACATTCGATTGATCGGTACGGAACATTCGATTGATCGGTACCGTACATTCGATTAATCGGTACCACATATTCGATTGATCGGTACCGTACATTCGATTGATCGGTACTGCACATTCGATTGATCGGTACGTAACATTCGATTAATCGGTAACGAAACTGTCGATTGATCGGTACCGCACATTCGATTGATCGCCACCGCACATTCGATTGATCGGTGCGGAACATTCGATTGATCGGTACGGAACATTCGATTGATCGGTACCGCACATTCGATTGATCGGTACCGCACATTCGATTGATCGGTATCGCACATTCGATTAATCGGTACGGAACATTCGATTGATCGGTACGGAACATTCGATTGGTCGGTACGGAACATTCGATTGATCGGTACGGAACATTCGATTGATCGGTACGGAACATTCGATTGATCGGTACCGCACATTCGATTGATCGGTACCGCACATTCGATTGATCGGTACGGAACATTCGATTGATCGGTACGGAACATTCGATTGATCGGTACAGTACATTCGATTGATCGGCACCGCACATTCGATTGATCGGTACGGAACATTCGATTGATCGGTACCGTACATTCGATTGATCGGTACGGAACATTCGATTGATCGGTACGGAACATTCGATTGATCGGTACCGCACATTCGATTGATCGGTACGGAACATTCGTTTGATCGGTACGGGACATTCGATTGATCGGTACCGCACATTCGATTATCCAGTACGGAACATTCGATTGATCGGTACGGCACATTCGATTGGTCGGTACCGCACATTCGATTGATCGGTACGGCACATTCGATTGATCGGTACGGAACATTCGATTGATCGGTACGGAACATTCGATTGATCGGTACTACACATTCGATTGATCGGTACCGTACATTCGATTAATCGGTACCATATATTCGATTGATCGATACGGAACATTCGATTGATCGGTACTGCACATTCGATTGATCGGTACCGTACATTCGATTAATCGGTAACGAACATTCGATTGATCGGTACCGCACATTCGATCGATCGCCACCGCACATTCGATTGATCGGTACGGAACATTCGATTGATCGGTACGGAACATTCGATTGATCGGTACCGCACATTCGATTGATCGGTACCGCACATTCGATTGATCGGTACTACACATTCGATTGATCGGTACCGTACATTCGATTGATCGGCACCGCACATTCGATTGATCGGTACGGAACATTCGATTGATCGGTACGGAACATTCGATTGATCGGTACCGCACATTCGATTGATCGGTACGGAACATTCGATTGATCGGTACGGAACATTCGATTGATCGGTACTACAAATTCGATTGATCGGACACCGCACATTCGATTGATCGGTACCGCACATTCGATTGATCGGTACGGAACATTCGATTAATCGATAACGAACATTCGATTGATCGGTACCGCACATTCGATTGATCGGTACGGAACATTCGTTTGATCGGTACGGGACATTCGATTGATCGGTACCGCACATTCGATTATTCAGTACGGAACATTCGATTGATCGGTACGGAACATTCGATTGATCGGTACCGCACATTCGATTGATCGGCACCGCACTTTCGATTGATCGGTACGGAACATTCGATTGATCGGTACGGAACATTCGATTGATCGGTACCGCACATTCGATTGATCGGTTCCGCACATTCGATTGATCGGTATCGCACATTCGATTAATCGGTACTACACATTCGATTGATCGGTACGGAACATTCGATTGATCGGTACGGAACATTCAATTGATCGGTACGGAACATTCGATTGATCGGTACGGAACATTCGATTGATCGGTACCGCACATTCGATTGATCGGTACCGCACATTCGATTGATCGGTACGGAACATTCGATTGATCAGTACTACACATTCGATTGATCGGTACAGTACATTCGATTGATCGGCACCGCACATTCGATTGATCGGTACGGAACATTGGATTGATCGGTACCGTACATTCGATTGATTGGTACCGCACATTCGATTGATCGGTACGGAACATTCGATTAATCGGTAACGAACATTCGATTGATCGGTACCGCACATTCGATTGATCGGTACGGAACATTCGTTTGATCGGTACCGTACATTCGATTAATCGGTACCACATATTCGATTGATCGGTACCGTACATTCGATTGATCGGTACTGCACATTCGATTGATCGGTACGTAACATTCGATTAATCGGTAAAGAACATTCGATTGATCGGTACCGCACATTCGATTGATCGCCACCGCACATTCGATTGATCGGTGCGGAACTTTCGATTGATCGGTACGGAACATTCGATTGATCGGTACCGCACATTCGATTGATCGGTACCGCACATTCGATTGATCGGTATCGTACATTCGATTAATCGGTACTACACATTCGATTGATCGGTACGGAACATTCGATTGATCGGTACCGTACATTCGATTGATCGGTACGGAACATTGGATTGATCGGTACGGAACATTCGATTGATCGGTACCGCACATTCGATTGATCGGTACCGCACATTCGATTGATCGGTACGGAACATTCGATTGATCGGTACTACTTATTCGATTGATCGGTACAGAACATTCGATTGATCGGCACCGCACATTCGATTGATCGGTACGGAACATTCGATTGATCGGTACCGTACATTCGATTGATCGGTACCGCACATTCGATTGATCGGTACGGAACATTCGATTAATCGGTAACGAACATTCGATTGATCGGTACCGCACATTCGATTGATCGGTACGGAACATTCGTTTGATCGGTACGGGACATTCGATTGATCGGTACCGCACATTCGATTATTCAGTACGGAACATTCGATTGATCGGTACGGCACATTCGATTGGTCGGTACGGAACATTCGATTGATCGGTACGGAATATTCGTTTGATCGGTACTGCACATTCGATTGATCGGTACGGAACATTCGTATAATCGGTAACGAACATTCGATTGATCGGTACCGCATTTTCCATTGATCAGTGCCGCACATTCGATTAATCGGTAACGAACTTTCGATTGATCGGTACGGAACATTCGATTGATCAATACCGAAAATTCGATTGATCGGTACCGCACATTCGATTGATCGGTACGGAACATTCGTTTGATCGGTACGGGACATTCGATTGATCGGTACCGCACATTCGATTATTCAGTACGGAACATTCGATTGATCGGTACGGCACATTCGATTGATCGGTACGGAACATTCGATTGATCGGTACGGAATATTCGTTTGATCGGTACTGCACATTCGATTGATCGGTACGGAACATTCGATTAATCGGTAACGAACATTCGATTGATCCGTACCGCATTTTCCATTGATCAGTGCCGCACATTCGATTAATCGGGAACGAACATTGGATTGATCGGTACCGCACATTCGATTGATCGGTACGGAACATTCGATTGATCGGTACTGTACATTCGATTGATCGGTACGGAACATTCGATTGATCGGTACCGCACATTCGATTGATCGGTGCGGAACATTCGATTGATCGGTACCGTACATTCGATTGATCGGTACGGAACATTCGATTGATCGGTACCGCACATTCGATTGATCGGTACCGTACATTCGATTAATCGGTACCAAACATTCCATTGATCGGTCCGGAACATTCGATTGATCGGTACCGCTCATTCGATTGATCGGTACCGTACATTCGATTAATCGGTACGGAAAATTCGATTGATCGGTATGGAACATTCGATTGATCGGTACCGTACATTCGATTGATCGGTACTGCACATTCGATTGATCGGTACTGCACATTCGATTAATCGGTAACGAACATTCGATTGATCGGTACCGCACATTCGATTGATCGGCACCGCACATTCCATTGATCGGTACGGAACATTCGATTGATCGGTACGGAACATTCGATTGATCGGTACCGCACATTCGATTGATCGGTACGGAACATTCGATTGATCGGTACCGTACATTCGATTAATCGGTACCACATATTCGATTGATCGGTACCGTACATTCGATTGATCGGAACTGCACATTCGATTGATCGGTACGTAACATTCGATTAATCGGTAACGAACATTCGATTGATCGGTACCGCACATTCGATTGATCGCCACCGCACATTCGATTGATCGGTGCGGAACATTCGATTGATCGGTACGGAACATTCGATTGATCGGTACCGCACATTCGATTGATCGGTACCGCACATTCGATTGATCGGTATCGTACATTCGTTTAATCGGTACTACACATTCGATTGATCGGTACTACACATTCGATTGATCGGTACCGTACATTCGATTGATCGGTACGGAACATTCGATTGATCGGTACGGAACATTCGATTGATCGGTACCGCACATTCGATTGATCGGTACCGCACATTCGATTGATCGGTACGGAACATTCGATTGATCGGTACTACACATTCGATTGATCGGTACGGAACATTCGATTAATCGGTAACGAACATTCGATTGATCGGTACCGCACATTCGATTGATCGGTACGGAACATTCGTTTGATCGGTACGGGACATTCGATTGATCGGTACCGCACATTCGATTATTCAGTACGGAACATTCGATTGATCGGCACCGCACATTCCATTGATCGGTACGGAACATTCGATTGATCGGTACGGCACATTCGATTGATCGGTACTACACATTCGATTGATCGGTACCGTTCATTCGATTGATCGGCACCGCACATTCGATTGATCGGTACGGAACATTCGATTGATCGGTACGGAACATTCGATTGATCGGTACCGCACATTCGATTGATCGGTACGGAACATTCGTTTGATCGGTACGGGACATTCGATTGATCGGTACCGCACATTCGATTATCCAGTACGGAACATTCGATTGATCGGTACGGCACATTCGATTGGTCGGTACCGCACATTCGATTGATCGGTACGGAACATTCGATTGATCGGTACGGAACATTCGATTGATCGGTACGGAACATTCGATTGATCGGTACGGAACATTCGATTGATCGGTACCGTACAATCGATTAATCGGTACCATATATTCGATTGATCGGTACCGTACATTCGATTGATCGGTACTGCACATTCGATTGATCGGTACCGTACATTCGATTAATCGGTAACGAACATTCGATTGATCGGTACCGCACATTCGATCGATCGCCACCGCACATTCGATTGATCGGTACGGAACATTCGATTGGTCGGTACGGAACATTCGATTGATCGGTACCGCACATTCGATTGATCGGTACGGAACATTCGATTGATCGGTACTACACATTCGATTGATCGGTACCGTACATTCGATTGATCGGCACCGCACATTCGATTGATCGGTACGGAACATTCGATTGATCGGTACGGAACATTCGATTGATCGGTACCGCACATTCGATTGATCGGTACGGAACATTCGATTGATCGGTACGGAACATTCGATTGATCGGTACTACAAATTCGATTGATCGGACACCGCACATTCGATTGATCGGTACCGCACATTCGATTGATCGGTACGGAACATTCGATTAATCGATAACGAACATTCGATTGATCGGTACCGCACATTCGATTGATCGGTACGGAACATTCGTTTGATCGGTACGGGACATTCGATTGATCGGTACCGCACATTCGATTGATCGGTACCGCACATTCGATTGATCGGTATCGTACATTCGTTTAATCGGTACTACACATTCGATTGATCGGTACTACACATTCGATTGATCGGTACCGTACATTCGATTGATCGGTACGGAACATTCGATTGATCGGTACGGAACATTCGATTGATCGGTACCGCACATTCGATTGATCGGTACCGCACATTCGATTGATCGGTACGGAACATTCGATTGATCGGTACTACACATTCGATTGATCGGTACGGAACATTCGATTAATCGGTAACGAACATTCGATTGATCGGTACCGCACATTCGATTGATCGGTACGGAACATTCGTTTGATCGGTACGGGACATTCGATTGATCGGTACCGCACATTCGATTATTCAGTACGGAACATTCGATTGATCGGCACCGCACATTCCATTGATCGGTACGGAACATTCGATTGATCGGTACGGCACATTCGATTGATCGGTACTACACATTCGATTGATCGGTACCGTACATTCGATTGATCGGCACCGCACATTCGATTGATCGGTACGGAACATTCGATTGATCGGTACGGAACATTCGATTGATCGGTACGGAACATTCGATTGATCGGTACGGAACATTCGATTGATCGGTACGGAACATTCGATTGATCGGTACGGAACATTCGATTGATCGGTACCGTACATTCGATTAATCGGTACCATATATTCGATTGATCGGTACCGTACATTCGATTGATCGGTACTGCACATTCGATTGATCGGTACCGTACATTCGATTAATCGGTAACGAACATTCGATTGATCGGTACCGCACATTCGATCGATCGCCACCGCACATTCGATTGATCGGTACGGAACATTCGATTGATCGGTACGGAACATTCGATTGATCGGTACCGCACATTCGATTGATCGGTACCGCACATTCGATTGATCGGTACTACACATTCGATTGATCGGTACCGTACATTCGATTGATCGGCACGGACACATTCGATTGATCGGTACGGAACATTCGATTGATCGGTACGGAACATTCGATTGATCGGTACCGCACATTCGATTGATCGGTACGGAACATTCGATTGATCGGTACGGAACATTCGATTGATCGGTACTACAAATTCGATTGATCGGACACCGCACATTCGATTGATCGGTACCGCACATTCGATTGATCGGTACGGAACATTCGATTAATCGATAACGAACATTCGATTGATCGGTACCGCAAATTCGATTGATCGGTACGGAACATTCGTTTGATCGGTACGGGACATTCGATTGATCGGTACCGCACATTCGATTATTCAGTACGGAACATTCGATTGATCGGTACGGCACATTCGATTGATCGGTACCGCACATTCGATTGATCGGCACCGCACATTCGATTGATCGGTACGGAACATTCGATTGATCGGTACGGAACATTCGATTGATCGGTACCGCACATTCGATTGATCGGTACGGAACATTCGATTGATCGGTACCGTACATTCGATTAATCGGTACCACATATTCGATTGATCGGTACCGTACATTCGATTGATCGGTACTGCACATTCGATTGATCGGTACGTAACATTCGATTAATCGGTAACGAACTGTCGATTGATCGGTACCGCACATTCGATTGATCGCCACCGCACATTCGATTGATCGGTGCGGAACATTCGATTGATCGGTACGGAACATTCGATTGATCGGTACCGCACATTCGATTGATCGGTACGGAACATTCGATTGATCGGTATCGCACATTCGATTAATCGGTACGGAACATTCGATTGATCGGTACGGAACATTCGATTGATCGGTACGGAACATTCGATTGATCGGTACGGAACATTCGATTGATCGGTACGGAACATTCGATTGATCGGTACCGCACATTCGATTAATCGGTACCGCACATTCGATTGATCGGTACTACACATTCGATTGATCGGTACAGTACATTCGATTGATCGGCACCGCACATTCGATTGATCGGTACGGAACATTGGATTGATCGGTACCGTACATTCGATTGATTGGTACCGCACATTCGATTGATCGGTACGGAACATTCGATTAATCGGTAACGAACATTCGATTGATCGGTACCGCACATTCGATTGATCGGTACGGAACATTCGTTTGATCGGTACCGTACATTCGATTAATCGGTACCACATATTCGATTGATCGGTACCGTACATTCGATTGATCGGTACTGCACATTCGATTGATCGGTACGTAACATTCGATTAATCGGTAACGAACATTCGATTGATCGGTACCGCACATTCGATTGATCGCCACCGCACATTCGATTGATCGGTGCGGAACATTCGATTGATCGGTACGGAACATTCGATTGATCGGTACCGCACATTCGATTGATCGGTACCGCACATTCGATTGATCGGTATCGTACATTCGATTAATCGGTACTACACATTCGATTGATCGGTACGGAACATTCGATTGATCGGTACCGTACATTCGATTGATCGGTACGGAACATTGGATTGATCGGTACGGAACATTCGATTGATCGGTACCGCACATTCGATTGATCGGTACCGCACATTCGATTGATCGGTACGGAACATTCGATTGATCGGTACTACACATTCGATTGATCGGTACAGAACATTCGATTGATCGGCACCGCACATTCGATTGATCGGTACGGAACATTCGATTGATCGGTACCGTACATTCGATTGATCGGTAACGAACTTTCGATTGATCGGTACGGAACATTCGATTGATCAATACCGAAAATTCGATTGATCGGTACCGCACATTCGATTGATCGGTACGGAACATTCGTTTGATCGGTACGGGACATTCGATTGATCGGTACCGCACATTCGATTATTCAGTACGGAACATTCGATTGATCGGTACGGCACATTCGATTGATCGGTACGGAACATTCGATTGATCGGTACGGAATATTCGTTTGATCGGTACTGCACATTCGATTGATCGGTACGGAACATTCGATTAATCGGTAACGAACATTCGATTGATCCGTACCGCATTTTCCATTGATCAGTGCCGCACATTCGATTAATCGGGAACGAACATTGGATTGATCGGTACTGCACATTCGATTGATCGGTACCGCACATTCGATTGATCGGTACGGAACATTCGATTGATCGGTACGGAACATTCGATTGATCGGTACTACAAATTCGATTGATCGGACACCGCACATTCGATTGATCGGTACCGCACATTCGATTGATCGGTACGGAACATTCGCTTAATCGATAACGAACATTCGATTGATCGGTACCGCACATTCGATTGATCGGTACGGAACATTCGTTTGATCGGTACGGGACATTCGATTGATCGGTACCGCACATTCGATTGATCGGTACCGCACATTCGATTGATCGGTATCGTACATTCGTTTAATCGGTACTACACATTCGATTGATCGGTACTACACATTCGATTGATCGGTACCGTACATTCGATTGATCGGTACGGAACATTCGATTGATCGGTACGGAACATTCGATTGATCGGTACCGCACATTCGATTGATCGGTACCGCACATTCGATTGATCGGTACGGAACATTCGATTGATCGGTACTACACATTCGATTGATCGGTACGGAACATTCGATTAATCGGTAACGAACATTCGATTGATCGGTACCGCACATTCGATTGATCGGTACGGAACATTCGTTTGATCGGTACGGGACATTCGATTGATCGGTACCGCACATTCGATTATTCAGTACGGAACATTCGATTGATCGGCACCGCACATTCCATTGATCGGTACGGAACATTCGATTGATCGGTACGGCACATTCGATTGATCGGTACTACACATTCGATTGATCGGTACCGTACATTCGATTGATCGGCACCGCACATTCGATTGATCGGTACGGAACATTCGATTGATCGGTACGGAACATTCGATTGATCGGTACGGAACATTCGATTGATCGGTACGGAACATTCGATTGATCGGTACGGAACATTCGATTGATCGGTACGGAACATTCGATTGATCGGTACCGTACATTCGATTAATCGGTACCATATATTCGATTGATCGGTACCGTACATTCGATTGATCGGTACTGCACATTCGATTGATCGGTACCGTACATTCGATTAATCGGTAACGAACATTCGATTGATCGGTACCGCACATTCGATCGATCGCCACCGCACATTCGATTGATCGGTACGGAACATTCGATTGATCGGTACGGAACATTCGATTGATCGGTACCGCACATTCGATTGATCGGTACCGCACATTCGATTGATCGGTACTACACATTCGATTGATCGGTACCGTACATTCGATTGATCGGCACCGCACATTCGATTGATCGGTACGGAACATTCGATTGATCGGTACGGAACATTCGATTGATCGGTACCGCACATTCGATTGATCGGTACGGAACATTCGATTGATCGGTACGGAACATTCGATTGATCGGTACTACAAATTCGATTGATCGGACACCGCACATTCGATTGATCGGTACCGCACATTCGATTGATCGTTACGGAACATTCGATTAATCGATAACGAACATTCGATTGATCGGTACCGCACATTCGATTGATCGGTACGGAACATTCGTTTGATCGGTACGGGACATTCGATTGATCGGTACCGCACATTCGATTATTCAGTACGGAACATTCGATTGATCGGTACGGCACATTCGATTGATCGGTACCGCACATTCGATTGATCGGCACCGCACATTCGATTGATCGGTACGGAACATTCGATTGATCGGTACGGAACATTCGATTGATCGGTACCGCACATTCGATTGATCGGTACGGAACATTCGATTGATCGGTACCGTACATTCGATTAATCGGTACCACATATTCGATTGATCGGTACCGTACATTCGATTGATCGGTACTGCACATTCGATTGATCGGTACGTAACATTCGATTAATCGGTAACGAACTGTCGATTGATCGGTACCGCACATTCGATTGATCGCCACCGCACATTCGATTGATCGGTGCGGAACATTCGATTGATCGGTACGGAACATTCGATTGATCGGTACCGCACATTCGATTGATCGGTACGGAACATTCGATTGATCGGTATCGCACATTCGATTAATCGGTACGGAACATTCGATTGATCGGTACGGAACATTCGATTGATCGGTACGGAACATTCGATTGATCGGTACGGAACATTCGATTGATCGGTACGGAACATTCGATTGATCGGTACCGCACATTCGATTAATCGGTACCGCACATTCGATTGATCGGTACTACACATTCGATTGATCGGTACAGTACATTCGATTGATCGGCACCGCACATTCGATTGATCGGTACGGAACATTGGATTGATCGGTACCGTACATTCGATTGATTGGTACCGCACATTCGATTGATCGGTACGGAACATTCGATTAATCGGTAACGAACATTCGATTGATCGGTACCGCACATTCGATTGATCGGTACGGAACATTCGTTTGATCGGTACCGTACATTCGATTAATCGGTACCACATATTCGATTGATCGGTACCGTACATTCGATTGATCGGTACTGCACATTCGATTGATCGGTACGTAACATTCGATTAATCGGTAACGAACATTCGATTGATCGGTACCGCACATTCGATTGATCGCCACCGCACATTCGATTGATCGGTGCGGAACATTCGATTGATCGGTACGGAACATTCGATTGATCGGTACCGCACATTCGATTGATCGGTACCGCACATTCGATTGATCGGTATCGTACATTCGATTAATCGGTACTACACATTCGATTGATCGGTACGGAACATTCGATTGATCGGTACCGTACATTCGATTGATCGGTACGGAACATTGGATTGATCGGTACGGAACATTCGATTGATCGGTACCGCACATTCGATTGATCGGTACCGCACATTCGATTGATCGGTACGGAACATTCGATTGATCGGTACTACACATTCGATTGATCGGTACAGAACATTCGATTGATCGGCACCGCACATTCGATTGATCGGTACGGAACATTCGATTGATCGGTACCGTACATTCGATTGATCGGTAACGAACTTTCGATTGATCGGTACGGAACATTCGATTGATCAATACCGAAAATTCGATTGATCGGTACCGCACATTCGATTGATCGGTACGGAACATTCGTTTGATCGGTACGGGACATTCGATTGATCGGTACCGCACATTCGATTATTCAGTACGGAACATTCGATTGATCGGTACGGCACATTCGATTGATCGGTACGGAACATTCGATTGATCGGTACGGAATATTCGTTTGATCGGTACTGCACATTCGATTGATCGGTACGGAACATTCGATTAATCGGTAACGAACATTCGATTGATCCGTACCGCATTTTCCATTGATCAGTGCCGCACATTCGATTAATCGGGAACGAACATTGGATTGATCGGTACTGCACATTCGATTGATCGGTACGGAACATTCGATTGATCGGTACCGCACATTCGATTGATCGGTACGGAACATTCGATTGATCGGTACCGCACATTCGATTGATCGGTGCGGAACATTCGATTGATCGGTACCGTACATTCGATTGATCGGTACGGAACATTCGATTGATCGGTACCGCACATTCGATTGATCGGTACCGTACATTCGATTGATCGGTACCAAACATTCGATTGATCGGTCCGGAACATTCGATTGATCGGTACCGCTCATTCGATTGATCGGTACCGTACATTCGATTAATCGGTACGGAAAATTCGATTGATCGGTATGGAACATTCGATTGATCGGTACCGTACATTCGATTGATCGGTACTGCACATTCGATTGATCGGTACTGCACATTCGATTAATCGGTAACGAACATTCGATTGATCGGTACCGCACATTCGATTGATCGGCACCGCACATTCCATTGATCGGTACGGAACATTCGATTGATCGGTACGGAACATTCGATTGATCGGTACCGTACATTCGATTGATCGGTACGGAACATTCGATTGATCGGTACCGTACATTCGATTAATCGGTACCACATATTCGATTGATCGGTACCGTACATTCGATTGATCGGAACTGCACATTCGATTGATCGGTACGTAACATTCGATTAATCGGTAACGAACATTCGATTGATCGGTACCGCACATTCGATTGATCGCCACCGCACATTCGATTGATCGGTGCGGAAGATTTGATTGATCGGTACGGAACATTCGATTGATCGGTACCGCACATTCGATTGATCGGTACCGCACATTCGATTGATCGGTATCGTACATTCGATTAATCGGTACTACACATTCGATTGATCGGTACGGAACATTCGATTGATCGGTACCGTACATTCGATTGATCGGTACGGAACATTCGATTGATCGGTACGGAACATTCGATTGATCGGTACCGCACATTCGATTGATCGGTACCGCACATTCGATTGATCGGTACGGAACATTCGATTGATCGGTACTACACATTCGATTGATCGGTACGGAACATTCGATTAATCGGTAACGAACATTCGATTGATCGGTACCGCACATTCGATTGATCGGTACGGAACATTCGTTTGATCGGTACGGGACATTCGATTGATCGGTACCGCACATTCGATTATTCAGTACGGAACATTCGATTGATCGGCACCGCACATTCCATTGATCGGTACGGAACATTCGATTGATCGGTACGGAACATTCGATTGATCGGTACCGCACATTCGATTGATCGGTACGGAACATTCGATTGATCGGTACCGTACATTCGATTAATCGGTACCACATATTCGATTGATCGGTACCGTACATTTGATTGATCGGTACTGCACATTCGATTGATCGGTACGTAACATTCGATTAATCGGTAACGAACATTCGATTGATCGGTACCGCACATTCGATTGATCGCCACCGCACATTCGATTGATCGGTGCGGAACATTCGATTGATCGGTACGGAACATTCGATTGATCGGTACCGCACATTCGATTGATCGGTACCGCACATTCGATTGATCGGTATCGTACATTCGATTAATCGGTACTACACATTCGATTGATCGGTACGGAACATTCGATTGATCGGTACCGTACATTCGATTGATCGGTACGGAACATTGGATTGATCGGTACGGAACATTCGATTGATCGGTACCGCACATTCGATTGATCGGTACCGCACATTCGATTGATCGGTACGGAACATTCGATTGATCGGTACTACACATTCGATTGATCGGTACAGAACATTCGATTGATCGGCACCGCACATTCGATTGATCGGTACGGAACATTCGATTGATCGGTACCGTACATTCGATTGATCGGTAACGAACTTTCGATTGATCGGTACGGAACATTCGATTGATCAATACCGAAAATTCGATTGATCGGTACCGCACATTCGATTGATCGGTACGGAACATTCGTTTGATCGGTACGGGACATTCGATTGATCGGTACCGCACATTCGATTATTCAGTACGGAACATTCGATTGATCGGTACGGCACATTCGATTGATCGGTACGGAACATTCGATTGATCGGTACGGAATATTCGTTTGATCGGTACTGCACATTCGATTGATCGGTACGGAACATTCGATTAATCGGTAACGAACATTCGATTGATCCGTACCGCATTTTCCATTGATCAGTGCCGCACATTCGATTAATCGGGAACGAACATTGGATTGATCGGTACTGCACATTCGATTGATCGGTACGGAACATTCGATTGATCGGTACCGCACATTCGATTGATCGGTACGGAACATTCGATTGATCGGTACCGCACATTCGATTGATCGGTGCGGAACATTCGATTGATCGGTACCGTACATTCGATTGATCGGTACGGAACATTCGATTGATCGGTACCGCACATTCGATTGATCGGTACCGTACATTCGATTAATCGGTACCAAACATTCGATTGATCGGTCCGGAACATTCGATTGATCGGTACCGCTCATTCGATTGATCGGTACCGTACATTCGATTAATCGGTACGGAAAATTCGATTGATCGGTATGGAACATTCGATTGATCGGTACCGTACATTCGATTGATCGGTACTGCACATTCGATTGATCGGTACTGCACATTCGATTAATCGGTAACGAACATTCGATTGATCGGTACCGCACATTCGATTGATCGGCACCGCACATTCCATTGATCGGTACGGAACATTCGATTGATCGGTACGGAACATTCGATTGATCGGTACCGTACATTCGATTGATCGGTACGGAACATTCGATTGATCGGTACCGTACATTCGATTAATCGGTACCACATATTCGATTGATCGGTACCGTACATTCGATTGATCGGAACTGCACATTCGATTGATCGGTACGTAACATTCGATTAATCGGTAACGAACATTCGATTGATCGGTACCGCACATTCGATTGATCGCCACCGCACATTCGATTGATCGGTGCGGAACATTCGATTGATCGGTACGGAACATTCGATTGATCGGTACCGCACATTCGATTGATCGGTACCGCACATTCGATTGATCGGTATCGTACATTCGATTAATCGGTACTACACATTCGATTGATCGGTACGGAACATTCGATTGATCGGTACCGTACATTCGATTGATCGGTACGGAACATTCGATTGATCGGTACGGAACATTCGATTGATCGGTACCGCACATTCGATTGATCGGTACCGCACATTCGATTGATCGGTACGGAACATTCGATTGATCGGTACTACACATTCGATTGATCGGTACGGAACATTCGATTAATCGGTAACGAACATTCGATTGATCGGTACCGCACATTCGATTGATCGGTACGGAACATTCGTTTGATCGGTACGGGACATTCGATTGATCGGTACCGCACATTCGATTATTCAGTACGGAACATTCGATTGATCGGCACCGCACATTCCATTGATCGGTACGGAACATTCGATTGATCGGTACGGAACATTCGATTGATCGGTACCGCACATTCGATTGATCGGTACGGAACATTCGATTGATCGGTACCGTACATTCGATTAATCGGTACCACATATTCGATTGATCGGTACCGTACATTTGATTGATCGGTACTGCACATTCGATTGATCGGTACGTAACATTCGATTAATCGGTAACGAACATTCGATTGATCGGTACCGCACATTCGATTGATCGGTACCGCACATTCGATTGATCGGTATCGTACATTCGATTAATCGGTACTACACATTCGATTGATCGGTACGGAACATTCGATTGATCGGTACCGTACATTCGATTGATCGGTACGGAACATTCGATTGATCGGTACGGAACATTCGATTGATCGGTACCGCACATTCGATTGATCGGTACCGCACATTCGATTGATCGGTACGGAACATTCGATTGATCGGTACTACACATTCGATTGATCGGTACCGTACATTCGATTGATCGGCACCGCACATTCGATTGATCGGTGCGGAACATTCGATTGATCGGTACTACACATTCGATTGATCGGTACCGCACATTCGATTGATCGGTACCGCACATTCGATTGATCGGTATGGAACATTCGATTGGTCGGTAACGAACATTCGATTGATCGGTACCGCACATTCGATTGATCGGTACGGAACATTCGTTTGATCGGTACGGGACATTCGATTGATCGGTACCGCACATTCGATTATCCAGTACGGAACATTCGATTGATCGGTACGGCACATTCGATTGGTCGGTACCGCACATTCGATTGATCGGTACGGAACATTCGATTGATCGGTACGGAACATTCGATTGATCGGTACGGAACATTCGATTGATCGGTACGGAACATTCGATTGATCGGTACGGTACATTCGATTAATCGGTACCATATATTCGATTGATCGGTACCGTACATTCGATTGATCGGTACTGCACATTCGATTGATCGGTACCGTACATTCGATTAATCGGTAACGAACATTCGATTGATCGGTACCGCACATTCGATTGATCGCCACCGCACATTCGATTGATCGGTACGGAACATTCGATTGATCGGTACGGAACATTCGATTGATCGGTACCGCACATTCGATTGATCGGTACTACACATTCGATTGATCGGTACCGTACATTCGATTGATCGGCACCGCACATTCGATTGATCGGTACGGAACATTCGATTGATCGGTACGGAACATTCGATTGATCGGTACGGAACATTCGATTGATCGGTACTACAAATTCGATTGATCGGACACCGCACATTCGATTGATCGGTACCGCACATTCGATTGATCGGTACGGAACATTCGATTAATCGATAACGAACATTCGATTGATCGGTACCGCACATTCGATTGATCGGTACGGAACATTCGTTTGATCGGTACGGGACATTCGATTGACCGGTACCGCACATTCGATTATTCAGTACGGAACATTCGATTGATCGGTACGGCACATTCGATGGATCGGTACCGCACATTCGATTGATCGGTACGGAACATTCGATTGATCGGTACCGCACATTCGATTGATCGGTACGGAACATTCGATTGATCGGTACCGTACATTCGATTAATCGGTACCTTATATTCGATTGATCGGTACCGTACATTCGATTGATCGGTACTGCACATTCGATTGATCGGTACGTAACATTCGATTAATCGGTAACGAACTGTCGATTGATCGGTACCGCACATTCGATTGATCGCCACCGCACATTCGATTGATCGGTGCGGAACATTCGATTGATCGGTACGGAACATTCGATTGATCGGTACCGCACATTCGATTGATCGGTACCGCACATTCGATTGATCGGTATCGCACATTCGATTAATCGGTACTACACATTCGATTGATCGGTACGGAACATTCGATTGATCGGTACGGAACATTCGATTGATCGGTACGGAACATTCGATTGATCGTTACGGAACATTCGATTGGTCGGTACGGAACATTCGATTGATCGGTACGGAACATTCGATTGATCGGTACCGCACATTCGATTGATCGGTACCGCACATTCGATTGATCGGTACTACACATTCGATTGATCGGTACCGTACATTCGATTGATCGGCACCGCACATTCGATTGATCGGTACGGAACATTCGATTGATCGGTACGGAACATTCGATTGATCGGTACCGCACATTCGATTGATCGGTACGGAACATTCGATTGATCGGTACGGAACATTCGATTGATCGGTACTACAAATTCGATTGATCGGACACCGCACATTCGATTGATCGGTACCGCACATTCGATTGATCGGTACGGAACATTCGATTAATCGATAACGAACATTCGATTGATCGGTACCGCACATTCGATTGATCGGTCGGAACATTCGTTTGATCGGTACGGGACATTCGATTGATCGGTACCGCACATTCGATTATTCAGTACGGAACATTCGATTGATCGGTACGGCACATTCGATTGATCGGTACCGCACATTCGATTGATCGGCACCGCACATTCGATTGATCGGTACGGAACATTCGATTGATCGGTACGGAACATTCGATTGATCGGTACCGTACATTCGATTGATCGGTACGGAACATTCGATTGATCGGTACCGTACATTCGATTGATCGGTACTGCACATTCGATTGATCGGTACGTAACATTCGATTAATCGGTAACGAACTGTCGATTGATCGGCACCGCACATTCGATTGATCGGTACGGAACATTCGATTGATCGGTACGGAACATTCGATTGATCGGTACCGCACATTCGATTGATCGGTATCGCACATTCGATTAATCGGTACTACACATTCGATTGATCGGTACGGAACATTCGATTGATCGGTACGGAACATTCGATTGATCGGTACGGAACATTCGATTGATCGGTACGGAACATTCGATTGATCGGTACTACACATTCGATTGATCGGTACCGCACATTCGATTGATCGGTACGGAACATTCGATTGATCGGTACTACACATTCGATTGATCGGTACAGTACATTCGATTGATCGGCACCGCACATTCGATTGATCGGTACGGAACATTCGATTGATCGGTACCGTACATTCGATTGATCGGTACGGAACATTCGATTGATCGGTACGGAACATTCGATTGATCGGTACCGCACATTCGATTGATCGGTACCGCACATTCGATTGATCGGTACGGAACATTCGATTGATCGGTACTACACATTCGATTGATCGGTACCGTACATTCGATTGATCGGCACCGCACATTCGATTGATCGGTGCGGAACATTCGATTGATCGGTACGGAACATTCGATTGATCGGTACCGCACATTCGATTGATCGGTACCGCACATTCGATTGATCGGTACGGAACATTCGATTGATCGGTAACGAACATTCGATTGATCGGTACCGCACATTCGATTGATCGGTACGGAACATTCGTTTGATCGGTACGGGACATTCGATTGATCGGTACCGCACATTCGATTATCCAGTACGGAACATTCGATTGATCGGTACGGCACATTCGATTGGTCGGTACCGCACATTCGATTGATCGGTACGGAACATTCGATTGATCGGTACGGAACATTCGATTGATCGGTACGGAACATTCGATTGATCGGTACGGAACATTCGATTGATCGGTACCGTACATTCGATTAATCGGTACCATATATTCGATTGATCGGTACCGTACATTCGATTGATCGGTACTGCACATTCGATTGATCGGTACCGTACATTCGATTGATCGGTAACGAACATTCGATTGATCGGTACCGCACATTCGATTGATCGCCACCGCACATTCGATTGATCGGTACGGAACATTCGATTGATCGGTACGGAACATTCGATTGATCGGTACCGCACATTCGATTGATCGGTACCGCACATTCGATTGATCGGTACTACACATTCGATTGATCGGTACCGTACATTCGATTGATCGGCACCGCACATTCGATTGATCGGTACGGAACATTCGATTGATCGGTACGGAACATTCGATTGATCGGTACCGCACATTCGATTGATCGGTACGGAACATTCGATTGATCGGTACGGAACATTCGATTGATCGGTACTACAAATTCGATTGATCGGACACCGCACATTCGATTGATCGGTACCGCACATTCGATTGATCGGTACGGAACATTCGATTAATCGATAACGAACATTCGATTGATCGGTACCGCACATTCGATTGATCGGTACGGAACATTCGTTTGATCGGTACGGGACATTCGATTGATCGGTACCGCACATTCGATTATTCAGTACGGAACATTCGATTGATCGGTACGGCACATTCGATTGATCGGTACCGCACA
This sequence comes from Apostichopus japonicus, assembly GCF_037975245.1. Classification (NCBI taxonomy): domain Eukaryota; kingdom Metazoa; phylum Echinodermata; class Holothuroidea; order Aspidochirotida; family Stichopodidae; genus Apostichopus; species Apostichopus japonicus. The sequence goes on from NC_092581.1 coordinate 7,353,330, forward strand.
TTCGATTGATCGGCACCGCACATTCGATTGATCGGTACGGAACATTCGATTGATCGGTACAGTACATTCGATTGATCGGCACCGCACATTCGATTGATCGGTACGGAACATTGGATTGATCGGTACCGTACATTCGATTGATTGGTACCGCACATTCGATTGATCGGTACGGAACATTCGATTAATCGGTAACGAACATTCGATTGATCGGTACCGCACATTCGATTGATCGGTACGGAACATTCGTTTGATCGGTACCGTACATTCGATTAATCGGTACCACATATTCGATTGATCGGTACTGTACATTCGATTGATCGGTACTGCACATTCGATTGATCGGTACGTAACATTCGATTGATCGGTAACGAACATTCGATTGATCGGTACCGCACATTCGATTGATCGCCACCGCACATTCGATTGATCGGTGCGGAACATTCGATTGATCGGTACGGAACATTCGATTGATCGGTACCGCACATTCGATTGATCGGTACCGCACATTCGATTGATCGGTATCGTACATTCGATTAATCGGTACTACACATTTGATTGATCGGTACGGAACATTCGATTGATCGGTACCGTACATTCGATTGTTCGGTACGGAACATTGGATTGATCGGTACGGAACATTCGATTGATCGGTACCGCACATTCGATTGATCGGTACCGCACATTCGATTGATCGGTACTACACATTCGATTGATCGGTACTACACATTCGATTGATCGGTACAGAACATTCGATTGATCGGCACCGCACATTCGATTGATCGGGACGGAACATTCGATTGATCGGTACCGTACATTCGATTGATCGGTACCGCACATTCGATTGATCGGTACGGAACATTCGATTAATCGGTAACGTACATTCGATTGATCGGTACCGCACATTCGATTGATCGGTACGGAACATTCGTTTGATCGGTACGGGACATTCGATTGATCGGTACCGCACATTCGATTATTCAGTACGGAACATTCGATTGATCGGTACGGCACATTCGATTGGTCGGTACGGAACATTCGATTGATCGGTACGGAATATTCGTTTGATCGGTACTGCACATTCGATTGATCGGTACGGAACATTCGTATAATCGGTAACGAACATTCGATTGATCGGTACCACATTTTCCATTGATCAGTGCCGCACATTCGATTAATCGGTAACGAACTTTCGATTGATCGGTACGGAACATTCGATTGATCAATACCGAAAATTCGATTGATCGGTACCGCACATTCGATTGATCGGTACGGAACATTCGTTTGATCGGTACGGGACATTCGATTGATCGGTACCGCACATTCGATTATTCAGTACGGAACATTCGATTGATCGGTACGGAATATTCGTTTGATCGGTACGGAATATTCGTTTGATCGGTACTGCACATTCGATTGATCGGTACGGAACATTCGATTAATCGGTAACGAACATTCGATTGATCGGTACCGCATTTTCCATTGATCAGTGCCGCACATTCGATTAATCGGGAACGAACATTGGATTGATCGGTACCGCACATTCTATTGATCGGTACGGAACATTCGATTGATCGGTACCGTACATTCGATTGATCGGTACGGAACATTCGATTGATCGGTACCGCACATTCGATTGATCGGTGCGGAACATTCGATTGATCGGTACCGCACATTCGATTGATCGGTATCGTACATTCGATTAATCGGTACTACACATTCGATTGATCGGTACGGAACATTCGATTGATCGGTACCGTACATTCGATTGATCGGTACGGAACATTCGATTGATCGGTACGGAACATTCGATTGATCGGTACCGCACATTCGATTGATCGGTACCGCACATTCGATTGATCGGTACGGAACATTCGATTGATCGGTACTACACATTCGATTGATCGGTACCGTACATTCGATTGATCGGCACCGCACATTCGATTGATCGGTGCGGAACATTCGATTGATCGGTACTACACATTCGATTGATCGGTACCGCACATTCGATTGATCGGTACCGCACATTCGATTGATCGGTATGGAACATTCGATTGGTCGGTAACGAACATTCGATTGATCGGTACCGCACATTCGATTGATCGGTACGGAACATTCGTTTGATCGGTACGGGACATTCGATTGATCGGTACCGCACATTCGATTATCCAGTACGGAACATTCGATTGATCGGTACGGCACATTCGATTGGTCGGTACCGCACATTCGATTGATCGGTACGGAACATTCGATTGATCGGTACGGAACATTCGATTGATCGGTACGGAACATTCGATTGATCGGTACGGAACATTCGATTGATCGGTACGGTACATTCGATTAATCGGTACCATATATTCGATTGATCGGTACCGTACATTCGATTGATCGGTACTGCACATTCGATTGATCGGTACCGTACATTCGATTAATCGGTAACGAACATTCGATTGATCGGTACCGCACATTCGATTGATCGCCACCGCACATTCGATTGATCGGTACGGAACATTCGATTGATCGGTACGGAACATTCGATTGATCGGTACCGCACATTCGATTGATCGGTACTACACATTCGATTGATCGGTACCGTACATTCGATTGATCGGCACCGCACATTCGATTGATCGGTACGGAACATTCGATTGATCGGTACGGAACATTCGATTGATCGGTACGGAACATTCGATTGATCGGTACTACAAATTCGATTGATCGGACACCGCACATTCGATTGATCGGTACCGCACATTCGATTGATCGGTACGGAACATTCGATTAATCGATAACGAACATTCGATTGATCGGTACCGCACATTCGATTGATCGGTACGGAACATTCGTTTGATCGGTACGGGACATTCGATTGACCGGTACCGCACATTCGATTATTCAGTACGGAACATTCGATTGATCGGTACGGCACATTCGATGGATCGGTACCGCACATTCGATTGATCGGTACGGAACATTCGATTGATCGGTACCGCACATTCGATTGATCGGTACGGAACATTCGATTGATCGGTACCGTACATTCGATTAATCGGTACCTTATATTCGATTGATCGGTACCGTACATTCGATTGATCGGTACTGCACATTCGATTGATCGGTACGTAACATTCGATTAATCGGTAACGAACTGTCGATTGATCGGTACCGCACATTCGATTGATCGCCACCGCACATTCGATTGATCGGTGCGGAACATTCGATTGATCGGTACGGAACATTCGATTGATCGGTACCGCACATTCGATTGATCGGTACCGCACATTCGATTGATCGGTATCGCACATTCGATTAATCGGTACTACACATTCGATTGATCGGTACGGAACATTCGATTGATCGGTACGGAACATTCGATTGATCGGTACGGAACATTCGATTGATCGTTACGGAACATTCGATTGGTCGGTACGGAACATTCGATTGATCGGTACGGAACATTCGATTGATCGGTACCGCACATTCGATTGATCGGTACCGCACATTCGATTGATCGGTACTACACATTCGATTGATCGGTACCGTACATTCGATTGATCGGCACCGCACATTCGATTGATCGGTACGGAACATTCGATTGATCGGTACGGAACATTCGATTGATCGGTACCGCACATTCGATTGATCGGTACGGAACATTCGATTGATCGGTACGGAACATTCGATTGATCGGTACTACAAATTCGATTGATCGGACACCGCACATTCGATTGATCGGTACCGCACATTCGATTGATCGGTACGGAACATTCGATTAATCGATAACGAACATTCGATTGATCGGTACCGCACATTCGATTGATCGGTCGGAACATTCGTTTGATCGGTACGGGACATTCGATTGATCGGTACCGCACATTCGATTATTCAGTACGGAACATTCGATTGATCGGTACGGCACATTCGATTGATCGGTACCGCACATTCGATTGATCGGCACCGCACATTCGATTGATCGGTACGGAACATTCGATTGATCGGTACGGAACATTCGATTGATCGGTACCGTACATTCGATTGATCGGTACGGAACATTCGATTGATCGGTACCGTACATTCGATTGATCGGTACTGCACATTCGATTGATCGGTACGTAACATTCGATTAATCGGTAACGAACTGTCGATTGATCGGCACCGCACATTCGATTGATCGGTACGGAACATTCGATTGATCGGTACGGAACATTCGATTGATCGGTACCGCACATTCGATTGATCGGTATCGCACATTCGATTAATCGGTACTACACATTCGATTGATCGGTACGGAACATTCGATTGATCGGTACGGAACATTCGATTGATCGGTACGGAACATTCGATTGATCGGTACGGAACATTCGATTGATCGGTACTACACATTCGATTGATCGGTACCGCACATTCGATTGATCGGTACGGAACATTCGATTGATCGGTACTACACATTCGATTGATCGGTACAGTACATTCGATTGATCGGCACCGCACATTCGATTGATCGGTACGGAACATTCGATTGATCGGTACCGTACATTCGATTGATCGGTACGGAACATTCGATTGATCGGTACGGAACATTCGATTGATCGGTACCGCACATTCGATTGATCGGTACCGCACATTCGATTGATCGGTACGGAACATTCGATTGATCGGTACTACACATTCGATTGATCGGTACCGTACATTCGATTGATCGGCACCGCACATTCGATTGATCGGTGCGGAACATTCGATTGATCGGTACGGAACATTCGATTGATCGGTACCGCACATTCGATTGATCGGTACCGCACATTCGATTGATCGGTACGGAACATTCGATTGATCGGTAACGAACATTCGATTGATCGGTACCGCACATTCGATTGATCGGTACGGAACATTCGTTTGATCGGTACGGGACATTCGATTGATCGGTACCGCACATTCGATTATCCAGTACGGAACATTCGATTGATCGGTACGGCACATTCGATTGGTCGGTACCGCACATTCGATTGATCGGTACGGAACATTCGATTGATCGGTACGGAACATTCGATTGATCGGTACGGAACATTCGATTGATCGGTACGGAACATTCGATTGATCGGTACCGTACATTCGATTAATCGGTACCATATATTCGATTGATCGGTACCGTACATTCGATTGATCGGTACTGCACATTCGATTGATCGGTACCGTACATTCGATTGATCGGTAACGAACATTCGATTGATCGGTACCGCACATTCGATTGATCGCCACCGCACATTCGATTGATCGGTACGGAACATTCGATTGATCGGTACGGAACATTCGATTGATCGGTACCGCACATTCGATTGATCGGTACCGCACATTCGATTGATCGGTACTACACATTCGATTGATCGGTACCGTACATTCGATTGATCGGCACCGCACATTCGATTGATCGGTACGGAACATTCGATTGATCGGTACGGAACATTCGATTGATCGGTACCGCACATTCGATTGATCGGTACGGAACATTCGATTGATCGGTACGGAACATTCGATTGATCGGTACTACAAATTCGATTGATCGGACACCGCACATTCGATTGATCGGTACCGCACATTCGATTGATCGGTACGGAACATTCGATTAATCGATAACGAACATTCGATTGATCGGTACCGCACATTCGATTGATCGGTACGGAACATTCGTTTGATCGGTACGGGACATTCGATTGATCGGTACCGCACATTCGATTATTCAGTACGGAACATTCGATTGATCGGTACGGCACATTCGATTGATCGGTACCGCACATTCGATTGATCGGCACCGCACATTCGATTGATCGGTACGGAACATTCGATTGATCGGTACAGTACATTCGATTGATCGGCACCGCACATTCGATTGATCGGTACGGAACATTGGATTGATCGGTACCGTACATTCGATTGATTGGTACCGCACATTCGATTGATCGGTACGGAACATTCGATTAATCGGTAACGAACATTCGATTGATCGGTACCGCACATTCGATTGATCGGTACGGAACATTCGTTTGATCGGTACCGTACATTCGATTAATCGGTACCACATATTCGATTGATCGGTACTGTACATTCGATTGATCGGTACTGCACATTCGATTGATCGGTACGTAACATTCGATTGATCGGTAACGAACATTCGATTGATCGGTACCGCACATTCGATTGATCGCCACCGCACATTCGATTGATCGGTGCGGAACATTCGATTGATCGGTACGGAACATTCGATTGATCGGTACCGCACATTCGATTGATCGGTACCGCACATTCGATTGATCGGTATCGTACATTCGATTAATCGGTACTACACATTTGATTGATCGGTACGGAACATTCGATTGATCGGTACCGTACATTCGATTGTTCGGTACGGAACATTGGATTGATCGGTACGGAACATTCGATTGATCGGTACCGCACATTCGATTGATCGGTACCGCACATTCGATTGATCGGTACTACACATTCGATTGATCGGTACTACACATTCGATTGATCGGTACAGAACATTCGATTGATCGGCACCGCACATTCGATTGATCGGGACGGAACATTCGATTGATCGGTACCGTACATTCGATTGATCGGTACCGCACATTCGATTGATCGGTACGGAACATTCGATTAATCGGTAACGTACATTCGATTGATCGGTACCGCACATTCGATTGATCGGTACGGAACATTCGTTTGATCGGTACGGGACATTCGATTGATCGGTACCGCACATTCGATTATTCAGTACGGAACATTCGATTGATCGGTACGGCACATTCGATTGGTCGGTACGGAACATTCGATTGATCGGTACGGAATATTCGTTTGATCGGTACTGCACATTCGATTGATCGGTACGGAACATTCGTATAATCGGTAACGAACATTCGATTGATCGGTACCACATTTTCCATTGATCAGTGCCGCACATTCGATTAATCGGTAACGAACTTTCGATTGATCGGTACGGAACATTCGATTGATCAATACCGAAAATTCGATTGATCGGTACCGCACATTCGATTGATCGGTACGGAACATTCGTTTGATCGGTACGGGACATTCGATTGATCGGTACCGCACATTCGATTATTCAGTACGGAACATTCGATTGATCGGTACGGAATATTCGTTTGATCGGTACGGAATATTCGTTTGATCGGTACTGCACATTCGATTGATCGGTACGGAACATTCGATTAATCGGTAACGAACATTCGATTGATCGGTACCGCATTTTCCATTGATCAGTGCCGCACATTCGATTAATCGGGAACGAACATTGGATTGATCGGTACCGCACATTCTATTGATCGGTACGGAACATTCGATTGATCGGTACCGTACATTCGATTGATCGGTACGGAACATTCGATTGATCGGTACCGCACATTCGATTGATCGGTGCGGAACATTCGATTGATCGGTACCGTACATTCGATTGATCGGTACGGAACATTCGATTGATCGGTACCGCATATTCGATTGATCGGTACCGTACATTCGATTAATCGGTACCAAACATTCGATTGATCGGTACGGAACATTCGATTGATCGGTACCGCTCATTCGATTGATCGGTACCGTACATTCGATTAATCGGTACGGAAAATTCGATTGATCGGTATGGAACATTCGATTGATCGGTACCGTACATTCGATTGATCGGTACTGCACATTCGATTGATCGGTACTGCACATTCGATTAATCGGTAACTAACATTCGATTGATCGGCACCGCACATTCGATTGATCGGCACCGCACATTCCATTGATCGGTACGGAACATTCGATTGATCGGTACGGAACATTCGATTGATCGGTACCGCACATTCGATTGATCGGTACCGCACATTCGATTGATCGGTATCGTACATTCTATTAATCGGTACTACACATTCGATTGATCGGTACCGCACATTCGATTGATCGGTACGGAACATTCGATTAATCGGTACTACACATTCGATTGATCGGTACGGAACATTCGATTGATCGGTACGGAACATTCGATTGATCGGTACGGAACATTCGATTGATCGGTACGGAACATTCGATTGATCGGTACTACACATTCGATTGATCGGTACCGCACATTCGATTGATCGGTACGGAACATTCGATTGATCGGTACTACACATTCGATTGATCGGTACAGTACATTCGATTGATCGGCACCGCACATTCGATTGATCGGTACGGAACATTCGATTGATCGGTACCGTACATTCGATTGATCGGTACGGAACATTCGATTGATCGGTACGGAACATTCGATTGATCGGTACCGCACATTCGATTGATCGGTACCGCACATTCGATTGATCGGTACGGAACATTCGATTGATCGGTACTACACATTCGATTGATCGGTACCGTACATTCGATTGATCGGCACCGCACATTCGATTGATCGGTGCGGAACATTCGATTGATCGGTACGGAACATTCGATTGATCGGTACCGCACATTCGATTGATCGGTACCGCACATTCGATTGATCGGTACGGAACATTCGATTGATCGGTAACGAACATTCGATTGATCGGTACCGCACATTCGATTGATCGGTACGGAACATTCGTTTGATCGGTACGGGACATTCGATTGATCGGTACCGCACATTCGATTATCCAGTACGGAACATTCGATTGATCGGTACGGCACATTCGATTGGTCGGTACCGCACATTCGATTGATCGGTACGGAACATTCGATTGATCGGTACGGAACAATCGATTGATCGGTACGGAACATTCGATTGATCGGTACGGAACATTCGATTGATCGGTACCGTACATTCGATTAATCGGTACCATATATTCGATTGATCGGTACCGTACATTCGATTGATCGGTACTGCACATTCGATTGATCGGTACCGTACATTCGATTAATCGGTAACGAACATTCGATTGATCGGTACCGCACATTCGATTGATCGCCACCGCACATTCGATTGATCGGTACGGAACATTCGATTGATCGGTACGGAACATTCGATTGATCGGTACCGCACATTCGATTGATCGGTACCGCACATTCGATTGATCGGTACTACACATTCGATTGATCGGTACCGTACATTCGATTGATCGGCACCGCACATTCGATTGATCGGTACGGAACATTCGATTGATCGGTACGGAACATTCGATTGATCGGTACCGCACATTCGATTGATCGGTACGGAACATTCGATTGATCGGTACGGAACATTCGATTGATCGGTACTACAAATTCGATTGATCGGACACCGCACATTCGATTGATCGGTACCGCACATTCGATTGATCGGTACGGAACATTCGATTAATCGATAACGAACATTCGATTGATCGGTACCGCACATTCGATTGATCGGTACGGAACATTCGTTTGATCGGTACGGGACATTCGATTGATCGGTACCGCACATTCGATTATTCAGTACGGAACATTCGATTGATCGGTACGGCACATTCGATTGATCGGTACCGCACATTCGATTGATCGGCACCGCACATTCGATTGATCGGTACGGAACATTCGATTGATCGGTACAGTACATTCGATTGATCGGCACCGCACATTCGATTGATCGGTACGGAACATTGGATTGATCGGTACCGTACATTCGATTGATTGGTACCGCACATTCGATTGATCGGTACGGAACATTCGATTAATCGGTAACGAACATTCGATTGATCGGTACCGCACATTCGATTGATCGGTACGGAACATTCGATTGATCGGTACCGTACATTCGATTAATCGGTACCACATATTCGATTGATCGGTACCGTACATTCGATTGATCGGTACTGCACATTCGATTGATCGGTACGTAACATTCGATTAATCGGTAACGAACATTCGATTGATCGGTACCGCACATTCGATTGATCGCCACCGCACATTCGATTGATCGGTGCGGAACATTCGATTGATCGGTACGGAACATTCGATTGATCGGTACCGCACATTCGATTGATCGGTACCGCACATTCGATTGATCGGTATCGTACATTCGATTAATCGGTACTACACATTTGATTGATCGGTACGGAACATTCGATTGATCGGTACCGTACATTCGATAGTTCGGTACGGAACATTGGATTGATCGGTACGGAACATTCGATTGATCGGTAATGCACATTCGATTGATCGGTACCGCACATTCGATTGATCGGTACTACACATTCGATTGATCGGTACTACACATTCGATTGATCGGTACAGAACATTCGATTGATCGGCACCGCACATTCGATTGATCGGTACGGAACATTCGATTGATCGGTACCGTACATTCGATTGATCGGTACCGCACATTCGATTGATCGGTACGGAACATTCGATTAATCGGTAACGAACATTCGATTGATCGGTACCGCACATTCGATTGATCGGTACGGAACATTCGTTTGATCGGTACGGGACATTCGATTGATCGGTACCGCACATTCGATTATTCAGTACGGAACATTCGATTGATCGGTACGGCACATTCGATTGGTCGGTACGGAACATTCGATTGATCGGTACGGAATATTCGTTTGATCGGTACTGCACATTCGATTGATCGGTACGGAACATTCGTATAATCGGTAACGAACATTCGATTGATCGGTACCACATTTTCCATTGATCAGTGCCGCACATTCGATTAATCGGTAACGAACTTTCGATTGATCGGTACGGAACATTCGATTGATCAATACCGAAAATTCGATTGATCGGTACCGCACATTCGATTGATCGGTACGGAACATTCGTTTGATCGGTACGGGACATTCGATTGATCGGTACCGCACATTCGATTATTCAGTACGGAACATTCGATTGATCGGTACGGAATATTCGTTTGATCGGTACGGAATATTCGTTTGATCGGTACTGCACATTCGATTGATCGGTACGGAACATTCGATTAATCGGTAACGAACATTCGATTGATCGGTACCGCATTTTCCATTGATCAGTGCCGCACATTCGATTAATCGGGAACGAACATTGGATTGATCGGTACCGCACATTCGATTGATCGGTACGGAACATTCGATTGATCGGTACCGTACATTCGATTGATCGGTACGGAACATTCGATTGATCGGTACCGCACATTCGATTGATCGGTGCGGAACATTCGATTGATCGGTACCGTACATTCGATTGATCGGTACGGAACATTCGATTGATCGGTACCGCATATTCGATTGATCGGTACCGTACATTCGATTAATCGGTACCAAACATTCGATTGATCGGTACGGAACATTCGATTGATCGGTACCGCTCATTCGATTGATCGGTACCGTACATTCGATTAATCGGTACGGAAAATTCGATTGATCGGTATGGAACATTCGATTGATCGGTACCGTACATTCGATTGATCGGTACTGCACATTCGATTGATCGGTACTGCACATTCGATTAATCGGTAACGAACATTCGATTGATCGGTACCGCACATTCGATTGATCGGCACCGCACATTCCATTGATCGGTACGGAACATTCGATTGATCGGTACGGAACATTCGATTGATCGGTACCGCACATTCGATTGATCGGTACCGCACATTCGATTGATCGGTATCGTACATTCTATTAATTGGTACTACACATTCGATTGATCGGTACGGCACATTCGATTGATCGGTACGGAACATTCGATTGATCGGTACCGTACATTCGATGAATCGGTACCACATATTCGATTGATCGGTACCGTACATTCGATTGATCGGTACTGCACATTCGATTGATCGGTACGTAACATTCGATTAATCGGTAACGAACATTCGATTGATCGGTACGGAACATTCGATTGATCGGTACCGTACATTCGATTGTTCGGTACGGAACATTGGATTGATCGGTACGGAACATTGGATTGATCGGTACGGAACATTCGATTGATCGGTACGGAACATTCGATTGATCGGTACCGTACATTCGATTGTTCGGTACGGAACATTGGATTGATCGGTACGGAACATTCGATTGATCGGTACCGCACATTCGATTGATCGGTACCGCACATTCGATTGATCGGTACTACACATTCGATTGATCGGTACTACACATTCGATTGATCGGTACAGAACATTCGATTGATCGGCACCGCACATTCGATTGATCGGTACGGAACATTCGATTGATCGGTACCGTACATTCGATTGATCGGTACCGCACATTCGATTGATCGGTACGGAACATTCGATTAATCGGTAACGAACATTCGATTGATCGGTACCGCACATTCGATTGATCGGTACGGAACATTCGTTTGATCGGTACGGGACATTCGATTGATCGGTACCGCACATTCGATTATTCAGTACGGAACATTCGATTGATCGGTACGGCACATTCGATTGGTCGGTACGGAACATTCGATTGATCGGTACGGAATATTCGTTTGATCGGTACTGCACATTCGATTGATCGGTACGGAACATTCGTATAATCGGTAACGAACATTCGATTGATCGGTACCACATTTTCCATTGATCGGTGCCGCACATTCGATTAATCGGTAACGAACTTTCGATTGATCGGTACGGAACATTCGATTGATCAATACCGAAAATTCGATTGATCGGTACCGCACATTCGATTATTCAGTACGGAACATTCGATTGATCGGTACGGAATATTCGTTTGATCGGTACGGAATATTCGTTTGATCGGTACTGCACATTCGATTGATCGGTACGGAACATTCGATTAATCGGTAACGAACATTCGATTGATCGGTACCGCATTTTCCATTGATCAGTGCCGCACATTCGATTAATCGGGACCGAACATTCGATTGATCGGTACCGCACATTCGATTGATCGGTACGGAACATTCGATTGATCGGTACCGTACATTCGATTGATCGGTACGGAACATTCGATTGATCGGTACCGCATATTCGATTGATCGGTACCGTACATTCGATTAATCGGTACCAAACATTCGATTGATCGGTACGGAACATTCGATTGATCGGTACCGCTCATTCGATTGATCGGTACCGTACATTCGATTAATCGGTACGGAAAATTCGATTGATCGGTATGGAACATTCGATTGATCGGTACCGTACATTCGATTGATCGGTACTGCACATTCGATTGATCGGTACTGCACATTCGATTAATCGGTAACGAACATTCGATTGATCGGTACCGCACATTCGATTGATCGGCACCGCACATTCCATTGATCGGTACGGAACATTCGATTGATCGGTACGGAATATTCGATTGGTCGGTACCGCACATTCGATTGATCGGTACGGAACATTCGATTGATCGGTACGGAACATTCGATTGATCGGTACGGAACATTCGATTGATCGGTACGGAACGTTCGATTGATCGGTACCGTACATTCGATTAATCGGTACCATATATTCGATTGATCGGTACCGTACATTCGATTGATCGGTACGGAACATTCGATTGATCGGTACCGAACATTCGATTGATCGGTACGGAACATTCGATTGATCGGTACGGAACATTCGATTAATCGGTAACGAACATTCGATTGATCGGTACCGCACATTCGATTGATCGGTACGGAACATTCGTTTGATCGGTACGGGACATTCGATTGATCGGTACCGCACATTCGATTATTCAGTACGGAACATTCGATTGATCGGTACCGCACATTCGATTGATCGGTACCGCACATTCGATTGATCGGTACGGAACATTCGATTGATCGGTACGGAACATTCGATTGATCGGTACCGCACATTCGATTGATCGGTACGGAACATTCGATTGATCGGTACCGTACATTCGATTAATCGGTACCACATATTCGATTGATCGGTACCGTACATTCGATTGATCGGTACGTAACATTCGATTAATCGGTAACGAACTGTCGATTGATCGGTACCGCACATTCGATTGATCGCCACCGCACATTCGATTGATCGGTGCGGAACATTCGATTGATCGGTACGGAACATTCGATTGATCGGTACCGCACATTCGATTGATCGGTACCGCACATTCGATTGATCGGTATCGCACATTCGATTAATCGGTACTACACATTCGATTGATCGGTACGGAACATTCGATTGATCGGCACCGTACATTCGATTGATCGGTACGGAACATTCGATTGATCGGTACGGAACATTCGATTGATCGGTACCGCACATTCGATTGATCGGTACGGAACATTCGATTGATCGGTACTACACATTCGATTGATCGGTACAGTACATTCGATTGATCGGCACCGCACATTCGATTGATCGGTACGGAACATTCGATTGATCGGTACCGTACATTCGATTGATTGGTACCGCACATTCGATTGATCGGTACGGAATATTCGATTAATCGGTAACGAACATTCGATTGATCGGTACCGCACATTCGATTGATCGGTACGGAACATTCGTTTGATCGGTACGGGACATTCGATTGATCGGTACCGCACATTCGATTATTCAGTACGGAACATTCGATTGATCGGTACGGCACATTCGATTGGTCGGTACGGAACATTCGATTGATCGGTGCGGAATATTCGTTTGATCGGTACTGCACATTCGATTGATCGGTACGGAACATTCGATTGATCGGTACGGAACATTCGATTGATCGGTACGGAACATTCGATGGATCGGTACGGAACATTCGATTGATCGGTACGGAATATTCGTTTGATCGGTACTGCACATTCGATTGATCGGTACGGAACATTCGATTGATCGGTACCGCACATTCGATTGATCGGTACCGCACATTCGATTGATCGGTACTACACATTCGATTGATCGGTACCGTACATTCGATTGATCGGCACCGCACATTCGATTGATCGGTACGGAACATTCGATTGATCGGTACGGAACATTCGATTGATCGGTACCGCACATTCGATTGATCGGTACGGAACATTCGATTGATCGGTACTGCACATTCGATTGATCGGTATGTAACATTCGATTAATCGGTAACGAACTGTCGATTAATCGGTACCACATATTCGATTGATCGGTACCGTACATTCGATTGATCGGTACTGCACATTCGATTGATCGGTATGTAACATTCGATTAATCGGTAACGAACTGTCGATTGATCGGTACCGCACATTCGATTGATCGCCACCGTTCATTCGATTGATCGGTGCGGAACATTCGATTGATCGGTACGGAACATTCGATTGATCGGTACCGCACATTCGATTGATCGGTACCGCACATTCGATTGATCGGTATCGTACATTCGATTAATCGGTACTACACATTCGATTGATCGGTACGGAACATTCGATTGATCGGTACCGTACATTCGATTGATCGGTACGGAACATTCGATTGATCGGTACGGAACATTCGATTGATCGGTACCGCACATTCGATTGATCGGTACCGCACATTCGATTGATCGGTACGGAACATTCGATTGATCGGTACGGAACATTCGATTGATCGGTACAGTACATTCGATTGATCGGCACCGCACATTCGATTGATCGGTACGGAACATTCGATTGATCGGTACCGCACATTCGATTGATCGGTACCGCACATTCGAATGATCGGTACGGAACATTCGATTAATCGGAAACGAACATTCGATTGATCGGTACCGCACATTCGATTATTCAGTACGGAACATTCGATTGATCGGTACGGCACATTCGATTGGTCGGTACGGAACATTCGATTGATCGGTACGGAATATTCGTTTGATCGGGACTGCACATTCGACTGATCGGTACGGAACATTCGATTGATCGGTACGGAACATTCGATTGATCGGTACGGAACATTCGATTGATCGGTACGGAACATTCGATTGATCGGTACGGAATATTCGTTTGATCGGTACTGCACATTCGATTGATCGGTACCGCACTTTCCATTGATCAGTGCCGCACATTCGATTAATCGGTAACGAACTTTCGATTGATCGGTACGGAACATTCGATTGATCAATACCGAACATTAGATTGATCGGTACCGCACATTCGATTGATCGGTACCGCACATTCGATTGATCGGTACGGAACATTCGATTAATCGGAACCACACATTCGATTGATCGGTACGGAACATTCGATTGATCGGTACGGAACATTCGTTCGATCGGTACGGGATATTCGATTGATCGGTACCGCACATTCGATTATTCAGTACGGAACATTCGATTGATCGGTACGGCATATTCGATTGGTCGGTACCGCACATTCGATTGATCGGTACGGAACATTCGATTGATCGGTACGGAACATTCGATTGATCGGTACGGAACATTCGATTGATCGGTACGGAACATTCGATTGATCGGTACCGTACATTCGATTAATCGGTACCACATATTCGATTGATCGGTCCCGTACATTCGATTGATCGGTACGGAACATTCGATTGATCGGTACCGTACATTCGATTAATCGGTAACGAACATTCGATTGATCGGTACCGCACATTCGATTGATCGCCACCGCACATTCGATTGATCGGTACTACACATTCGATTGATCGGGAACGAACATTCGATTCATCGGCACCGCACATTCGATTGATCGGTGCGGAACATTCGATTGATCGGTACGGAACATTCGATTGATCGGTACTACAAATTCGATTGATCGGTACCGTACATTCGATTGATCGGTACCGCACATTCGATTGATCGGTACGGAACATTCGATTGATCGGTACCGCACATTCGATTGATCGGTACGGAACATTCGATTGATCGGTACGGAACATTCGATTGATCGGTACTACACATTCGATTGATCGGTACGGAACATTCGATTGATCGGTACCGCACATTCGATTGATCGGTACCGCACATTCGATTGATCGGTACTACACATTCGATTGATCGGTACTACACATTCGATTGATCGGTACAGAACATTCGATTGATCGGCACCGCACATTCGATTGATCGGTACGGAACATTCGATTGATCGGTACCGTACATTCGATTGATCGGTACCGCACATTCGATTGATCGGTACGGAACATTCGATTAATCGGTAACGAACATTCGATTGATCGGTACCGCACATTCGATTGATCGGTACGGAACATTCGTTTGATCGGTACGGGACATTCGATTGATCGGTACCGCACATTCGATTATTCAGTACGGAACATTCGATTGATCGGTACGGCACATTCGATTGGTCGGTACGGAACATTCGATTGATCGGTACGGAATATTCGTTTGATCGGTACTGCACATTCGATTGATCGGTACGGAACATTCGTATAATCGGTAACGAACATTCGATTGATCGGTACCACATTTTCCATTGATCGGTGCCGCACATTCGATTAATCGGTAACGAACTTTCGATTGATCGGTACGGAACATTCGATTGATCAATACCGAAAATTCGATTGATCGGTACCGCACATTCGATTATTCAGTACGGAACATTCGATTGATCGGTACGGAATATTCGTTTGATCGGTACGGAATATTCGTTTGATCGGTACTGCACATTCGATTGATCGGTACGGAACATTCGATTAATCGGTAACGAACATTCGATTGATCGGTACCGCATTTTCCATTGATCAGTGCCGCACATTCGATTAATCGGGACCGAACATTCGATTGATCGGTACCGCACATTCGATTGATCGGTACGGAACATTCGATTGATCGGTACCGTACATTCGATTGATCGGTACGGAACATTCGATTGATCGGTACCGCATATTCGATTGATCGGTACCGTACATTCGATTAATCGGTACCAAACATTCGATTGATCGGTACGGAACATTCGATTGATCGGTACCGCTCATTCGATTGATCGGTACCGTACATTCGATTAATCGGTACGGAAAATTCGATTGATCGGTATGGAACATTCGATTGATCGGTACCGTACATTCGATTGATCGGTACTGCACATTCGATTGATCGGTACTGCACATTCGATTAATCGGTAACGAACATTCGATTGATCGGTACCGCACATTCGATTGATCGGCACCGCACATTCCATTGATCGGTACGGAACATTCGATTGATCGGTACGGAATATTCGATTGGTCGGTACCGCACATTCGATTGATCGGTACGGAACATTCGATTGATCGGTACGGAACATTCGATTGATCGGTACGGAACATTCGATTGATCGGTACGGAACGTTCGATTGATCGGTACCGTACATTCGATTAATCGGTACCATATATTCGATTGATCGGTACCGTACATTCGATTGATCGGTACGGAACATTCGATTGATCGGTACCGAACATTCGATTGATCGGTACGGAACATTCGATTGATCGGTACGGAACATTCGATTAATCGGTAACGAACATTCGATTGATCGGTACCGCACATTCGATTGATCGGTACGGAACATTCGTTTGATCGGTACGGGACATTCGATTGATCGGTACCGCACATTCGATTATTCAGTACGGAACATTCGATTGATCGGTACCGCACATTCGATTGATCGGTACCGCACATTCGATTGATCGGTACGGAACATTCGATTGATCGGTACGGAACATTCGATTGATCGGTACCGCACATTCGATTGATCGGTACGGAACATTCGATTGATCGGTACCGTACATTCGATTAATCGGTACCACATATTCGATTGATCGGTACCGTACATTCGATTGATCGGTACGTAACATTCGATTAATCGGTAACGAACTGTCGATTGATCGGTACCGCACATTCGATTGATCGCCACCGCACATTCGATTGATCGGTGCGGAACATTCGATTGATCGGTACGGAACATTCGATTGATCGGTACCGCACATTCGATTGATCGGTACCGCACATTCGATTGATCGGTATCGCACATTCGATTAATCGGTACTACACATTCGATTGATCGGTACGGAACATTCGATTGATCGGCACCGTACATTCGATTGATCGGTACGGAACATTCGATTGATCGGTACGGAACATTCGATTGATCGGTACCGCACATTCGATTGATCGGTACGGAACATTCGATTGATCGGTACTACACATTCGATTGATCGGTACAGTACATTCGATTGATCGGCACCGCACATTCGATTGATCGGTACGGAACATTCGATTGATCGGTACCGTACATTCGATTGATTGGTACCGCACATTCGATTGATCGGTACGGAATATTCGATTAATCGGTAACGAACATTCGATTGATCGGTACCGCACATTCGATTGATCGGTACGGAACATTCGTTTGATCGGTACGGGACATTCGATTGATCGGTACCGCACATTCGATTATTCAGTACGGAACATTCGATTGATCGGTACGGCACATTCGATTGGTCGGTACGGAACATTCGATTGATCGGTGCGGAATATTCGTTTGATCGGTACTGCACATTCGATTGATCGGTACGGAACATTCGATTGATCGGTACGGAACATTCGATTGATCGGTACGGAACATTCGATGGATCGGTACGGAACATTCGATTGATCGGTACGGAATATTCGTTTGATCGGTACTGCACATTCGATTGATCGGTACGGAACATTCGATTGATCGGTACCGCACATTCGATTGATCGGTACCGCACATTCGATTGATCGGTACTACACATTCGATTGATCGGTACCGTACATTCGATTGATCGGCACCGCACATTCGATTGATCGGTACGGAACATTCGATTGATCGGTACGGAACATTCGATTGATCGGTACCGCACATTCGATTGATCGGTACGGAACATTCGATTGATCGGTACTGCACATTCGATTGATCGGTATGTAACATTCGATTAATCGGTAACGAACTGTCGATTAATCGGTACCACATATTCGATTGATCGGTACCGTACATTCGATTGATCGGTACTGCACATTCGATTGATCGGTATGTAACATTCGATTAATCGGTAACGAACTGTCGATTGATCGGTACCGCACATTCGATTGATCGCCACCGTTCATTCGATTGATCGGTGCGGAACATTCGATTGATCGGTACGGAACATTCGATTGATCGGTACCGCACATTCGATTGATCGGTACCGCACATTCGATTGATCGGTATCGTACATTCGATTAATCGGTACTACACATTCGATTGATCGGTACGGAACATTCGATTGATCGGTACCGTACATTCGATTGATCGGTACGGAACATTCGATTGATCGGTACGGAACATTCGATTGATCGGTACCGCACATTCGATTGATCGGTACCGCACATTCGATTGATCGGTACGGAACATTCGATTGATCGGTACGGAACATTCGATTGATCGGTACAGTACATTCGATTGATCGGCACCGCACATTCGATTGATCGGTACGGAACATTCGATTGATCGGTACCGCACATTCGATTGATCGGTACCGCACATTCGATTGATCGGTACGGAACATTCGATTAATCGGAAACGAACATTCGATTGATCGGTACCGCACATTCGATTATTCAGTACGGAACATTCGATTGATCGGTACGGCACATTCGATTGGTCGGTACGGAACATTCGATTGATCGGTACGGAATATTCGTTTGATCGGGACTGCACATTCGACTGATCGGTACGGAACATTCGATTGATCGGTACGGAACATTCGATTGATCGGTACGGAACATTCGATTGATCGGTACGGAACATTCGATTGATCGGTACGGAATATTCGTTTGATCGGTACTGCACATTCGATTGATCGGTACCGCACTTTCCATTGATCAGTGCCGCACATTCGATTAATCGGTAACGAACTTTCGATTGATCGGTACGGAACATTCGATTGATCAATACCGAACATTAGATTGATCGGTACCGCACATTCGATTGATCGGTACCGCACATTCGATTGATCGGTACGGAACATTCGATTAATCGGAACCACACATTCGATTGATCGGTACGGAACATTCGATTGATCGGTACGGAACATTCGTTCGATCGGTACGGGATATTCGATTGATCGGTACCGCACATTCGATTATTCAGTACGGAACATTCGATTGATCGGTACGGCATATTCGATTGGTCGGTACCGCACATTCGATTGATCGGTACGGAACATTCGATTGATCGGTACGGAACATTCGATTGATCGGTACGGAACATTCGATTGATCGGTACGGAACATTCGATTGATCGGTACCGTACATTCGATTAATCGGTACCACATATTCGATTGATCGGTCCCGTACATTCGATTGATCGGTACGGAACATTCGATTGATCGGTACCGTACATTCGATTAATCGGTAACGAACATTCGATTGATCGGTACCGCACATTCGATTGATCGCCACCGCACATTCGATTGATCGGTACTACACATTCGATTGATCGGGAACGAACATTCGATTCATCGGCACCGCACATTCGATTGATCGGTGCGGAACATTCGATTGATCGGTACGGAACATTCGATTGATCGGTACTACAAATTCGATTGATCGGTACCGTACATTCGATTGATCGGTACCGCACATTCGATTGATCGGTACGGAACATTCGATTGATCGGTACCGCACATTCGATTGATCGGTACGGAACATTCGATTGATCGGTACGGAACATTCGATTGATCGGTACTACACATTCGATTGATCGGTACCGTACATTCGATTGATCGGCACCGCACATTCGATTGATCGGTGCGGAACATTCGATTGATCGGTACGGAACATTCGATTGATCGGTACCGCACATTCGATTGATCGGTACCGCACATTCGATTGATCGGTACCGTACATTCGATTAATCGGTACGGAACATTCGATTGATCGGTACGGAACATTCGATTGATCGGTAACGTACATTCGATTGATCGGTACGGAACATTCGATTGATCGGTACGGAACATTCGATTGATCGGTACCGCACATTCGATTGATCGGTACGGAACATTCGATTGATCGGTACGGAACATTCGATTGATCGGTACGGAACATTCGATTGATCGGTACGGAATATTCGTTTGATCGGTACTGCACATTCGATTGATCGGTACCGCATTTTTCATTGATCAGTGCCGCACATTCGATTAATCGGTAACGAACTTTCGATTGATCGGTACGGAACATTCGATTGATCAATACCGAACATTCGATTGATCGGTACCGCACATTCGATTGATCGGTACCGTACATTCGATTGATCGGTACGGAACATTCGATTGATCGGTACCGCACATTCGATTGATCGGTACCGCACATTCGATTAATCGGTACCGCACATTCGATTGATCGATACGGAACATTCGATTAATCGGGAACGAACATTCGATTGATCGGTACCGCACATTCGATTGATCGGTACGGAACATTCGATTGATCGGTACCGTACATTCGATTGATCGGTACGGAACATTCGATTGATCGTTACCGCACATTCGATTGATCGGTACCGTACATTCGATTAATCGGTACCAAACATTCGATTGATCGGTACGGAACATTCGATTGATCGGTACCGCACATTCGATTGATCGGTACGGAACATTCGAATGATCGGTACGGAACATTCGATTGATCGGTACTACACATTCGATTGATCGGTACCGTACATTCGATTGATCGGCACCGCACATTCGATTGATCGGTGCGGAACATTCGATTGATCGGTACGGAACATTCGATTGATCGGTACCGCACATTCGATTGATCGGTACCGCACATTCGATTGATCGGTACCGTACATTCGATTAATCGGTACTACACATTCGATTGATCGGTACGGAACATTCGATTGATCGGTACCGTACATTCGATTGATCGGTACGGAACATTCGATTGATCGGTACGGAACATTTGATTGATCGGTACCGCACATTCGATTGATCGGTACCGCACATTCGATTGATCGGTACGGAACATTCGATTGATCGGTACTACACATTCGATTGATCGGTACCGTACATTCGATTGATCGGCACCGCACATTCGATTGATCGGTACGGAACATTCGATTGATCGGTACGGAACATTCGATTGATCGGTACCGCACATTCGATTGATCGGTACGGAACATTCGATTGATCGGTACGGAACATTCGATTGATCGGTTCTACAAATTCAATTGATCGGTACCGTACATTCGATTGATCGGTACCGCACATTCGATTGATCGGTACGGAACATTCGATTAATCGGTAACGAACATTTGGTTGATCGGTACCGCACATTCGATTGATCGGTACGGAACATTCGTTTGATCGGTACGGGACATTCGATTGATCGGTACCGCACATTCGATTATTCCGTACGGAACATTCGATTGATCGGTACGGCACATTCGATTGGTCGGTACCGCACATTCGATTGATCAGTACGGAACATTCGATTGATCGGTACGGAACATTCGATTGATCGGTACTGCACATTCGATTGATCGGTACGGAACATTCGATTGATCGGTACCGTACATTCGATTAATCGGTACCACATATTCGATTGATCGGTACCGTACATTCGATTGATTGGTACTGCACATTCGATTGATCGGTACCGTACATTCGATTGATCGGTAACGAACATTCGATTGATCGGTACCGTACATTCGATTGATCGGCACCGCACATTCGATTGATCGGTACGGAACATTCGATTGATCGGTACCGCACATTCGATTGATCGTTACGGAACATTCGATTGATCGGTACGGAACATTCGATTGATCGGTACGGAACATTCGATTGATCGGTACGGAACATTCGATTGATCGGTACGGAATATTCGTTTGATCGGTACTGCACATTCGATTGATCGGTACCGCATTTTCCATTGATCAGTGCCGCACATTCGATTAATCGGTAACGAACTTTCGATTGATCGGTACGGAACATTCGATTGATCAATACCGAACATTCGATCGATCGGTACCGCACATTCGATTGATCGGTACCGCACATTCGATTGATCGGTACGGAACATTCGATTGATCGGTACCGCACATTCGATTGATCGGTACCGTACATTCGATTAATCGGTACCACACATTCGATTGATCGGTACGGACCATTCGATTGATCGTTACCGTACATTCGATTGATCGGTACCGCACATTCGATTGATCGGTACGGAACATTCGATTAATCGGGAACGAACATTCGATTGATCGGTACCGCACATTCGATTGATCGATACGGAACATTCGATTGATCGGTACGGAACATTCGATTGATCGGTACCGCACATTCGATTGATCGGTGCGGAACATTCGATTGATCGGTACGGAACATTCGATTGATCGGTACCGCACATTCGATTGATCGGTACCGCACATTTGATTGATCGGTACCGTACATTCGATTAATCGGTACTACACATTCGATTGATCGGTACGGAACATTCGATTGATCGGTACCGTACATTCGATTGATCGGTACGGAACATTCGATTGATCGGTACGGAACATTCGATTGATCGGTACCGCACATTCGATTGATCGGTACGGAACATTCGATTGATCGGTACGGAACATTCGATTGATCGGTACGGAACATTCGATTGATCGGTACGGAATATTCGTTTGATCGGTACTGCACATTCGATTGATCGGTACCGCATTTTCCATTGATCAGTGCCGCACATTCGATTAATCGGTAACGAACTTTCGATTGATCGGTACGGAACATTCGATTGATCGATACGGAACATTCGATTGATCGGTACGGAACATTCGATTGATCGGTACGGAACATTCGATTGATCGGTACCGCACATTCGATTGATCGGTACCGTACATTCGATTGATCGGTACGGAACATTCGATTGATCGGTACCGTACATTCGATTGATCGGTACCGCACATTCGATTAATCGGTACCGCACATTCGATTGATCGATACGGAACATTCGATTGATCGGGAACGAACATTCGATTGATCGGTACCGCACATTCGATTGATCGGTACGGAACATTCGATTGATCGGTACCGTACATTCGATTGATCGGTACGGAACATTCGATTGATCGTTACCGCACATTCGATTGATCGGTACCGTACATTCGATTAATCGGTACCAAACATTCGATTGATCGGTACGGAACATTCGATTGATCGGTACCGCACATTCGATTGATCGGTACGGAACATTCGATTGATCGGTACTACACATTCGATTGATCGGTACTACACATTCGATTGATCGGTACCGTACATTCGATTGATCGGCAGCGCACATTCGATTGATCGGTGCGGAACATTCGATTGATCGGTACGGAATATTCGATTGATCGGTACCGCACATTCGATTGATCTTTACCGCACATTCGATTGATCGGTACCGCATATTCGATTAATCGGTACTACACATTCGATTGATCGGTACGGAACATTCGATTGATCGGTACCGTACATTCGATTGATCGGTACGGAACATTCGATTGATCGGTACGGAACATTCGATTGATCGGTACCGCACATTCGATTGATCGGTACCGCACATTCGATTGATCGGTACGGAACATTCGATTGATCGGTACTACACATTCGATTGATCGGTACCGTACATTCGATTGATTGGCACCGCACATTCGATTGATCGGTACGGAACATTCGATTGATCGGTACGGAACATTCGATTGATCGGTACCGCACATTCGATTGATCGGTACGGAACATTCGATTGATCGGTACGGAACATTCGATTGATCGGTACTACAAATTTAATTGATCGGTACCGTACATTCGATTGATCGGTACCGCACATTCGATTGATCGGTACGGAACATTCGATTAATCGGTAACGAACATTCGATTGATCGGTACCGCACATTCGATTGATCGGTACGGAACATTCGTTTGATCGGTACGGGACATTGGATTGATCGGTACCGCACATTCGATTATTCCGTACGGAACATTCGATTGATCGGTACGGCACATTCGATTGGTCGGTACCGCACATTCGATTGATCGGTACGGAACATTCGATTGATCGGTACGGAACATTCGATTGATCGGTACTGCACATTCGATTGATCGGTACGGAACATTCGATTGATCGGTACCGTACATTCGATTAATCGGTACCACATATTCGATTGATCGGTACCGTACATTCGATTGATTGGTACTGCACATTCGATTGATCGGTACCGCACATTCGAGTGATCAGTACGGAATATTCGTTTGATCGGTACTGCACATTCGATTGATCGGTACCGCATTTTCCATTGATCAGTGCCGCACATTCGATTAATCGGTAACGAACTTTCGATTGATCGGTACGGAACATTCGATTGATCAATACCGAACATTCGATTGATCGGTACCGCACATTCGATTGATCGGTACCGTACATTCGATTGATCGGTACGGAACATTCGATTGATCGGTACGGAACATTCGATTGATCGGTACGGAATATTCGTTTGATCGGTACTGCACATTCGATTGATCGGTACCGCATTTTCCATTGATCAGTGCCGCACATTCGATTAATCGGTAACGAACTTTCGATTGATCGGTACGGAACATTCGATTGATCGATACGGAACATTCGATTGATCGGTACGGAACATTCGATTGATCGGTACGGAACATTCGATTGATCGGTACCGCACATTCGATTGATCGGTACCGTACATTCGATTGATCGGTACGGAACATTCGATTGATCGGTACCGTACATTCGATTGATCGGTACCGCACATTCGATTAATCGGTACCGCACATTCGATTGATCGATACGGAACATTCGATTGATCGGGAACGAACATTCGATTGATCGGTACCGCACATTCGATTGATCGGTACGGAACATTCGATTGATCGGTACCGTACATTCGATTGATCGGTACGGAACATTCGATTGATCGTTACCGCACATTCGATTGATCGGTACCGTACATTCGATTAATCGGTACCAAACATTCGATTGATCGGTACGGAACATTCGATTGATCGGTACCGCACATTCGATTGATCGGTACGGAACATTCGATTGATCGGTACTACACATTCGATTGATCGGTACTACACATTCGATTGATCGGTACCGTACATTCGATTGATCGGCAGCGCACATTCGATTGATCGGTGCGGAACATTCGATTGATCGGTACGGAATATTCGATTGATCGGTACCGCACATTCGATTGATCTTTACCGCACATTCGATTGATCGGTACCGCATATTCGATTAATCGGTACTACACATTCGATTGATCGGTACTACACATTCGATTGATCGGTACCGTACATTCGATTGATCGGTACGGAACATTCGATTGATCGGTACGGAACATTCGATTGATCGGTACCGCACATTCGATTGATCGGTACCGCACATTCGATTGATCGGTACGGAACATTCGATTGATCGGTACTACACATTCGATTGATCGGTACCGTACATTCGATTGATTGGCACCGCACATTCGATTGATCGGTACGGAACATTCGATTGATCGGTACGGAACATTCGATTGATCGGTACCGCACATTCGATTGATCGGTACGGAACATTCGATTGATCGGTACGGAACATTCGATTGATCGGTACTACAAATTTAATTGATCGGTACCGTACATTCGATTGATCGGTACCGCACATTCGATTGATCGGTACGGAACATTCGATTAATCGGTAACGAACATTCGATTGATCGGTACCGCACATTCGATTGATCGGTACGGAACATTCGTTTGATCGGTACGGGACATTGGATTGATCGGTACCGCACATTCGATTATTCCGTACGGAACATTCGATTGATCGGTACGGCACATTCGATTGGTCGGTACCGCACATTCGATTGATCGGTACGGAACATTCGATTGATCGGTACGGAACATTCGATTGATCGGTACTGCACATTCGATTGATCGGTACGGAACATTCGATTGATCGGTACCGTACATTCGATTAATCGGTACCACATATTCGATTGATCGGTACCGTACATTCGATTGATTGGTACTGCACATTCGATTGATCGGTACCGCACATTCGAGTGATCAGTACGGAATATTCGTTTGATCGGTACTGCACATTCGATTGATCGGTACCGCATTTTCCATTGATCAGTGCCGCACATTCGATTAATCGGTAACGAACTTTCGATTGATCGGTACGGAACATTCGATTGATCAATACCGAACATTCGATTGATCGGTACCGCACATTCGATTGATCGGTACCGTACATTCGATTGATCGGTACGGAACATTCGATTGATCGGTACCGTACATTCGATTGATCGGTACCGCACATCCGATTGATCGGTACCGCACATTCGATTGATAGATACGGAACATTCGATTAATCGGGAACGAACATTCGATTGATCGGTACCGCACATTCGATTGATCGGTACGGAACATTCGATTGTTCGGTACCGTACATTCGATTGATCGGTACGGAACATTCGATTGATCGTTACCGCACATTCGATTGATCGGTACCGTACATTCGATTAATCGGTACCAAACATTCGATTGATCGGTACGGAACATTCGATTGATCGGTACCGCACATTCGATTGATCGGTACGGAACATTCGATTGATCGGTACGGAACATTCGATTGATCGGTACTACACATTCGATTGATCGGTACCGTACATTCGATTGATCGGCACCGCACATTCGATTGATCGGTGCGGAACATTCGATTGATCTTTACCGCACATTCGATTGATCGGTACCGCATATTCGATTAATCGGTACTACACATTCGATTGATCGGTACGGAACATTCGATTGATCGGTACCGTACATTCGATTGATCGGTACGGAACATTCGATTGATCGGTACGGAACATTCGATTGATCGGTACCGCACATTCGATTGATCGGTACCGCACATTCGATTGATCGGTACGGAACATTCGATTGATCGGTACTACACATTCGATTGATCGGTACCGTACATTCGATTGATCGGCACCGCACATTCGATTGATCGGTACGGAACATTCGATTGATCGGTACGGAACATTCGATTGATCGGTACCGCACATTCGATTGATCGGTACGGAACATTCGATTGATCGGTACGAAACATTCGATTGATCGGTACTACAAATTCAATTGATCGGTACCGTACATTCGATTGATCGGTACCGCACATTCGATTGATCGGTACGGAACATTCGATTAATCGGTAACGAACATTCGATTGATCGGTACCGCACATTCGATTGATCGGTACGGAACATTCGATTGATCGGTACCGCACATTCGATTATTCCGTACGGAACATTCGATTGATCGGTACGGCACATTCGATTGGTCGGTACCGCACATTCGATTGATCAGTACGGAACATTCGATTGATCGGTACGGAACATTCGATTGATCGGTACTGCACATTCGATTGATCGGTACGGAACATTCGATTGATCGGTACCGTACATTCGATTAATCGGTACCACATATTCGATTGATCGGTACCGTACATTCGATTGATTGGTACTGCACATTCGATTGATCGGTACCCCACATTCGATTGATCAGTACGG
This sequence comes from Apostichopus japonicus, assembly GCF_037975245.1. Classification (NCBI taxonomy): domain Eukaryota; kingdom Metazoa; phylum Echinodermata; class Holothuroidea; order Aspidochirotida; family Stichopodidae; genus Apostichopus; species Apostichopus japonicus. The sequence continues at coordinate 7,382,787 of NC_092581.1, forward strand.
AACATTCGATTGATCGGTACCGAACATTCGATTGATCGGTACTGCACATTCGATTGATCAGTACGGAACATTCGATTGATCGGTACCGTACATTCGATTAATCGGTACCACATATTCGATTGATCGGTACCGTACATTCGATTGATTGGTACTGCACATTCGATTGATCGGTACCGTACATTCGATTGATCGGTAACGAACATTCGATTGATCGGTACCGTACATTCGATTGATCGGTACCGCACATTCGATTGATCGGTACGGAACATTCGATTGATCGGTACCGCACATTCGATTGATCGGTACGGAACATTCGATTGATCGGTACGGAACATTCGATTGATCGGTACGGAACATTCGATTGATCGGTACGGAACATTCGATTGATCGGTACGGAATATTCGTTTGATCGGTACTGCACATTCGATTGATCGGTACCGCATTTTCCATTGATCAGTGCTGCACATTCGATTAATCGGTAACGAACTTTCGATTGATCGGTACGGAACATTCGATTGATCAATACCGAACATTCGATTGATCGGTACCGCACATTCGATTGATCGGTACCGCACATTCGATTGATCGGTACGGAAAATTCGATTGATCGGTACCGCACATTCGATTGATCGGTACCGTACATTCGATTAATCGGTACCACACATTCGATTGATCGGTACGGAACATTCGATTGATCGGTACCGTACATTCGATTGATCGGTACCGCACATTCGATTGATCGGTACGGAACATTCGATTAATCGGGAACGAACATTCGATTGATCGGTACCGCACATTCGATTGATCGGTACGGAACATTCGATTGATCGGTACGGAACATTCGATTGATCGGTACCGCACATTCGATTGATCGGTACCGTACATTCGATTAATCGGTACCAAACATTCGATTGATCGGTACGAAACATTCGATTGATCGGTACCGCACATTCGATTGATCGGTACGGAACATTCGATTGATCGGTACGGAACATTCGATTGATCGGTACTACACATTCGATTGATCGGTACCGTACATTCGATTGATCGGCACCGCACATTCGATTGATCGGTGCGGAACATTCGTTTGATCGGTACGGAACATTCGATTGATCGGTACGGCACATTCGATTGGTCGGTACCGCACATTCGATTGATCGGTACGGAACATTCGATTGATCAGTACGGAACATTCGATTGATCGGTACGGAACATTCGATTGATCGGTACGGAACATTCGATTGATCGGTACCGTACATTCGATTAATCGGTACCACATATTCGATTGATCGGTACCGTACATTCGATTGATCGGTACTGCACATTCGATTGATCGGTACCGTACATTCGATTAATCGGTAACGAACATTCGATTGATCGGTACCGCACATTCGATTGATCGCCACCGCACATTCGATTGATCGGTACGGAACATTCGATTGATCGGTACGGAACATTCGATTGATCGGTACCGCACATTCGATTGATCGGTACCGCACATTCGATTGATCGGTACCGTACATTCAATTAATCGGTACTACACATTCGATTGATCGGTACGGAACATTCGATTGATCGGTACCGTACATTCGATTGATCGTTACGGAACATTCGATTGATCGGTACGGAACATTCGATTGATCGGTACCGCACATTCGATTGATCGGTACGGAACATTCGATTGATCGGTACTACACATTCGATTGATCGGTACCGTACATTCGATTGATCGGCACCGCACATTCGATTATTCAGTACGGAACATTCGATTGGTCGGTACTGCACATTCGATTGATCGGTACGGAATATTCGTTTGATCGGTACTGCACATTCGATTGATCGGTACGGAACATTCGATTGATCGGTACGGAACATTCGATTGATCGGTACGGAAAATTCGATTGATCGGTACGGAACATTCGATTGATCGGTACGGAATATTCGTTTGATCGGTACTGCACATTCGATTGATCGGTACCGCATTTTCCATTGATCAGTGCCGCACATTCGATTAATCGGTAACGAACTTTCGATTGATCGGTACGGAACATTCGATTGATCAATACCGAACATTCGATTGATCGGTACCGCACATTCGATTGATCGGTACGGAACATTCGATTGATCGGTACCGCACATTCGATTGATCGGTACCGTACATTCGATTAATCGGTACCACACATTCGATTGATCGGTACGGAACATTCGATTGATCGGTACCGTACATTCGATTAATCGGTACCACATATTCGATTGATCGGTACCGTACATTCGATTGATCGGTACTGCACATTCGATTGATCGGTACCGTACATTCGATTAATCGGTAACGAACATTCGATTGATCGGTACCGCACATTCGATTGATCGCCACCGCACATTCGATTGATCGGTACGGAACATTCGATTGATCGGTACGGAACATTCGATTGATCGGTACCGCACATTCGATTGATCGGTACCGCACATTCGATTGATCGGTACCGTACATTCAATTAATCGGTACTACACATTCGATTGATCGGTACGGAACATTCGATTGATCGGTACCGTACATTCGATTGATCGTTACGGAACATTCGATTGATCGGTACGGAACATTCGATTGATCGGTACCGCACATTCGATTGATCGGTACGGAACATTCGATTTGATCGGTACTACACATTCGATTGATCGGTACCGTACATTCGATTGATCGGCACCGCACATTCGATTATTCAGTACGGAACATTCGATTGGTCGGTACTGCACATTCGATTGATCGGTACGGAATATTCGTTTGATCGGTACTGCACATTCGATTGATCGGTACGGAACATTCGATTGATCGGTACGGAACATTCGATTGATCGGTACGGAAAATTCGATTGATCGGTACGGAACATTCGATTGATCGGTACGGAATATTCGTTTGATCGGTACGGAACATTCGATTGATCGGTACCGCATTTTCCATTGATCAGTGCCGCACATTCGATTAATCGGTAACGAACTTTCGATTGATCGGTACGGAACATTCGATTGATCAATACCGAACATTCGATTGATCGGTACCGCACATTCGATTGATCGGTACGGAACATTCGATTGATCGGTACCGCACATTCGATTGATCGGTACCGTACATTCGATTAATCGGTACCACACATTCGATTGATCGGTACGGAACATTCGATTGATCGGTACCGTACATTCGATTGATCGGTACCGCACATTCGATTGATCTGTACGGAACATTCGATTAATCGGGAACGAACATTCGATTGATCGGTACCGCACATTCGATTGATCAGTACGGAACATTCGATTGATCGGTACCGTACATTCGATTGAACGGTACGGAACATTCGATTGATCGGTACCGCACATTCAATTGATCGGTACCGTACATTCGATTGATCGGTACCAAACATTCGATTGATCGGTACGGAATATTCGATTGATCGGTAGCGTACATTCGATTGATCGGTACTGCACATTCGATTGATCGGTACGGAACATTCGATTATCGGGAACGAACATTCGATTGATCGGTACCGCACATTCGATTGATCGGTACGGAACATTCGATTGATCGGTACCGTACATTCGATTAATCGGTACCACATATTCGATTGATCGGTACCGTACATTCGGTTGATCGGTACTGCACATTCGATTGATCGGTACGGAACATTTTATTGATCGGTTCGGAACATTCGATTGATCAGTACCGCACATTCGATTGATCGGTACCGCACATTCGATTGATCGGTACCGTACATTCGATTAATCGGTACCAAACATTCGATTGATCGGTACGGAACATTCGATTGATCGGTACCGCACATTCGATTGATCGGTACGGAACATTCGATTGATCAATACCGAACATTCGATTGATGGGTACCGCACATTCGATTGATCGGTACCGTACATTCGATTGATCGGTACGGAACATTCGATTGATCGGTACCGTACATTCGATTGATCGGTACCGCACATTCGATTAATCGGTACCGCACATTCGATTGATCGATACGGAACATTCGATTAATCGGGAACGAACATTCGATTGATCGGTAGCGCACATTCGATTGATCGGTACGGAACATTCGATTGATCGGTACCGTACATTCGATTGATCGGTACGGAACATTCGATTGATCGTTACCGCACATTCGATTGATCGGTACCGTACATTCGATTAATCGGTACCAAACATTCGATTGATCGGTACGGAACATTCGATTGATCGGTACCGCACATTCGATTGATCGGTACGGAACATTCGATTGATCGGTACTACACATTCGATTGATCGGTACTACACATTCGATTGATCGGTACCGTACATTCGATTGATCGGCACCGCAGATTCGATTGATCGGTGCGGAACATTCGATTGATCTTTACCGCACATTCGATTGATCGGTACCGCATATTCGATTAATCGGTACTACACATTCGATTGATCGGTACGGAACATTCGATTGATCGGTACCGTACATTCGATTGATCGGTACGGAACATTCGATTGATCGGTACGGAACATTCGATTGATCGGTACCGCACATTCGATTGATCGGTACCGCACATTCGATTGATCGGTACGGAACATTCGATTGATCGGTACTACACATTCGATTGATCGGTACCGTACATTCGATTGATCGGCACCGCACATTCGATTGATCGGTACGGAACATTCGATTGATCGGTACGGAACATTCGATTGATCGGTACCGCACATTCGATTGATCGGTACGGAACATTCGATTGATCGGTACGAAACATTCGATTGATCGGTACTACAAATTCAATTGATCGGTACCGTACATTCGATTGATCGGTACCGCACATTCGATTGATCGGTACGGAACATTCGATTAATCGGTAACGAACATTCGATTGATCGGTACCGCACATTCGATTGATCGGTACGGAATATTCGTTTGATCGGTACGGGACATTCGATTGATCGGTACCGCACATTCGATTATTCCGTACGGAACATTCGATTGATCGGTACGGCACATTCGATTGGTCGGTACCGCACATTCGATTGATCAGTACGGAACATTCGATTGATCGGTACGGAACATTCGATTGATCGGTACTGCAAATTCGATTGATCGGTACGGAACATTCGATTGATCGGTACCGTACATTCGATTAATCGGTACCACATATTCGATTGATCGGTACCGTACATTCGATTGATTGGTACTGCACATTCGATTGATCGGTACCCCACATTCGATTGATCAGTACGGAACATTCGATTGATCGGTACCGAACATTCGATTGATCGGTACTGCACATTCGATTGATCAGTACGGAACATTCGATTGATCGGTACCGTACATTCGATTAATCGGTACCACATATTCGATTGATCGGTACCGTACATTCGATTGATTGGTACTGCACATTCGATTGATCGGTACCGTACATTCGATTGATCGGTAACGAACATTCGATTGATCGGTACCGTACATTCGATTGATCGGTACCGCACATTCGATTGATCGGTACGGAACATTCGATTGATCGGTACCGCACATTCGATTGATCGGTACGGAACATTCGATTGATCGGTACGGAACATTCGATTGATCGGTACGGAACATTCGATTGATCGGTACTGAACATTCGATTGATCGGTACGGAATATTCGTTTGATCGGTACTGCACATTCGATTGATCGGTACCGCATTTTCCATTGATCAGTGCTGCACATTCGATTAATCGGTAACGAACTTTCGATTGATCGGTACGGAACATTCGATTGATCAATACCGAACATTCGATTGATCGGTACCGCACATTCGATTGATCGGTACCGCACATTCGATTGATCGGTACGGAACATTCGATTGATCGGTACCGCACATTCGATTGATCGGTACCGTACATTCGATTAATCGGTACCACACATTCGATTGATCGGTACGGAACATTCGATTGATCGGTACGGAACATTCGATTGATCGGTACTACACATTCGATTGATCGGTACCGTACATTCGATTGATCGGCACCGCACATTCGATTGATCGGTGCGGAACATTCGTTTGATCGGTACGGGACATTCGATTGATCGGTACCGCACATTCGATTATTCAGTACGGAACATTCGATTGATCGGTACGGCACATTCGATTGGTCGGTACCGCACATTCGATTGATCGGTACGGAACATTCGATTGATCAGTACGGAACATTCGATTGATCGGTACGGAACATTCGATTGATCGGTACGGAACATTCGATTGATCGGTACCGTACATTCGATTAATCGGTACCACATATTCGATTGATCGGTACCGTACATTCGATTGATCGGTACTGCACATTCGATTGATCGGTACCGTACATTCAATTAATCGGTAACGAACATTCGATTGATCGGTACCGCACATTCGATTGATCGCCACCGCACATTCGATTGATCGGTACGGAACATTCGATTGATCGGTACGGAACATTCGATTGATCGGTACGGAATATTCGATTGATCGGTAGCGTACATTCGATTGATCGGTACCGTACATTCAATTAATCGGTACTACACATTCGATTGATCGGTACCGCACATTCGATTGATCGGTACGGAACATTCGATTGATCGGTACCGTACATTCGATTAATCGGTACCACATATTCGATTGATCGGTACCGTACATTCGGTTGATCGGTACGGAACATTCGATTGATCGGTACTACACATTCGATTGATCGGTACGGAACATTCGATTGATCAGTACCGCACATTCGATTGATCGGTACCGCATTTCGATTGATCGGTACCGTACATTCGATTGATCGGTACCAAACATTCGATTGATCGGTACGGAACATTCGATTGATCGGTACCGCACATTCGATTGATCGGTACGGAACATTCGATTGATCGGTACGGAACATTCGATTGATCGGTACTACACATTCGATTGATCGGTACCGTACATTCGATTGATCGGCACCGCACATTCGATTAATCGGTACTACACATTCGATTGATCGGTACTACACATTCGATTGATCGGTACCGTACATTCGATTGATCGGTACGGAACATTCGATTGATCGGTACGGAACATTCGATTGATCGGTACGGAACATTCGATTGATCGGTACCGTACATTCGATTGATCGGCACCGTACATTCGATTAATCGGTACTACACATTCGATTGATCGGTACCGTACATTCGATTAATCGGTACGGAACATTCGATTGATCGGTACGGAACATTCGATTGATCGGTACGGAACATTCGATTGATCGGTACGGAACATTCGATTGATCGGTACGGAACATTCGATTGATCGGTACCGTACATTCGATTAATCGGTACCACATATTCGATTGATCGGTACCGCACATTCGATTAATCGGTAACGAACATTCGATTGATCGGTACCGCACATTCGATTAATCGGTAACGAACTTTCGATTGATCGGTACCGTACATTCGATTGATCGTTACGGAACATTCGATTGATCGGTACGGAACATTCGATTGATCGGTACCGCACATTCGATTGATCGGTACGGAACATTCGATTGATCGGTACGGAACATTCGATTGATCGGTACCGTACATTCGATTGATCGGCACCGCACATTCGATTATTCAGTACGGAACATTCGATTGATCGGTACGGCACATTCGATTGGTCGGTACTGCACATTCGATTGATCGGTACGGAATATTCGTTTGATCGGTACTGCACATTCGATTGATCGGTACGGAACATTCGATTGATCGGTACGGAACATTCGATTGATCGGTACGGAAAATTCGATTGATCGGTACGGAACATTCGATTGATCGGTACGGAATATTCGTTTGATCGGTACTGCACATTCGATTGATCGGTACCGCATTTTCCATTGATCAGTGCCGCACATTCGATTAATCGGTAACGAACTTTCGATTGATCGGTACGGAACATTCGATTGATCAATACCGAACATTCGATTGATCGGTACCGCACATTCGATTGATCGGTACGGAACATTCGATTGATCGGTACCGCACATTCGATTGATCGGTACCGTACATTCGATTAATCGGTACCACACATTCGATTGATCGGTACGGAACATTCGATTGATCGGTACCGTACATTCGATTGAACTGTACCGCACATTCGATTGATCGGTACGGAACATTCGATTAATCGGGAACGAACATTCGATTGATCGGTACCGCACATTCGATTGATCGGTACGGAACATTCGATTGATCGGTACCGTACATTCGATTGAACGGTACGGAACATTCGATTGATCGGTACCGCACATTCAATTGATCGGTACCGTACATTCGATTGATCGGTACCAAACATTCGATTGATCGGTACGGAACATTTTATTGATCGGTACGGAACATTCGATTGATCAGTACCGCACATTCGATTGATCGGTATCGCACATTCGATTGATCGGTACCGTACATTCGATTAATCGGTACCAAACATTCGATTGATCGGTACGGAACATTCGATTGATCGGTACCGCACATTCGATTGATCGGTACGGAACATTCGATTGATCGGTACGGAACATTCGATTGATCGGTACTACACATTCGATTGATCGGTACCGTACATTCGATTGATCGGCACCGCACATTCGATTAATCGGTACTACACATTCGATTGATCGGTACGGAACATTCGATTGATCGGTACCGTACATTCGATTGATCGGTACGGAACATTCGATTGATCGGTACGGAACATTCGATTGATCGGTACCGCACATTCGATTGATCGGTACCGTACATTCGATTGATCGGTACGGAACATTCGATTGATCGGTACTACACATTCGATTGATCGGTACCGTACATTCGATTGATCGGTACCGCACATTCGATTGATCGGTACGGAACATTCGATTGATCGGTACGGAACATTCGATTGATCGGTACCGCACATTCGATTGATCGGTACGGAACATTCGATTGATCGGTACGGAACATTCGATTGATCGGTACCGCACATTCGATTATTCAGTACGGAACATTCGATTGATCGGTACGGCACATTCGATTGGTCGGTACCGCACATTCGATTGATCGGTACGGAACATTCGATTGATCGGTACGGAACATTCGATTGATCGGTACGGAACATTCGATTGATCGGTACTACACATTCGATTGATCAGTACCGCACATTCGATTGATCGGTACCGCACATTCGATTGATCGGTACCGTACATTCGATTAATCGGTACGGAACATTCGATTGATCGGTACGGAACATTCGATTGATCGGTACTGTACATTCGATTGATCGGTACGGAACATTCGATTGATCGGTACGGAACATTCGATTGATCGGTACCGTACATTCGATTAATCGGTACCACATATTCGATTGATCGGTACCGCACATTCGATTAATCGGTAACGAACATTCGATTGATCGGTACCGCACATTCGATTGATCGTCACCGCACATTCGATTGATCGGTACGGAACATTCGATTGATCGGTACGGAACATTCGATTGATCAGTACCGCACATTCGATTGATCGGTACCGCACATTCGATTGATCGCCACCGCACATTCGATTGATCGGTACGGAACATTCGATTGATCGGTGCGGAACATTCGTTTGATCGGTACGGGACATTCGATTGATCGGTACCGCACATTCGATTATTCAGTACGGAACATTCGATTGATCGGTACGGCACATTCGATTGGTCGGTACCGCACATTCGATTGATCGGTACGGAACATTCGATTGATCAGTACGGAACATTCGATTGATCGGTACGGAACATTCGATTGATCGGTACGGAACATTCGATTGATCGGTACCGTACATTCGATTAATCGGTACCACATATTCGATTGATCGGTACCGTACATTCGATTGATCGGTACTGCACATTCGATTGATCGGTACCGTACATTCAATTAATCGGTAACGAACATTCGATTGATCGGTACCGCACATTCGATTGATCGCCACCGCACATTCGATTGATCGGTACGGAACATTCGATTGATCGGTACGGAACATTCGATTGATCGGTACGGAATATTCGATTGATCGGTAGCGTACATTCGATTGATCGGTACCGTACATTCAATTAATCGGTACTACACATTCGATTGATCGGTACCGCACATTCGATTGATCGGTACGGAACATTCGATTGATCGGTACCGTACATTCGATTAATCGGTACCACATATTCGATTGATCGGTACCGTACATTCGGTTGATCGGTACGGAACATTCGATTGATCGGTACTACACATTCGATTGATCGGTACGGAACATTCGATTGATCAGTACCGCACATTCGATTGATCGGTACCGCATTTCGATTGATCGGTACCGTACATTCGATTGATCGGTACCAAACATTCGATTGATCGGTACGGAACATTCGATTGATCGGTACCGCACATTCGATTGATCGGTACGGAACATTCGATTGATCGGTACGGAACATTCGATTGATCGGTACTACACATTCGATTGATCGGTACCGTACATTCGATTGATCGGCACCGCACATTCGATTAATCGGTACTACACATTCGATTGATCGGTACTACACATTCGATTGATCGGTACCGTACATTCGATTGATCGGTACGGAACATTCGATTGATCGGTACGGAACATTCGATTGATCGGTACGGAACATTCGATTGATCGGTACCGTACATTCGATTGATCGGCACCGTACATTCGATTAATCGGTACTACACATTCGATTGATCGGTACCGTACATTCGATTAATCGGTACGGAACATTCGATTGATCGGTACGGAACATTCGATTGATCGGTACGGAACATTCGATTGATCGGTACGGAACATTCGATTGATCGGTACGGAACATTCGATTGATCGGTACCGTACATTCGATTAATCGGTACCACATATTCGATTGATCGGTACCGCACATTCGATTAATCGGTAACGAACATTCGATTGATCGGTACCGCACATTCGATTAATCGGTAACGAACTTTCGATTGATCGGTACCGTACATTCGATTGATCGTTACGGAACATTCGATTGATCGGTACGGAACATTCGATTGATCGGTACCGCACATTCGATTGATCGGTACGGAACATTCGATTGATCGGTACGGAACATTCGATTGATCGGTACCGTACATTCGATTGATCGGCACCGCACATTCGATTATTCAGTACGGAACATTCGATTGATCGGTACGGCACATTCGATTGGTCGGTACTGCACATTCGATTGATCGGTACGGAATATTCGTTTGATCGGTACTGCACATTCGATTGATCGGTACGGAACATTCGATTGATCGGTACGGAACATTCGATTGATCGGTACGGAAAATTCGATTGATCGGTACGGAACATTCGATTGATCGGTACGGAATATTCGTTTGATCGGTACTGCACATTCGATTGATCGGTACCGCATTTTCCATTGATCAGTGCCGCACATTCGATTAATCGGTAACGAACTTTCGATTGATCGGTACGGAACATTCGATTGATCAATACCGAACATTCGATTGATCGGTACCGCACATTCGATTGATCGGTACGGAACATTCGATTGATCGGTACCGCACATTCGATTGATCGGTACCGTACATTCGATTAATCGGTACCACACATTCGATTGATCGGTACGGAACATTCGATTGATCGGTACCGTACATTCGATTGAACTGTACCGCACATTCGATTGATCGGTACGGAACATTCGATTAATCGGGAACGAACATTCGATTGATCGGTACCGCACATTCGATTGATCGGTACGGAACATTCGATTGATCGGTACCGTACATTCGATTGAACGGTACGGAACATTCGATTGATCGGTACCGCACATTCAATTGATCGGTACCGTACATTCGATTGATCGGTACCAAACATTCGATTGATCGGTACGGAACATTTTATTGATCGGTACGGAACATTCGATTGATCAGTACCGCACATTCGATTGATCGGTATCGCACATTCGATTGATCGGTACCGTACATTCGATTAATCGGTACCAAACATTCGATTGATCGGTACGGAACATTCGATTGATCGGTACCGCACATTCGATTGATCGGTACGGAACATTCGATTGATCGGTACGGAACATTCGATTGATCGGTACTACACATTCGATTGATCGGTACCGTACATTCGATTGATCGGCACCGCACATTCGATTAATCGGTACTACACATTCGATTGATCGGTACGGAACATTCGATTGATCGGTACCGTACATTCGATTGATCGGTACGGAACATTCGATTGATCGGTACGGAACATTCGATTGATCGGTACCGCACATTCGATTGATCGGTACCGTACATTCGATTGATCGGTACGGAACATTCGATTGATCGGTACTACACATTCGATTGATCGGTACCGTACATTCGATTGATCGGTACCGCACATTCGATTGATCGGTACGGAACATTCGATTGATCGGTACGGAACATTCGATTGATCGGTACCGCACATTCGATTGATCGGTACGGAACATTCGATTGATCGGTACGGAACATTCGATTGATCGGTACCGCACATTCGATTATTCAGTACGGAACATTCGATTGATCGGTACGGCACATTCGATTGGTCGGTACCGCACATTCGATTGATCGGTACGGAACATTCGATTGATCGGTACGGAACATTCGATTGATCGGTACGGAACATTCGATTGATCGGTACTACACATTCGATTGATCAGTACCGCACATTCGATTGATCGGTACCGCACATTCGATTGATCGGTACCGTACATTCGATTAATCGGTACGGAACATTCGATTGATCGGTACGGAACATTCGATTGATCGGTACTGTACATTCGATTGATCGGTACGGAACATTCGATTGATCGGTACGGAACATTCGATTGATCGGTACCGTACATTCGATTAATCGGTACCACATATTCGATTGATCGGTACCGCACATTCGATTAATCGGTAACGAACATTCGATTGATCGGTACCGCACATTCGATTGATCGTCACCGCACATTCGATTGATCGGTACGGAACATTCGATTGATCGGTACGGAACATTCGATTGATCAGTACCGCACATTCGATTGATCGGTACCGCACATTCGATTGATCGCCACCGCACATTCGATTGATCGGTACGGAACATTCGATTGATCGGTACGGAACATTCGATTGATCAGTACCGCACATTCGATTGATCGGTACCGCACATTCGATTGATCGGTACCGTACATTCGATTAATCGGTACGGAACATTCGATTGATCGGTACGGAACATTCGATTGATCGGTACCGTACATTCGATTGATCGGTACGGAACATTCGATTGATCGGTACGGAAGATTCGATTGATCGGTACCGCACATTCGATTGATCGGTACCGCACATTCGATTGATCGGTACGGAACATTCGATTGATCGGTACGGAACATTCGATTGATCGGTACCGTACATTCGATTGATCGGCACCGCACATTCGATTGATCGGTACGGAACATTCGATTGATCGGTACGGAACATTCGATTGATCGGTACCGCACATTCGATTGATCGGTACGGAACATTCGATTGATCGGTACGGAACATTCGATTGATCGGTACTACAAATTCGATTGATCGGTACCGTACATTCGATTGATCGGTACGGAACATTCGATTGATCGGTACGGAACATTCGATTAATCGGAAACGAACATTCGATTGATCGGTATCGCACATTCGATTGATCGGTACGGGACATTCGATTGATCCGTACCGCACATTCGATTATTCAGTACGGAACATTCGATTGATAGGTACGGCACATTCGATTGGTCGGTACCGCACATTCGATTGATCGGTACGGAACATTCGATTGATCGGTACCGCACATTCGATTGATCGGTACCGCACATTCGATTGATCGGTACGGAATATTCGTTTGATCGGTACTGCACATTCGATTGATCGGTACCGCATTTTCCATTGATCAGTGCCGCACATTCGATTAATCGGTAACGAACTTTTGATTGATCGGTACGGAACATTCGATTGATCAATACCGAACATTCGATTGATCGGTACCGCACATTCGATTGATCGGTACCGCACATTCGATTGATCGGTACGGAACATTCGATTGATCGGTACCGCACATTCGATTGATCGGTACCGTACATTCGATTAATCGGTACCACACATTCGATTGATCCGTACGGAACATTCGATTGATCGGTACCGTACATTCGATTGATCGGTACCGCACATTCGATTGATCGGTACGGAACATTCGATTGATCGGAACGGAACATTCCATTGATCGGTACCGCACATTCGATTGATCGGTACGGAACATTCGATTGATCGGTACGGAACATTCGATTGATCGGTACTACAAATTCGATTGATCGGTACCGTACATTCGATTGATCGGTACCGCACATTCGATTGATCGCTACGGAACATTCGATTAATCGGTAACGAACATTCGATTGATCGGTACCGCACATTCTATTGATCGGTACGGAACATTCGTTTGATCGGTACGGGACATTCGATTGATCGGTACCGCACATTCGATTATTCAGTACGGAACATTCGATTGATCGGTACGGCACATTCGATTGGTCGGTACTGCACATTCGATTGATCGGTACGGAATATTCGTTTGATCGGTACTGCACATTCGATTGATCGGTACGGAACATTCGATTGATCGGTACGGAACATTCGATTGATCGGTACCGAACATTCGATTGATCGGTACGGAACATTCGATTGATCGGTACGGAATATTCGTTTGATCGGTACTGCACATTCGATTGATCGGTACCGCATTTTCCATTGATCAGTGCCGCACATTCGATTAATCGGTAACGAACTTTCGATTGATCGGTACGGAACATTCGATTGATCAATATCGAACATTCGATTGATCGGTACCGCAAATTCGATTGATCGGTACCGCACATTCGATTGATCGGTACGGAACATTCGATTGATCGGTACCGCACATTCGATTGATCGGTACCGTACATTCGATTAATCGGTACCGCACATTCGATTGATCGGAACGGAACATTCGATTGATCGGTAAGGTACATTCGATTGATCGGTACCGCACATTCGATTGATCGGTACGGAACATTCGATTAATCGGGAACGAACATTCGATTGATCGGTATCGCACATTCGATTGATCGGTACGGAACATTCGATTGATCGGTACCGTACATTCGATTGATCGGTACGGAACATTCGATTGATCGGTACCGCACATTCGATTGATCGGTACTTAACATTCGATTAATCGGTAACGTACATTCGATTGATCGGTACCGCACATTCGATTGATCGGCACCGCACATTCGATTGATCGGTACGGAACATTCGATTGATCGGTACGGAACATTCGATTGATCGGTACCGCACATTCGATTGATCGGTACGGAACATTCGATTGATCGGTACCGCACATTCGATTAATCGGTACCACATATTCGATTGATCGGTACCGTACATTCGATTGATCGGTACTACACATTCGATTGATCGGTACGTAACATTCGATTCATCGGTAACGAACATTCGATTGATCGGTACCGCACATTCGATTGGTCGGTACCGCACATTCGATTGATCGGTACGGAACATTCGATTGATCGGTACAGAACATTCGATTGATCGGTATGGAACATTCGATTGATCGGTACGGAACATTCGATTGATCGGTACCGTACATTCGATTAATCGGTACCACATATTCGATTGATCAGTACCGTACATTCGATTGATCGGTACTGCACATTCGATTGATCGGTACCGTACATTCGATTGATCGGTAACGAACATTCGATTGATCGGTACCGCACATTCGATTGATCGGTACGGAACATTCGATTGATCGGTACGGAACATTCGATTGATCGGTACCGCACATTCGATTGATCGGTACCGCACATTCGATTGATCGGTACGGAACATTCGATTGATCGGTACCGCACATTCGATTGATCGGTACCGTACATTCGATTAATCGGTACTACACATTCGATTGATCGGTACGGAACATTCGATTGATCGGTACCGCACATTCGATTGATCGGTACGGAACATTCGATTAATCGGTAACGAACATTCGATTGATCGGTACCGCACATTCGATTGATCGGTACGGAACATTCGTTTGATCGGTACGTGACATTCGATCGATCGGTACCGCACATTCGATTGATCGGTACGGAACATTCGTTTGATCGGTACGTGACATTCGATTGATCGGTACCGCACATCGATTGATCGGTACCGCACATTCGATTGATCGGTACGGAACATTCGATTAATCGGTAACGAACATTCGATTGATCGGTACCGCACATTCGATTGATCGGTACGGAACATTCGTTTGATCGGTACGGGACATTCGATTGATCGGTACCGCACATTCGATTATTCAGTACGGAACATTCGATTGATCGGTACGGCACATTCGATTGGTCGGTACGGAACATTCGATTGATCGGTACCGCACATTCGATTGATCGGTACGGAACATTCGATTAAACGGTAACGAACATTCGATTGATCGGTACCGCACATTCGATTGATCGGTACGGAATATTCGTTTGATCGGTACGGGACATTCGATTGATCGGTACCGCACATTCGATTATTCAGTACGGAACATTCGATTGATCGGTACGGCACATTCGATTGGTCGGTACGGAACATTCGATTGATCGGTACGGAATATTCGTTTGATCGGTACTGCACATTCGATTGATCGGTACGGAACATTCGATTGATCAATACCGAGCATTCGATTGATCGGTACGGAACATTCGATTGATCGGTACCGCACATTCGATTGATCGGTACGGAACATTCGATTGATCGGTACCACACATTCGATTGATCGGTACGGAACATTCGATTGATCGGTACCGTACATTCGATTGATCGGTACCGCACATTCGATTGATCGGTACGGAACATTCGATTGATCGGTACGGAACATTCGATTGATCGGTACCGCACATTCGATTGATCGGTACGGAACATTCGATTGATCGGTACGGAACATTCGATTGATCGGTACTACAAATTCGATTGATCGGTACCGTACATTCGATTGATCGGTACCGCACATTCGATTGATCCGTACGGATCATTCGATTAATCGGTAACGAACATTCGATTGATCGGTACCGCACATTCGATTGATCGGTACGTAACATTCGTTTGATCGGTACGGGACATTCGATTGATCGGTACCGCACATTCGATTATTCAGTACGGAACATTCGATTGATCGGTACGGCACATTCGATTGGTCGATACGGAACATTCGATTGATCGGTACGGAATATTCGTTTGATCGGTACTGCACATTCGATTGATCGGTACGGAACATTCGATTGATCGGTACGGAACATTCGATTGATCGGTACGGAACATTCGATTGATCGGTACGGAATATTCGATTAATCGGTAACGAACATTCGATTGATCGGTACCGCATTTTCCATTGATCAGTGCCGCACATTCGATTGATCGGTAACGAACTTTCGATTGATCGGTACTGCACATTCGATTGATCGGTACCGTACATTCGATTAATCGGTACCACACATTCGATTGATCGGCTCGGAACATTCGATTGATCGGTACCGTACATTCGATTGATCGGTACCGCACATTCGATTGATCGGTACGGAACATTCGATTAATCGGGAACGAACATTCGATTGATCGGTATCGCACATTCGATTGATCGGTACGGAACATTCGATTGATCGGTACCGTACATTCGATTGATCGGTACGGAACATTCGATTGATCGGTACCGCACATTCGATTGATCGGTACGGAACATTCGATTAATCGGTAACGTACATTCGATTGATCGGTACCGCACATTCGATTGATCGGCACCGCACATTCGATTGATCGGTACGGAACATTCGATTGATCGGTACGGAACATTCGATTGATCGGTACGGAACATTTGATTGATCGGTACGGAACATTCGATTGATCGGTACCGTACATTCGATTAATCGGTACCACATATTCGATTGATCGGTACCGTACATTCGATTGATCGGTACTGCCCATTCGATTGATCGGTACCGTACATTCGATTAATCGGTAACGAACATTCGATTGATCGGTACCGCACATTCGATTGATCGCCACCGCACATTCGATTGATCGGTACGGAACATTCGATTTATCGGTACCGCACATTGGATTGATCGTTACGGAACATTCGATTGATCGGTACGGAACATTCGATTGATCGGTACCGCTCATTCGATTGATCGGTACGGAACATTCTATTGATCGGTACGGAACATTCGATTGATCGGTACCGCACATTCGATTGATCGGTACGGAACATTCTATTGATCGGTACGGAACATTCGATTGATCGGTACTACAAATTCGATTGATCGGTACCGTACATTCGATTGATCGGTACCGCACATTCGATTGATCGGTACGGAACATTCGATTGATCGGTACCGCACATTCGATTGATCGGTACGGAACATTCGATTGATCGGTACGGAACATTCGATTGATCGGTACTACACATTCGATTGATCGGTACCGTACATTCGATTGATCGGCACCGCACATTCGATTGATCGGTGCGGAACATTCGATTGATCGGTACGGAACATTCGATTGATCGGTACCGCACATTCGATTGATCGGTACCGCACATTCGATTGATCGGTACCGTACATTCAATTAATCGGTACTACACATTCGATTGATCGGTACGGAACATTCGATTGATCGGTACCGCACATTCGATTGATCGGTACGGAACATTCGATTAATCGGTAACGAACATTCGATTGATCGGTACCGCACATTCGATTGATCGGTACGGAACATTCGATTGATCGGTACCGCACATTCGATTGATCGGTACGGAACATTCGTTTGATCGGTACGGGACATTCGATTGATCGGTACCGCACATTCGATTATTCAGTACGGAACATTCGATTGATCGGTACGGCACATTCGATTGATCGGTACGGAACATTCGTTTGATCGGTACGTGACATTCGATCGATCGGTACCGCACATTCGATTGATCGGTACGGAACATTCGTTTGATCGGTACGTGACATTCGATTGATCGGTACCGCACATTCGATTGATCGGTACCGCACATTCGATTGATCGGTACGGAACATTCGATTAATCGGTAACGAACATTCGATTGATCGGTACCGCACATTCGATTGATCGGTACGTAACATTCGTTTGATCGGTACGGGACATTCGATTGATCGGTACCGCACATTCGATTATTCAGTACGGAACATTCGATTGATCGGTACGGCACATTCGATTGGTCGATACGGAACATTCGATTGATCGGTACGGAATATTCGTTTGATCGGTACTGCACATTCGATTGATCGGTACGGAACATTCGATTGATCGGTACGGAACATTCGATTGATCGGTACGGAACATTCGATTGATCGGTACGGAATATTAGATTAATCGGTAACGAACATTCGATTGATCGGTACCGCATTTTCCATTGATCAGTGCCGCACATTCGATTGATCGGTAACGAACTTTCGATTGATCGGTACTGCACATTCGATTGATCGGTACCGTACATTCGATTAATCGGTACCACACATTCGATTGATCGGCTCGGAACATTCGATTGATCGGTACCGTACATTCGATTGATCGGTACCGCACATTCGATTGATCGGTACGGAACATTCGATTAATCGGGAACGAACATTCGATTGATCGGTATCGCACATTCGATTGATCGGTACGGAACATTCGATTGATCGGTACCGTACATTCGATTGATCGGTACGGAACATTCGATTGATCGGTACCGCACATTCGATTGATCGGTACGGAACATTCGATTAATCGGTAACGTACATTCGATTGATCGGTACCGCACATTCGATTGATCGGCACCGCACATTCGATTGATCGGTACGGAACATTCGATTGATCGGTACGGAACATTCGATTGATCGGTACGGAACATTTGATTGATCGGTACGGAACATTCGATTGATCGGTACCGTACATTCGATTAATCGGTACCACATATTCGATTGATCGGTACCGTACATTCGATTGATCGGTACTGCCCATTCGATTGATCGGTACCGTACATTCGATTAATCGGTAACGAACATTCGATTGATCGGTACCGCACATTCGATTGATCGCCACCGCACATTCGATTGATCGGTACGGAACATTCGATTTATCGGTACCGCACATTGGATTGATCGTTACGGAACATTCGATTGATCGGTACGGAACATTCGATTGATCGGTACCGCTCATTCGATTGATCGGTACGGAACATTCTATTGATCGGTACGGAACATTCGATTGATCGGTACCGCACATTCGATTGATCGGTACGGAACATTCTATTGATCGGTACGGAACATTCGATTGATCGGTACTACAAATTCGATTGATCGGTACCGTACATTCGATTGATCGGTACCGCACATTCGATTGATCGGTACGGAACATTCGATTGATCGGTACCGCACATTCGATTGATCGGTACGGAACATTCGATTGATCGGTACGGAACATTCGATTGATCGGTACTACACATTCGATTGATCGGTACCGTACATTCGATTGATCGGCACCGCACATTCGATTGATCGGTGCGGAACATTCGATTGATCGGTACGGAACATTCGATTGATCGGTACCGCACATTCGATTGATCGGTACCGCACATTCGATTGATCGGTACCGTACATTCGATTAATCGGTACTACACATTCGATTGATCGGTACGGAACATTCGATTGATCGGTACCGCACATTCGATTGATCGGTACGGAACATTCGATTAATCGGTAACGAACATTCGATTGATCGGTACCGCACATTCGATTGATCGGTACGGAACATTCGATTGATCGGTACCGCACATTCGATTGATCGGTACGGAACATTCGTTTGATCGGTACGGGACATTCGATTGATCGGTACCGCACATTCGATTATTCAGTACGGAACATTCGATTGATCGGTACGGCACATTCGATTGATCGGTACGGAACATTCGTTTGATCGGTACGTGACATTCGATCGATCGGTACCGCACATTCGATTGATCGGTACGGAACATTCGTTTGATCGGTACGTGACATTCGATTGATCGGTACCGCACATTCGATTGATCGGTACCGCACATTCGATTGATCGGTACGGAACATTCGATTAATCGGTAACGAACATTCGATTGATCGGTACCGCACATTCGATTGATCGGTACGGAACATTCGTTTGATCGGTACGGGACATTCGATTGATCGGTACCGCACATTCGATTATTCAGTACGGAACATTCGATTGATCGGTACGGCACATTCGATTGGTCGGTACGGAACATTCGATTGATCGGTACCGCACATTCGATTGATCGGTACGGAACATTCGATTAAACGGTAACGAACATTCGATTGATCGGTACCGCACATTCGATTGATCGGTACGGAATATTCGTTTGATCGGTACGGGACATTCGATTGATCGGTACCGCACATTCGATTATTCAGTACGGAACATTCGATTGATCGGTACGGCACATTCGATTGGTCGGTACGGAACATTCGATTGATCGGTACGGAATATTCGTTTGATCGGTACTGCACATTCGATTGATCGGTACGGAACATTCGATTGATCAATACCGAGCATTCGATTGATCGGTACGGAACATTCGATTGATCGGTACCGCACATTCGATTGATCGGTACGGAACATTCGATTGATCGGTACCACACATTCGATTGATCGGTACGGAACATTCGATTGATCGGTACCGTACATTCGATTGATCGGTACCGCACATTCGATTGATCGGTACGGAACATTCGATTGATCGGTACGGAACATTCGATTGATCGGTACCGCACATTCGATTGATCGGTACGGAACATTCGATTGATCGGTACGGAACATTCGATTGATCGGTACTACAAATTCGATTGATCGGTACCGTACATTCGATTGATCGGTACCGCACATTCGATTGATCCGTACGGATCATTCGATTAATCGGTAACGAACATTCGATTGATCGGTACCGCACATTCGATTGATCGGTACGTAACATTCGTTTGATCGGTACGGGACATTCGATTGATCGGTACCGCACATTCGATTATTCAGTACGGAACATTCGATTGATCGGTACGGCACATTCGATTGGTCGATACGGAACATTCGATTGATCGGTACGGAATATTCGTTTGATCGGTACTGCACATTCGATTGATCGGTACGGAACATTCGATTGATCGGTACGGAACATTCGATTGATCGGTACGGAACATTCGATTGATCGGTACGGAATATTCGATTAATCGGTAACGAACATTCGATTGATCGGTACCGCATTTTCCATTGATCAGTGCCGCACATTCGATTGATCGGTAACGAACTTTCGATTGATCGGTACTGCACATTCGATTGATCGGTACCGTACATTCGATTAATCGGTACCACACATTCGATTGATCGGCTCGGAACATTCGATTGATCGGTACCGTACATTCGATTGATCGGTACCGCACATTCGATTGATCGGTAC
Organism: Apostichopus japonicus; assembly: GCF_037975245.1. NCBI lineage: Eukaryota > Metazoa > Echinodermata > Holothuroidea > Aspidochirotida > Stichopodidae > Apostichopus > Apostichopus japonicus. The sequence goes on from NC_092581.1 coordinate 7,405,420, forward strand.
GGAACATTCGATTAATCGGGAACGAACATTCGATTGATCGGTATCGCACATTCGATTGATCGGTACGGAACATTCGATTGATCGGTACCGTACATTCGATTGATCGGTACGGAACATTCGATTGATCGGTACCGCACATTCGATTGATCGGTACGGAACATTCGATTAATCGGTAGCGTACATTCGATTGATCGGTACCGCACATTCGATTGATCGGCACCGCACATTCGATTGATCGGTACGGAACATTCGATTGATCGGTACGGAACATTCGATTGATCGGTACGGAACATTTGATTGATCGGTACGGAACATTCGATTGATCGGTACCGTACATTCGATTAATCGGTACCACATATTCGATTGATCGGTACCGTACATTCGATTGATCGGTACTGCACATTCGATTGATCGGTACCGTACATTCGATTAATCGGTAACGAACATTCGATTGATCGGTACCGCACATTCGATTGATCGCCACCGCACATTCGATTGATCGGTACGGAACATTCGATTTATCGGTACCGCACATTGGATTGATCGTTACGGAACATTCGATTGATCGGTACGGAACATTCGATTGATCGGTACCGCTCATTCGATTGATCGGTACGGAACATTCTATTGATCGGTACGGAACATTCGATTGATCGGTACCGCACATTCGATTGATCGGTACGGAACATTCTATTGATCGGTACGGAACATTCGATTGATCGGTACTACAAATTCGATTGATCGGTACCGTACATTCGATTGATCGGTACCGCACATTCGATTGATCGGTACGGAACATTCGATTGATCGGTACCGCACATTCGATTGATCGGTACGGAACATTCGATTGATCGGTACGGAACATTCGATTGATCGGTACTACACATTCGATTGATCGGTACCGTACATTCGATTGATCGGCACCGCACATTCGATTGATCGGTGCGGAACATTCGATTGATCGGTACGGAACATTCGATTGATCGGTACCGCACATTCGATTGATCGGTACCGCACATTCGATTGATCGGTACCGTACATTCGATTAATCGGTACTACACATTCGATTGATCGGTACGGAACATTCGATTGATCGGTACCGCACATTCGATTGATCGGTACGGAACATTCGATTAATCGGTAACGAACATTCGATTGATCGGTACCGCACATTCGATTGATCGGTACGGAACATTCGATTGATCGGTACCGCACATTCGATTGATCGGTACGGAACATTCGTTTGATCGGTACGGGACATTCGATTGATCGGTACCGCACATTCGATTATTCAGTACGGAACATTCGATTGATCGGTACGGCACATTCGATTGGTCGGTACGGAACATTCGATTGATCGGTACGGAATATTCGTTTGATCGGTACTGCACATTCGATTGATCGGTACGGAACATTCGATTGATCGGTACGGAACATTCGATTGATCGGTACGGAACATTCGATTGATCGGTACGGAACATTCGATTGCTCGGTACGGAATATTCGTTTGATCGGTACTGCACATTCGATTGATCGGTACCGCATTTTCCATTGATCAGTGCCGCACATTCGATTAATCGGTAACGAACTTTCGATTGATCGGTACGGAACATTCGATTGATCAATACCGAACATTCGAATGATCGGTACCGCACATTCGATTGATCGGTACGGCACATTCGATTGATCGGTACGGAACATTCGATTGATCGGTACCGCACATTCGATTGATCGGTACCGTACATTCGATTAATCGGTACCACACATTCGATTGATCGGTACGGAACATTCGATTGATCGGTACCGTACATTCGATTGATCGGTACCGCATATTCGATTGATCGGTACGGAACATTCGATTGATCGGTACGGAACATTCGATTGATCGGTACCGCACATTCGATTGATCGGTACGGAACATTCGATTGATCGGTACGGAACATTCGATTGATCGGTACCGCACATTCGATTAATCGGTACCACATATTCGATTGATCGGTACCGTACATTCGATTGATCGGTACTGCACATTCGATTGATCGGTACGTAACATTCGATTAATCGGTACCGCACATTCGATTGGTCGGTACCGCACATTCGATTGATCGGTACGGAACATTCGATTGATCGGTACCGCACATTCGATTGATCGGTACCGTACATTCGATTAATCGGTACTACACATTCGATTGATCGGAACGGAACATTCGATTGATCGGTACCGCACATTCGATTGATCGGTACGGAACATTCGATTAATCGGTAACGAACATTCGATTGATCGGTACCGCACATTCGATTGATCGGTACGGAACATTCGTTTGATCGGTACGTGACATTCGATCGATCGGTACCGCACATTCGATTGATCGGTACCGCACATTCGATTGATCGGTACGGAACATTCGATTAATCGGTAACGAACATTCGATTGATCGGTACCGCACATTCGATTGATCGGTACGTAACATTCGTTTGATCGGTACGGGACATTCGATTGATCGGTACCGCACATTCGATTATTCAGTACGGAACATTCGATTGATCGGTACGGCACATTCGATTGGTCGGTACGGAACATTCGATTGATCGGTACGGAATATTCGTTTGATCGGTACTGCACATTCGATTGATCGGTAACGAACATTCGATTGATCGGTACGGAACATTCGATTGATCGGTACGGAACATTCGATTGATCGGTACGGAACATTCGATTGATCGGTACCGCACATTCGATTAATCGGTACCACATATTCGATTGATCGGTACCGTACATTCGATTGATCGGTACTGCACATTCGATTGATCGGTACGTAACATTCGATTAATCGGTAACGAACATTCGATTGATCGGTACCGCACATTCGATTGGTCGGTACCGCATATTCGATTGATCGGTACGGAACATTCGATTGATCGGTACAGAACATTCGATTGATCGGTACGGAACATTCGATTGATCGGTACGGAACATTCGATTGATCGGTACCGTACATTCGATTAATCGGTACCACATATTCGATTGATCGGTACCGTACATTCGATTGATCGGTACTGCACATTCGATTGATCGGTACCGTACATTCGATTAATCGGTAACGAACATTCGATTGATCGGTACCGCACATTCGATTGATCGGTACGGAACATTCGATTGATCGGTACGGAACATTCGATTGATCGGTACCGCACATTCGATTGATCGGTACGGAACATTCTATTGATCGGTACGGAACATTCGATTGATCGGTACTACAAATTCGATTGATCGGTACCGTACATTCGATTGATCGGTACCGCACATTGGATTGATCGGTACGGAACATTCGATTAATCGGTACCGCACATTCGATTGATCGGTTCGGAACATTCGATTGATCGGTACGGAACATTCGATTGATCGGTACTACACATTCGATTGATCGGTACCGTACATTCGATTGATCAGCACCGCACATTCGATTGATCGGTGCGGAACATTCGATTGATCGGTACGGAACATTCGATTGATCGGTACCGCACATTCGATTAATCGGTACCGCACATTCGATTGATCGGTACCGTACATTCGATTAATCGGTACTACACATTCGATTGATCGGTACGGAACATTCGATTGACCGGTACCGCACATTCGATTGATCGGTACGGAACATTCGATTAATCGGTAACGAACATTCGATTGATCGGTACCGCACATTCGATTGATCGGTACGGAACATTCGTTTGATCGGTACGTGACATTCGATCGATCGGTACCGCACATTCGATTGATCGGTACCGCACATTCGATTGATCGGTACGGAACATTCGATTAATCGGTAACGAACATTCGATTGATCGGTACCGCACATTCGATTGATCGGTACGGAACATTCGATTAAACGGTAACGAACATTCGATTGATCGGTACCGCACATTCGATTGATCGGTACGGAACATTCGTTTGATCGGTACGGGACATTCGATTGATCGGTACCGCACATTCGATTATTCAGTACGGAACATTCGATTGATCGGTACGGCACATTCGATTGGTCGGTACGGAACATTCGATTGATCGGTACGGAATATTCGTTTGATCGGTACTGCACATTCGATTGATCGGTACGGAACATTCGATTGATCAATACCGAACATTCGATTGATCGGTACGGAACATTCGATTGATCGGTACTGCACATTCGATTGATCGGTACGGAACATTCGATTGATCGGTACGGAACATTCGATTGATCGGTACGGAACATTCGATTGATCGGTACGGAATATTCGATTAATCGGTAACGAACATTCGATTGATCGGTACCGCATTTTCCATTGATCAGTGCCGCACATTCGATTGATCGGTAACGAACTTTCGATTGATCGGTACGGAACATTCGATTGATCAATACCGAACATTCGATTGATCGGTATCGCACATTCGATTGATCGGTACCGCACATTCGATTGATCGGTACGGAACATTCGATTTATCGGTACCGCACATTCGATTGATCGGTACCGTACATTCGATTAATCGGTACCACACATTCGATTGATCGGCTCGGAACATTCGATTGATCGGTACCGTACATTCGATTGATCGGTACCGCACATTCGATTGATCGGTACGGAACATTCGATTAATCGGGAACGAACATTCGATTGATCGGTATCGCACATTCGATTGATCGGTACGGAACATTCGATTGATCGGTACCGTACATTCGATTGATCGGTACGGAACATTCGATTGATCGGTACCGCACATTCGATTGATCGGTACGGAACATTCGATTAATCGGTAACGTACATTCGATTGATCGGTACCGCACATTCGCTTGATCGGCACCGCACATTCGATTGATCGGTACGGAACATTCGATTGATCGGTACGGAACATTCGATTGATCGGTACGGAACATTTGATTGATCGGTACGGAACATTCGATTGATCGGTACCGTACATTCGATTAATCGGTACCACATATTCGATTGATCGGTACCGTACATTCGATTGATCGGTACTGCACATTCGATTGATCGGTACCGTACATTCGATTAATCGGTAACGAACATTCGATTGATCGGTACCGCACATTCGATTGATCGCCAACGCACATTCGATTGATCGGTACGGAACATTCGATTTATCGGTACCGCACATTGGATTGATCGTTACGGAACATTCGATTGATCGGTACGGAACATTCGATTGATCGGTACCGCTCATTCGATTGATCGGTACGGAACATTCTATTGATCGGTACGGAACATTCGATTGATCGGTACCGCACATTCGATTGATCGGTACGGAACATTCGATTGATCGGTACGTGACATTCGATTGATCGGTACCGCACATTCGATTAATCGGTACCGCACATTCGATTGATCGGTACCGTACATTCGATTAATCGGTACTACACATTCGATTGATCGGTACGGAACATTCGATTGACCGGTACCGCACATTCGATTGATCGGTACGGAACATTCGATTAATCGGTAACGAACATTCGATTGATCGGTACCGCACATTCGATTGATCGGTACGGAACATTCGTTTGATCGGTACGTGACATTCGATCGATCGGTACCGCACATTCGATTGATCGGTACCGCACATTCGATTGATCGGTACGGAACATTCGATTAATCGGTAACGAACATTCGATTGATCGGTACCGCACATTCGATTGATCGGTACGGAACATTCGATTAAACGGTAACGAACATTCGATTGATCGGTACCGCACATTCGATTGATCGGTACGGAACATTCGTTTGATCGGTACGGGACATTCGATTGATCGGTACCGCACATTCGATTATTCAGTACGGAACATTCGATTGATCGGTACGGCACATTCGATTGGTCGGTACGGAACATTCGATTGATCGGTACGGAATATTCGTTTGATCGGTACTGCACATTCGATTGATCGGTACGGAACATTCGATTGATCAATACCGAACATTCGATTGATCGGTACGGAACATTCGATTGATCGGTACCGTACATTCGATTGATCGGTACCGCACATTCGATTGATCGGTACGGAACATTCGATTGATCGGTACCGCACATTCGATTGATCGGTATGGAACATTCGATTGATCGGTACGGAACATTCGATTGATCGGTACTACACATTCGATTGATCGGTACCGTACATTCGATTGATCGGCACCGCACATTCGATTGATCGGTGCGGAACATTCGATTGATCGGTACGGAACATTCGATTGATCGGTACCGCACATTCGATTGATCGGTACCGCACATTCGATTGATCGGTACCGTACATTCGATTAATCGGTACTACACATTCGATTGATCGGTACGGAACATTCGATTGATCGGTACCGCACATTCGATTGATCGGTACGGAACATTCGATTAATCGGTAACGAACATTCGATTGATCGGTACCGCACATTCGATTGATCGGTACGGAACATTCGATTGATCGGTACCGCACATTCGATTGATCGGTACGGAACATTCGTTTGATCGGTACGGGACATTCGATTGATCGGTACCGCACATTCGATTATTCAGTACGGAACATTCGATTGATCGGTACGGCACATTCGATTGGTCGGTACGGAACATTCGATTGATCGGTACGGAATATTCGTTTGATCGGTACCGCACATTCGATTGATCGGTACGGAACATTCGATTGATCGGTACGGAACATTCGATTGATCGGTACGGAACATTCGATTGCTCGGTACGGAATATTCGTTTGATCGGTACTGCACATTCGATTGATCGGTACCGCATTTTCCATTGATCAGTGCCGCACATCCGATTAATCGGTAACGAACTTTCGATTGATCGGTATGGAACATTCGATTGATCAATACCGAACATTCGATTGATCGGTACCGCACATTCGATTGATCGGTACGGCACATTCGATTGATCGGTACGGAACATTCGATTGATCGGTACCGCACATTCGATTGATCGGTACCGTACATTCGATTAATCGGTACCACACATTCGATTGATCGGTACGGAACATTCGATTGATCGGTACCGTACATTCGATTGATCGGTACCGCATATTCGATTGATCGGTATGGAACATTCGATTGATCGGTACGGAACATTCGATTGATCGGTACTACACATTCGATTGATCGGTACCGTACATTCGATTGATCGGCACCGCACATTCGATTGATCGGTGCGGAACATTCGATTGATCGGTACGGAACATTCGATTGATCGGTACCGCACATTCGATTGATCGGTACCGCACATTCGATTGATCGGTACCGTACATTCGATTAATCGGTACTACACATTCGATTGATCGGTACGGAACATTCGATTGATCGGTACCGCACATTCGATTGATCGGTACGGAACATTCGATTAATCGGTAACGAACATTCGATTGATCGGTACCGCACATTCGATTGATCGGTACGGAACATTCGATTGATCGGTACCGCACATTCGATTGATCGGTACGGAACATTCGTTTGATCGGTACGGGACATTCGATTGATCGGTACCGCACATTCGATTATTCAGTACGGAACATTCGATTGATCGGTACGGCACATTCGATTGGTCGGTACGGAACATTCGATTGATCGGTACGGAATATTCGTTTGATCGGTACTGCACATTCGATTGATCGGTACGGAACATTCGATTGATCGGTACGGAACATTCGATTGATCGGTACTGCACATTCGATTGCTCGGTACGGAATATTCGTTTGATCGGTACTGCACATTCGATTGATCGGTACCGCATTTTCCATTGATCAGTGCCGCACATTCGATTAATCGGTAACGAACTTTCGATTGATCGGTACGGAACATTCGATTGATCAATACCGAACATTCGATTGATCGGTACCGCACATTCGATTGATCGGTACGGCACATTCGATTGATCGGTACGGAACATTCGATTGATCGGTACCGCACATTCGATTGATCGGTACCGTACATTCGATTAATCGGTACCACACATTCGATTGATCGGTACGGAACATTCGATTGATCGGTACCGTACATTCGATTGATCGGTACCGCATATTCGATTGATCGGTACGGAACATTCGATTGATCGGTACGGAACATTCGATTGATCGGTACCGCACATTCGATTGATCGGTACGGAACATTCGATTGATCGGTACGGAACATTCGATTGATCGGTACCGCACATTCGATTAATCGGTACCACATATTCGATTGATCGGTACCGTACATTCGATTGATCGGTACTGCACATTCGATTGATCGGTACGTAACATTCGATTAATCGGAACCGCACATTCGATTGGTCGGTACCGCACATTCGATTGATCGGTACGGAACATTCGATTGATCGGTACCGCACATTCGATTGATCGGTACCGTACATTCGATTAATCGGTACTACACATTCGATTGATCGGTACGGAACATTCGATTGATCGGTACCGCACATTCGATTGATCGGTACGGAACATTCGATTAATCGGTAACGAACATTCGATTGATCGGTACCGCACATTCGATTGATCGGTACGGAACATTCGTTTGATCGGTACGTGACATTCGATCGATCGGTACCGCACATTCGATTGATCGGTACCGCACATTCGATTGATCGGTACGGAACATTCGATTAATCGGTAACGAACATTCGATTGATCGGTACCGCACATTCGATTGATCGGTACGTAACATTCGTTTGATCGGTACGGGACATTCGATTGATCGGTACCGCACATTCGATTATTCAGTACGGAACATTCGATTGATCGGTACGGCACATTCGATTGATCGGTACTGCACATTCGATTGATCGGTACTGCACATTCGATTGATCGGTACTGCACATTCGATTGATCGGTACGGAACATTCGATTGATCGGTACGGAACATTCGATTGATCGGTACCGCACATTCGATTAATCGGTACCACATATTCGATTGATCGGTACCGTACATTCGATTGATCGGTACTGCACATTCGATTGATCGGTACGTAACATTCGATTAATCGGTAACGAACATTAGATTGATCGGTACCGCACATTCGATTGGTCGGTACCGCACATTCGATTGATCGGTACGGAACATTCGATTGATCGGTACAGAACATTCGATTGATCTGTACGGAACATTCGATTGATCGGTACGGAACATTCGATTGATCGGTACCGTACATTCGATTAATCGGTACCACATATTCGATTGATCGGTACCGTACATTCGATTGATCGGTACTGCACATTCGATTGATCGGTACCGTACATTCGAGTAATCGGTAACGAACATTCGATTGATCGGTACCGCACATTCGATTGATCGGTACGGAACATTCGATTGATCGGTACGGAACATTCGATTGATCGGTACCGCACATTCGATTGATCGGTACGGAACATTCTATTGATCGGTACGGAACATTCGATTGATCGGTACTACAAATTCGATTGATCGGTACCGTACATTCGATTGATCGGTACCGCACATTGGATTGATCGGTACGGAACATTCGATTAATCGGTACCGCACATTCGATTGATCGGTGCGGAACATTCGATTGATCGGTACGGAACATTCGATTGATCGGTACCGCACATTCGATTAATCGGTACCGCACATTCGATTGATCGGTACCGTACATTCGATTAATCGGTACTACACATTCGATTGATCGGTACGGAACATTCGATTGATCGGTACCGCACATTCGATTGATCGGTACGGAACATTCGATTAATCGGTAACGAACATTCGATTGATCGGTACCGCACATTCGATTGATCGGTACGGAACATTCGTTTGATCGGTACGTGACATTCGATCGATCGGTACCGCACATTCGATTGATCGGTACCGCACATTCGATTGATCGGTACGGAACATTCGATTAATCGGTAACGAACATTCGATTGATCGGTACCGCACATTCGATTGATCGGTACGGAACATTCGTTTGATCGGTACGGGACATTCGATTGATCGGTACCGCACATTCGATTATTCAGTACGGAACATTCGATTGATCGGTACGGCACATTCGATTGGTCGGTACGGAACATTCGATTGATCGGTACGGAATATTCGTTTGATCGGTACTGCACATTCGATTGATCGGTACGGAACATTCGATTGATCGGTACGGAACATTCGATTGATCGGTACCGTACATTCGTTTGATCGGTACTGCACATTCGATTGATCGGTACCGCATTTTCCATTGATCGGTGCCGCACATTCGATTGATCGGTAACGAACTTTCGATTGATCGGTACGGAACATTCGATTGATCAATACCGAACATTCGATTGATCGGTACCGCACATTCGATTGATCGGTACCGCACATTCGATTGATCGGTACGGAACATTCGATTGATCGGTACCGCACATTCGATTGATCGGTACCGTACATTCGTTTAATCGGTACCACACATTCGATTGATCGGTACGGAACATTCGATTGATCGGTACCGTACATTCGATTGATCGGTACCGCACATTCGATTGATCGGTACGGAACATTCGATTGATCGGTACGGAACATTCGATTGATCGGTACCGCACATTCGATTGATCGGTACGGAACATTCGATTGATCGGTACGGAACATTCGATTGATCGGTACTACAAATTCGATTGATCGGTACCGTACATTCGATTGATCGGTACCGCACATTCGATTGATCGGTACGGAACATTCGATTAATCGGTAACGAACATTCGATTGATCGGTACCGCACATTCGATTGATCGGTACGTAACATTCGTTTGATCGGTACGGGACATTCGATTGATCGGTACCGCACATTCGATTATTCAGTACGGAACATTCGATTGATCGGTACGGCACATTCAATTGGTCGGTACGGAACATTCGATTGATCGGTACGGAATATTCGTTTGATCGGTACTGCACATTCGATTGATCGGTACGGAACATTCGATTGATCGGTACGGAACATTCGATTGATCGGTACGGAACGTTCGATTGATCGGTACGGAATATTCGATTAATCGGTAACGAACATTCGATTGATCGGTACCGCATTTTCCATTGATCAGTGCCGCACATTCGATTGATCGGTAACGAACTTTCGATTGATCGGTACGGAACATTCGATTGATCAATACCGAACATTCGATTGATCGGTATCGCACATTCGATTGATCGGTACCGCACATTCGATTGATCGGTACGGAACATTAGATTTATCGGTACCGCACATTCGATTGATCGGTACCGTACATTCGATTAATCGGTACCACACATTCGATTGATCGGAACGGAACATTCGATTGATCGGTACCGTACATTCGATTGATCGGTACCGCACATTCGATTGATCGGTACGGAACATTCGATTAATCGGGAACGAACATTCGATTGATCGGTATCGCACATTCGATTGATCGGTACGGAACATTCGATTGATCGGTACCGTACATTCGATTGATCGGTACGGAACATTCGATTGATCGGTACCGCACATTCGATTGATCGGTACGGAACATTCGATTAATCGGTAACGTACATTCGATTGATCGGTACCGCACATTCGATTGATCGGCACCGCACATTCGATTGATCGGTACGGAACATTCGATTGATCGGTACGGAACATTCGATTGATCGGTACGGAACATTCGATTGATCGGTACGGAACATTCGATTGATCGGTACCGTACATTCGATTAATCGGTACCACATATTCGATTGATCGGTACCGTACATTCGATTGATCGGTACTGCACATTCGATTGATCGGTACCGTACATTCGATTAATCGGTAACGAACATTCGATTGATCGGTACCGCACATTCGATTGATCGCCACCGCACATTCGATTGATCGGTACGGAACATTCGATTTATCGGTACCGCACATTGGATTGATCGTTACGGAACATTCGATTGATCGGTACGGAACATTCGATTGATCGGTACCGCTCATTCGATTGATCGGTACGGAACATTCTATTGATCGGTACGGAACATTCGATTGATCGGTACTACAAATTCGATTGATCGGTACCGTACATTCGATTGATCGGTACCGCACATTCGATTGATCGGTACGGAACATTCGATTGATCGGTACCGCATATTCGATTGATCGGTACGGAACATTCGATTGATCGGTACGGAACATTCGATTGATCGGTACTACACATTCGATTGATCGGTACCGTACATTCGATTGATCGGAACCGCACATTCGATTGATCGGTGCGGAACATTCGATTGATCGGTACGGAACATTCGATTGATCGGTACCGCACATTCGATTGATCGGTACCGCACATTCGATTGATCGGTACCGTACATTCGATTAATCGGTACTACACATTCGATTGATCGGTACGGAACATTCGATTGATCGGTACCGCACATTCGATTGATCGGTACGTAACATTCGTTTGATCGGTACGGGACATTCGATTGATCGGTACCGCACATTCGATTATTCAGTACGGAACATTCGATTGATCGGTACGGCACATTCGATTGATCGGTACTGCACATTCGATTGATCGGTACGGAACATTCGATTGATCGGTACGGAACATTCGATTGATCGGTACGGAACATTCGATTGATCGGTACGGAACATTCGATTGATCGGTACCGCACATTCGATTAATCGGTACCACATATTCGATTGATCGGTACCGTACATTCGATTGATCGGTACTGCACATTCGATTGATCGGTACGTAACATTCGATTAATCGGTAACGAACATTCGATTGATCGGTACCGCACATTCGATTGGTCGGTACCGCACATTCGATTGATCGGTACGGAACATTCGATTGATCGGTACAGAACATTCGATTGATCTGTACGGAACATTCGATTGATCGGTACGGAACATTCGATTGATCGGTACCGTACATTCGATTAATCGGTACCACATATTCGATTGATCGGTACCGTACATTCGATTGATCGGTACTGCACATTCGATTGATCGGTACCGTACATTCGATTAATCGGTAACGAACATTCGATTGATCGGTACCGCACATTCGATTGATCGGTACGGAACATTCGATTGATCGGTACGGAACATTCGATTGATCGGTACCGCACATTCGATTGATCGGTACGGAACATTCTATTGATCGGTACGGAACATTCGATTGATCGGTACTACAAATTCGATTGATCGGTACCGTACATTCGATTGATCGGTACCGCACATTGGATTGATCGGTACGGAACATTCGATTAATCGGTACCGCACATTCGATTGATCGGTGCGGAACATTCGATTGATCGGTACGGAACATTCGATTGATCGGTACCGCACATTCGATTAATCGGTACCGCACATTCGATTGATCGGTACCGTACATTCGATTAATCGGTACTACACATTCGATTGATCGGTACGGAACATTCGATTGATCGGTACCGCACATTCGATTGATCGGTACGGAACATTCGATTAATCGGTAACGAACATTCGATTGATCGGTACCGCACATTCGATTGATCGGTACGGAACATTCGTTTGATCGGTACGTGACATTCGATCGATCGGTACCGCACATTCGATTGATCGGTACCGCACATTCGATTGATCGGTACGGAACATTCGATTAATCGGTAACGAACATTCGATTGATCGGTACCGCACATTCGATTGATCGGTACGGAACATTCGTTTGATCGGTACGGGACATTCGATTGATCGGTACCGCACATTCGATTATTCAGTACGGAACATTCGATTGATCGGTACGGCACATTCGATTGGTCGGTACGGAACATTCGATTGATCGGTACGGAATATTCGTTTGATCGGTACTGCACATTCGATTGATCGGTACGGAACATTCGATTGATCGGTACGGAACATTCGATTGATCGGTACTGCACATTCGATTGATCGGTACGGAACATTTGATTGATCGGTACCGTACATTCGTTTGATCGGTACTGCACATTCGATTGATCGGTACCGCATTTTCCATTGATCGGTGCCGCACATTCGATTGATCGGTAACGAACTTTCGATTGATCGGTACGGAACATTCGATTGATCAATACCGAACATTCGATTGATCGGTACCGCACATTCGATTGATCGGTACCGCACATTCGATTGATCGGTACGGAACATTCGATTGATCGGTACCGCACATTCGATTGATCGGTACCGTACATTCGTTTAATCGGTACCACACATTCGATTGATCGGTACGGAACATTCGATTGATCGGTACCGTACATTCGATTGATCGGTACCGCACATTCGATTGATCGGTACGGAACATTCGATTGATCGGTACGGAACATTCGATTGATCGGTACCGCACATTCGATTGATCGGTACGGAACATTCGATTGATCGGTACTACAAATTCGATTGATCGGTACCGTACATTCGATTGATCGGTACCGCACATTCGATTGATCGGTACGGAACATTCGATTAATCGGTAACGAACATTCGATTGATCGGTACCGCACATTCGATTGATCGGTACGTAACATTCGTTTGATCGGTACGGGACATTCGATTGATCGGTACCGCACATTCGATTATTCAGTACGGAACATTCGATTGATCGGTACGGCACATTCAATTGGTCGGTACGGAACATTCGATTGATCGGTACGGAATATTCGTTTGATCGGTACTGCACATTCGATTGATCGGTACGGAACATTCGATTGATCGGTACGGAACATTCGATTGATCGGTACGGAACGTTCGATTGATCGGTACGGAATATTCGATTAATCGGTAACGAACATTCGATTGATCGGTACCGCATTTTCCATTGATCAGTGCCGCACATTCGATTGATCGGTAACGAACTTTCGATTGATCGGTACGGAACATTCGATTGATCAATACCGAACATTCGATTGATCGGTATCGCACATTCGATTGATCGGTACCGCACATTCGATTGATCGGTACGGAACATTAGATTTATCGGTACCGCACATTCGATTGATCGGTACCGTACATTCGATTAATCGGTACCACACATTCGATTGATCGGAACGGAACATTCGATTGATCGGTACCGTACATTCGATTGATCGGTACCGCACATTCGATTGATCGGTACGGAACATTCGATTAATCGGGAACGAACATTCGATTGATCGGTATCGCACATTCGATTGATCGGCTCGGAACATTCGATTGATCGGTACCGTACATTCGATTGATCGGTACGGAACATTCGATTGATCGGTACCGCACATTCGATTGATCGGTACGGAACATTCGATTAATCGGTAACGTACATTCGATTGATCGGTACCGCACATTCGATTGATCGGCACCGCACATTCGATTGATCGGTACGGAACATTCGATTGATCGGTACGGAACATTCGATTGATCGGTACGGAACATTCGATTGATCGGTACGGAACATTCGATTGATCGGTACCGTACATTCGATTAATCGGTACCACATATTCGATTGATCGGTACCGTACATTCGATTGATCGGTACTGCACATTCGATTGATCGGTACCGTACATTCGATTAATCGGTAACGAACATTCGATTGATCGGTACCGCACATTCGATTGATCGCCACCGCACATTCGATTGATCGGTACGGAACATTCGATTTATCGGTACCGCACATTGGATTGATCGTTACGGAACATTCGATTGATCGGTACGGAACATTCGATTGATCGGTACCGCTCATTCGATTGATCGGTACGGAACATTCTATTGATCGGTACGGAACATTCGATTGATCGGTACTACAAATTCGATTGATCGGTACCGTACATTCGATTGATCGGTACCGCACATTCGATTGATCGGTACGGAACATTCGATTGATCGGTACCGCATATTCGATTGATCGGTACGGAACATTCGATTGATCGGTACGGAACATTCGATTGATCGGTACTACACATTCGATTGATCGGTACCGTACATTCGATTGATCGGAACCGCACATTCGATTGATCGGTGCGGAACATTCGATTGATCGGTACGGAACATTCGATTGATCGGTACCGCACATTCGATTGATCGGTACCGCACATTCGATTGATCGGTACCGTACATTCGATTAATCGGTACTACACATTCGATTGATCGGTACGGAACATTCGATTGATCGGTACCGCACATTCGATTGATCGGTACGGAACATTCGATTAATCGGTAACGAACATTCGATTGATCGGTACCGCACATTCGATTGATCGGTACGGAACATTCGTTTGATCGGTACGTGACATTCGATTGATCGGTACCGCACATTCGATTGATCGGTACCGCACATTCGATTGATCGGTACGGAACATTCGATTAATCGGTAACGAACATTCGATTGATCGGTACCGCACATTCGATTGATCGGTACGGAACATTCGTTTGATCGGTACGGGACATTCGATTGATCGGTACCGCACATTCGATTATTCAGTACGGAACATTCGATTGATCGGTACGGCACATTCGATTGGTCGGTACGGAACATTCGATTGATCGGTACGGAATATTCGTTTGATCGGTACTGCACATTCGATTGATCGGTACGGAACATTCGATTGATCGGTACGGAACATTCGATTGATCGGTACGGAACATTCGATTGATCGGTACGGAACATTCGATTGATCGGTACGGAATATTCGTTTGATCGGTACTGCACATTCCATTGATCGGTACCGCATTTTCCATTGATCAGTGCCGCACATTCGATTAATCGGTAACGAACTTTCGATTGATCGGTACGGAACATTCGATTGATCAATACCGAACATTCGATTGATCGGTACCGCACATTCGATTGATCGGTACCGCACATTCGATTGATCGGTACGGAACATTCGATTGATCGGTACCGCACATTCGATTGATCGGTACCGTACATTCGATTAATCGGTACCACACATTCGATTGATCGGTACGGCACATTCGATTGGTCGGTACGGAACATTCGATTGATCGGTACGGAATATTCGTTTGATCGGTACTGCACATTCGATTGATCGGTACGGAACATTCGATTGATCGGTACGGAACATTCGATTGATCGGTACGGAACGTTCGATTGATCGGTACGGAATATTCGATTAATCGGTAACGAACATTCGATTGATCGGTACCGCATTTTCCATTGATCAGTGCCGCACATTCGATTGATCGGTAACGAACTTTCGATTGATCGGTACGGAACATTCGATTGATCAATACCGAACATTCGATTGATCGGTATCGCACATTCGATTGATCGGTACCGCACATTCGATTGATCGGTACGGAACATTCGATTTATCGGTACCGCACATTCGATTGATCGGTACCGTACATTCGATTAATCGGTACCACACATTCGATTGATCGGAACGGAACTTTCGATTGATCGGTACCGTACATTCGATTGATCGGTACCGCACATTCGATTGATCGGTACGGAACATTCGATTAATCGGGAACGAACATTCGATTGATCGGTATCGCACATTCGATTGATCGGTACGGAACATTCGATTGATCGGTACCGTACATTCGAATGATCGGTACGGAACATTCGATTGATCGGTACCGCACATTCGATTGATCGGTACGGAACATTCGATTAATCGGTAACGTACATTCGATTGATCGGTACCGCACATTCGATTGATCGGCACCGCACATTCGATTGATCGGTACGGAACATTCGATTGATCGGTACGGAACATTCGATTGATCGGTACGGAACATTCGATTGATCGGTACGGAACATTCGATTGATCGGTACCGTACATTCGATTAATCGGTACCACATATTCGATTGATCGGTACCGTACAATCGATTGATCGGTACTGCACATTCGATTGATCGGTACCGTACATTCGATTAATCGGTAACGAACATTCGATTGATCGGTACCGCACATTCGATTGATCGCCACCGCACATTCGATTGATCGGTGCGGAACATTCGATTTATCGGTACCGCACATTGGATTGATCGTTACGGAACATTCGATTGATCGGTACGGAACATTCGATTGATCGGTACCGCTCATTCGATTGATCGGTACGGAACATTCTATTGATCGGTACGGAACATTCGATTGATCGGTACTACAAATTCGATTGATCGGTACCGTACATTCGATTGATCGGTACCGCACATTCGATTGATCGGTACGGAACATTCGATTGATCGGTACCGCATATTCGATTGATCGGTACGGAACATACGATTGATCGGTACGGAACATTCGATTGATCGGTACTACACATTCGATTGATCGGTACCGTACATTCGATTGATCGGAACCGCACATTCGATTGATCGGTGCGGAACATTCGATTGATCGGTACGGAACATTCGATTGATCGGTACCGCACATTCGATTGATCGGTACCGCACATTCGATTGATCGGTACCGTACATTCGATTAATCGGTACTACACATTCGATTGATCGGTACGGAACATTCGATTGATCGGTACGGAACATTCGATTAATCGGTAACGAACATTCGATTGATCGGTACCGCACATTCGATTGATCGGTACGGAACATTCGTTTGATCGGTACGTGACATTCGATTGATCGGTACCGCACATTCGATTGATCGGTACCGCACATTCGATTGATCGGTACGGAACATTCGATTAATCGGTAACGAACATTCGATTGATCGGTACGGAACATTCGATTGATCGGTACGGAACATTCGATTGATCGGTACTACACATTCGATTGATCGGTACCGTACATTCGATTGATCGGAACCGCACATTCGATTGATCGGTGCGGAACATTCGATTGATCGGTACGGAACATTCGATTGATCGGTACCGCACATTCGATTGATCGGTACCGCACATTCGATTGATCGGTACCGTACATTCGATTAATCGGTACTACACATTCGATTGATCGGTACGGAACATTCGATTGATCGGTAACGAACATTCGATTGATCGGTACCGCACATTCGATTGATCGGTACGGAACATTCGTTTGATCGGTACGTGACATTCGATTGATCGGTACCGCACATTCGTTTGATCGGTACGTGACATTCGATTGATCGGTACCGCACATTCGATTGATCGGTACCGCACATTCGATTGATCGGTACGGAACATTCGATTAATCGGTAACGAACATTCGATTGATCGGTACCGCACATTCGATTGATCGGTACGGAACATTCGTTTGATCGGTACGGGACATTCGATTGATCGGTACCGCACATTCGATTATTCAGTACGGAACATTCGATTGATCGGTACGGCACATTCGATTGGTCGGTACGGAACATTCGATTGATCGGTACGGAATATTCGTTTGATCGGTACTGCACATTCGATTGATCGGTACGGAACATTCGATTGATCGGTACGGAACATTCGATTGATCGGTACGGAACATTCGATTGATCGGTACGGAACATTCGATTGATCGGTACGGAATATTCGTTTGATCGGTACTGCACATTCCATTGATCGGTACCGCATTTTCCATTGATCAGTGCCGCACATTCGATTAATCGGTAACGAACTTTCGATTGATCGGTACGGAACATTCGATTGATCAATACCGAACATTCGATTGATCGGTACCGCACATTCGATTGATCGGTACCGCACATTCGATTGATCGGTACGGAACATTCGATTGATCGGTACCGCACATTCGATTGATCGGTACCGTACATTCGATTAATCGGTACCACACATTCGATTGATCGGTACGGAACATTCGATTGATCGGTACCGTACATTCGATTGATCGGTACCGCATATTCGATTGATCGGTACGGAACATTCGATTGATCGGTACGGAACATTCGATTGATCGGTACCGCACATTCGATTGATCGGTACGGAACATTCGATTGATCGGTACGGAACATTCGATTGATCGGTACTACAAATTCGATTGATCGGTACCGTACATTCGATTGATCGGTACCGCACATTCGATTGATCGGTACGGAACATTCGATTAATCGGTAACGAACATTCGATTGATCGGTACCGCACATTCGATTGATCGGTACGGAACATTCGTTTGATCGGTACGTGACATTCGATTGATCGGTACCGCACATTCGATTGATCGGTACCGCACATTCGATTGATCGGTACGGAACATTCGATTAATCGGTAACGAACATTCGATTGATCGGTACCGCACATTCGATTGATCGGTACGGAACATTCGTTTGATCGGTACGGGACATTCGATTGATCGGTACCGCACATTCGATTATTCAGTACGGAACATTCGATTGATCGGTACGGCACATTCGATTGGTCGGTACGGAACATTCGATTGATCGGTACGGAATATTCGTTTGATCGGTACTGCACATTCGATTGATCGGTACGGAACATTCGATTGATCGGTACGGAACATTCGATTGATCGGTACGGAACATTCGATTGATCGGTACGGAACATTCGATTGATCGGTACGGAATATTCGTTTGATCGGTACTGCACATTCCATTGATCGGTACCGCATTTTCCATTGATCAGTGCCGCACATTCGATTAATCGGTAACGAACTTTCGATTGATCGGTACGGAACATTCGATTGATCAATACCGAACATTCGATTGATCGGTACCGCACATTCGATTGATCGGTACCGCACATTCGATTGATCGGTACGGAACATTCGATTGATCGGTACCGCACATTCGATTGATCGGTACCGTACATTCGATTAATCGGTACCACACATTCGATTGATCGGTACGGCACATTCGATTGGTCGGTACGGAACATTCGATTGATCGGTACGGAATATTCGTTTGATCGGTACTGCACATTCGATTGATCGGTACGGAACATTCGATTGATCGGTACGGAACATTCGATTGATCGGTACGGAACGTTCGATTGATCGGTACGGAATATTCGATTAATCGGTAACGAACATTCGATTGATCGGTACCGCATTTTCCATTGATCAGTGCCGCACATTCGATTGATCGGTAACGAACTTTCGATTGATCGGTACGGAACATTCGATTGATCAATACCGAACATTCGATTGATCGGTATCGCACATTCGATTGATCGGTACCGCACATTCGATTGATCGGTACGGAACATTCGATTTATCGGTACCGCACATTCGATTGATCGGAACGGAACATTCGATTGATCGGTACCGTACATTCGATTGATCGGTACCGCACATTCGATTGATCGGTACGGAACATTCGATTAATCGGGAACGAACATTCGATTGATCGGTATCGCACATTCGATTGATCGGTACGGAACATTCGATTGATCGGTACCGTACATTCGATTGATCGGTACGGAACATTCGATTGATCGGTACCGCACATTCGATTGATCGGTACGGAACATTCGATTAATCGGTAACGTACATTCGATTGATCGGTACCGCACATTCGATTGATCGGCACCGCACATTCGATTGATCGGTACGGAACATTCGATTGATCGGTACGGAACATTCGATTGATCGGTACGGAACATTCGATTGATCGGTACGGAACATTCGATTGATCGGTACCGTACATTCGATTAATCGGTACCACATATTCGATTGATCGGTACCGTACATTCGATTGATCGGTACTGCACATTCGATTGATCGGTACCGTACATTCGATTAATCGGTAACGAACATTCGATTGATCGGTACCGCACATTCGATTGATCGGTACCGCACATTCGATTGATCGCCACCGCACATTCGATTGATCGGTACGGAACATTCGATTTATCGGTACCGCACATTGGATTGATCGTTACGGAACATTCGATTGATCGGTACGGAACATTCGATTGATCGGTACCGCTCATTCGATTGATCGGTACGGAACATTCTATTGATCGGTACGGAACATTCGATTGATCGGTACTACAAATTCGATTGATCGGTACCGTACATTCGATTGATCGGTACCGCACATTCGATTGATCGGTACGGAACATTCGATTGATCGGTACCGCATATTCGATTGATCGGTACGGAACATTCGATTGATCGGTACGGAACATTCGATTGATCGGTACTACACATTCGATTGATCGGTACCGTACATTCGATTGATCGGAACCGCACATTCGATTGATCGGTGCGGAACATTCGATTGATCGGTACGGAACATTCGATTGATCGGTACCGCACATTCGATTGATCGGTACCGCACATTCGATTGATCGGTACCGTACATTCGATTAATCGGTACTACACATTCGATTGATCGGTACGGAACATTCGATTGATCGGTACCGCACATTCGATTGATCGGTACGGAACAATCGATTAATCGGTAACGAACATTCGATTGATCGGTACCGCACATTCGATTGATCGGTACGGAACATTCGTTTGATCGGTACGTGACATTCGATTGATCGGTACCGCACATTCGATTGATCGGTACCGCACATTCGATTGATCGGTACGGAACATTCGATTAATCGGTAACGAACATTCGATTGATCGGTACCGCACATTCGATTGATCGGTACGGAACATTCGTTTGATCGGTACGGGACATTCGATTGATCGGTACCGCACATTCGATTATTCAGTACGGAACATTCGATTGATCGGTACGGCACATTCGATTGGTCGGTACGGAACATTCGATTGATCGGTACGGAATATTCGTTTGATCGGTACTGCACATTCGATTGATCGGTACGGAACATTCGATTGATCGGTACGGAACATTCGATTGATCGGTACGGAACATTCGATTGATCGGTACGGAACATTCGATTGATCGGTACGGAATATTCGTTTGATCGGTACTGCACATTCCATTGATCGGTACCGCATTTTCCATTGATCAGTGCCGCACATTCGATTAATCGGTAACGAACTTTCGATTGATCGGTACGGAACATTCGATTGATCAATACCGAACATTCGATTGATCGGTACCGCACATTCGATTGATCGGTACCGCACATTCGATTGATCGGTACGGAACATTCGATTGATCGGTACCGCACATTCGATTGATCGGTACCGTACATTCGATTAATCGGTACCACACATTCGATTGATCGGTACGGAACATTCGATTGATCGGTACCGTACATTCGATTGATCGGTACCGCATATTCGATTGATCGGTACGGAACATTCGATTGATCGGTACGGAACATTCGATTGATCGGTACCGCACATTCGATTGATCGGTACGGAACATTCGATTGATCGGTACGGAACATTCGATTGATCGGTACTACAAATTCGATTGATCGGTACCGTACATTCGATTGATCGGTACCGCACATTCGATTGATCGGTACGGAACATTCGATTAATCGGTAACGAACATTCGATTGATCGGTACCGCACATTCTATTGATCGGTACGTAACATTCGTTTGATCGGTACGGGACATTCGATTGATCGGTACCGCACATTCGATTATTCAGTACGGAACATTCGATTGATCGGTACAGCACATTCGATTGGTCGGTACGGAACATTCGATTGATCGGTACGGAATATTCGTTTGATCGGTACTGCACATTCGATTGATCGGTACTTAACATTCGATTGATCGGTACGGAACATTCGATTGATCGGTACGGAACATTCGATTGATCGGTACGGAACATTCGATTGATCGGTACGGAATATTCGTTTGATCGGTACTGCACATTCGATTGATCGGTACCGCATTTTCCATTGATCAGTGCCGCACATTCGATTAATCGGTAACGAACTTTCGATTGATCGGTACGGAACATTCGATTGATCGGTGCGGAACATTCGATTGATCGGTACGGAACATTCGATTGATCGGTACCGCACATTCGATTAATCGGTACCGCACATTCGATTGATCGGTACCGTACATTCGATTAATCGGTACTACACATTCGATTGATCGGTACGGAACATTCGATTGATCGGTACCGCACATTCGATTGATCGGTACGGAACATTCGATTAATCGGTAACGAACATTCGATTGATCGGTACCGCACATTCGATTGATCGGTACGGAACATTCGTTTGATCGGTACGTGACATTCGATCGATCGGTACCGCACATTCGATTGATCGGTACCGCACATTCGATTGATCGGTACGGAACATTCGATTAATCGGTAACGAACATTCGATTGATCGGTACCGCACATTCGATTGATCGGTACGGAACATTCGTTTGATCGGTACGGGACATTCGATTGATCGGTACCGCACATTCGATTATTCAGTACGGAACATTCGATTGATCGGTACGGCACATTCGATTGGTCGGTACGGAACATTCGATTGATCGGTACGGAATATTCGTTTGATCGGTACTGCACATTCGATTGATCGGTACGGAACATTCGATTGATCGGTACGGAACATTCGATTGATCGGTACTGCACATTCGATTGATCGGTACGGAACATTCGATTGATCGGTACCGTACATTCGTTTGATCGGTACTGCACATTCGATTGATCGGTACCGCATTTTCCATTGATCGGTGCCGCACATTCGATTGATCGGTAACGAACTTTCGATTGATCGGTACGGAACATTCGATTGATCAATACCGAACATTCGATTGATCGGTACCGCACATTCGATTGATCGGTACCGCACATTCGATTGATCGGTACGGAACATTCGATTGATCGGTACCGCACATTCGATTGATCGGTACCGTACATTCGTTTAATCGGTACCACACATTCGATTGATCGGTACGGAACATTCGATTGATCGGTACCGTACATTCGATTGATCGGTACCGCACATTCGATTGATCGGTACGGAACATTCGATTGATCGGTACGGAACATTCGATTGATCGGTACCGCACATTCGATTGATCGGTACGGAACATTCGATTGATCGGTACTACAAATTCGATTGATCGGTACCGTACATTCGATTGATCGGTACCGCACATTCGATTGATCGGTACGGAACATTCGATTAATCGGTAACGAACATTCGATTGATCGGTACCGCACATTCGATTGATCGGTACGTAACATTCGTTTGATCGGTACGGGACATTCGATTGATCGGTACCGCACATTCGATTATTCAGTACGGAACATTCGATTGATCGGTACGGCACATTCAATTGGTCGGTACGGAACATTCGATTGATCGGTACGGAATATTCGTTTGATCGGTACTGCACATTCGATTGATCGGTACGGAACATTCGATTGATCGGTACGGAACATTCGATTGATCGGTACGGAACGTTCGATTGATCGGTACGGAATATTCGATTAATCGGTAACGAACATTCGATTGATCGGTACCGCATTTTCCATTGATCAGTGCCGCACATTCGATTGATCGGTAACGAACTTTCGATTGATCGGTACGGAACATTCGATTGATCAATACCGAACATTCGATTGATCGGTATCGCACATTCGATTGATCGGTACCGCACATTCGATTGATCGGTACGGAACATTAGATTTATCGGTACCGCACATTCGATTGATCGGTACCGTACATTCGATTAATCGGTACCACACATTCGATTGATCGGAACGGAACATTCGATTGATCGGTACCGTACATTCGATTGATCGGTACCGCACATTCGATTGATCGGTACGGAACATTCGATTAATCGGGAACGAACATTCGATTGATCGGTATCGCACATTCGATTGATCGGTACGGAACATTCGATTGATCGGTACCGTACATTCGATTGATCGGTACGGAACATTCGATTGATCGGTACCGCACATTCGATTGATCGGTACGGAACATTCGATTAATCGGTAACGTACATTCGATTGATCGGTACCGCACATTCGATTGATCGGTACCGCACATTCGATTGATCGGTACGGAACATTCGATTAATCGGTAACGAACATTCGATTGATCGGTACCGCACATTCGATTGATCGGTACGGAACATTCGTTTGATCGGTACGGGACATTCGATTGATCGGTACCGCACATTCGATTATTCAGTACGGAACATTCGATTGATCGGTACGGCACATTCGATTGGTCGGTACGGAACATTCGATTGATCGGTACGGAATATTCGTTTGATCGGTACTGCACATTCGATTGATCGGTACGGAACATTCGATTGATCGGTACGGAACATTCGATTGATCGGTACGGAACATTCGATTGATCGGTACGGAACATTCGATTGATCGGTACGGAATATTCGTTTGATCGGTACTGCACATTCCATTGATCGGTACCGCATTTTCCATTGATCAGTGCCGCACATTCGATTAATCGGTAACGAACTTTCGATTGATCGGTACGGAACATTCGATTGATCAATACCGAACATTCGATTGATCGGTACCGCACATTCGATTGATCGGTACCGCACATTCGATTGATCGGTACGGAACATTCGATTGATCGGTACCGCACATTCGATTGATCGGTACCGTACATTCGATTAATCGGTACCACACATTCGATTGATCGGTACGGAACATTCGATTGATCGGTACCGTACATTCGATTGATCGGTACCGCATATTCGATTGATCGGTACGGAACATTCGATTGATCGGTACGGAACATTCGATTGATCGGTACCGCACATTCGATTGATCGGTACGGAACATTCGATTGATCGGTACGGAACATTCGATTGATCGGTACTACAAATTCGATTGATCGGTACCGTACATTCGATTGATCGGTACCGCACATTCGATTGATCGGTACGGAACATTCGATTAATCGGTAACGAACATTCGATTGATCGGTACCGCACATTCTATTGATCGGTACGTAACATTCGTTTGATCGGTACGGGACATTCGATTGATCGGTACCGCACATTCGATTATTCAGTACGGAACATTCGATTGATCGGTACAGCACATTCGATTGGTCGGTACGGAACATTCGATTGATCGGTACGGAATATTCGTTTGATCGGTACTGCACATTCGATTGATCGGTACTTAACATTCGATTGATCGGTACGGAACATTCGATTGATCGGTACGGAACATTCGATTGATCGGTACGGAACATTCGATTGATCGGTACGGAATATTCGTTTGATCGGTACTGCACATTCGATTGATCGGTACCGCATTTTGAAATTGATCAGTGCCGCACATTCGATTAATCGGTAACGAACTTTCGATTGATCGGTACGGAACATTCGATTGATCGGTGCGGAACATTCGATTGATCGGTACGGAACATTCGATTGATCGGTACCGCACATTCGATTAATCGGTACCGCACATTCGATTGATCGGTACCGTACATTCGATTAATCGGTACTACACATTCGATTGATCGGTACGGAACATTCGATTGATCGGTACCGCACATTCGATTGATCGGTACGGAACATTCGATTAATCGGTAACGAACATTCGATTGATCGGTACCGCACATTCGATTGATCGGTACGGAACATTCGTTTGATCGGTACGTGACATTCGATCGATCGGTACCGCACATTCGATTGATCGGTACCGCACATTCGATTGATCGGTACGGAACATTCGATTAATCGGTAACGAACATTCGATTGATCGGTACCGCACATTCGATTGATCGGTACGGAACATTCGTTTGATCGGTACGGGACATTCGATTGATCGGTACCGCACATTCGATTATTCAGTACGGAACATTCGATTGATCGGTACGGCACATTCGATTGGTCGGTACGGAACATTCGATTGATCGGTACGGAATATTCGTTTGATCGGTACTGCACATTCGATTGATCGGTACGGAACATTCGATTGATCGGTACGGAACATTCGATTGATCGGTACTGCACATTCGATTGATCGGTACGGAACATTCGATTGATCGGTACCGTACATTCGTTTGATCGGTACTGCACATTCGATTGATCGGTACCGCATTTTCCATTGATCGGTGCCGCACATTCGATTGATCGGTAACGAACTTTCGAT
The DNA here is from genome assembly GCF_037975245.1 of Apostichopus japonicus. Lineage (NCBI taxonomy): Eukaryota > Metazoa > Echinodermata > Holothuroidea > Aspidochirotida > Stichopodidae > Apostichopus > Apostichopus japonicus. The sequence goes on from NC_092581.1 coordinate 7,433,307, forward strand.
TGATCGGTACGGAACATTCGATTGATCAATACCGAACATTCGATTGATCGGTACCGCACATTCGATTGATCGGTACCGCACATTCGATTGATCGGTACGGAACATTCGATTGATCGGTACCGCACATTCGATTGATCGGTACCGTACATTCGTTTAATCGGTACCACACATTCGATTGATCGGTACGGAACATTCGATTGATCGGTACCGTACATTCGATTGATCGGTACCGCACATTCGATTGATCGGTACGGAACATTCGATTGATCGGTACGGAACATTCGATTGATCGGTACCGCACATTCGATTGATCGGTACGGAACATTCGATTGATCGGTACTACAAATTCGATTGATCGGTACCGTACATTCGATTGATCGGTACCGCACATTCGATTGATCGGTACGGAACATTCGATTGATCGGTACGGAACATTCGATTGATCGGTACGGAACGTTCGATTGATCGGTACGGAATATTCGATTAATCGGTAACGAACATTCGATTGATCGGTACCGCATTTTCCATTGATCAGTGCCGCACATTCGATTGATCGGTAACGAACTTTCGATTGATCGGTACGGAACATTCGATTGATCAATACCGAACATTCGATTGATCGGTATCGCACATTCGATTGATCGGTACCGCACATTCGATTGATCGGTACGGAACATTAGATTTATCGGTACCGCACATTCGATTGATCGGTACCGTACATTCGATTAATCGGTACCACACATTCGATTGATCGGAACGGAACATTCGATTGATCGGTACCGTACATTCGATTGATCGGTACCGCACATTCGATTGATCGGTACGGAACATTCGATTAATCGGGAACGAACATTCGATTGATCGGTATCGCACATTCGATTGATCGGTACGGAACATTCGATTGATCGGTACCGTACATTCGATTGATCGGTACGGAACATTCGATTGATCGGTACCGCACATTCGATTGATCGGTACGGAACATTCGATTAATCGGTAACGTACATTCGATTGATCGGTACCGCACATTCGATTGATCGGCACCGCACATTCGATTGATCGGTACGGAACATTCGATTGATCGGTACGGAACATTCGATTGATCGGTACGGAACATTCGATTGATCGGTACGGAACATTCGATTGATCGGTACCGTACATTCGATTAATCGGTACCACATATTCGATTGATCGGTACCGTACATTCAATTGATCGGTACTGCACATTCGATTGATCGGTACCGTACATTCGATTAATCGGTAACGAACATTCGATTGATCGGTACCGCACATTCGATTGATCGCCACCGCACATTCGATTGATCGGTACGGAACATTCGATTTATCGGTACCGCACATTGGATTGATCGTTACGGAACATTCGATTGATCGGTACGGAACATTCGATTGATCGGTACCGCTCATTCGATTGATCGGTACGGAACATTCTATTGATCGGTACGGAACATTCGATTGATCGGTACTACAAATTCGATTGATCGGTACCGTACATTCGATTGATCGGTACCGCACATTCGATTGATCGGTACGGAACATTCGATTGATCGGTACCGCATATTCGATTGATCGGTACGGAACATTCGATTGATCGGTACGGAACATTCGATTGATCGGTACTACACATTCGATTGATCGGTACCGTACATTCGATTGATCGGAACCGCACATTCGATTGATCGGTACGGAACATTCGATTGATCGGTACGGAACATTCGATTGATCGGTACCGCACATTCGATTGATCGGTACCGCACATTCGATTGATCGGTACCGTACATTCGATTAATCGGTACTACACATTCGATTGATCGGTACGGAACATTCGATTGATCGGTACCGCACATTCGATTGATCGGTACGGAACATTCGATTAATCGGTAACGAACATTCGATTGATCGGTACCGCACATTCGATTGATCGGTACGGAACATTCGTTTGATCGGTACGTGACATTCGATTGATCGGTACCGCACATTCGATTGATCGGTACCGCACATTCGATTGATCGGTACGGAACATTCGATTAATCGGTAACGAACATTCGATTGATCGGTACCGCACATTCGATTGATCGGTACGGAACATTCGTTTGATCGGTACGGGACATTCGATTGATCGGTACCGCACATTCGATTATTCAGTACGGAACATTCGATTGATCGGTACGGCACATTCGATTGGTCGGTACGGAACATTCGATTGATCGGTACGGAATATTCGTTTGATCGGTACTGCACATTCGATTGATCGGTACGGAACATTCGATTGATCGGTACGGAACATTCGATTGATCGGTACGGAACATTCGATTGATCGGTACGGAACATTCGATTGATCGGTACGGAATATTCGTTTGATCGGTACTGCACATTCCATTGATCGGTACCGCATTTTCCATTGATCAGTGCCGCACATTCGATTAATCGGTAACGAACTTTCGATTGATCGGTACGGAACATTCGATTGATCAATACCGAACATTCGATTGATCGGTACCGCACATTCGATTGATCGGTACCGCACATTCGATTGATCGGTACGGAACATTCGATTGATCGGTACCGCACATTCGATTGATCGGTACCGTACATTCGATTAATCGGTACCACACATTCGATTGATCGGTACGGCACATTCGATTGGTCGGTACGGAACATTCGATTGATCGGTACGGAATATTCGTTTGATCGGTACTGCACATTCGATTGATCGGTACGGAACATTCGATTGATCGGTACGGAACATTCGATTGATCGGTACGGAACGTTCGATTGATCGGTACGGAATATTCGATTAATCGGTAACGAACATTCGATTGATCGGTACCGCATTTTCCATTGATCAGTGCCGCACATTCGATTGATCGGTAACGAACTTTCGATTGATCGGTACGGAACATTCGATTGATCAATACCGAACATTCGATTGATCGGTATCGCACATTCGATTGATCGGTACCGCACATTCGATTGATCGGTACGGAACATTCGATTTATCGGTACCGCACATTCGATTGATCGGTACCGTACATTCGATTAATCGGTACCACACATTCGATTGATCGGAACGGAACTTTCGATTGATCGGTACCGTACATTCGATTGATCGGTACCGCACATTCGATTGATCGGTACGGAACATTCGATTAATCGGGAACGAACATTCGATTGATCGGTATCGCACATTCGATTGATCGGTACGGAACATTCGATTGATCGGTACCGTACATTCGAATGATCGGTACGGAACATTCGATTGATCGGTACCGCACATTCGATTGATCGGTACGGAACATTCGATTAATCGGTAACGTACATTCGATTGATCGGTACCGCACATTCGATTGATCGGCACCGCACATTCGATTGATCGGTACGGAACATTCGATTGATCGGTACGGAACATTCGATTGATCGGTACGGAACATTCGATTGATCGGTACGGAACATTCGATTAATCGGTACCGTACATTCGATTAATCGGTACCACATATTCGATTGATCGGTACCGTACATTCGATTGATCGGTACTGCACATTCGATTGATCGGTACCGTACATTCGATTAATCGGTAACGAACATTCGATTGATCGGTACCGCACATTCGATTGATCGCCACCGCACATTCGATTGATCGGTGCGGAACATTCGATTTATCGGTACCGCACATTGGATTGATCGTTACGGAACATTCGATTGATCGGTACGGAACATTCGATTGATCGGTACCGCTCATTCGATTGATCGGTACGGAACATTCTATTGATCGGTACGGAACATTCGATTGATCGGTACTACAAATTCGATTGATCGGTACCGTACATTCGATTGATCGGTACCGCACATTCGATTGATCGGTACGGAACATTCGATTGATCGGTACCGCATATTCGATTGATCGGTACGGAACATTCGATTGATCGGTACGGAACATTCGATTGATCGGTACTACACATTCGATTGATCGGTACCGTACATTCGATTGATCGGAACCGCACATTCGATTGATCGGTGCGGAACATTCGATTGATCGGTACGGAACATTCGATTGATCGGTACCGCACATTCGATTGATCGGTACCGCACATTCGATTGATCGGTACCGTACATTCGATTAATCGGTACTACACATTCGATTGATCGGTACGGAACATTCGATTGATCGGTACGGAACATTCGATTAATCGGTAACGAACATTCGATTGATCGGTACCGCACATTCGATTGATCGGTACGGAACATTCGTTTGATCGGTACGTGACATTCGATTGATCGGTACCGCACATTCGATTGATCGGTACCGCACATTCGATTGATCGGTACGGAACATTCGATTAATCGGTAACGAACATTCGATTGATCGGTACGGAACATTCGATTGATCGGTACGGAACATTCGATTGATCGGTACTACACATTCGATTGATCGGTACCGTACATTCGATTGATCGGAACCGCACATTCGATTGATCGGTGCGGAACATTCGATTGATCGGTACGGAACATTCGATTGATCGGTACCGCACATTCGATTGATCGGTACCGCACATTCGATTGATCGGTACCGTACATTCGATTAATCGGTACTACACATTCGATTGATCGGTACGGAACATTCGATTGATCGGTAACGAACATTCGATTGATCGGTACCGCACATTCGATTGATCGGTACGGAACATTCGTTTGATCGGTACGTGACATTCGATTGATCGGTACCGCACATTCGTTTGATCGGTACGTGACATTCGATTGATCGGTACCGCACATTCGATTGATCGGTACCGCACATTCGATTGATCGGTACGGAACATTCGATTAATCGGTAACGAACATTCGATTGATCGGTACCGCACATTCGATTGATCGGTACGGAACATTCGTTTGATCGGTACGGGACATTCGATTGATCGGTACCGCACATTCGATTATTCAGTACGGAACATTCGATTGATCGGTACGGCACATTCGATTGGTCGGTACGGAACATTCGATTGATCGGTACGGAATATTCGTTTGATCGGTACTGCACATTCGATTGATCGGTACGGAACATTCGATTGATCGGTACGGAACATTCGATTGATCGGTACGGAACATTCGATTGATCGGTACGGAACATTCGATTGATCGGTACGGAATATTCGTTTGATCGGTACTGCACATTCCATTGATCGGTACCGCATTTTCCATTGATCAGTGCCGCACATTCGATTAATCGGTAACGAACTTTCGATTGATCGGTACGGAACATTCGATTGATCAATACCGAACATTCGATTGATCGGTACCGCACATTCGATTGATCGGTACCGCACATTCGATTGATCGGTACGGAACATTCGATTGATCGGTACCGCACATTCGATTGATCGGTACCGTACATTCGATTAATCGGTACCACACATTCGATTGATCGGTACGGAACATTCGATTGATCGGTACCGTACATTCGATTGATCGGTACCGCATATTCGATTGATCGGTACGGAACATTCGATTGATCGGTACGGAACATTCGATTGATCGGTACCGCACATTCGATTGATCGGTACGGAACATTCGATTGATCGGTACGGAACATTCGATTGATCGGTACTACAAATTCGATTGATCGGTACCGTACATTCGATTGATCGGTACCGCACATTCGATTGATCGGTACGGAACATTCGATTAATCGGTAACGAACATTCGATTGATCGGTACCGCACATTCGATTGATCGGTACGGAACATTCGTTTGATCGGTACGTGACATTCGATTGATCGGTACCGCACATTCGATTGATCGGTACCGCACATTCGATTGATCGGTACGGAACATTCGATTAATCGGTAACGAACATTCGATTGATCGGTACCGCACATTCGATTGATCGGTACGGAACATTCGTTTGATCGGTACGGGACATTCGATTGATCGGTACCGCACATTCGATTATTCAGTACGGAACATTCGATTGATCGGTACGGCACATTCGATTGGTCGGTACGGAACATTCGATTGATCGGTACGGAATATTCGTTTGATCGGTACTGCACATTCGATTGATCGGTACGGAACATTCGATTGATCGGTACGGAACATTCGATTGATCGGTACGGAACATTCGATTGATCGGTACGGAACATTCGATTGATCGGTACGGAATATTCGTTTGATCGGTACTGCACATTCCATTGATCGGTACCGCATTTTCCATTGATCAGTGCCGCACATTCGATTAATCGGTAACGAACTTTCGATTGATCGGTACGGAACATTCGATTGATCAATACCGAACATTCGATTGATCGGTACCGCACATTCGATTGATCGGTACCGCACATTCGATTGATCGGTACGGAACATTCGATTGATCGGTACCGCACATTCGATTGATCGGTACCGTACATTCGATTAATCGGTACCACACATTCGATTGATCGGTACGGCACATTCGATTGGTCGGTACGGAACATTCGATTGATCGGTACGGAATATTCGTTTGATCGGTACTGCACATTCGATTGATCGGTACGGAACATTCGATTGATCGGTACGGAACATTCGATTGATCGGTACGGAACGTTCGATTGATCGGTACGGAATATTCGATTAATCGGTAACGAACATTCGATTGATCGGTACCGCATTTTCCATTGATCAGTGCCGCACATTCGATTGATCGGTAACGAACTTTCGATTGATCGGTACGGAACATTCGATTGATCAATACCGAACATTCGATTGATCGGTATCGCACATTCGATTGATCGGTACCGCACATTCGATTGATCGGTACGGAACATTCGATTTATCGGTACCGCACATTCGATTGATCGGAACGGAACATTCGATTGATCGGTACCGTACATTCGATTGATCGGTACCGCACATTCGATTGATCGGTACGGAACATTCGATTAATCGGGAACGAACATTCGATTGATCGGTATCGCACATTCGATTGATCGGTACGGAACATTCGATTGATCGGTACCGTACATTCGATTGATCGGTACGGAACATTCGATTGATCGGTACCGCACATTCGATTGATCGGTACGGAACATTCGATTAATCGGTAACGTACATTCGATTGATCGGTACCGCACATTCGATTGATCGGCACCGCACATTCGATTGATCGGTACGGAACATTCGATTGATCGGTACGGAACATTCGATTGATCGGTACGGAACATTCGATTGATCGGTACGGAACATTCGATTGATCGGTACCGTACATTCGATTAATCGGTACCACATATTCGATTGATCGGTACCGTACATTCGATTGATCGGTACTGCACATTCGATTGATCGGTACCGTACATTCGATTAATCGGTAACGAACATTCGATTGATCGGTACCGCACATTCGATTGATCGCCACCGCACATTCGATTGATCGGTACGGAACATTCGATTTATCGGTACCGCACATTGGATTGATCGTTACGGAACATTCGATTGATCGGTACGGAACATTCGATTGATCGGTACCGCTCATTCGATTGATCGGTACGGAACATTCTATTGATCGGTACGGAACATTCGATTGATCGGTACTACAAATTCGATTGATCGGTACCGTACATTCGATTGATCGGTACCGCACATTCGATTGATCGGTACGGAACATTCGATTGATCGGTACCGCATATTCGATTGATCGGTACGGAACATTCGATTGATCGGTACGGAACATTCGATTGATCGGTACTACACATTCGATTGATCGGTACCGTACATTCGATTGATCGGAACCGCACATTCGATTGATCGGTGCGGAACATTCGATTGATCGGTACGGAACATTCGATTGATCGGTACCGCACATTCGATTGATCGGTACCGCACATTCGATTGATCGGTACCGTACATTCGATTAATCGGTACTACACATTCGATTGATCGGTACGGAACATTCGATTGATCGGTACCGCACATTCGATTGATCGGTACGGAACAATCGATTAATCGGTAACGAACATTCGATTGATCGGTACCGCACATTCGATTGATCGGTACGGAACATTCGTTTGATCGGTACGTGACATTCGATTGATCGGTACCGCACATTTGATTGATCGGTACCGCACATTCGATTGATCGGTACGGAACATTCGATTAATCGGTAACGAACATTCGATTGATCGGTACCGCACATTCGATTGATCGGTACGGAACATTCGTTTGATCGGTACGGGACATTCGATTGATCGGTACCGCACATTCGATTATTCAGTACGGAACATTCGATTGATCGGTACGGCACATTCGATTGGTCGGTACGGAACATTCGATTGATCGGTACGGAATATTCGTTTGATCGGTACTGCACATTCGATTGATCGGTACGGAACATTCGATTGATCGGTACGGAACATTCGATTGATCGGTACGGAACATTCGATTGATCGGTACGGAACATTCGATTGATCGGTACGGAATATTCGTTTGATCGGTACTGCACATTCCATTGATCGGTACCGCATTTTCCATTGATCAGTGCCGCACATTCGATTAATCGGTAACGAACTTTCGATTGATCGGTACGGAACATTCGATTGATCAATACCGAACATTCGATTGATCGGTACCGCACATTCGATTGATCGGTACCGCACATTCGATTGATCGGTACGGAACATTCGATTGATCGGTACCGCACATTCGATTGATCGGTACCGTACATTCGATTAATCGGTACCACACATTCGATTGATCGGTACGGAACATTCGATTGATCGGTACCGTACATTCGATTGATCGGTACCGCATATTCGATTGATCGGTACGGAACATTCGATTGATCGGTACGGAACATTCGATTGATCGGTACCGCACATTCGATTGATCGGTACGGAACATTCGATTGATCGGTACGGAACATTCGATTGATCGGTACTACAAATTCGATTGATCGGTACCGTACATTCGATTGATCGGTACCGCACATTCGATTGATCGGTACGGAACATTCGATTAATCGGTAACGAACATTCGATTGATCGGTACCGCACATTCTATTGATCGGTACGTAACATTCGTTTGATCGGTACGGGACATTCGATTGATCGGTACCGCACATTCGATTATTCAGTACGGAACATTCGATTGATCGGTACAGCACATTCGATTGGTCGGTACGGAACATTCGATTGATCGGTACGGAATATTCGTTTGATCGGTACTGCACATTCGATTGATCGGTACTTAACATTCGATTGATCGGTACGGAACATTCGATTGATCGGTACGGAACATTCGATTGATCGGTACGGAACATTCGATTGATCGGTACGGAATATTCGTTTGATCGGTACTGCACATTCGATTGATCGGTACCGCATTTTCCATTGATCAGTGCCGCACATTCGATTAATCGGTAACGAACTTTCGATTGATCGGTACGGAACATTCGATTGATCAATACCGAACATTCGATTGATCGGTACCGCACATTCGATTGATCGGTACCGCACATTCGATTGATCGGTACGGAACATTCGATTTATCGGTACCGCACATTCGATTGATCGGTACCGTACATTCGATTAATCGGTACCACACATTCGATTGATCGGAACGGAACATTCGATTGATCGGTACCGTACATTCGATTGATCGGTACCGCACATTCGATTGATCGGTACGGAACATTCGATTAATCGGGAACGAACATTCGATTGATCGGTATCGCACATTCGATTGATCGGTACGGAACATTCGATTGATCGGTACCGTACATTCGATTGATCGGTACGGAACATTCGATTGATCGGTACCGCACATTCGATTGATCGGTACGGAACATTCGATTAATCGGTAACGTACATTCGATTGATCGGTACCGCACATTCGATTGATCGGCACCGCACATTCGATTGATCGGTACGGAACATTCGATTGATCGGTACGGAACATTCGATTGATCGGTACCGCACATTCGATTGATCGGTACGGTACATTCGATTGATCGGTACCGCACATTCGATTAATCGGTACCACATATTCGATTGATCGGTACCGTACATTCGATTGATCGGTACTGCACATTCGATTGATCGGTACGTAACATTCTATTAATCGGTAATGAACATTCGATTGATCGGTACCGCACATTCGATTGATAGCCACCGCACATTCGATTGATCGGTACGGAACATTCGATTGATCGGTACGGAACATTCGATTGATCGGTACGGAACATTCGATTAATCGGTAACGAACATTCGATTGATCGGTACCGCACATTCGATTGATCGGTACGGAACATTCGATTGATCGGTACCGTACATTCGATTGATCGGTACTGCACATTCGATTGATCGGTACGGAACATTCGATTAATCGGTAACGAACATTCGATTGATCGGTACCGCACATTCGATTGATCGGCACCGCACATTCGATTGATCGGTACGGAACATTCGATTGATCGGTACGGAACATTCGATTGATCGGTACGGAACATTCGATTGATCGGTACCGTACATTCGATTGATCGGTACCGCACATTCGATTGATCGGTACGGAACATTCGATTAATCGGTAACGAACATTCGATTGATCGGTACCGCACATTCGATTGATCGGTACGGAACATTCGATTGATCGGTACCGTACATTCGATTGATCGGTACGGAACATTCGATTGATCGGTACGGAACATTTGATTAATCGGTAACGAACATTCGATTGATCGGTACCTCACGTTCGATTGATCGGTACGGAACATTCGATTGATCGGTACGGAACATTCGATTGATCGGTACCGTACATTCGATTGATCGGTACCGCACATTCGATTGATCGGTACGGAACATTCGATTAATCGGTAACGAACATTCGATTGATCGGTACCGCACATTCGATTGATCGGTACGGAACATTCGATTGATCGGTACCGTACATTCGATTGATCGGTACTGCACATTCGATTGATCGGTACGGAACATTTGATTAATCGGTAACGAACATTCGATTGATCGGTACCTCACGTTCGATTGATCGGTACGGAACATTCGATTGATCGGTACGGAACATTCGATTGATCGCTACGGAACATTCGTTTGATCGGTAAGGAACATTCGATTGATCGGTACCGCACATTCGATTATTCAGTACGGAACATTCGATTGATCGGTACGGCACATTCGATTGGTCGGTACCGCACATTCCATTGATCGGCACGGAATATTCGATTGATCGGTACCGCATATTCGATTCTTCAGTACGGCACATTCGATTGATCGGTACTGCACATTCAATTGATCGGTACCGCATTTTCCATTGATCGGTGCCGCACATTCGATTAATCGGTAACGAACTTTCGATTGATCGGTACGGAACATTCGATTGATCAATACCGAACATTCGATTGATCGGTACCGCACATTCGATTGATCGGTACCGCACATTCGATTGATCGGTACGGAACATTCGATTTATCGGTACCGCACATTCGATTGATCGGTACCGTACATTCGATTAATCGGTACCACACATTCGATTGATCGGAACGGAACATTCGATTGATCGGTACCGTACATTCGATTGATCGGTACCGCACATTCGATTGATCGGTACGGAACATTCGATTAATCGGGAACGAACATTCGATTGATCGGTATCGCACATTCGATTGATCGGTACGGAACATTCGATTGATCGGTACCGTACATTCGATTGATCGGTACGGAACATTCGATTGATCGGTACCGCACATTCGATTGATCGGTACGGAACATTCGATTAATCGGTAACGTACATTCGATTGATCGGTACCGCACATTCGATTGATCGGCACCGCACATTCGATTGATCGGTACGGAACATTCGATTGATCGGTACGGAACATTCGATTGATCGGTACCGCACATTCGATTGATCGGTACGGTACATTCGATTGATCGGTACCGCACATTCGATTAATCGGTACCACATATTCGATTGATCGGTACCGTACATTCGATTGATCGGTACTGCACATTCGATTGATCGGTACGTAACATTCTATTAATCGGTAATGAACATTCGATTGATCGGTACCGCACATTCGATTGATAGCCACCGCACATTCGATTGATCGGTACGGAACATTCGATTGATCGGTACGGAACATTCGATTGATCGGTACGGAACATTCGATTAATCGGTAACGAACATTCGATTGATCGGTACCGCACATTCGATTGATCGGTACGGAACATTCGATTGATCGGTACCGTACATTCGATTGATCGGTACTGCACATTCGATTGATCGGTACGGAACATTCGATTAATCGGTAACGAACATTCGATTGATCGGTACCGCACATTCGATTGATCGGCACCGCACATTCGATTGATCGGTACGGAACATTCGATTGATCGGTACGGAACATTCGATTGATCGGTACGGAACATTCGATTGATCGGTACCGTACATTCGATTGATCGGTACCGCACATTCGATTGATCGGTACGGAACATTCGATTAATCGGTAACGAACATTCGATTGATCGGTACCGCACATTCGATTGATCGGTACGGAACATTCGATTGATCGGTACCGTACATTCGATTGATCGGTACGGAACATTCGATTGATCGGTACGGAACATTTGATTAATCGGTAACGAACATTCGATTGATCGGTACCTCACGTTCGATTGATCGGTACGGAACATTCGATTGATCGGTACGGAACATTCGATTGATCGGTACCGTACATTCGATTGATCGGTACCGCACATTCGATTGATCGGTACGGAACATTCGATTAATCGGTAACGAACATTCGATTGATCGGTACCGCACATTCGATTGATCGGTACGGAATATTCGATTGATCGGTACCGTACATTCGATTGATCGGTACTGCACATTCGATTGATCGGTACGGAACATTTGATTAATCGGTAACGAACATTCGATTGATCGGTACCTCACGTTCGATTGATCGGTACGGAACATTCGATTGATCGGTACGGAACATTCGATTGATCGCTACGGAACATTCGTTTGATCGGTAAGGAACATTCGATTGATCGGTACCGCACATTCGATTATTCAGTACGGAACATTCGATTGATCGGTACGGCACATTCGATTGGTCGGTACCGCACATTCCATTGATCGGCACGGAATATTCGATTGATCGGTACCGCATATTCGATTCTTCAGTACGGCACATTCGATTGATCGGTACTGCACATTCAATTGATCGGTACCGCATTTTCCATTGATCGGTGCCGCACATTCGATTAATCGGTAACGAACTTTCGATTGATCGGTACGGAACATTCGATTGATCAATACCGAACATTCGATTGATCGGTACCGCACATTCGATTGATCGGTACCGCACATTCGATTAATCGGCAACGAACATTCGATTGATCGGTACCGTACATTCGATTGATCGGTACGGAACATTCGATTGATCGGTACGGAACATTCGATTGATCGGTACCGCACATTCGATTAATACGTACGAAATATTCGATTAATCGGTACCACACATTCGATTGATCGGTACGGAACATTCGATTGATCGGTACCGCACATTCGATTGATCGGTACGGAACATTCGATTGATCGGTACCGCACATTCGATTATTCAGTGCGGAACATTCGATTGATCGGTACGGAACATTCGATTGATCGGGAGGGAACATTCGATTGATCGGTACCGCACATTCGATTGATCGGTACCGCACGTTCGATTGATCGGTACGTAACATTCGATTGATCGGTACTGAACATTCGATTGATCGGTACCGCACATTCGATTGATCGGTACGGAACATTCGATTGATCAATACCGAACATTCCATTGATCGGTACCGCACATTCGATTAATCGGCAACGAACATTCGATTGATCGGTACCGTACATTCGATTAATCGGTAACGAGAATTCGATTGATCGGTACCGCACATTCGATTGATCGGTACGGAACATTCGATTAATCGGTAACGAACATTCGATTGATCGGTACCGCACATTCGATTGATCGGTACGGAACATTCGATTGATCGGTACCGCACATTCGATTGATCGGTACGGAACATTCGATTGATCAGTACGGCACATTCGAATGATCGGTTCTGTACATTCGTTTGATCGGTACCGCACATTCTATTATTCAGTACGGCACATTCGATTGATCGGCACTGAACATTCGTTTGATCGGTACCGCACATTCGATTGATCGGCTCGGAACATTCGATTGATCGGTACCGCACATTCGATTGATCGGTACCGCACATTCGATTAATCGGTAACGAGAATTCGATTGATCGGTACCGCACATTCGATTAATAGGTACGAAACATTCGATTAATCGGTACAGAACATTCGTTTGATCGTTACCGCACATTCGATTGATCGGTACTGTACATTCGATTGATCGGTACGGAACATTCGTTTGATCATTACCGAACATTCGTTTGATCGGTACGGAACATTCGATTGATCGGTACCGCACATTCGATTAATCGGTAACGAGAATTCGATTGATCGGTACCGCACATTCGATTAATAGGTACGAAACATTCGATTAATCGGTACAGAACATTCGTTTGATCGTTACCGCACATTCGATTGATCGGTACTGTACATTCGATTGATCGGTACTGCACATTCGATTGATCGGTACGGAACATTCGATTAATCGGTAACGAACATTCGATTGATCGGTACCGCACATTCGATTGATCGGCACCGCACATTCGATTGATCGGTACGGAACATTCGATTGATCGGTACGGAACATTCGATTGATCGGTACGGAACATTCGATTGATCGGTACCGTACATTCGATTAATCGGTACCGCACATTCGATTGATCGGTACGGAACATTCGATTAATCGGTAACGAACATTCGATTGATCGGTACCGCACATTCGATTGATCGGTACGGAACATTTGATTAATCGGTAACGAACATTCGATTGATCGGTACCTCACGTTCGATTGATCGGTACGGAACATTCGATTGATCGGTACTGCACATTCGATTGATCGGTACCGCACATTCGATTGATCGGTACGGAACATTCGATTAATCGGTAACGAACATTCGATTGATCGGTACCGCACATTCGATTGATCGGTACGGAACATTCGATTGATCGGTACCGTACATTCGATTGATCGGTACTGCACATTCGATTGATCGGTACGGAACATTTGATTAATCGGTAACGAACATTCGATTGATCGGTACCTCACGTTCGATTGATCGGTACGGAACATTCGATTGATCGATACCGAACATTCGATTGATCGCTACGGAACATTCGTTTGATCGGTAAGGAACATTCGATTGATCGGTACCGCACATTCGATTATTCAGTACGGAACATTCGATTAATCGGTACGGCACATTCGATTGGTCGGTACCGCACATTCCATTGATCGGCACGGAATATTCGATTGATCGGTACCGCATATTCGATTCTTCAGTACGGCACATTCGAATGATCGGTACTGCACATTCAATTGATCGGTACCGCATTTTCCATTGATCGGTGCCGCACATTCGATTAATCGGTAACGAATTTTCGATTGATCGGTACGAAACATTCGATTGATCAATACCGAACATTCGATTGATCGGTACCGCACATTCGATTGATCGGTACCGCACATTCGATTAATCGGCAACGAACATTCGATTGATCGGTACCGTACATTCGATTGATCGGTACGGAACATTCGATTGATCGGTACGGAACATTCGATTGATCGGTACCGCACATTCGATTATTCAGTGCGGAACATTCGATTGATCGGTACTTAACATTCGATTGATCGGGAGGGAACATTCGATTGATCGGTACGGCACATTCGATTGATCGGTACCGCACGTTCGATTGATCGGTACGTAACATTCGATTGATCGGTACTGAACATTCGATTGATCGGTACCGCACATTCGATTGATCGGTACGGAACATTCGATTGATCAATACCGAACATTCCATTGATCGGTACCGCACATTCGATTAATCGGCAACGAACATTCGATTGATCGGTACCGTACATTCGATTGATCGGTACGGAACATTCGATTGATCGGTACGGAACATTCGATTGATCGGTACCGCATATTCGATTAATCGGAACGAAACATTCGATTAATCGGTACAGAACATTCGTTTGATCGTTACCGCACATTCGATTGATCGGTACCGTACATTCGATTATTCAGTACGGCACATTCGATTGATCAGTTCTGTACATTCGTTTGATCGGTACGGAACATTCGATTGATCGGTACGGAACATTTGATTGATCGGTACCGCACATTCGATTGATCGGTACGGAACATTCGATTGATCGGGACGGAACATTCGATTGATCGGTACCGCACATTCGATTGATCGGTACTGCACATTCGATTGATCGGTACGGAACATTCGATTGATCAATACCGAACATTCGATTGATCGGTACCGCATATTCGAATAATCGGTAACGAAAATTCGATTGATCGGTACGGAACATTTGTTTGATCATTACCGAACATTCGTTTGATCGGTACCGCACATTCGATTGATCGGTACCGCACATTCGATTATTCAGTACGGCACATTCGATTGACCAGTTCTGTACATTCGTTTGATCGGTACCGCACATTCGCTTGATCGGTACCGCACATTCGATTATTCGTTACGACACATTCGATTGATCGGTACTGAACTTTCGATTGATCGGTACCGCACATTCGATGGATCGGTACGGAACATTCGATTGATCAGTACGGCACATTCGAATGATCGGCACTGAACATTCGTTTGATCGGTACCGCACATTCGATTGATCGGCTCGGAACATTCGATTGATCGCTACCGCACATTCGATTGATCGCTACCGCACATTCGATTAATCGGTAACGAGAATTCGATTGATCGGTACCGCACATTCGATTAATAGGTACGAAACATTCGATTAATCGGTACAGAACATTCGTTTGATCGTTACCGCACATTCGATTGATCGGTACCGCACATTCGATTATTCAGTACGGCACATTCGATTGATCAGTTCTGTACATTCGTTTGATCGGTACGGAACATTCGATTGATCAGTACCGCTCATTCGATTGATCGGTACCGCATATTCGATTAATCGGAAAGAACATTCGATTGATCGGTACGGAACATTCGATTGATCGGTACCGCACATTCGATTTATCGGTACGGAACATTCGATTGATCGGGACGGAACATTCGATTGATCGGTACCGCACATTCGATTGATCGGTACGGCACATTCGATTGATCGGTACGGAACATTCGATTGATCAATACCGAACATTCGATTGATCGGTACCGCATATTCGAATAATCGGTAACGAACATTCGATTGATCGGTACGGAACATTCGTTTGATCATTACCGAACATTCGTTTGATCGGTACGGAACATTCGATTGATCGGTACCGCACATTCGATTATTCAGTACGGAACATTCGATTGATCGGTACGGCACATTCGATTGGTCGGTACCGCACATTACATTGTTCGGCACGCAATATTCGATTGATCGGTACCGCATATTCGATTCTTCAGTACGGCACATTCGATTGATCGGTACGGAACATTCGATTGATCGATCACGAACATTCGATTGATCGGTAACGCACATTCGATTGATCGGTACCGCACATTCGATTAATCGGTAACGAGAATTCGATTGATCGGTACCGCACATTCGATTAATAGGTACGAAACATTCGATTAATCGGTACAGAACATTCGTTTGATCGTTACCGCACATTCGATTGATCGGTACCGCACATTCGATTATTCAGTACGGCACATTCGATTTATCAGTTCTGTACATTCGTTTGATCGGTACGGAACATTCGATTGATCAGTACCGCTCATTCGATTGATCGGTACCGCATATTCGATTAATCGGAAAGAACATTCGATTGGTAGGTACGGAACATTCGATTGATCGGTACCGCACATTCGATTTATCGGTACGGAACATTCGATTGATCGGGACGGAACATTCGTTTGATCGGTACGGCACATTCGATTGATCGGTACCGAACATTCGATTGATCAATACCAAACATTCGATTGATTGGTACCGCATATTCGAATAATCGGTAACGAACATTCGATTGATCGGTACGGAACATTCGTTTGATCATTACCGAACATTCGTTTGATCGGTACGGAACATTCGATTGATCGGTACCGCACATTCGATTATTCAGTACGGAACATTTGATTGATCGGTACGGCACATTCGATTGGTCGGTACCGCACATTACATTGATCGGCACGCAATATTCGATTGATCGGTACCGCATATTCGATTCTTCAGTACGGCAAATTCGATTGATCGGTACGGAACATTCGATTGAGCGGTAACAAACATTCGATTGATCGGTAACACACATTCGATTGATCGTTGAGGCACATTCGATTGATCGGTACCGCACATTCGATTGATCGGTACGGAACATTCGATTGATCGGTACGGAATATTCGTTTGATCGGTACTGCACATTCGATTAATCGGTACCGCATTTTCCATTGATCAGTGCCGCACATTCGATTAATCAATACCGAACATTCGATTGATCGGTACCGCACATTCGATTGATCGGTACCGTACATTCGATTAATCGGTACGGAACATTCGATTGATCGGTACGGAACATTCGATTGATCGGTACCGCACATTCGATTGATCGGTAACGAACTTTCGATTGATCGGTACGGAACATTCGATTGATCGGTACGGAATATTCGATTAATCGGTAACGAACATTCGATTGATCGGTACCGTACATTCGATTGATCGGTACTGCACATTCAATTGATTGGTACGGAAAATTCGATTAATCGGTAACGAACATTCGATTGATCGGTACCGCACATTCGATTGATCGGCACCGCACATTCGATTGATCGGTACGGAACATTCGATTGATCGGTAGGGAACATTCGATTGATCGGTACCGCACATTCGATTGATCGGTACGGAACATTCGATTGATCGGTAACGCACATTCGATTGATCGGTACCGTACATGCGATTAATCGGTAAGACACATTCGATTGATCGGTACGGAACATTCGATTGATCGGTACCGTACATTCGATTGATCGGTACTGCACATTCGATTGATCGGTACGGAACATTCGATTAATCGGGAACGATATTCGATTGATCGGTACCGCACATTCGATTGATCGGTACGGAACATTCGATTGATCGGTACCGTACATTCGATTGATCGGTACTGCACATTCGATTGATCGGTACCGCACATTCGATTGATCGGAACCGCAATTTCCATTGATCGGCACGGAACATTCGATTGATCGGTACCGCACATTCGATTCTTCAGTACGGCACAATCGATTGATCGGTACTGAACATTCGGTTGATCGGTACCGCACATTCGATTGATCGGTACGGAACATTCGATTGATCGGAAGAGAACATTCGATTGATCGGTACGGGACATTCGATTGATCGGTACCGCACATTCAATTGATCGGTACCGTACATTCGATTAATCGTTACGGAACATTCGATTGATCGGTACGGTACATTCGATTGATCGGTACTGCACATTCGATTGATCGGTACGGAACATTCGATTGATCGGTACGGAACATTCGATTGATCGGTACCGCACATTCGATTGATCGGTACGGAACACTCGATTGATCGGTACCGTACATTCCATTAATCGGTACCGCACATTCGATTGATCGGTACTGTACATTCGATTGATCGGTACTGCACATTCGATTGATCGGTACGGAACATTCGATTAATCGGTAACGAACATTCGATTGATCGGTACCGTACATTCGATTGATCGGCACCGCACATTCGATTGATCGGTACGGAACATTCGATTGATCGGTACGGAACATTCGATTAATCGGTAACGAACATTCGATTGATCGGTATCGCACATTCGATTGGTCGGTACCGCACATTCCATTGATCGGCACGGAATATTCGATTGATCGGTACCGCATATTCGATTCTTCAGTACGGCACATTCGATTGATCGGTACGGAACATTCGATTGATCGGTAACGAACATTCGATTGATCGGTAACGTACATTCGATTGATCGGTACCGCATTTTCGATTGATCGGTACCGCACGTTCGATTAATCGGCAAAGAACATTCGATTGATCGGTACCGTACATTCGATTGATCGGTACGGAACATTCGATTGATCGGTACGGAACATTCGATTGATCGGTACCGTACATTCGATTGATCGGTACGGAACATTCGATTGATCGGTGCGGAACATTCGATTGATCGGTACCGCACATTCGATTAATCGGTACGAAATATTCGATTAATCGGTACAGAACATTCGATTGATCGGTACCGCACATTCGATTGATCGGTACGGAACATTCGACTGATCGGGGCGGAACATTCGACTGATCGGTACCGCACATTCGATTGATCGGTACGGAACATTCGACTGATCGGGGCGGAACATTCGATTGATCGGTACCGCACATTCGATTGATCGGTACGGAACATTCGATTGATCAGTACGGCACATTCGAATGATCGGTTCTGTACATTCGTTTGATCGGTACCGCACATTATATTATTCTGTACGGCACATTCGATTGATCGGTACTGAACATTCGTTTGATCGGTACCGCACATTCGATTGATCGGTACGGAACATTCGATTAATCGGGAACGATATTCGATTGATCGGTACCGCACATTCGATTGATCGGTACGGAACATTCGATTGATCGGTACCGTACATTCGATTGATCGGTACTGCACATTCGATTGATCGGTACCGCACATTCGATTGATCGGAACCGCAATTTCCATTGATCGGCACGGAACATTCGATTGATCGGTACCGCACATTCGATTCTTCAGTACGGCACAATCGATTGATCGGTACTGAACATTCGGTTGATCGGTACCGCACATTCGATTGATCGGTACGGAACATTCGATTGATCGGAAGAGAACATTCGATTGATCGGTACGGGACATTCGATTGATCGGTACCGCACATTCAATTGATCGGTACCGTACATTCGATTAATCGTTACGGAACATTCGATTGATCGGTACGGTACATTCGATTGATCGGTACTGCACATTCGATTGATCGGTACGGAACATTCGATTGATCGGTACGGAACATTCGATTGATCGGTACCGCACATTCGATTGATCGGTACGGAACACTCGATTGATCGGTACCGTACATTCCATTAATCGGTACCGCACATTCGATTGATCGGTACTGTACATTCGATTGATCGGTACTGCACATTCGATTGATCGGTACGGAACATTCGATTAATCGGTAACGAACATTCGATTGATCGGTACCGTACATTCGATTGATCGGCACCGCACATTCGATTGATCGGTACGGAACATTCGATTGATCGGTACGGAACATTCGATTAATCGGTAACGAACATTCGATTGATCGGTATCGCACATTCGATTGGTCGGTACCGCACATTCCATTGATCGGCACGGAATATTCGATTGATCGGTACCGCATATTCGATTCTTCAGTACGGCACATTCGATTGATCGGTACGGAACATTCGATTGATCGGTAACGAACATTCGATTGATCGGTAACGTACATTCGATTGATCGGTACCGCATTTTCGATTGATCGGTACCGCACGTTCGATTAATCGGCAAAGAACATTCGATTGATCGGTACCGTACATTCGATTGATCGGTACGGAACATTCGATTGATCGGTACGGAACATTCGATTGATCGGTACCGTACATTCGATTGATCGGTACGGAACATTCGATTGATCGGTGCGGAACATTCGATTGATCGGTACCGCACATTCGATTAATCGGTACGAAATATTCGATTAATCGGTACAGAACATTCGATTGATCGGTACCGCACATTCGATTGATCGGTACGGAACATTCGACTGATCGGGGCGGAACATTCGACTGATCGGTACCGCACATTCGATTGATCGGTACGGAACATTCGACTGATCGGGGCGGAACATTCGATTGATCGGTACCGCACATTCGATTGATCGGTACGGAACATTCGATTGATCAGTACGGCACATTCGAATGATCGGTTCTGTACATTCGTTTGATCGGTACCGCACATTATATTATTCTGTACGGCACATTCGATTGATCGGTACTGAACATTCGTTTGATCGGTACCGCACATTCGATTGACCGGTACGGAACATTCGATTGATCGATACGGAACATTTGATTGATCGGTACCGCACATTCGATTGATCGGTACGGAACATTCGATTGATCAATACCGAACATTCCATTGATCGGTACCGCACATTCGATTAATCGGCAACGAACATTCGATTGATCGGTACCGTACATTCGATTGATCGGTACGGAACATTCGATTGATCGGTACGGAACATTCGATTGATCGGTACCGCACATTCGATTGATCGGTACGGAACATTCGACTGATCGGGGCGGAACATTCGATTGATCAATACCGAACATTCGATTGATCGGTACCGCATATTCGAATAATCGGTAACGAAAATTCGATTGATCGGTACGGAACATTCGTTTGATCATTACCGAACATTCGTTTGATCGGTACCGCACATTCGATTGATCGGTACCGCACATTCGATTATTCAGTACGGCACATTCGATTGACCAGTTCTTTACATTCGTTTGATCGGTACCGCACATTCGATTGATCATTACCGCACATTCGATTATTCGTTACGGCACATTCGATTGATCGGTACTGAACTTTCGATTGATCGGTACCGCACATTCGATTGATCGGTACGGAACATTCGATTGATCAGTACGGCACATTCGAATGATCGGTACCGAACATTCGATTGATCGGTACCGCACATTCGATTGATCGGTACGGAACACTCGATTGATCGGTACCGTACATTCAATTAATCGGTACCGCACATTCGATTGATCGGTACTGTACATTCGATTGATCGGTACTGCACATTCGATTGATCGGTACGGAACATTCGATTAATCGGTAACGAACATTCGATTGATCGGTACCGTACATTCGATTGATCGGCACCGCACATTCGATTGATCGGTACGGAACATTCGATTGATCGGTACGGAACATTCGATTAATCGGTAACGAACATTCGATTGATCGGTATCGCACATTCGATTGGTCGGTACCGCACATTCCATTGATCGGCACGGAATATTCGATTGATCGGTACCGCATATTCGATTCTTCAGTACGGCACATTCGATTGATCGGTACGGAACATTCGATTGATCGGTAACGAACATTCGATTGATCGGTAACGTACATTCGATTGATCGGTACCGCATTTTCGATTGATCGGTACCGCACGTTCGATTAATCGGCAAAGAACATTCGATTGATCGGTACCGTACATTCGATTGATCGGTACGGAACATTCGATTGATCGGTACGGAACATTCGATTGATCGGTACCGTACATTCGATTGATCGGTACGGAACATTCGATTGATCGGTACGGAACATTCGATTGATCGGTACCGCACATTCGATTAATCGGTACGAAATATTCGATTAATCGGTACAGAACATTCGATTGATCGGTACCGCACATTCGATTGATCGGTACGGAACATTCGACTGATCGGGGCGGAACATTCGACTGATCGGTACCGCACATTCGATTGATCGGTACGGAACATTCGACTGATCGGGGCGGAACATTCGATTGATCGGTACCGCACATTCGATTGATCGGTACGGAACATTCGATTGATCAGTACGGCACATTCGAATGATCGGTTCTGTACATTCGTTTGATCGGTACCGCACATTATATTATTCTGTACGGCACATTCGATTGATCGGTACTGAACATTCGTTTGATCGGTACCGCACATTCGATTGACCGGTACGGAACATTCGATTGATCGATACGGAACATTTGATTGATCGGTACCGCACATTCGATTGATCGGTACGGAACATTCGATTGATCAATACCGAACATTCCATTGATCGGTACCGCACATTCGATTAATCGGCAACGAACATTCGATTGATCGGTACCGTACATTCGATTGATCGGTACGGAACATTCGATTGATCGGTACGGAACATTCGATTGATCGGTACCGCACATTCGATTGATCGGTACGGAACATTCGACTGATCGGGGCGGAACATTCGATTGATCAATACCGAACATTCGATTGATCGGTACCGCATATTCGAATAATCGGTAACGAAAATTCGATTGATCGGTACGGAACATTCGTTTGATCATTACCGAACATTCGTTTGATCGGTACCGCACATTCGATTGATCGGTACCGCACATTCGATTATTCAGTACGGCACATTCGATTGACCAGTTCTTTACATTCGTTTGATCGGTACCGCACATTCGATTGATCATTACCGCACATTCGATTATTCGTTACGGCACATTCGATTGATCGGTACTGAACTTTCGATTGATCGGTACCGCACATTCGATTGATCGGTACGGAACATTCGATTGATCAGTACGGCACATTCGAATGATCGGTACCGAACATTCGATTGATCGGTACCGCACATTCGATTGATCGGTACTGCACATTCGATTGATCGGTACCGCACATTCGATTGATCGGTACCGCACATTCCATTGATCGGCACGGAACATTCGATTGATCGGTACCGCACATTCGATTCTTCAGTACGGCACAATCGATTGATCGGTACTGAACATTCGGTTGATCGGTACCGCACATTCGATTGATCGGTACGGAACATTCGATTGATCGGAAGAGAACATTCGATTGATCGGTACGGGACATTCGATTGATCGGTACCGCACATTCGATTAATCGGTACGGAACATTCGATTGATCGGTACCGCACATTCAATTGATCGGTACCGTACATTCGATTAATCGTTACGGAACATTCGATTGATCGGTACGGAACATTCGATTGATCGGTACGGTACATTCGATTGATCGGTACTGCACATTCGATTGATCGGTACGGAACATTCGATTGATCGGTACGGAACATTCGATTGATCGGTACCGCACATTCGATTGATCGGTACGGAACACTCGATTGATCGGTACCGTACATTCAATTAATCGGTACCACATATTCGATTGATCGGTACTGTACATTCGATTGATCGGTACTGCACATTCGATTGATCGGTACGGAACATTCGATTAATCGGTAACGAACATTCGATTGATCGGTACCGTACATTCGATTGATCGGCACCGCACATTCGATTGATCGGTACGGAACATTCGATTGATCGGTACGGAACATTCGATTAATCGGTAACGAACATTCGATTGATCGGTATCGCACATTCGATTGGTCGGTACCGCACATTCCATTGATCGGCACGGAATATTCGATTGATCGGTACCGCATATTCGATTCTTCAGTACGGCACATTCGATTGATCGGTACTGCACATTCGATTGATAGGTACCGCATTTTCCATTGATCGGTGCCGCACATTCGATTAATCGGTAACGAACTTTCGATTGATCGGTACGGAACATTCGATTGATCAATACCGAACATTCGATTGATCGGTACCGCACATTCGATTGATCGGTACCGCACATTCGATTAATCGGCAACGAACATTCGATTGATCGGTACCGTACATTCGATTGATCGGTACGGAACATTCGTTTGATCGGTACGGAACATTCGATTGATCGGTACCGCACATTCGATTAATACGTACGAAATATTCGATTGATCGGTACAGAACATTCGATTGATCG
Organism: Apostichopus japonicus; assembly: GCF_037975245.1. NCBI lineage: Eukaryota > Metazoa > Echinodermata > Holothuroidea > Aspidochirotida > Stichopodidae > Apostichopus > Apostichopus japonicus. The sequence continues at coordinate 7,459,115 of NC_092581.1, forward strand.
GTACGGAACATTCGATTGATCGGTACCGCACATTCGATTGATCGGTACGGAACATTCGATTGATCGGTACCGCACATTCGATTGATCGGTACCGCACATTCGATTGATCGGTACTGAACATTCGATTGATCGGTACCGCACATTCGATTGATCGGTACGGAACATTCGATTGATCAATACCGAACATTCCATTGATCGGTACCGCACATTCGATTAATCGGCAACGAACATTCGATTGATCGGTACCGTACATTCGATTGATCGGTACGGAACATTCGATTGATCGGTACGGAACATTCGATTGATCGGTACCGCACATTCGATTATTCAGTGCGGAACATTCGATTGATCGGTACGGAACATTCGATTGATCGGGAGGGAACATTCGATTGATCGGTACCGCACATTCGATTGATCGGTACCGTACATTCGATTGATCGGTACGTAACATTCGATTGATCGGTACTGAACATTTGATTGATCGGTACCGAACATTCGATTGATCGGTACGGAACATTCGATTGATCAATACCGAACATTCCATTGATCGGTACCGCACATTCGATTCATCGGTACGGAACATTCGATTGATCGGTACCGCACATTCAATTGATCGGTACCGTACATTCGATTAATCGTTTCGGAACATTCTATTGATCGGTACGGAACATTCGATTGATCGGTACGGTACATTCGATTGATCGGTACTGCACATTCGATTGATCGGTACGGAACATTCGATTGATCGGTACGGAACATTCGATTGATCGGTACCGCACATTCGATTGATCGGTACGGAACACTCGATTGATCGGTACCGTACATTCAATTAATCGGTACCACATATTCGATTGATCGGTACGGAACATTCGATTGATCGGTACGGAACATTCGATTAATCGGTAACGAACATTCGATTGATCGGTACCGTACATTCGATTGATCGGCACCGCACATTCGATTGATCGGTACGGAACATTCGATTGATCGGTACGGAACATTCGATTAATCGGTAACGAACATTCGATTGATCGGTATCGCACATTCGATTGGTCGGTACCGCACATTCCATTGATCGGCACGGAATATTCGATTGATCGGTACCGCATATTCGATTCTTCAGTACGGCACATTCGATTGATCGGTACTGCACATTCGATTGATAGGTACCGCATTTTCCATTGATCGGTGCCGCACATTCGATTAATCGGTAACGAATTTTCGATTGATCGGTACGGAACATTCGATTGATCAATACCGAACATTCGATTGATCGGTACAGCACATTCGATTGATCGGTACCGCACATTCGATTAATCGGCAACGAACATTCGATTGATGGGTACCGTACATTCGATTATTCAGTGCGGAACATTCGATTGATCAGTACGGAACATTCGATTGATCGGGAGGGAACATTCGATTGATCGGTACCGCACATTCGATTGATCGGTACCGCACATTCGATTGATCGGTACGGAACATTCGATTGATCGGTACGGAACATTCGATTGATCGGTACCGCACATTCGATTAATCGGTACGAAATATTCGATTAATCGGTACAGAACATTCGATAGATCGGTACCGCACATTCGATTGATCGGTACGGAACATTCGACTGATCGGGGCGGAACATTCGATTGATCAATACCGAACATTCGATTGATCGGTACCGCATATTCGAATAATCGGTAACGAAAATTCGATTGATCGGTACCGCACATTCGATTGATCGGTACCGCTCATTCGATTAATCGGTAACGAGAATTCGATTGATCGGTACCGCACATTCGATTAATCGGTACGAAAAATTCGATTAATCGGTACAGAACATTCGCTTGATCGTTACCGCACATTCGATTGATCGGTACCGCATTTTCCATTGATCGGTGCCGCACATTCGATTAATCGGTAACGAATTTTCGATTGATCGGTACGGAACATTCGATTGATCAATACCGAACATTCGATTGATCGGTACAGCACATTCGATTGATCGGTACCGCACATTCGATTAATCGGCAACGAACATTCGATTGATGGGTACCGTACATTCGATTGATCGGTACGGAACATTCGTTTGATCGGTACGGAACATTCGATTGATCGGTAACGCACATTCGATTAATACGTACGAAATATTCGATTGATCGGTACAGAACATTCGATTGATCGGTACGGAACATTCGATTGATCGGTACCGCACATTCGATTGATCGGTACGGAACATTCGATTGATCGGTACCGCACATTCGATTATTCAGTGCGGAACATTCGATTGATCGGTACGGAACATTCGATTGATCGGGAGGGAACATTCGATTGATCGGTACCGCACATTCGATTGATCGGTACCGCACTTTCGATTGATCGGTACTGAACATTCGATTGATCGGTACCGCACATTCGATTATTCAGTACGACACATTCGATTGATCAGTTCTGTACATTCGTTTGATCGGTACGGAACATTCGATTGATCAGTACCGCTCATTCGATTGATCGGTACCGCATATTCGATTAATCGGAAAGAACATTCGATTGATCGGTACGGAACATTCGATTGATCGGTACCGCACATTCGATTTATCGGTACGGAACATTCGATTGATCGGGACGGAACATTCGATTGATCGGTACCGCACATTCGATTGATCGGTACGGCACATTCGATTGATCGGTGCGGAACATTCGATTGATCAATACCGAACATTCGATTGATCGGTACCGCATATTCGAATAATCGGTAACGAACATTCGATTGATCGGTACGGAACATTCGTTTGATCATTACCGAACATTCGTTTGATCGGTACGGAACATTCGATTGTTCGGTACCGCACATTCGATTATTCAGTACGGAACATTCGATTGATCGGTACGGCACATTCGATTGGTCGGTACCGCACATTCCATTGATCGGCACGGAATATTCGATTGATCGGTACCGCATATTCGATTCTTCAGTACGGCACATTCGATTGATCGGTACGGAACATTCGATTGATCGGTAACGAACATTCGATTGATCGGTAACGCACATTCGATTGATCGGTACCGCATTTTCGATTGATCGGTACCGCACGTTCGATTAATCGGCAAAGAACATTCGATTGATCGGTACCGTACATTCGATTGATCGGTACGGAACATTCGATTGATCGGTACGGAACATTCGATTGATCGGTACCGTACATTCGATTGATCGGTACGGAACATTCGATTGATCGGTACGGAACATTCGATTGATCGGTACCGCACATTCGATTAATCGGTACGAAATATTCGATTAATCGGTACAGAACATTCGATTGATCGGTACCGCACATTCGATTGATCGGTACGGAACATTCGACTGATCGGGGCGGAACATTCGACTGATCGGTACCGCACATTCGATTGATCGGTACGGAACATTCGACTGATCGGGGCGGAACATTCGATTGATCGGTACCGCACATTCGATTGATCGGTACGGAACATTCGATTGATCAGTACGGCACATTCGAATGATCGGTTCTGTACATTCGTTTGATCGGTACCGCACATTATATTATTCTGTACGGCACATTCGATTGATCGGTACTGAACATTCGTTTGATCGGTACCGCACATTCGATTGACCGGTACGGAACATTCGATTGATCGATACGGAACATTTGATTGATCGGTACCGCACATTCGATTGATCGGTACGGAACATTCGATTGATCAATACCGAACATTCCATTGATCGGTACCTCACATTCGATTAATCGGCAACGAACATTCGATTGATCGGTACCGTACATTCGATTGATCGGTACGGAACTTTCGATTGATCGGTACGGAACATTCGATTGATCGGTACCGCACATTCGATTGATCGGTACGGAACATTCGACTGATCGGGGCGGAACATTCGATTGATCAATACCGAACATTCGATTGATCGGTACCGCATATTCGAATAATCGGTAACGAAAATTCGATTGATCGGTACGGAACATTCGTTTGATCACTACCGAACATTCGTTTGATCGGTACCGCACATTCGATTGATCGGTACCGCACATTCGATTATTCAGTACGGCACATTCGATTGACCAGTTCTTTACATTCGTTTGATCGGTACCGCACATTCGATTGATCATTACCGCACATTCGATTATTCGTTACGGCACATTCGATTGATCGGTACTGAACTTTCGATTGATCGGTACCGCACATTCGATTGATCGGTACGGAACATTCGATTGATCAGTACGGCACATTCGAATGATCGGTACCGCACATTCGATTGATCGGTACCGCACATTCGATTGATCGGTACCGCACGTTCGATTAATCGGCAACGAACATTCGATTGATCGGTACCGTACATTCGATTGATCGGTACGGAACATTCGATTGATCGGTACCGCACATTCGATTAATCGGTACGAAATATTCGATTAATCGGTACAGAACATTCGATTGATCGGTACCGCACATTCGATTGATCGGTACGGAACATTCGACTGATCGGTACCGCACATTCTATTATTCAGTACGGCACATTCGATTGATCGGCAGTGAACATTCGTTTGATCGGTACCGCACATTCGATTGATCGGCTCGGAACATTCGATTGATCGGTACCGCACATTCGATTAATCGGTAACGAGAATTCGATTGATCGGTACCGCACATTCGATTAATCGGTACGAAACATTCGATTGATCGGTACGGAACATTCGATTGATCGGGACGGAACGTTCGATTGATCGGTACCGTACATTCGATTGATCGGTACCGCACATTCGATTAATCGGCAACGAACATTCGATTGATCGGTACCGTACATTCGATTGATCGGTACGGAACATTGGATTGATCGGTACGGAACATTCGATTGATCGGTACCGCACATTCGATTAATCGATACGAAACATTCGATTAATCAGTACAGAACATTCGTTTGATCGTTACCGCACATTCGATTGATCGGTACCGCACATTCGATTATTCAGTACGGCACATTCGATTGATCAGTTCTGTACATTCGTTTGATCGGTACGGAACATTCGATTGATCGGTACGGAACATTCGATTGATCGGGACGGAACATTCGATTGATCGGTACCGCACATTCGATTGATCGGTACGGCACATTCGATTGATCGGTACGGAACATTCGATTGATCAATACCGAACATTCGATTGATCGGTACCGCATATTCGAATAATCGGTAACGAACATTCGATTGATCGGTACGGAACATTCGTTTGATCATTACCGAACATTCGTTTGATCGGTACCGCACATTCGATTGATCGGTACCGCACATTCGATTATTCAGTACGGCACATTCGATTGACCAGTTCTGTACATTCGTTTGATCGGTACCGCACATTCGATTGATCGGTACCGCACATTCGATTGATCGGTACCGCACATTCGATTGATCGGTACCGCACGTTCGATTAATCGGCAACGAACATTCGATTGATCGGTACCGTACATTCGATTGATCGGTACGGAACATTCGATTGATCGGTACGGAACATTCGTTTGATCATTACCGAACATTCGTTTGATCGGTACCGCACATTCGATTGATCGGTACCGCACATTCGATTATTCAGTACGGCACATTCGATTGACCAGTTCTTTACATTCGTTTGATCGGTACCGCACATTCGATTGATCGGTACCGCACATTCGATTATTCGTTACGGCACATTCGATTGATCGGTACTGAACTTTCGATTGATCGGTACCGCACATTCGATTGATCGGTACGGAACATTCGATTGATCAGTACGGCACATTCGAATGATCGGTACCGCACATTCGATTAATCGGCAACGAACATTCGATTGATCGGTACCGTACATTCGATTGATCGGTACGGAACATTCGATTGATCGGTACGGAACATTCGATTGATCGGTACCGCACATTCGATTAGTCAGTGCGGAACATTCGATTGATCAGTACGGAACATTCGATTGATCGGGAGGGAACATTCGATTGATCGGTACCGCACATTCGATTGATCGGTACCGCACATTCGATTGATCGGTACGGAACATTCGATTGATCGGTACGGAACATTCGATTGATCGGTACCGCACATTCGATTAATCGGTACGAAATATTCGATTAATCGGTACAGAACATTCGATAGATCGGTACCGCACATTCGATTGATCGGTACGGAACATTCGACTGATCGGGGCGGAACATTCGATTGATCAATACCGAACATTCGATTGATCGGTACCGCATATTCGAATAATCGGTAACGAAAATTCGATTGATCGGTACCGCGCATTCGATTGATCGGTACCGCTCATTCGATTAATCGGTAACGAGAATTCGATTGATCGGTACCGCACATTCGATTAATCGGTACGAAACATTCGATTAATCGGTACAGAACATTCGTTTGATCGTTACCGCACATTCGATTGATCGGTACCGCACATTCGATTATTCAGTACGGCACATTCGATTGATCAGTTCTGTACATTCGTTTGATCGGTACGGAACATTCGATTGATCAGTACCGCTCATTCGATTGATCGGTACCGCATATTCGATTAATCGGAAAGAACATTCGATTGATCGGTACGGAACATTCGATTGATCGGTACCGCACATTCGATTTATCGGTACGGCACATTCGATTGATCGGTACGGAACATTCGATTGATCAATACCGAACATTCGATTGATCGGTACCGCATATTCGAATAATCGGTAACGAACATTCGATTGATCGGTACGGAACATTCGTTTGATCATTACCGAACATTCGTTTGATCGGTACGGAACATTCGATTGTTCGGTACCGCACATTCGATTATTCAGTACGGAACATTCGATTGATCGGTACGGCACATTCGATTGGTCGGTACCGCACATTCCATTGATCGGCACGGAATATTCGATTGATCGGTACCGCATATTCGATTCTTCAGTACGGCACATTCGATTGATCGGTACGGAACATTCGATTGATCGGTAACGAATATTCGATTGATCGGTAACGCACATTCGATTGATCGGTACCGCATTTTCGATTGATCGGTACCGCACGTTCGATTAATCGGCAAAGAACATTCGATTGATCGGTACCGTACATTCGATTGATCGGTACGGAACATTCGATTGATCGGTACGGAACATTCGATTGATCGGTACCGTACATTCGATTGATCGGTACGGAACATTCGATTGATCGGTACGGAACATTCGATTGATCGGTACCGCACATTCTATTGATCGGTACGGAACATTCGATTAATCGGTACAGAACATTCGATTGATCGGTACCGCACATTCGATTGATCGGTACGGAACATTCGACTGATCGGGGCGGAACATTCGATTGATCGGTACCGCACATTCGATTGATCGGTACGGAACATTCGACTGATCGGGGCGGAACATTCGATTGATCGGTACCGCACATTCGATTGATCGGTACGGAACATTCGATTGATCAGTACGGCACATTCGAATGATCGGTTCTGTACATTCGTTTGATCGGTACCGCACATTATATTATTCTGTACGGCACATTCGATTGATCGGTACTGAACATTCGTTTGATCGGTACCGCACATTCGATTGACCGGTACGGAACATTCGATTGATCGATACGGAACATTTGATTGATCGGTACCGCACATTCGATTGATCGGTACGGAACATTCGATTGATCAATACCGAACATTCCATTGATCGGTACCGCACATTCGATTAATCGGCAACGAACATTCGATTGATCGGTACCGTACATTCGATTGATCGGTACGGAACATTCGATTGATCGGTACGGAACATTCGATTGATCGGTACCGCACATTCGATTGATCGGTACGGAACATTCGACTGATCGGGGCGGAACATTCGATTGATCAATACCGAACATTCGATTGATCGGTACCGCATATTCGAATAATCGGTAACGAAAATTCGATTGATCGGTACGGAACATTCGTTTGATCATTACCGAACATTCGTTTGATCGGTACCGCACATTCGATTGATCGGTACCGCACATTCGATTATTCAGTACGGCACATTCGATTGACCAGTTCTTTACATTCGTTTGATCGGTACCGCACATTCGATTGATCATTACCGCACATTCGATTATTCGTTACGGCACATTCGATTGATCGGTACTGAACTTTCGATTGATCGGTACCGCACATTCGATTGATCGGTACGGAACATTCGATTGATCAGTACGGCACATTCGAATGATCGGTACCGCACATTCGATTGATCGGTACCGCACATTCGATTGATCGGTACCGCACGTTCGATTAATCGGCAACGAACATTCGATTGATCGGTACCGTACATTCGATTGATCGGTACGGAACATTCGATTGATCGGTACGGAACATTCGATTGATCTGTACCGCACATTCGATTAATCGGTACGAAATATTCGATTAATCGGTACAGAACATTCGATTGATCGGTACCGCACATTCGATTGATCGGTACGGAACATTCGACTGATCGGTACCGCACATTCTATTATTCAGTACGGCACATTCGATTGATCGGCACTGAACATTCGTTTGATCGGTACCGCACATTCGATTGATCGGCTCGGAACATTCGATTGATCGGTACCGCACATTCGATTAATCGGTAACGAGAATTCGATTGATCGGTACCGCACATTCGATTAATCGGTACGAAACATTCGATTGATCGGTACGGAACATTCGATTGATCGGGACGGAACGTTCGATTGATCGGTACCGTACATTCGATTGATCGGTACCGCACATTCGATTAATCGGCAACGAACATTCGATTGATCGGTACCGTACATTCGATTGATCGGTACGGAACATTGGATTGATCGGTACGGAACATTCGATTGATCGGTACCGCACATTCGATTAATCGATACGAAACATTCGATTAATCAGTACAGAACATTCGTTTGATCGTTACCGCACATTCGATTGATCGGTACCGCACATTCGATTATTCAGTACGGCACATTCGATTGATCAGTTCTGTACATTCGTTTGATCGGTACGGAACATTCGATTGATCGGTACGGAACATTCGATTGATCGGGACGGAACATTCGATTGATCGGTACCGCACATTCGATTGATCGGTACGGCACATTCGATTGATCGGTACGGAACATTCGATTGATCAATACCGAACATTCGATTGATCGGTACCGCATATTCGAATAATCGGTAACGAACATTCGATTGATCGGTACGGAACATTCGTTTGATCATTACCGAACATTCGTTTGATCGGTACCGCACATTCGATTGATCGGTACCGCACATTCGATTATTCAGTACGACACATTCGATTGACCAGTTCTGTACATTCGTTTGATCGGTACCGCACATTCGATTGATCGGTACCGCACATTCGATTGATCGGTACCGCACATTCGATTGATCGGTACCGCACGTTCGATTAATCGGCAACGAACATTCGATTGATCGGTACCGTACATTCGATTGATCGGTACGGAACATTCGATTGATCGGTACGGAACATTCGTTTGATCATTACCGAACATTCGTTTGATCGGTACCGCACATTCGATTGATCGGTACCGCACATTCGATTATTCAGTACGGCACATTCGATTGACCAGTTCTTTACATTCGTTTGATCGGTACCGCACATTCGATTGATCGGTACCGCACATTCGATTATTCGTTACGGCACATTCGATTGATCGGTACTGAACTTTCGATTGATCGGTACCGCACATTCGATTGATCGGTACGGAACATTCGATTGATCAGTACGGAACATTCGAATGATCGGTACCGCACATTCGATTGATCGGTACCGCACATTCGATTATTCAGTACGGCACATTCGATTGATCAGTTCTGTACATTCGTTTGATCGGTACGGAACATTCGATTGATCGGTACGGAACATTCGATTGATCGGTACCGCACATTCTATTGATCGGTACGGAACATTCGATTGATCGGGACGGAACATTCGATTGATCGGTACCGCACATTCGATTGATCGGTACGGCACATTCGATTGATCGGTACGGAACATTCGATTGATCAATACCGAACATTCGATTGATCGGTACCGCATATTCGAATAATCGGTAACGAACATTCGATTGATCGGTACGGAACATTCGTTTGATCATTACCGAACATTCGTTTGATCGGTACCGCACATTCGATTGATCGGTACCGCACATTCGATTATTCAGTACGGCACATTCGATTGACCAGTTCTGTACATTCGTTTGATCGGTACCGCACATTCGATTGATCGGTACCGCACATTCGATTGATCGGTACCGCACATTCGATTGATCGGTACCGCACGTTCGATTAATCGGCAACGAACATTCGATTGATCGGTACCGTACATTCGATTGATCGGTACGGAACATTCGATTGATCGGTACGGAACATTCGTTTGATCATTACCGAACATTCGTTTGATCGGTAACGCACATTCGATTGATCGGTACCGCACATTCGATTATTCAGTACGGCACATTCGATTAAACAGTTCTTTACATTCGTTTGATCGGTACCGCACATTCGATTGATCGGTACCGCACATTCGATTATTCGTTACGGCACATTCGATTGATCGGTACTGAACATTCGATTGATCGGTACCGCACATTCGATTGATCGGTACGGAACATTCGATTGATCAGTACGGCACATTCGAATGATCGGTACCGCACATTCGATTGATCGGTACCGAACATTCGATTGATCGGTACCGCACGTTCGATTAATCGGCAACGAACATTCGAGTGATCGGTACCGTACATTCGATTGATCGGTACGGAACATTCGATTGATCGGTACGGAACATTCGATTGATCGGTACCGCACATTCGATTAATCGGTACGAAATATTCGATTAATCGGTACAGAATATTCGATTGATCGGTACCGCACATTCGATTGATCGGTACGGAACATTCGACTGATCGGTACCGCACATTCTATTATTCAGTACGGCACATTCGATTGATCGGCACTGAACATTCGTTTGATCGGTACCGCACATTCGATTGATCGGCTCGGAACATTCGATTGATCGGTACCGCACATTCGATTAATCGGTAACGAGAATTCGATTGATCGGTACCGCACATTCGATTAATCGGTACGAAACATTGGATTGATCGGTACGGAACATTCGATTGATCGGGACGGAACGTTCGATTGATCGGTACCGCACATTCGATTGATCGGTACGGCACATTCGATTGATCGGTACGGAACATTCGATTGATCAATACCGAACATTCGATTGATCGGTACCGCATATCCGAATAATCGGTAACGAACATTCGATTAATCGGTACGGAACATTCGTTTGATCATTACCGAACATTCGTTTGATCGGTACCGTATATTCGATTCTTCAGTACGGCACATTCGATTGATCGGTACGGAACATTCGATTGATCGGTAACGAACATTCGATTGATTGGTAATGTACATTCGATTGATCGGTGAGGCACATTCGATTGATCGGTACCGCACATTCGATTGATCGGTACGGAACATTCGATTGATCGGTACCGTACATACGATTGATCGGTACGGAACATTCGATTGATCGGTACAGAACATTCGATTGATCGGTACCGCACATTCGATTAATCGGTACGGAACATTCGACTGATCGGGGCGGAACATTCGATTGATCGGTACCGCACATTCGATTGATCGGTACGGAACATTCGACTGATCGGGGCGGAACATTCGATTGATCGGTACCGCACATTCGATTGATCGGTACGGAACATTCGATTGATCAGTACGGCACATTCGAATGATCGGTTCTGTACATTCGTTTGATCGGTACCGCACATTCTATTATTCTGTACGGCACATTCGATTGATCGGTACTGAACATTCGTTTGATCAGTACCGCACATTCGATTGACCGGTACGGAACATTCGATTGATCGATACGGAACATTTGATTGATCGGTACCGCACATTCGATTGATCGGTACGGAACATTCGATTGATCGGTACGGAACATTTGATTGATCGGTACCGCACATTCGATTGATCGGTACGGAACATTCGATTGATCGGCACGGAACATTCGATTGATCGGTACCGTACATTCGATTGATCGGTACGGAACATTCGATTGATCGGTACCGCACATTCGATTAATCGATACGAAACATTCGATTAATCAGTACAGAACATTCGTTGGATCGTTACCGCACATTCGATTGATCGGTACCGCACATTCGATTATTCAGTACGGCACATTCGATTGATCAGTTCTGTACATTCGTTTGATCGGTACGGCATATTCGATTGATCGGTACGGAACATTCGATTGATCGGTACCGCACATTCTATTGATCGGTACGGAACATTCGATTGATCGGGACGGAACATTCGATTGATCGGTACCGCACATTCGATTGATCGGTACGGCACATTCGATTGATCGGTACTTAACATTCGATTGATCAATACAGAACATTCGATTGATCGGTACCGCATATTCGAATAATCGGTAACGAACATTCGATTGATCGGTACGGAACATTCGTTTGATCATTACCGAACATTCGTTTGATCGGTACCGCACATTCGAATGATCGGTACCGCACATTCGATTATTCAAGACGGCACATTCGATTGATCGGTACCGCACGTTCGATTAATCGGCAACGAACATTCGATTGATCGGTACCGTACATTCGATTGATCGGTACGGAACATTCGATTGATCGGTACGGAACATTCGATTGATCGGTACCGCACATTTGATTAATCGGTACCTAATATTCGATTAATCGGTACAGAACATTCGATTGATCGGTACCGCACATTCGATTGATCGGTACGGAACATTCGACTGATCGGGGCGGAACATTCGATTGATCAATACAGAACATTCGATTGATCGGTACCGCATATTCGAATAATCGGTAACGAAAATTCGATTGATCGGTACGGGACATTCGTTTGATCATTACCGAACATTCGTTTGATCGGTACCGCACATTCGATTGATCGGTACCGCATATTCGATTCTTCAGTACGGCACATTCGATTGATCGGTACGGAACATTCGATTGATCGGTACCGCACATTCGATTGATCGGCTCGGAACATTCGATTGATCGGTACCGCACATTCGATTGATCGGTACCGCACATTCGATTAATCGGTATCGAGAATTCGATTGATCGGTACCGCACATTCGATTAATCGGTACGAAACATTCGATTCATCGGTACAGAACATTCGATTGATCGTTACCGCACATTCGATTGATCGGTACCGCACATTCGATTATTCAGTACGGCACATTCGATTGATCGGTACCGTACATTCGATTGATCGGTACGGAACATTCGATTGATCGGTACGGAACATTCGATTGATCGGTACCGCACATTCGATTAATCGATACGAAACATTCGATTAATCGGTACAGAACATTCGTTTGATCGGTACCGCACATTCGATTGATCGGCTCGGAACATTCGATTGATCGGTACCGCACATTCGATTAATCGGTAACGAGAATTCGATTGATCGGTACCGCACATTCGATTAATCGGTACGAAACATTCGATTGATCGGTACGGAACATTCGATTGATCGGTACGGAACATTCGTTTGATCATTACCGAACATTCGTTTGATCGGTACGGAATATTCGATTGATCGGTACCGCATATTCGATTCTTCAGTACGGCACATTCGATTGATCGGTACGGAACATTCGATTGATCGGTAACGAACATTCGATTGATCGGTAATGTACATTCGATTGATCGGTGAGGCACATTCGATTGATCGGTACCGCACATTCGATTAATCGGTACGGAACATTCGATTGATCGGTACGGAATATTCGTTTGATCGGTACTGCACATTCGATTGATCGGTACCGCAATTTCAATTGATCGGTACCGCACGTTCGATTAATCGGCAAAGAACATTCGATTGATCGGTACCGTACATTCGATTGATCGGTACGGAACATTCGATTGATCGGTACCGTACATTCGATTGATCGGTACGGAACATTCGATTGATCGGTACCGCACATTCGATTAATCGGTACGGAGCATTCGACTGATCGGGGCGGAACATTCGATTGATCGGTACCGCACATTCGATTGATCGGTACGGAACATTCGACTGATCGGGGCGGAACATTCGATTGATCGGTACCGCACATTCGATTGATCGGTACGGAACATTCGATTGATCAGTACGGCACATTCGAATGATCGGTTCTGTACATTCGTTTGATCGGTACCGCACATTCTATTATTCTGTACGGCACATTCGATTGATCGGTACTGAACATTCGTTTGATCAGTACCGCACATTCGATTGACCGGTACGGAACATTCGATTGATCGATACGGAACATTTGATTGATCGGTACCGCACATTCGATTGATCGGTACGGAACATTCGATTGATCGGTACGGAACATTCGATTGATCGGTACCGCACATTCGATTGATCGGTACGGAACATTCGATTGATCAATACCGAACATTCCATTGATCGGTACCGCACATTCGATTAATCGGCAACGAACATTCGATTGATCGGTACCGTACATTCGATTGATCGGTACGGAACATTCGATTGATCGGTACCGCACAATCGATTAATCGATACGAAACATTCGATTAATCAGTACAGAACATTCGTTGGATCGTTACCGCACATTCGATTGATCGGTACCGCACATTCGATTATTCAGTACGGCACATTCGATTGATCAGTTCTGTACATTCGTTTGATCGGTACGGCATATTCGATTGATCGGTACGGAACATTCGATTGATCGGTACCGCACATTCTATTGATCGGTACGGAACATTCGATTGATCGGGACGGAACATTCGATTGATCGGTACCGCACATTCGATTGATCGGTACGGAACATTCGATTGATCAATACCGAACATTCGATTGATCGGTACCGCATATTCGAATAATCGGTAACGAAGATTCGATTGATCGGTACGGAACATTCGATTGATCGGTACCGCACATTCTATTGATCGGTACGGAACATTCGATTGATCGGGACGGAACATTCGATTGATCAATACCGAACATTCCATTGATCGGTACCGCACATTCGATTAATCGGCAACGAACATTCGATTGATCGGTACCGTACATTCGATTGATCGGTACGGAACATTCGATTGATCGGTACCGCACAATCGATTAATCGATACGAAACATTCGATTAATCAGTACAGAACATTCGTTGGATCGTTACCGCACATTCGATTGATCGGTACCGCACATTCGATTATTCAGTACGGCACATTCGATTGATCAGTTCTGTACATTCGTTTGATCGGTACGGCATATTCGATTGATCGGTACGGAACATTCGATTGATCGGTACCGCACATTCTATTGATCGGTACGGAACATTCGATTGATCGGGACGGAACATTCGATTGATCGGTACCGCACATTCGATTGATCGGTACGGAACATTCGATTGATCAATACCGAACATTCGATTGATCGGTACCGCATATTCGAATAATCGGTAACGAACATTCGATTGATCGGTACGGAACATTCGATTGATCGGTACCGCACATTCTATTGATCGGTACGGAACATTCGATTGATCGGGACGGAACATTCGAATGATCGGTACCGCACATTCGATTGATCGGTACGGCACATTCGATTGATCGGTACGGAACATTCGATTGATCAATACCGAACATTCGATTGATCGGTACCGCATATTCGAATAATCGGTAACGAACATTCGATTGATCGGTACGGAACATTCGTTTGATCATTACCGAACATTCGTTTGATCGGTACCGCACATTCGATTGATCGGTACCGCACATTCGATTATTCAGTACGGCACATTCGATTGATCGGTACCGCACGTTCGATTAATCGGCAACGAACATTCGATTGATCGGTACCGTACATTCGATTGATCGGTACGGAACATTCGATTGATCGGTACGGAACATTCGATTGATCGGTACCGCACATTTGATTAATCGGTACGAAATATTCGATTAATCGGTACAGAACATTCGATTGATCGGTACCGCACATTCGATTGATCGGTACGGAACATTCGACTGATCGGGGCGGAACATTCGATTGATCAATACCGAACATTCGATTGATCGGTACCGCATATTCGAATAATCGGTAACGAAAATTCGATTGATCGGTACGGGAAATTCGTTTGATCATTACCGAACATTCGTTTGATCGGTACCGCACATTCGATTGATCGGTACCGCATATTCGATTCTTCAGTACGGCACATTCGATTGATCGGTACGGAACATTCGATTGATCGGTACCGCACATTCGATTGATCGGCTCCTAACATTCGATTGATCGGTACCGCACATTCGATTGATCGGTACCGCACATTCGATTAATCGGTATCGAGAATTCGATTGATCGGTACCGCACATTCGATTAATCGGTACGAAACATTCGATTAATCGGTACAGAACATTCGATTGATCGTTACCGCACATTCGATTGATCGGTACCGCACATTCGATTATTCAGTACGGCACATTCGATTGATCGGTACCGTACATTCGATTGATCGGTACGGAACATTCGATTGATCGGTACCGCACATTCGATTAAACGATACGAAACATTCGATTAATCGGTACAGAACATTCGTTTGATCGCTACCGCACATTCGATTGATCGGTACCGCACATTCGATTATTCAGTACGGCACATTCGATTGATCAGTTCTGTACATTCGTTTGATCGGTACGGAACATTCGATTGATCGGTACGGAACATTCGATTGATCGGTACCGCACATTCTATTGATCGGTACGGAACATTCGATTGATCGGGACGGAACATTCGATTGATCGGTACCGCACATTCGATTGATCGGTACGGCACATTCGATTGATCGGTACGGAACATTCGATTGATCAATACCGAACATTCGATTGATCGGTACCGCATATTCGAATAATCGGTAACGAACATTCGATTGATCGGTACGGAACATTCGTTTGATCATTACCGAACATTCGTTTGATCGGTACCGCACATTCGATTGATCGGTACCGCACATTCGATTATTCAGTACGGCACATTCGATTGACCAGTTCTGTACATTCGTTTGATCGGTACCGCACATTCGATTATTCGTTACGGCACATTCGATTGATCGGTACTGAACTTTCGATTGATCAGTACCGCACATTCGATTGATCGGTACGGAACATTCGATTGATCAGTACGGCACATTCGAATGATCGGTTCTGTACATTCGTTTGATCGGTACCGCACATTCTATTACTCAGTACGGCACATTCGATTGATCGGCACTGAACATTCGTTTGATCGGTACCGCACATTCGATTGATCGGTACCGCACATTCGATTATTCAGTACGGCACATTCGATTGATCGGTACGGAACATTCGATTGATCGGTACGGAATATTCGTTTGATCGGTACTGCACATTCGATTGATCGGTACCGCATTTTCCATTGATCAGTGCCGCACATTCGATTAATCGGTAACGAACTTTCGATTGATCGGTACGGAACATTCGATTGATCATTACCGAACATTCGATTGATCGGTACCGCACATTCGATTAATCGGCAACGAACATTCGATTGATCGGTACCGTACATTCGATTGATCGGTACGGAACATTCGATTGATCAATACCGAACATTCGATTGATCGGTACCGCACATTCGATTAATCGGCAACGAACATTCGATTGATCGGTACGGAACATTCTACTGATCGGGGCGGAACATTCGATTGATCGGTACCGCACATTCGATTGATCGGTACGGAACATTCGACTGATCGGGGCGGAACATTGGATTGATCGGTGCCGCACATTCGATTGATCGGTACGGAACATTCGATTGATCAGTACGGCACATTCGAATGATCGGTTCTGTACATTCGTTTGATCGGTACCGTACATTCTATTATTCTGTACGGCACATTCGATTGATCGGTACTGAACATTCGTTTGATCGGTACCGCACATTCGATTGACCGGTACGGAACATTCGATTGATCGACACGGAACATTTTATTGATCGGTACCGCACATTCGATTGATCGGTACGGAACATTCGATTGATCGGTACGGAACATTCGATTGATCGGTACCGCACATTCGATTGATCGGTACGGAACATTCGATTGATCAATACCGAACATTCCATTGATCGGTACCGCACATTCGATTAATCGGCAACGAACATTCGATTGATCGGTACCATACATTCGATTGATCGGTACGGAACATTCGATTGATCGGTACGGAACATTCGATTGATCGGTACCGCACATTCGATTAATCGATACGAAACATTCGATTAATCGGTACAGAACATTCTATTGATCGGTACGGAACATTCGATTGATCGGAACGGAACATTCGATTGATCGGTACCGCATATTCGATTGATCGGTACGGCACATTCGATTGATCGGTACGGAACATTCGATTGATCAATACCGAACATTCGATTGATCGGTACCGCATATTCGAATAATCGGTAACGAACATTCGATTGATCGGTACGGAACATTCGTTTGATCATTACCGAACATTCGTTTGATCGGTACCGCACATTCGATTGATCGGTACCGCACATTCGATTATTCTGTACGGCACATTCGATTGACCAGTTCTGTACATTCGTTTGATCGGTACCGCACATTCGATTGATCGGTACCGCACATTCGATTATTCGTTACGGCACATTCGATTGATCGGTACTGAACTTTCGATTGATCGGTACCGCACATTCGATTGATCGGTACGGAACATTCGATTGATCAGTACGGAACATTCGAATGATCGGTTCTGTACATTCGTTTGATCGGTACCGCACATTCTATTATTCAGTACGGCACATTCGATTGATCGGCACTGAACATTCGTTTGATCGGTACCGCACATTCGATTGATCGGCTCGGAACATTCGATTGATCGGTACCGCACATTCGATTGATCGGTACCGCACATTCGATTAATCGGTACGAAACATTCGATTAATCGGTACAGAACATTCGTTTGATCGTTACCGCACATTCGATTGATCGGTACCGCACATTCGATTATTCAGTACGGCACATTCGATTGATCGGTTCTGTACATTCGTTTGATCGGTGCGGAACATTCGATTGATCAGTACCGCTCATTCGATTGATCGGTACCGCATATTCGATTAATCGGAAAGAACATTCGATTGATCGGTACGGAACATTCGATTGATCGGTACCGCACATTCGATTTATCGGTACGGAACATTCGATTGATCGGGACGGAACATTCGATTGTTCGGTACCGAACATTCGATTGATCGGTACGGCACATTTGATTGATCGGTACGGAACATTCGATTGATCATACCGAACATTCGATTGATCGGTACCGCATATTCGAATAATCGGTAACGAACATTTGATTGATCGGTACGGAACATTCGTTTGATCATTACCGAACATTCGTTTGATCGGTACGGAACATTCGATTGATCGGTACCGCACATTCGATTATTCAGTACGGAACATTCGATTGATCGGTACGGCACATTCGATTGGTCGGTACCGCACATTCCATTGATCGGCACGGAATATACGATTGATCGGTACCGCATATTCGATTCTTCAGTACGGCACATTCGATTGATCGGTACGGAACATTCGATTGATCAGTAAAGAACATTCGATTGATCGGTAACGCACATTCGATTGATCGGTGAGGCACATTCGATTGATCGGTACGGCCCATTCGATTGATCGGTACGGAACATTCGATTGATCGGTACGGAAAATTCGTTTGATCGGTACTGCACATTCGATTGATCGGTACCGCATTTTCCATTGATCTGTGCCGCACATTCGATTAATCGGTAACGAACTTTCGATTGATCGGTACGGAACATTCGATTGATCAATACCGAACATTCGATTGATCGGTACCGCACATTCGATTGATCGGTACCGCACATTCGATTAATCGGCAACGAACATTCGATTGATCGGTACCGTACATTCGATTGATCGGTACGGAACATTCGATTGATCGGTACGGAACATTCGATTGATCGGTACGGAACATTCGATTGATCAGTACCGCTTATTCGATTGATCGGTACCGCATATTCGATTGATCGGTACGGAACATTCGATTGATCGGTACCGATCATTCGATTGATCGTTACCGTACATTCGATTGATCGGTACCGCACATTCGATTATTCGTTACGGCACATTCGATTGATCGGTACTGAACTTTCGATTGATCGGTAACGCACATTCGATTGATCGGTACGGAACATTCGATTGATCAGTACGGCACATTCGAATGATCGGTTCTGTACATTCGTTTGATCGGTACCGCACATTTTATTATTCAGTACGGCACATTCGATTGATCGGCACGGAACATTCGTTTGATCGGTACCGCACATTCGATTGATCGGTACCGCACATTCCATTAATCGGTAACGAGAATTCGATTGATCGGTACCGCACATTCGATTAATCGGTACGAAACATTCGATTAATCGGTACAGAACATTCGTTTGATCGTTACCGCACATTCGATTGATCGGTACCGCACATTCGATTATTCAGTACGGCACATTCGATTGATCGGTTCTGTACATTCGTTTGATCGGTACGGAACATTCGATTGATCAGTACCGCTAATTCGATTGATCGGTACCGCATATTCGATTAATCGGAAAGAACATTCGATTGATCGGTACGGAACATTCGATTGATCGGTACCGCACATTCGATTTATCGGTACGGAACATTCCATTGATCGGGACGGAAAATTCGATTGATCGGTACCGCACATTCGATTGATCGGTATTGCACATTCGATTGATCGGTACGGAACATTCGATTGATCGGTACCGCACATTCTATTGATCGGTACGGAACATTCGATTGATCGGTACGGAACATTCGATTGATCGGTACGGAACATTCGATTGATCGGTACCGCACATTCGATTGATCGGTACGGCACATTCGATTGATTGGTACGGAACATTCGATTGATCAATACCGAACATTCGATTGATCGGTACCGCATATTCGAATAATCGGTTACGAACATTCGATTGATCGGTACGGAACATTCGTTTGATCATTACCGAACATTCGTTTGATCGGTACCGCACATTCGATTGATCGGTACCGCACATTCGATTATTCAGTACGGCACATTCGATTGACCAGTTCTGTACATTCGTTTGATCGGTACCGCACATTCGATTGATCGGTACCGCACATTCGATTATTCGTTACGGCACATTCGATTGATCGGTACTGAACTTTCGATTGATCGGTACCGCACATTCGATTGATCGGTACGGAACATTCGATTGATCAGTACGGCACATTCGAATGATCGGTTCTGTACATTCGTTTGATCGGTACCGCACAT
This sequence comes from Apostichopus japonicus, assembly GCF_037975245.1. NCBI lineage: Eukaryota > Metazoa > Echinodermata > Holothuroidea > Aspidochirotida > Stichopodidae > Apostichopus > Apostichopus japonicus. Next base: position 7,480,615 of record NC_092581.1, read on the forward strand.
TCTATTATTCAGTACGGCACATTGGATTGATCGGCACTGATCATTCGTTTGATCGGTACTGCACATTCGATTGATCGGCTCGGAACATTCGATTGATCGGTACCGCACATTTGATTGATCGGTACCGCACATTCGATTAATCGGTAACGAGAATTCGATTGATCGGTACCGCACATTCGATTAATCGGTACGAAACATTCGATTAATAGGTACAGAACATTCGTTTGATCGTTACCGCACATTCGATTGATCGGTACCGCACATTCGATTATTCAGTACGTCACATTCGATTGATCGGTTCTGTACATTCGTTTGATCGGTACGAAACATTCGATTGATCAGTAACGCTCATTCGATTGATCGGTACCGCATATTCGATTAATCGGAAAGAACATTCGATTGATCGGTACGGAACATTCGATTGATCGGTACCGCACATTCGATTTATCGGTACGGAACATTCGATTGATCGGTACGGCAAATTCGATTGGTCGGTACCGCACATTCCATTCATCGGCACGGAATATTCGATTGATCGGTACCGCATATTCGATTCTTCAGTACGGCACATTCGATTGATCGGTACGGAACATTCGATTGATCGGTAACGAACATTCGATTGATCGGTAACACACATTCGATTGATCGGTGAGGCACATTCGATTGATCGGTACCGCCCATTCGATTGATCGGTACGGAACATTCGATTGATCTGTACAAAATATTCGTTTGATCGGTACTGCACATTCGATTGATCGGTACGGCATTTTCCATTGATCTGTGCCGCACATTCGATTAATCGGTAACGAACTTTCGATTGATCGGTACGGAACATTCGATTGATCAATACCGAACATTAGATTGATCGGTACCGCACATTCGATTGATCGGTACCGCACATTCGATTAATCGGCAACGAACATTCGATTGATCGGTACCGTACATTCGATTGATCGGTACGGCACATTCGAATGATCGGTTCTGTACATTCGTTTGATCGGTACCGCACATTCTATTATTCTGTACGGCATATTCGATTGATCGGTACTGAACATTCGTTTGATCGGTACCGCACATTCGATTGACCGGTACGGAACATTCGATTGATCGATACGGAACATTTGATTGATCGGTACCGCACATTCGATTGATCGGTACGGAACATTCGATTAATCGGTAACGAGCATTCGATTGATCGGTACGGAACATTCGATTGAACGGTACCGCACATTCGATTGATCGGTACGGAACATTCGATTGATCGGGAGGGAACATTCGATTGATCGGTACCGCACATTCGATTGATCGGTACCGCACATTCGATTGATCGGTACGGAACATTCGATTGATCGGTACGGAACATTCGATTGATCGGTACGGAACATTCGATTGATCGGTACCGCACATTCGATTGATCGGTACGGAACATTCGATTGATCAATACCGAACATTCGAATGATCGGTTCTGTACATTCGTTTGATCGGTACCGCACATTCTATTATTCAGTACGGCACAATCGATTGAACAGTTCTGTACATTCGTTTGATCGGTACGGTACATTCGATTGATCGGTACCGCACATTCCATTAATCGGTAACGAGAATTCGATTGATCGGTACCGCACATTCCATTAATCGGTACGAAACATTCGATTAATCGGTACAGAACATTCGTTTGATCGTTACCGCACATTCGATTGATCGGTACCGCACATTCGATTATTCAGTACGGCACATTCGATTGATCGGTTCTGTACATTCGTTTGATCGGTACGGAACATTCGATTGATCAGTACCGCTCATTCGATTGATCGGTACCGCACATTCGATTTATCGGTACGGAACATTGGATTGATCGGGACGGAACATTCGATTGATCGGTACCGCACATTCGATTGATCGGTACCGCACATTCGATTGATCGGTACGGAACTTTCGATTGATCAATACCGAACATTCGATTGATCGGTACCGCATATTCGAATAATCGGTAACGAACATTCGATTGATCGGTACGGAACATTCCTTTGATCATTACCGAACATTCGTTTGATCGGTACGGAACATTCGATTGATCGGTACCGCATTTTCGATTCTTCAGTACGGCACATTCGATTGATCGGTACGGAACATTCGATTGATCGGGACGGAACATTCGATTGATCGGTAACGCACATGCGATTGATCGGTGAGGAACATTCGATTGATCAGTACGGCACATTCGAATGATCAATACCGAACATTCGATTGATCGGTACCGCATATTCGAATAATCGGTAACGAACATTCGATTGATCGGTACGGAACATTCCTTTGATCGGTACCGCACATTCGATTGACCGGTACGGAACATTCGATTGATCGATACGGAACATTTGATTGATCGGTACCGCACATTCGATTGATCGGTACGGAACATTCGATTAATCGGTAACGAGCATTCGATTGATCGGTACGGAACATTCGATTGAACGGTACCGCACATTCGATTGATCGGTACGGAACATTCGATTGATCGGTACCGCACATTCGATTGATCGGTACGGAACATTCGATTGATCGGTACCGCACATTCGATTATTCAGTGCGGAACATTCGATTGATCGGTACGTAACATTCGATTGATCGGGAGGGAACATTCGATTGATCGGTACCGCACATTCGATTGATCGGTACCGCACATTCGATTGATCGGTACGGAACATTCGATTGATCGGTACGGAACATTCGATTGATCGGTACGGAACATTCGATTGATCGGTACCGCACATTCGATTGATCGGTACGGAACATTCGATTGATCAATACCGAACATTCGAATGATCGGTTCTGTACATTCGTTTGATCGGTACCGCACATTCTATTATTCAGTACGGCACAATCGATTGAACAGTTCTGTACATTCGTTTGATCGGTACGGTACATTCGATTGATCGGTACCGCACATTCCATTAATCGGTAACGAGAATTCGATTGATCGGTACCGCACATTCCATTAATCGGTACGAAACATTCGATTAATCGGTACAGAACATTCGTTTGATCGTTACCGCACATTCGATTGATCGGTACCGCACATTCGATTATTCAGTACGGCACATTCGATTGATCGGTTCTGTACATTCGTTTGATCGGTACGGAACATTCGATTGATCAGTACCGCTCATTCGATTGATCGGTACCGCACATTCGATTTATCGGTACGGAACATTGGATTGATCGGGACGGAACATTCGATTGATCGGTACCGCACATTCGATTGATCGGTACCGCACATTCGATTGATCGGTACGGAACTTTCGATTGATCAATACCGAACATTCGATTGATCGGTACCGCATATTCGAATAATCGGTAACGAACATTCGATTGATCGGTACGGAACATTCCTTTGATCATTACCGAACATTCGTTTGATCGGTACGGAACATTCGATTGATCGGTACCGCATTTTCGATTCTTCAGTACGGCACATTCGATTGATCGGTACGGAACATTCGATTGATCGGGACGGAACATTCGATTGATCGGTAACGCACATGCGATTGATCGGTGAGGAACATTCGATTGATCAGTACGGCACATTCGAATGATCAATACCGAACATTCGATTGATCGGTACCGCATATTCGAATAATCGGTAACGAACATTCGATTGATCGGTACGGAACATTCCTTTGATCGGTACCGCACATTCGATTGACCGGTACGGAACATTCGATTGATCGATACGGAACATTTGATTGATCGGTACCGCACATTCGATTGATCGGTACGGAACATTCGATTAATCGGTAACGAGCATTCGATTGATCGGTACGGAACATTCGATTGAACGGTACCGCACATTCGATTGATCGGTACGGAACATTCGATTGATCGGTACGGAACATTCGATTAATCGGTAACGAGCATTCGATTGATCGGTACGGAACATTCGATTGAACGGTACCGCACATTCGATTGATCGGTACGGAACATTCCTTTGATCATTACCGAACATTCGTTTGATCGGTACGGAACATTCGATTGATCGGTACCGCATTTTCGATTCTTCAGTACGGCACATTCGATTGATCGGTACGGAACATTCGATTGATCGGGACGGAACATTCGATTGATCGGTAACGCACATGCGATTGATCGGTGAGGAACATTCGATTGATCAGTACGGCACATTCGAATGATCAATACCGAACATTCGATTGATCGGTACCGCATATTCGAATAATCGGTAACGAACATTCGATTGATCGGTACGGAACATTCCTTTGATCGGTACCGCACATTCGATTGACCGGTACGGAACATTCGATTGATCGATACGGAACATTTGATTGATCGGTACCGCACATTCGATTGATCGGTACGGAACATTCGATTAATCGGTAACGAGCATTCGATTGATCGGTACGGAACATTCGATTGAACGGTACCGCACATTCGATTGATCGGTACGGAACATTCGATTGATCGGTACCGCACATTCGATTGATCGGTACGGAACATTCGATTGATCGGTACCGCACATTCGATTATTCAGTGCGGAACATTCGATTGATCGGTACGTAACATTCGATTGATCGGGAGGGAACATTCGATTGATCGGTACCGCACATTCGATTGATCGGTACCGCACATTCGATTGATCGGTACGGAACATTCGATTGATCGGTACGGAACATTCGATTGATCGGTACGGAACATTCGATTGATCGGTACCGCACATTCGATTGATCGGTACGGAACATTCGATTGATCAATACCGAACATTCGAATGATCGGTTCTGTACATTCGTTTGATCGGTACCGCACATTCTATTATTCAGTACGGCACAATCGATTGAACAGTTCTGTACATTCGTTTGATCGGTACGGTACATTCGATTGATCGGTACCGCACATTCCATTAATCGGTAACGAGAATTCGATTGATCGGTACCGCACATTCCATTAATCGGTACGAAACATTCGATTAATCGGTACAGAACATTCGTTTGATCGTTACCGCACATTCGATTGATCGGTACCGCACATTCGATTATTCAGTACGGCACATTCGATTGATCGGTTCTGTACATTCGTTTGATCGGTACGGAACATTCGATTGATCAGTACCGCTCATTCGATTGATCGGTACCGCACATTCGATTTATCGGTACGGAACATTGGATTGATCGGGACGGAACATTCGATTGATCGGTACCGCACATTCGATTGATCGGTACCGCACATTCGATTGATCGGTACGGAACTTTCGATTGATCAATACCGAACATTCGATTGATCGGTACCGCATATTCGAATAATCGGTAACGAACATTCGATTGATCGGTACGGAACATTCCTTTGATCATTACCGAACATTCGTTTGATCGGTACGGAACATTCGATTGATCGGTACCGCATTTTCGATTCTTCAGTACGGCACATTCGATTGATCGGTACGGAACATTCGATTGATCGGGACGGAACATTCGATTGATCGGTAACGCACATGCGATTGATCGGTGAGGAACATTCGATTGATCAGTACGGCACATTCGAATGATCAATACCGAACATTCGATTGATCGGTACCGCATATTCGAATAATCGGTAACGAACATTCGATTGATCGGTACGGAACATTCCTTTGATCGGTACCGCACATTCTATTGATCGGTACGGAACATTCGATTGATCGGGACGGAACATTCGATTGATCGGTACCGCACATTCGATTGATCGGTACGGCACATTCGATTGATCGGTACGGAACATTCGATTGATCAATACCGAACATTCGATTGATCGGTACCGCATATTCGAATAATCGGTAACGAACATTCGATTGATCGGTACGGAACATTCGTTTGATCATTACCGAACATTCGTTTGATCGGTACCGCACATTCGATTGATCGGTACCGCACATTCGATTATTCAGTACGGCACATTCGATTGACCAGTTCTGTACATTCGTTTGATCGGTACCGCACATTCGATTATTCGTTACGGCACATTCGATTGATCGGTACTGAACTTTCGATTGATCAGTACCGCACATTCGATTGATCGGTACGGAACATTCGATTGATCAGTACGGCACATTCGAATGATCGGTTCTGTACATTCGTTTGATCGGTACCGCACATTCTATTACTCAGTACGGCACATTCGATTGATCGGCACTGAACATTCGTTTGATCGGTACCGCACATTCGATTGATCGGTACCGCACATTCGATTATTCAGTACGGCACATTCGATTGATCGGTACGGAACATTCGATTGATCGGTACGGAATATTCGTTTGATCGGTACTGCACATTCGATTGATCGGTACCGCATTTTCCATTGATCAGTGCCGCACATTCGATTAATCGGTAACGAACTTTCGATTGATCGGTACGGAACATTCGATTGATCATTACCGAACATTCGATTGATCGGTACCGCACATTCGATTAATCGGCAACGAACATTCGATTGATCGGTACCGTACATTCGATTGATCGGTACGGAACATTCGATTGATCAATACCGAACATTCGATTGATCGGTACCGCACATTCGATTAATCGGCAACGAACATTCGATTGATCGGTACGGAACATTCTACTGATCGGGGCGGAACATTCGATTGATCGGTACCGCACATTCGATTGATCGGTACGGAACATTCGACTGATCGGGGCGGAACATTGGATTGATCGGTGCCGCACATTCGATTGATCGGTACGGAACATTCGATTGATCAGTACGGCACATTCGAATGATCGGTTCTGTACATTCGTTTGATCGGTACCGTACATTCTATTATTCTGTACGGCACATTCGATTGATCGGTACTGAACATTCGTTTGATCGGTACCGCACATTCGATTGACCGGTACGGAACATTCGATTGATCGACACGGAACATTTTATTGATCGGTACCGCACATTCGATTGATCGGTACGGAACATTCGATTGATCGGTACGGAACATTCGATTGATCGGTACCGCACATTCGATTGATCGGTACGGAACATTCGATTGATCAATACCGAACATTCCATTGATCGGTACCGCACATTCGATTAATCGGCAACGAACATTCGATTGATCGGTACCATACATTCGATTGATCGGTACGGAACATTCGATTGATCGGTACGGAACATTCGATTGATCGGTACCGCACATTCGATTAATCGATACGAAACATTCGATTAATCGGTACAGAACATTCTATTGATCGGTACGGAACATTCGATTGATCGGAACGGAACATTCGATTGATCGGTACCGCATATTCGATTGATCGGTACGGCACATTCGATTGATCGGTACGGAACATTCGATTGATCAATACCGAACATTCGATTGATCGGTACCGCATATTCGAATAATCGGTAACGAACATTCGATTGATCGGTACGGAACATTCGTTTGATCATTACCGAACATTCGTTTGATCGGTACCGCACATTCGATTGATCGGTACCGCACATTCGATTATTCTGTACGGCACATTCGATTGACCAGTTCTGTACATTCGTTTGATCGGTACCGCACATTCGATTGATCGGTACCGCACATTCGATTATTCGTTACGGCACATTCGATTGATCGGTACTGAACTTTCGATTGATCGGTACCGCACATTCGATTGATCGGTACGGAACATTCGATTGATCAGTACGGAACATTCGAATGATCGGTTCTGTACATTCGTTTGATCGGTACCGCACATTCTATTATTCAGTACGGCACATTCGATTGATCGGCACTGAACATTCGTTTGATCGGTACCGCACATTCGATTGATCGGCTCGGAACATTCGATTGATCGGTACCGCACATTCGTTTGATCGGTACCGCACATTCGATTAATCGGTACGAAACATTCGATTAATCGGTACAGAACATTCGTTTGATCGTTACCGCACATTCGATTGATCGGTACCGCACATTCGATTATTCAGAACGGCACATTCGATTGATCGGTTCTGTACATTCGTTTGATCGGTGCGGAACATTCGATTGATCAGTACCGCTCATTCGATTGATCGGTACCGCATATTCGATTAATCGGAAAGAACATTCGATTGATCGGTACGGAACATTCGATTGATCGGTACCGCACATTCGATTTATCGGTACGGAACATTCGATTGATCGGGACGGAACATTCGATTGTTCGGTACCGAACATTCGATTGATCGGTACGGCACATTTGATTGATCGGTACGGAACATTCGATTGATCATACCGAACATTCGATTGATCGGTACCGCATATTCGAATAATCGCTAACGAACATTTGATTGATCGGTACGGAACATTCGTTTGATCATTACCGAACATTCGTTTGATCGGTACGGAACATTCGATTGATCGGTACCGCACATTCGATTATTCAGTACGGAACATTCGATTGATCGGTACGGCACATTCGATTGGTCGGTACCGCACATTCCATTGATCGGCACGGAATATACGATTGATCGGTACCGCATATTCGATTCTTCAGTACGGCACATTCGATTGATCGGTACGGAACATTCGATTGATCAGTAAAGAACATTCGATTGATCGGTAACGCACATTCGATTGATCGGTGAGGCACATTCGATTGATCGGTACGGCCCATTCGATTGATCGGTACGGAACATTCGATTGATCGGTACGGAAAATTCGTTTGATCGGTACTGCACATTCGATTGATCGGTACCGCATTTTCCATTGATCTGTGCCGCACATTCGATTAATCGGTAACGAACTTTCGATTGATCGGTACGGAACATTCGATTGATCAATACCGAACATTCGATTGATCGGTACCGCACATTCGATTGATCGGTACCGCACATTCGATTAATCGGCAACGAACATTCGATTGATCGGTACCGTACATTCGATTGATCGGTACGGAACATTCGATTGATCGGTACGGAACATTCGATTGATCGGTACGGAACATTCGATTGATCAGTACCGCTTATTCGATTGATCGGTACCGCATATTCGATTGATCGGTACGGAACATTCGATTGATCGGTACCGATCATTCGATTGATCGTTACCGTACATTCGATTGATCGGTACCGCACATTCGATTATTCGTTACGGCACATTCGATTGATCGGTACTGAACTTTCGATTGATCGGTAACGCACATTCGATTGATCGGTACGGAACATTCGATTGATCAGTACGGCACATTCGAATGATCGGTTCTGTACATTCGTTTGATCGGTACCGCACATTTTATTATTCAGTACGGCACATTCGATTGATCGGCACGGAACATTCGTTTGATCGGTACCGCACATTCGATTGATCGGTACCGCACATTCCATTAATCGGTAACGAGAATTCGATTGATCGGTACCGCACATTCGATTAATCGGTACGAAACATTCGATTAATCGGTACAGAACATTCGTTTGATCGTTACCGCACATTCGATTGATCGGTACCGCACATTCGATTATTCAGTACGGCACAATCGATTGATCGGTTCTGTACATTCGTTTGATCGGTACGGAACATTCGATTGATCAGTACCGCTAATTCGATTGATCGGTACCGCATATTCGATTAATCGGAAAGAACATTCGATTGATCGGTACCGCACATTCGATTGATCGGTATTGCACATTCGATTGATCGGTACGGAACATTCGATTGATCGGTACCGCACATTCTATTGATCGGTACGGAACATTCGATTGATCGGTACGGAACATTCGATTGATCGGTACGGAACATTCGATTGATCGGTACCGCACATTCGATTGATCGGTACGGCACATTCGATTGATTGGTACGGAACATTCGATTGATCAATACCGAACATTCGATTGATCGGTACCGCATATTCGAATAATCGGTTACGAACATTCGATTGATCGGTACGGAACATTCGTTTGATCATTACCGAACATTCGTTTGATCGGTACCGCACATTCGATTGATCGGTACCGCACATTCGATTATTCAGTACGGCACATTCGATTGACCAGTTCTGTACATTCGTTTGATCGGTACCGCACATTCGATTGATCGGTACCGCACATTCGATTATTCGTTACGGCACATTCGATTGATCGGTACTGAACTTTCGATTGATCGGTACCGCACATTCAATTGATCGGTACGGAACATTCGATTGATCAGTACGGCACATTCGAATGATCGGTTCTGTACATTCGTTTGATCGGTCCCGCACATTCTATTATTCAGTACGGCACATTGGATTGATCGGCACTGATCATTCGTTTGATCGGTACTGCACATTCGATTGATCGGCTCGGAACATTCGATTGATCGGTACCGCACATTTGATTGATCGGTACCGCACATTCGATTAATCGGTAACGAGAATTCGATTGATCGGTACCGCACATTCGATTAATCGGTACGAAACATTCGATTAATAGGTACAGAACATTCGTTTGATCGTTACCGCACATTCGATTGATCGGTACCGCACATTCGATTATTCAGTACGTCACATTCGATTGATCGGTTCTGTACATTCGTTTGATCGGTACGAAACATTCGATTGATCAGTAACGCTCATTCGATTGATCGGTACCGCATATTCGATTAATCGGAAAGAACATTCGATTGATCGGTACGGAACATTCGATTGATCGGTACCGCACATTCGATTTATCGGTACGGAACATTCGATTGATCGGTACGGCAAATTCGATTGGTCGGTACCGCACATTCCATTCATCGGCACGGAATATTCGATTGATCGGTACCGCATATTCGATTCTTCAGTACGGCACATTCGATTGATCGGTACGGAACATTCGATTGATCGGTAACGAACATTCGATTGATCGGTAACACACATTCGATTGATCGGTGAGGCACATTCGATTGATCGGTACGGCCCATTCGATTGATCGGTACGGAACATTCGATTGATCTGTACAAAATATTCGTTTGATCGGTACTGCACATTCGATTGATCGGTACGGCATTTTCCATTGATCTGTGCCGCACATTCGATTAATCGGTAACGAACTTTCGATTGATCAGTACGGAACATTCGATTGATCAATACCGAACATTAGATTGATCGGTACCGCACATTCGATTGATCGGTACCGCACATTCGATTAATCGGCAACGAACATTCGATTGATCGGTACCGTACATTCGATTGATCGGTACGGCACATTCGAATGATCGGTTCTGTACATTCGTTTGATCGGTACCGCACATTCTATTATTCTGTACGGCATATTCGATTGATCGGTACTGAACATTCGTTTGATCGGTACCGCACATTCGATTGACCGGTACGGAACATTCGATTGATCGATACGGAACATTTGATTGATCGGTACCGCACATTCGATTGATCGGTACGGAACATTCGATTAATCGGTAACGAGCATTCGATTGATCGGTACGGAACATTCGATTGAACGGTACCGCACATTCGATTGATCGGTACGGAACATTCGATTGATCGGGAGGGAACATTCGATTGATCGGTACCGCACATTCGATTGATCGGTACCGCACATTCGATTGATCGGTACGGAACATTCGATTGATCGGTACGGAACATTCGATTGATCGGTACGGAACATTCGATTGATCGGTACCGCACATTCGATTGATCGGTACGGAACATTCGATTGATCAATACCGAACATTCGAATGATCGGTTCTGTACATTCGTTTGATCGGTACCGCACATTCTATTATTCAGTACGGCACAATCGATTGAACAGTTCTGTACATTCGTTTGATCGGTACGGTACATTCGATTGATCGGTACCGCACATTCCATTAATCGGTAACGAGAATTCGATTGATCGGTACCGCACATTCCATTAATCGGTACGAAACATTCGATTAATCGGTACAGAACATTCGTTTGATCGTTACCGCACATTCGATTGATCGGTACCGCACATTCGATTATTCAGTACGGCACATTCGATTGATCGGTTCTGTACATTCGTTTGATCGGTACGGAACATTCGATTGATCAGTACCGCTCATTCGATTGATCGGTACCGCACATTCGATTTATCGGTACGGAACATTGGATTGATCGGGACGGAACATTCGATTGATCGGTACCGCACATTCGATTGATCGGTACCGCACATTCGATTGATCGTTACGGAACTTTCGATTGATCAATACCGAACATTCGATTGATCGGTACCGCATATTCGAATAATCGGTAACGAACATTCGATTGATCGGTACGGAACATTCCTTTGATCATTACCGAACATTCGTTTGATCGGTACGGAACATTCGATTGATCGGTACCGCATTTTCGATTCTTCAGTACGGCACATTCGATTGATCGGTACGGAACATTCGATTGATCGGGACGGAACATTCGATTGATCGGTAACGCACATGCGATTGATCGGTGAGGAACATTCGATTGATCAGTACGGCACATTCGAATGATCAATACCGAACATTCGATTGATCGGTACCGCATATTCGAATAATCGGTAACGAACATTCGATTGATCGGTACGGAACATTCCTTTGATCGGTACCGCACATTCGATTGACCGGTACGGAACATTCGATTGATCGATACGGAACATTTGATTGATCGGTACCGCACATTCGATTGATCGGTACGGAACATTCGATTAATCGGTAACGAGCATTCGATTGATCGGTACGGAACATTCGATTGAACGGTACCGCACATTCGATTGATCGGTACGGAACATTCGATTGATCGGTACCGCACATTCGATTGATCGGTACGGAACATTCGATTGATCGGTACCGCACATTCGATTATTCAGTGCGGAACATTCGATTGATCGGTACGTAACATTCGATTGATCGGGAGGGAACATTCGATTGATCGGTACCGCACATTCGATTGATCGGTACCGCACATTCGATTGATCGGTACGGAACATTCGATTGATCGGTACGGAACATTCGATTGATCGGTACGGAACATTCGATTGATCGGTACCGCACATTCGATTGATCGGTACGGAACATTCGATTGATCAATACCGAACATTCGAATGATCGGTTCTGTACATTCGTTTGATCGGTACCGCACATTCTATTATTCAGTACGGCACAATCGATTGAACAGTTCTGTACATTCGTTTGATCGGTACGGTACATTCGATTGATCGGTACCGCACATTCCATTAATCGGTAACGAGAATTCGATTGATCGGTACCGCACATTCCATTAATCGGTACGAAACATTCGATTAATCGGTACAGAACATTCGTTTGATCGTTACCGCACATTCGATTGATCGGTACCGCACATTCGATTATTCAGTACGGCACATTCGATTGATCGGTTCTGTACATTCGTTTGATCGGTACGGAACATTCGATTGATCAGTACCGCTCATTCGATTGATCGGTACCGCACATTCGATTTATCGGTACGGAACATTGGATTGATCGGGACGGAACATTCGATTGATCGGTACCGCACATTCGATTGATCGGTACCGCACATTCGATTGATCGGTACGGAACTTTCGATTGATCAATACCGAACATTCGATTGATCGGTACCGCATATTCGAATAATCGGTAACGAACATTCGATTGATCGGTACGGAACATTCCTTTGATCATTACCGAACATTCGTTTGATCGGTACGGAACATTCGATTGATCGGTACCGCATTTTCGATTCTTCAGTACGGCACATTCGATTGATCGGTACGGAACATTCGATTGATCGGGACGGAACATTCGATTGATCGGTAACGCACATGCGATTGATCGGTGAGGAACATTCGATTGATCAGTACGGCACATTCGAATGATCAATACCGAACATTCGATTGATCGGTACCGCATATTCGAATAATCGGTAACGAACATTCGATTGATCGGTACGGAACATTCCTTTGATCGGTACCGCACATTCGATTGACCGGTACGGAACATTCGATTGATCGATACGGAACATTTGATTGATCGGTACCGCACATTCGATTGATCGGTACGGAACATTCGATTAATCGGTAACGAGCATTCGATTGATCGGGACGGAACATTCGATTGAACGGTACCGCACATTCGATTGATCGGTACGGAACATTCGATTGATCGGTACGGAACATTCGATTAATCGGTAACGAGCATTCGATTGATCGGTACGGAACATTCGATTGAACGGTACCGCACATTCGATTGATCGGTACGGAACATTCCTTTGATCATTACCGAACATTCGTTTGATCGGTACGGAACATTCGATTGATCGGTACCGCATTTTCGATTCTTCAGTACGGCACATTCGATTGATCGGTACGGAACATTCGATTGATCGGGACGGAACATTCGATTGATCGGTAACGCAAATGCGATTGATCGGTGAGGAACATTCGATTGATCAGTACGGCACATTCGAATGATCAATACCGAACATTCGATTGATCGGTACCGCATATTCGAATAATCGGTAACGAACATTCGATTGATCGGTACGGAACATTCCTTTGATCGGTACCGCACATTCGATTGACCGGTACGGAACATTCGATTGATCGATACGGAACATTTGATTGATCGGTACCGCACATTCGATTGATCGGTACGGAACATTCGATTAATCGGTAACGAGCATTCGATTGATCGGTACGGAACATTCGATTGAACGGTACCGCACATTCGATTGATCGGTACGGAACATTCGATTGATCGGTACCGCACATTCGATTGATCGGTACGGAACATTCGATTGATCGGTACCGCACATTCGATTATTCAGTGCGGAACATTCGATTGATCGGTACGTAACATTCGATTGATCGGGAGGGAACATTCGATTGATCGGTACCGCACATTCGATTGATCGGTACCGCACATTCGATTGATCGGTACGGAACATTCGATTGATCGGTACGGAACATTCGATTGATCGGTACGGAACATTCGATTGATCGGTACCGCACATTCGATTGATCGGTACGGAACATTCGATTGATCAATACCGAACATTCGAATGATCGGTTCTGTACATTCGTTTGATCGGTACCGCACATTCTATTATTCAGTACGGCACAATCGATTGAACAGTTCTGTACATTCGTTTGATCGGTACGGTACATTCGATTGATCGGTACCGCACATTCCATTAATCGGTAACGAGAATTCGATTGATCGGTACCGCACATTCCATTAATCGGTACGAAACATTCGATTAATCGGTACAGAACATTCGTTTGATCGTTACCGCACATTCGATTGATCGGTACCGCACATTCGATTATTCAGTACGGCACATTCGATTGATCGGTTCTGTACATTCGTTTGATCGGTACGGAACATTCGATTGATCAGTACCGCTCATTCGATTGATCGGTACCGCACATTCGATTTATCGGTACGGAACATTGGATTGATCGGGACGGAACATTCGATTGATCGGTACCGCACATTCGATTGATCGGTACCGCACATTCGATTGATCGGTACGGAACTTTCGATTGATCAATACCGAACATTCGATTGATCGGTACCGCATATTCGAATAATCGGTAACGAACATTCGATTGATCGGTACGGAACATTCCTTTGATCATTACCGAACATTCGTTTGATCGGTACGGAACATTCGATTGATCGGTACCGCATTTTCGATTCTTCAGTACGGCACATTCGATTGATCGGTACGGAACATTCGATTGATCGGGACGGAACATTCGATTGATCGGTAACGCACATGCGATTGATCGGTGAGGAACATTCGATTGATCACTACGGCACATTCGAATGATCAATACCGAACATTCGATTGATCGGTACCGCATATTCGAATAATCGGTAACGAACATTCGATTGATCGGTACGGAACATTCCTTTGATCGGTACCGCACATTCGATTGACCGGTACGGAACATTCGATTGATCGATACGGAACATTTGATTGATCGGTACCGCACATTCGATTGATCGGTACGGAACATTCGATTAATCGGTAACGAGCATTCGATTGATCGGTACGGAACATTCGATTGAACGGTACCGCACATTCGATTGATCGGTACGGAACATTCGATTGATCGGTACCGCACATTCGATTGATCGGTACGGAACATTCGATTGATCGGTACCGCACATTCGATTATTCAGTGCGGAACATTCGATTGATCGGTACGTAACATTCGATTGATCGGGAGGGAACATTCGATTGATCGGTACCGCACATTCGATTGATCGGTACCGCACATTCGATTGATCGGTACGGAACATTCGATTGATCGGTACGGAACATTCGATTGATCGGTACGGAACATTCGATTGATCGGTACCGCACATTCGATTGATCGGTACGGAACATTCGATTGATCAATACCGAACATTCGAATGATCGGTTCTGTACATTCGTTTGATCGGTACCGCACATTCTATTATTCAGTACGGCACAATCGATTGAACAGTTCTGTACATTCGTTTGATCGGTACGGTACATTCGATTGATCGGTACCGCACATTCCATTAATCGGTAACGAGAATTCGATTGATCGGTACCGCACATTCCATTAATCGGTACGAAACATTCGATTAATCGGTACAGAACATTCGTTTGATCGTTACCGCACATTCGATTGATCGGTACCGCACATTCGATTATTCAGTACGGCACATTCGATTGATCGGTTCTGTACATTCGTTTGATCGGTACGGAACATTCGATTGATCAGTACCGCTCATTCGATTGATCGGTACCGCACATTCGATTTATCGGTACGGAACATTGGATTGATCGGGACGGAACATTCGATTGATCGGTACCGCACATTCGATTGATCGGTACCGCACATTCGATTGATCGGTACGGAACTTTCGATTGATCAATACCGAACATTCGATTGATCGGTACCGCATATTCGAATAATCGGTAACGAACATTCGATTGATCGGTACGGAACATTCCTTTGATCATTACCGAACATTCGTTTGATCGGTACGGAACATTCGATTGATCGGTACCGCATTTTCGATTCTTCAGTACGGCACATTCGATTGATCGGTACGGAACATTCGATTGATCGGTAACGAACATTCGATTGATCGGTAACGCACATGCGATTGATCGGCACGGAACATTCGATTGATCGGTACGGAACATTCGATTGATCGGTACGGAACATTCGATTGATCGGTACCGCACATTCGATTGATCGGTACGGAACATTCGATTGATCAATACCGAACATTCGAATGATCGGTTCTGTACATTCGTTTGATCGGTACCGCACATTCTATTATTCAGTACGGCACAATCGATTGAACAGTTCTGTACATTCGTTTGATCGGTACGGTACATTCGATTGATCGGTACCGCACATTCCATTAATCGGTAACGAGAATTCGATTGATCGGTACCGCACATTCCATTAATCGGTACGAAACATTCGATTAATCGGTACAGAACATTCGTTTGATCGTTACCGCACATTCGATTGATCGGTACCGCACATTCGATTATTCAGTACGGCACATTCGATTGATCGGTTCTGTACATTCGTTTGATCGGTACGGAACATTCGATTGATCAGTACCGCTCATTCGATTGATCGGTACCGCACATTCGATTGATCGGTACGGAACATTGGATTGATCGGGACGGAACATTCGATTGATCGGTACCGCACATTCGATTGATCGGTACCGCACATTCGATTGATCGGTACGGAACTTTCGATTGATCAATACCGAACATTCGATTGATCGGTACCGCATATTCGAATAATCGGTAACGAACTTCGATTGATCGGTACGGAACATTCCTTTGATCATTACCGAACATTCGTTTGATCGGTACGGAACATTCGATTGATCGGTACCGCATTTTCGATTCTTCAGTACGGCACATTCGATTGATCGGTACGGAACATTCGATTGATCGGTAACGAACATTCGATTGATCGGTAACGCACATGCGATTGATCGGTGAGGCACATTCGATTGATCGGTACGGCACATTCCATTGATCGGCACGGAATATTCGATTGATCGGTACCGCATATTCTATTCTTCAGTACGGCACATTCGATTGATCGGTACGGAACATTCGATTGATCGGTAACGAACATTTGATTGATCGGTAACGCACATTCGATTGATCGGTGAGGCACATTCGATTGATCGGTACCGCACATTCGATTGATCGGTACGGAACATTCGAATGATCGGTACGGAATATTCGTTTGATCGGTACTGCACATTCGATTGATCGGTACCGCATTTTCCATTGATCAGTGCCGCACATTCGATTAATCGGTGACGAACTTTCGATTGATCGGTACGGAACATTCGATTGATCAATACCGAACATTCGATTGATCGGTACCGCACATTCGATTGATCGGTATCGCACATTCGATTAATCGGCAACGAACATTCGATTGATCGGTACCGTACATTCGATTGATCGGTACGGAACATTCGACTGATCGGGGCGGAACATTCGATTGATCGTTACCGCTCATTCGATTGACCGGTACGGAACATTCGATTGATCGATACGGAACATTTGATTGATCGGTACCGCACATTCGATTGATCGGTACGGAACATTCGATTAATCGGTAACGAGCATTTGATTGATCGGTACGGAACATTCGATTGAACGGTACCGCACATTCGATTGATCGGTACGGAACATTCGATTGATCGGTACCGCACATTCGATTGATCGGTACGGAACATTCGATTGATCGGTACCGCACATTCGATTATTCAGTGCGGAACATTCGATTGATCGGTACGTAACATTTGATTGATCGGGACCGCACATTCGATTGATCGGTACCGCACATTCGATTGATCGGTACCGCACATTCGATTGATCGGTACGGAACATTCGATTAATCGGTAACGAGCATTCGATTGATCGGTACGGAACATTCGATTGAACGGTACCGCACATTCGATTGATCGGTACGGAACATTCGATTGATCGGTACCGCACATTCGATTGATCGGTACGGAACATTCGATTGATCGGTACGGAACATTCGATTGATCGGTACGGAACATTCGATTTATCGTTACGGAACATTCGATTGATCGGTACGGAACATTTGATTGATCGGTACCGCACATTCGATTGATCGGTACCGCACATTCGATTATTCGTTACTGAACATTCGTTTGATCGGTACTGCACATTAGATTGACCGGTACGGAACATTCGATTGATCGATACGGAACATTGGATTGATCGGTACAGCACATTCGATTGATCGGTACGGAACATTCGATTAATCGGTAACGAGCATTCGATTGATCGGTACGGAACATTCGATTGAACGGTACCGCACATTCGATTGATCGGTACGGAACATTCGATTGATCGGTACGTAACATTCGATTGATCGGGAGGGAACATTCGATTGATCGGTACCGCACATTCGATTGATCGGTACCGCATATTCGATTGATCGGTACGGAACATTCGATTGATCGATACGGAACATTCGATTGATCGGTACGGAACATTCGATTGATCGGTACCGCACATTCGATTGATCGGTACGAAACATTCGATTGATCGGTACCGCACATTCGATTATTCAGTGCGGAACATTCGATTGATCGGTACGTAACATTCGATTGATCGGGAAAGAACATTCGATTGATCGGTACGGAATATTCGATTGATCGGTACCGCACATTCGATTGATCGGTACCGCACATTCGATTGATCGGTACCGCACATTCGATTGATCGGTACGGAACATTCGATTGATCGGTACCGCACATTCGATTGATCGGGACGGAACATTCGATTGATCGGTACCGCACATTCGATTGATCGGTACCGCACATTCGATTGATCGGTACGGAACATTCGATTGATCGGTACGAAACATTCGAGTGATCGGTACCGCACATTCGATTGATCGGTACCGTACATTCGATTGATCGGTACGGAACATTCGATTGATCGGTACGGAACATTCGATTGATCGGTACCGCACATTCGATTAATCGGTACGAAACATTCGATTAATCGGTACAGAACATTCGTTTGATCGTTACCGCACATTCGATTGATCGGTACGGCACATTCGATTGATCGATACCGCATATTCGAATAATCGGTACGAACATTCGTTTGATCATTACCGAACATTCATTTGATCGGTACCGCACATTCGATTGATCGGTACCGCACATTCGATTATTCAGTACGGCACATTCGATTGACCAGTTCTGTACATTCGTTTGATCGGTACCGCACATTCGATTATTCGTTACTGAACATTCGTTTGATCGGTACCGCACATTCGATTGATCGGTACGGAACATTCGATTGATCGGTACGGAACATTCGATTGATCGGTACGGAACATTCGATTTATCGTTACGGAACATTCGATTGATCGGTACGGAACATTTGATTGATCGGTACCGCACATTCGATTGATCGGTACCGCACATTCGATTATTCGTTACTGAACATTCGTTTGATCGGTTCTGCACATTGGATTGACCGGTACGGAACATTCGATTGATCGATACGGAACATTGGATTGATCGGTACCGCACATTCGATTGATCGGTACGGAACATTCGATTAATCGGTAACGAGCATTCGATTGATCGGTACGGAACATTCGATTGAACGGTACCGCACATTCGATTGATCGGTACGGAACATTCGATTGAACGGTACCGCACATTCGATTGATCGGTACGGAACATTCGATTGATCGGTACCGCACATTCGATTATTCAGTGCGGAACATTCGATTGATCGGTACGTAACATTCGATTGATCGGGAGGGAACATTCGATTGATCGGTACCGCACATTCGATTGTTCGGTACCGCACATTCGATTGATCGGTACGGAACATTCGATTGATCGGTACGGAACATTCGATTGATCGGTACCGTACATTCGATTGATCGGTACGAAACATTCGATTGATCGGTACCGCACATTCGATTATTCAGTGCGGAACATTCGATTGATCGGTACGGAACATTCGATTGATCAATACCGAACATTCGATTGATCGGTACCGCACATTCGATTAATCGGCAAGGAACATTCGATTGATCGGTACCGTACATTCGATTGATCGGTACGGAACATTCGATTGATCGGTACGGAACATTCGATTGATCGGTACCGCACATTCGATTAATCGGTACGAAACATTCGATTAATCGGTACAGAACATTCGTTTGATCGTTACCGCACATTCTATTGATCGGTACCGCACATTCGATTATTCAGTACCGCACATTCGATTGATCAGTTCTGTACATTCATTTGATCGATACGGAACATTCGATTGATCAATACCGCTCAATCGATTGATCGGTACCGCATATTCGATTAATCGGAAAGAACATTCGATTGATCGGTACGGAATATTCGATTGATCGGTACCGCACATTCGATTGATCGGTACCGCACATTCGATTGATCGGTACGGAACATTCGATTGATCGGTACGGAACATTCGATTGATCGGTACCGCACATTCGATTGATCGGGACGGAACATTCGATTGATCGGTACCGCACATTCGATTGATCGGTACCGCACATTAGATTGATCGGTACGGAACATTCGATTGATCGGTACGAAACATTCGAGTGATCGGTACCGCACATTCGATTGATCGGTACCGTACATTCGATTGATCGTTACCGCACATTCGATTGATCGGTACGGCACATTCGATTGATCGGTACCGCATATTCGAATAATCGGTACGAACATTCGATTGATCGGTACGGAACATTCGTTTGATCATTACCGAACATTCATTTGATCGGTACCGCACATTCGATTGATCGGTACCGCACATTCGATTATTCAGTACGGCACATTCGATTGACCAGTTCTGTACATTCGTTTGATCGGTACCGCACATTCGATTATTCGTTACTGAACATTCGTTTGATCGGTACCGCACATTCGATTGACCGGTACGGAACATTCGGGTGATCGATACGGAACATTTGATTGATCGGTACCGCACATTCGATTGATCGGTACGGAACATTCGATTAATCGGTAACGAGCATTCGATTGATCGGTACGGAACATTCGATTGAACGGTACCGCACATTCGATTGATCGGTACGGAACATTCGATTGATCGGTACCGCACATTCGATTGATCGGTACCGCACATTCGATTGATCGGTACCGCACATTCCATTATTCAGTGCGGAACATTCCATTATTCAGTGCGGAACATTCGATCGATCAGTACGTAACATTCGATTGATCGGGAGGGAACATTCGATTGATCGGTACCGCACATTCGATTGATCGGTACCGCACATTTGATTGATCGGTACGGAACATTCGATTGATCGGTACGGAACATTCGATTGATCGGTACGGAAGATTCGATTTATCGTTACGGAACATTCGATTGATCGGTACGGAACATTTGATTGATCGGTACCGCACATTCGATTGATCGGTACCGCACATTCGATTATTCGTTACTGAACATTCGTTTGATCGGTACTGCACATTAGATTGACCGGTACGGAACATTCGATTGATCGATACGGAACATTGGATTGATCGGTACAGCACATTCGATTGATCGGTACGGAACATTCGATTAATCGGTAACGAGCATTCGATTGATCGATACGGAACATTCGATTGAACGGTACCGCACATTTGATTGATCGGTACGGAACATTCGATTGAACGGTACCGCACATTCGATTGATCGGTACGGAACATTCGATTGATCGGTACCGCACATTCGATTATTCAGTGCGGAACATTCGATTGATCGGTACGTAACATTCGATTGATCGGGAGGGAACATTCGATTGATCGGTACCGCACATTCGATTGATCGGTACCGCATATTCGATTGATCGGTACGGAACATTCGATTGATCGGTACGGAACATTCGATTGATCGGTACGGAACATTCGATTGATCGGTACCGCACATTCGATTGATCGGTACGGAACATTCGATTGATCGGTACCGCACATTCGATTATTCAGTGCGGAACATTCGATTGATCGGTACGTAACATTCGATTGATCGGGAAAGAACATTCGATTGATCGGTACGGAATATTCGATTGATCGGTACCGCACATTCGATTGATCGGTACCGCACATTCGATTGATCGGTACGGAACATTCGATTGATCGGTACGGAACATTCGATTGATCGGTACCGCACATTCGATTGATCGGGACGGAACATTCGATTGATCGGTACCGCACATTCGATTGATCGGTACCGCACATTCGATTGATCGGTACGGAACATTCGATTGATCGGTACGAAACATTCGAGTGATCGGTACCGCACATTCGATTGATCGGTACCGTACATTCGATTGATCGGTACGGAACATTCGATTGATCGGTACGGAACATTCGATTGATCGGTACCGCACATTCGATTAATCGGTACGAAACATTCGATTAATCGGTACAGAACATTCGTTTGATCGTTACCGCACATTCGATTGATCGGTACGGCACATTCGATTGATGAATACCGCATATTCGAATAATCGGTACGAACATTCGTTTGATCATTACCGAACATTCATTTGATCGGTACCGCACATTCGATTGATCGGTACCGCACATTCTATTATTCAGTACGGCACATTCGATTGACCAGTTCTGTACATTCGTTTGATCGGTACCGCACATTCGATTATTCGTTACTGAACATTCGATTAATCGGTACGAAACATTCGATTAATCGGTACAGAACATTCGTTTGATCGTTACCGCACTTTCGATTGATCGGTACCGCACATTCGATTATTCAGTACGGCACATTCGATTGATCGGTACGGAACATTTGATTGATCGGTACCGCACATTCGATTGATCGGTACCGCACATTCGATTATTCGTTACTGAACATTCGTTTGATCGGTTCTGCACATTGGATTGACCGGTACGGAACATTCGATTGATCGATACGGAACATTGGATTGATCGGTACCGCAAATTCGAGTAATCGGTACGGAACATTCGATTAATCGGTAACGAGCATTCGATTGATCGGTACGGAACATTCGATTGAACGGTACCGCACATTCGATTGATCGGTACGGAACATTCGATTGAACGGTACCGCACATTCGATTGATCGGTACGGAACATTCGATTGATCGGTACCGCACATTCGATTGATCGGTACCGCACATTCGATTATTCGTTACTGAACATTCGTTTGATCGGTTCTGCACATTGGATTGACCGGTACGGAACATTCGATTGATCGATACGGAACATTGGATTGATCGGTACCGCACATTCGATTGATCGGTACGGAACATTCGATTAATCGGTAACGAGCATTCGATTGATCGGTACGGAACATTCGATTGAACGGTACCGCACATTCGATTGATCGGTACGGAACATTCGATTGAACGGTACCGCACATTCGATTGATCGGTACGGAACATTCGATTGATCGGTACCGCACATTCGATTATTCAGTGCGAAACATTCGATTGATCAGTACGTAACATTCGATTGATCGGGAGGGAACATTCGATTGATCGGTACGGAACATTCGATTGATCGGTACGGAATATTCGATTGATCGGTACGGAACATTCGATTGATCGGTACGGAACATTCGATTGATCGGTCCCGCACATTCGATTAATCGGTACGAAACATTCGATTAATCGGTACAGAACATTCGTTTGATCGTTACCGCACATTCGATTGATCGGTACCGCACATTCGATTATTCAGTACGGCACATTCGATTGATCAGTTCTGTACATTCGTTTGATCGGTACGGAACATTCGATTGATCAGTACCGCTCATTCGATTGATCGGTACCGCATATTCGATTGATCGGTACGGAACATTCGATTGATCGGAACCGAACATTCGATTGATCGGTACCGTACATTCGATTGATCGGTACCGCACATTCGATTATTCGTTACGGCACATTCGATTGATCGGTACTGAACTTTCGATTGATCGGTACCGCACATTCGATTGATCGGTACGGAACATTCGATTGATCAGTACGGAACATTCGAATGATCGGTACCGCACATTCGATTTATCGGTACGGAACATTAGATTGATCGGGACGGAACATTCGATTGATCAGTACCGCACATTCGATTGATCGGTACCGCACATTCGATTGATCAGTACGGAACATTCGATTATTCAGTACGGCACATTCGATTGATCAGTTCTGTACATTCGTTTGATCGGTACGGAATATTCGATTGATCAGTAGCACTCATTCGATTGATCGGTACCGCATATTCGATTAATCGGAAAGAACATTCGATTGATCGGTACGGAACATTCGATTGATCGGTACCGCACATTCGATTGATCGGTACCGCACATTCGATTGATCGGTACGGAACATTCGATTGATCGGTACGGAAAATTCGATTGATCGGTACCGCACATTCGATTGATCGGTACCGCACATTCGATTGATCGGTACGTAACATTCGATTGATCGGGAGGGAACATTCGATTGATCGGTACCGCACATTCGATTGATCGGTACCGCACATTCGATTGATCGGTACGGAACATTCGATTGATCGGTACGGAACATTCGATTGATCGGTACGGAACATTCGAGTGATCGGTACGGAACATTCGATTGATCGGTACGGAACATTCGATTGATCGGTACCGCACATTCGATTGATCGGTACGGAACCGCACATTCGATTGATCGGTACGGAACATTCGATTGATCGGTCCCGCACATTCGATTAATCGGTACGAAACATTCGATTAATCGGTACAGAACATTCGTTTGATCGTTACCGCACATTCGATTGATCGGTACCGCACATTCGATTATTCAGTACGGCACATTCGATTGATCAGTTCTGTACATTCGTTTGATCAGTACGGAACATTCGATTGATCAGTACCGCTCATTCGATTGATCGGTACCGCATATTCGATTGATCGGTACGGAACATTCGATTGATCGGTACCGAACATTCGATTGATCGGTACCGTACATTCGATTGATCGGTTCCGCACATTCCATTATTCGTTACGGCACATTCGATTATTCGTTACTGAACATTCGTTTGATCGGTACCGCACATTCGATTGACCGGTACGGAACATTCGGGTGATCGATACGGAACATTTGATTGATCGGTACCGCACATTCGATTGATCGGTACGGAACATTCGATTAATCGGTAACGAGCATTCGATTGATCGGTACGGAACATTCGATTGAACGGTACCGCACATTCGATTGATCGGTACGGAACATTCGATTGATCGGTACGGAACATTCGATTGATCGGTACCGCACATTCCATTATTCAGTGCGGAACATTCCATTATTCAGTGCGGAACATTCGATCGATCAGTACGTAACATTCGATTGATCGGGAGGGAACATTCGATTGATCGGTACCGCACATTCGATTGATCGGTACCGCACATTCGATTGATCGGTACGGAACATTCGATTGATCGGTACGGAACATTCGATTGATCGGTACGGAAGATTCGATTTATCGTTACGGAACATTCGATTGATCGGTACGGAACATTTGATTGATCGGTACCGCACATTCGATTGATCGGTACCGCACATTCGATTATTCGTTACTGAACATTCGTTTGATCGGTACTGCACATTAGATTGACCGGTACGGAACATTCGATTGATCGATACGGAACATTGGATTGATCGGTACAGCACATTCGATTGATCGGTACGGAACATTCGATTAATCGGTAACGAGCATTCGATTGATCGATACGGAACCTTCGATTGAACGGTACCGCACATTTGATTGATCGGTACGGAACATTCGATTGAACGGTACCGCACATTCGATTGATCGGTACGGAACATTCGATTGATCGGTACCGCACATTCGATTATTCAGTGCGGAACATTCGATTGATCGGTACGTAACATTCGATTGATCGGGAGGGAACATTCGATTGATCGGTACCGCACATTCGATTGATCGGTACCGCATATTCGATTGATCGGTACGGAACATTCGATTGATCGGTACGGAACATTCGATTGATCGGTACGGAACATTCGATTGATCGGTACCGCACATTCGATTGATCGGTACGGAACATTCGATTGATCGGTACCGCACATTCGATTATTCAGTGCGGAACATTCGATTGATCGGTACGTAACATTCGATTGATCGGGAAAGAACATTCGATTGATCGGTACGGAATATTCGATTGATCGGTACCGCACATTCGATTGATCGGTACCGCACATTCGATTGATCGGTACGGAACATTCGATTGATCGGTACGGAACATTCGATTGATCGGTACCGCACATTCGATTGATCGGGACGGAACATTCGATTGATCGGTACCGCACATTCGATTGATCGATACCGCACATTCGATTGATCGGTACGGAACATTCGATTGATCGGTACGAAACATTCGAGTGATCGGTACCGCACATTCGATTGATCGGTACCGTACATTCGATTGATCGGTACGGAACATTCGATTGATCGGTACGGAACATTCGATTGATCGGTACCGCACATTCGATTAATCGGTACGAAACATTCGATTAATCGGTACAGAACATTCGTTTGATCGTTACCGCACATTCGATTGATCGGTACGGCACATTCGATTGATCGATACCGCATATTCGAATAATCGGTACGAACATTCGTTTGATCATTACCGAACATTCATTTGATCGGTACCGCACATTCGATTGATCGGTACCGCACATTCTATTATTCAGTACGGCACATTCGATTGACCAGTTCTGTACATTCGTTTGATCGGTACCGCACATTCGATTATTCGTTACTGAACATTCGTTTGATCGGTACCGCACATTCGATTGATCGGTACAAAACATTCGATTGATCGGTACGGAACATTCGATTGATCGGTACGGAACATTCGATTTATCGTTACGGAACATTCGATTGATCGGTACGGAACATTTGATTGATCGGTACCGCACATTCGATTGATCGGTACCGCACATTCGATTATTCGTTACTGAACATTCGTTTGATCGGTTCTGCACATTGGATTGACCGGTACGGAACATTCGATTGATCGATACGGAACATTGGATTGATCGGTACCGCACATTCGATTGATCGGTACGGAACATTCGATTAATCGGTAACGAGCATTCGATTGATCGGTACGGAACATTCGATTGAACGGTACCGCACATTCGATTGATCGGTACGGAACATTCGATTGAACGGTACCGCACATTCGATTGATCGGTACGGAACATTCGATTGATCGGTACCGCACATTCGATTGATCGGTACCGCACATTCGATTATTCGTTACTGAACATTCGTTTGATCGGTTCTGCACATTGGATTGACCGGTACGGAACATTCGATTGATCGATACGGAACATTGGATTGATCGGTACCGCACATTCGATTGATCGGTACGGAACATTCGATTAATCGGTAACGAGCATTCGATTGATCGGTACGGAACATTCGATTGAACGGTACCGCACATTCGATTGATCGGTACGGAACATTCGATTGATCGGTACCGCACATTCGATTGATCGGTACGGAACATTCGATTGATCGGTACCGCACATTCGATTATTCAGTGCGAAACATTCGATTGATCAGTACGTAACATTCGATTGATCGGGAGGGAACATTCGATTGATCAGTAGCACTCATTCGATTGATCGGTACCGCATATTCGATTAATCGGAAAGAACATTCGATTGATCGGTACGGAACATTCGATTGATCGGTACCGCACATTCGATTGATCGGTACCGCACATTCGATTGATCGGTACGGAACATTCGATTGATCGGTACGGAAAATTCGATTGATCGGTACCGCACATTCGATTGATCGGTACCGCACATTCGATTGATCGGTACGTAACATTCGATTGATCGGGAGGGAACATTCGATTGATCGGTACCGCACATTCGATTGATCGGTACCGCACATTCGATTGATCGGTACGGAACATTCGATTGATCGGTACGGAACATTCGATTGATCGGTACGGAACATTCGAGTGATCGGTACGGAACATTCGATTGATCGGTACGGAACATTCGATTGATCGGTACCGCACATTCGATTGATCGGTACGGAACATTCGATTGATCGGTACGGAACATTCGATTGATCGGTCCCGCACATTCGATTAATCGGTACGAAACATTCGATTAATCGGTACAGAACATTCGTTTGATCGTTACCGCACATTCGATTGATCGGTACCGCACATTCGATTATTCAGTACGGCACATTCGATTGATCAGTTCTGTACATTCGTTTGATCGGTACGGAACATTCGATTGATCAGTACCGCTCATTCGATTGATCGGTACCGCATATTCGATTGATCGGTACGGAACATTCGATTGATCGGTACCGAACATTCGATTGATCGGTACCGTACATTCGATTGATCGGTTCCGCACATTCCATTATTCGTTACGGCACATTCGATTGATCGGTACTGAACTTTCGATTGATCGGTACCGCACATTCGATTGATCGGTACGGAACATTCGATTGATCAGTACGGCACATTCGAATGATCGGTACCGCACATTCGATTTATCAGTACGGAACATTCGATTGATCGGGACGGAACATTCGATTGATCGGCTCGGTACTGCACATTCGATTGATCGGTACCGCACATTCGATTGATCAGTACGGAACATTCGATTATTCAGTACGGCACATTCGATTGATCAGTTCTGTACATTCGTTTGATCGGCACGGAATATTCGATTGATCAGTAGCGCTCATTCGATTGATCGGTACCGCATATTCGATTAATCGGAAAGAACATTCGATTGATCGGTACCGCACATTCGATTGATCGGTACCGAACATTCGATTGATCGGTACGGAACATTCGATTGATCGGTACGGAAAATTCGATTGATCGGTACCGTACATTCGATTGATCGGTAATGCACATTCGATTGATCAATACGGAAATTCGATTAATCGCGAACGAACATTCGATTGATCGGTACCGCACATTCGATTGATCGGTACGGAACATTCGATTGATCGGTACCGTACATTCCATTAATCGGCACCGCACATTCGATTGATCGGTACGGAACATTCGTTTGATCGTTTCGGAACATTCGATTGATCGGGAGGGAACATTCGATTGATCGGTAACGCACATTCGATTGATCGGTGCCGCACATGCGATTAATCGGAAAGAACATTCGATTGATCGGTACCGCACATTCGATTGATCGTTACCGCACATTCGATTGATCGGGAGGGAACATTCGATTGATCTGTACGGAACATTCGATTGATCGGTACGGAACATTCGACTGATCGGTACCGTACATTCGATTGATCGGTACGAAACATTCGATTAATCGGTACAGAACATTCGTTTGATCGTTACCGCACATTCGATTGATCGGTACGGCACATTCGATTGATCGGTACCGCATATTCGAATAATCGGTAACGAACATTCGATTGATCGGTACGGAACATTCGATTGATCATTACCGAACATTCGTTTGATCGGTACCGCACATTCGATTGATCGGTACCGCACATTCGATTATTCAGTACCGCACATTCGATTGACCAGTTCTGTACATTCGTTTGATCGGTACCGCACATTCGATTGATCGGTACCGCACATTCGATTATTCGTTACGGCACATTCGATTGATCGGTACTGAACTTTCGATTGATCGGTACCGCACATTCGATTGATCGGTACGGAACATTCGATTGATCAGTACGGCACATTCGAATGATCGGTTCTGTACATTCGTTTGATCGGTACCGCACATTCTATTATTCAGTACGGCACATTCGATTGATCGGCACTGAACATTCGTTTGATCGGTACCGCACATTCGATTGATCGGCTCGGAACATTCGATTGATCGGTACCGCACATTCGATTGAT
Organism: Apostichopus japonicus; assembly: GCF_037975245.1. NCBI lineage: Eukaryota > Metazoa > Echinodermata > Holothuroidea > Aspidochirotida > Stichopodidae > Apostichopus > Apostichopus japonicus. Next base: position 7,511,550 of record NC_092581.1, read on the forward strand.
CGGTACCGCACATTGGATTAATAGGTAACGAGAATTCGATTGATCGATACCGCATATTCGAATAATCGGTACGAACATTCGTTTGATCATTACCGAACATTCATTTGATCGGTACCGCACATTCGATTGATCGGTACCGCACATTCGATTATTCAGTACGGCACATTCGATTGACCAGTTCTGTACATTCGTTTGATCGGTACCGCACATTCGATTATTCGTTACTGAACATTCGTTTGATCGGTACCGCACATTCGATTGACCGGTACGGAACATTCGGGTGATCGATACGGAACATTTGATTGATCGGTACCGCACATTCGATTGATCGGTACGGAACATTCGATTAATCGGTAACGAGCATTCGATTGATCGGTACGGAACATTCGATTGATCGGTACCGCACATTCCATTATTCAGTGCGGAACATTCCATTATTCAGTGCGGAACATTCGATCGATCAGTACGTAACATTCGATTGATCGGGAGGGAACATTCGATTGATCGGTACCGCACATTCGATTGATCGGTACCGCACATTCGATTGATCGGTACGGAACATTCGATTGATCGGTACGGAACATTCGATTGATCGGTACGGAAGATTCGATTTATCGTTACGGAACATTCGATTGATCGGTACGGAACATTTGATTGATCGGTACCGCACATTCGATTGATCGGTACCGCACATTCGATTATTCGTTACTGAACATTCGTTTGATCGGTACTGCACATTAGATTGACCGGTACGGAACATTCGATTGATCGATACGGAACATTGGATTGATCGGTACAGCACATTCGATTGATCGGTACGGAACATTCGATTAATCGGTAACGAGCATTCGATTGATCGATACGGAACATTCGATTGAACGGTACCGCACATTTGATTGATCGGTACGGAACATTCGATTGAACGGTACCGCACATTCGATTGATCGGTACGGAACATTCGATTGATCGGTACCGCACATTCGATTATTCAGTGCGGAACATTCGATTGATCGGTACGTAACATTCGATTGATCGGGAGGGAACATTCGATTGATCGGTACCGCACATTCGATTGATCGGTACCGCACATTCGATTATTCGTTACGGCACATTCGATTGATCGGTACTGAACTTTCGATTGATCGGTACCGCACATTCGATTGATCGGTACGGAACATTCGATTGATCAGTACGGCACATTCGAATGATCGGTTCTGTACATTCGTTTGATCGGTACCGCACATTCTATTATTCAGTACGGCACATTCGATTGATCGGCACTGAACATTCGTTTGATCGGTACCGCACATTCGATTGATCGGCTCGGAACATTCGATTGATCGGTACCGCACATTCGATTGATCGGTACCGCACATTGGATTAATAGGTAACGAGAATTCGATTGATCGGTACCGCACATTCGATTAATCGGTACGAAACATTCGATTAATCGGTACAGAACATTCGTTTGATCGTTACCGGACATTCGATTGAGCGGTACCGCACATTCGATTATTCAGTACGGGACATTCGATTGATCAGTTCTGTACATTCGTTTGATCGGTACGGAATATTCGATTGATCATTAGCGCTCATTCGATTGATCGGTACCGCATATTCGATTAATCGGAAAGAACATTCGATTGATCGGTACCGAACATTCGATTGATCGGTACCGCACATTCGATTGATCGGTACGGAACATTCGATTGATCGGAACGGAAAATTCGATTGATCGGTTCCGCACATTCGATTGATCGGTACGGAACATTCGATTGATCGGTACCGCACATTCGATTGATCGGTACCGCACATTCGATTGATCGGTACCGCACATTCGATTAATAGGCAACGAACATTCGATTGATCAGTACGGCACATTCGATTGATCGGTACGGAACATTCGATTGATCGGTACCGCACATTCGATTGATCGGTACGGAACATTCGATTGATCGGTACCGTACATTCGATTAATCGGCACCGCACATTCGATTGATCGGTACGGAACATTCGATTGATCGGGAGGGAACATTCGATTGATCGGTAACGCACATTCGATTGATCGGTGCCGCACATGCGATTAATCGGAAAGAACATTCGATTGATCGGTACGGAACATTCGATTGATCGGTACCGCACATTCGATTGATCGGCAGCGCATATTCGAAAGATCGGTACGGAACATTCGATTGATCGGTACGGAACATTCGATTGATCGGTAACGAACATTCGATTGATCGGTACGGAACATTCGATTGATCGGTACGGCACATTCGATTGGTCGGTACCGCACATTCGATTGATCGGTACGGAACATTCGATTGATCGGTACGGCACATTCGATTGGTCGGTACCGCACATTCCATTGATCGGCACGGAACATTCGATTGATCGGTTCCGCACATTCGATTCTTCAGTACGGCACATTCGATTGATCGGTTCTGAGAATTCGATTGATCGGTACCGCACATTCCATTATTCGGTGCCGCACATGCGATTGATCGGTACCGTACATTCGATTGATCAGTACGGCACATTCGATTGATCGGTACCGCACATTCGATTTTTCAGTACCGCACATTCGATTGATCGGTACTGAACATTCGATTGATCGGTACCGCACATTCCATTATTCGGCACGGCACATTCGATTGATCAGTACTGAACTTTCGATTGATCGGTACCGCACATTCGATTGATCGGTACGGAACATTTGATTGATCGGGAGGGAACATTCAATTGATCGGTACTGCACATTCCATTATTCGATTGATCAGGAGGGAACATTCGATTGATCGGTACCGCACATTCGATTGATCGGTGCCGCACATGCCATTAATCGGAAAGAACATTCGATTGATCGGTACGGAACATTCGGTTGATCAGTACGGAACATTCGATTGATCGGTACCGCACATTCGATTGATCGGTACGGAACATTCGATTGATCGGGAGGGAACATTCGATTGATCAGTACTGCACATTCCATTATTCGGTACGGCACATTCGATTGATCAGTACTGCACATTCCATTATTCGGTACGGCACATTCGATTGATCGGTAATGAACTTTCGATTGATCGGTACCGCACATTCGATTGATCGGTAACGCACATTCCATTGATCGGTGCCGCACATGCGATTAATCGGAAAGAACATTCGATTGATCGGTACGGAACATTCGACTGATCGGTACCGCACATTCTATTATTCGGCACGGCACATTTGATTGATCGGTACCGAACATTCGTTTGATCGGTACGGAACATTCGATTGATCGGTACCGCACATTCGATTATTCAGTACGGAACATTCGATTGATCGGTACCGCACATTCAATTTGTCGGTACGGCACATTCCATTGATCGGCACGGAACATTCGATTGATCGGTACCGCACATTCGATTTTTCAGTACAGCACATTCGATTGATCGGTACTGAACATTCGATTAATCAGAAAGAACATTCGATTGATCGGTACCGCACATTCGATTATCGGTACTGAACATTCGAGTGATCGGTACGGAACATTCGATTGATCGGAACGGAAAATTCGATTGATCGGTACCGCACATTCGATGGATCGGTACCGCATATTCGATTAATCGGAAAGAACATTCGATTGATCGGTACCGCATATTCGATTATCGGTACCGCACATTCGATTGATCGGTACGGAACATTCGATTGATCGGAACGGAAAATTCGATTGATCGGTACCGCACATTCGATTGATCGGTACCGCACATTCGATTGATCGGTACCGCACATTCGATTAATCGGCAACGAACATTCGATTGATCGGTACCGCACATTCGATTAATCAGTACGGCACATTCGATTGATCAGTTCTGTACATTCGTTTGATCGGTACGGAACATTCGATTGATCAGTACCGCTTATTCGACTGATCGGTACCGCATATTCGATTAATCGGAGAGAAAATTCGATTGATCGGTACGGAACATTCGATTGATCGGTACCGCACATTCGATTGATCGGTACCGCACATTCGATTGATCGGTACGGAACATTCGATTGATCGGTACGGTACATTCGATTGATCGGTACCGCATATTCGAATTATCGGTAACGAACATTCGATTGATCGGTACGGAACATTCGTTTGATCATTACCGAACATTCGTTTGATCGGTACCGCACATTCGATTGATCGGTACCGCACATTCGATTATTCAGTACGTCACATTCGATTGACCAGTTCTGTACATTCGTTTGATCGGTACCGCACATTCGATTGATCGGTACCGCACATTCGATTATTCGTTACGGCACATTCGATTGATCGGTACTGAACTTTCGATTGATCGGTACCGCACATTCGATTGATCGGTACGGAATATTCAATTGATTAGTACGGCACATTCGAATGATCGGTTCTGTACATTCGTTTGATCGGTACCGCACATTCTATTATTCAGTACGGCACATTCGATTGATTGGCACTGAACATTCGTTTGATCGGTACCGCACATTCGATTGATCGGCACGGAACATTCGATTGATCGGTACCGCACATTCGATTGATCGGCTCGGAACATTCGATTGATCGGTACCGCAATTCGATTGATCGGTACCGCACATTCGATTTATCGGTAACGAGAATTCGATTGATCGGTACCGCACATTCGATAATTCAGTACGCCACATTCGATTGATCGGTACCGTACATTCGATTAATCGGCACCGCACATTCGATTGATCGGTACGGAACATTCGATTGATCGGTACGGAACATTCGATTGATCGGTAACGCACATTCGATTGATCGGTGCCGCACATGCGATTAATCGGAAAGAACATTCGATTGATCGGTACGGAACATTCGATTGATCGGTACCGCACATTCGATTGATCGGCACCGCACATTCGAAAGATCGGTACTGCACATTCGATTGATCGGTACGGAACATTCGATTGATCGGTACCGCACATTCGATTGATCGGTACCGCATTTTTGATTGATCGGTACGAAACATTCGATTAACCGGTACAGAACATTCGTTTGATCGCTACCGCACATTCGATTGATCGGCACCGCACATTCGAAAGATCGGTACGGAACATTCGATTGATCGGTACGGAACATTCGATTGATCGGTGCGGCACATTCGATTGATCGGTACGGAACATTCGATTGATCGGTACCGCACATTCTATTATTCGGTACGGCACATTTGATTGATCGGTACCGAACATTCGTTTGATCGGTACTGAACATTCGATTGATCGGTACCGCACATTCGATTATTCAGTACGGAACATTCGATTGATCGGTACGGCACATTCGATTTGTCGGTACGGCACATTCCATTGATCGGCACGGAACATTCGATTGATCGGTACCGCACATTCGATTTTTCAGTACGGCACATTCGATTGATCGGTACTGAACATTCGATTGATCGGTACCGCACTTTCCATTATTCGGCACGGCACATTCGATTGATCGGTACTGAACTTTCGATTGATCGGTACCGCACATTCGATTGATCGGTACGGAACATTCGATTGATCGATACGGAACATTTGATTAATCGGTACCGCACATTCGATGGATCGGTACGGAACATTCGATTAATCGGTAACGAGCATTCGATTGATCGGTACGGAACATTCGATTGAACGGTACCGCACATTCCATTATTCGGTGCCGCACATGCGATTAATCGGAAAGAACATTCGATTGATCGGTACGGAACATTCGATTGATCGGTACTGCACATTCGATTGATCGGCACCGCGCATTCGATTGATCGGTACGGAACATTCGATTGATCGGTACCGCATATTCCATTATTCGATACGGCACATTCGATTGATCGGTACTGAACTTTCGATTGATCGGTACTGCATATTCGATTGATCGGTACGGAACTTTCGATTGATCGGGAGGGAACATTCGATTGATCGGTAACGCACATTCGATTGATCGGTGCCGCACATTCGATTGATCGGTACTGCACATTCGATTGATCAATACGGAAATTCGAATAATCGCGAACGAACATTCGATTGAACGGTACCGCACATTCGATTGATCGGTACGGAACATTCGATTGATCGGTACCGTACATTCGATTAATCGGCACCGCACATTCGATTGATCGGTACGGAACATTTGATTGATCGGTACGGAACATTCGATTGATCGGGAGGGAACATTCGATTGATCGGTAACGCACATTCGATTGATCGGTGCCGCACCTGCGATTTATCGGAAAGAACATTCGATTGATCGGTACGGAACATTCGATTGATCGGTACCGCACATTCGATTGATCGGCACCGCACATTCGAAAGATCGGTACGGAACATTCGATTGATCGGTACGGAACATTCGATTGATCAGAACCGCACATTCGATTGATCGGTACTGCACATTCGATTGATCGGTACCGCACATTCGATTGATCGGTACCGTACATTCGATTGATCTGTACGGAACATTCGATTGATCGGTACGGAACATTCGACTGATCGGTACCGTACATTCGATTGATCGGTACGAAACATTCGATTAATCGGTACAGAACATTCGTTTGATCGTTACCGCACATTCGATTGATCGGTACGGCACATTCGATTGATCGGTACCGCATATTCGAATAATCGGTAACGAACATTCGATTGATCGGTACGGAACATTCGTTTGATCATTACCGAACATTCGTTTGATCGGTACCGCACATTCGATTGATCGGTACCGCACATTCGATTATTCAGTACCGCACATTCGATTGACCAGTTCTGTACATTCGTTTGATCGGTACCGCACATTCGATTGATCGGTACCGCACATTCGATTATTCGTTACGGCACATTCGATTGATCGGTACTGAACTTTCGATTGATCGGTACCGCACATTCGATTGATCGGTACGGAACATTCGATTGATCAGTACGGCACATTCGAATGATCGGTTCTGTACATTCGTTTGATCGGTACCGCACATTCTATTATTCAGTACGGCACATTCGATTGATCGGCACTGAACATTCGTTTGATCGGTACCGCACATTCGATTAATCGGAAAGAACATTCGATTGATAGGTACGGAACATTCGATTGATCAGTACTGCACATTCGATTGATCGGCACCGCACATTCGATTGATCGGTACTGAACATTCGATTGATCGGTACCGCATATTCCATTATTCGGTACGGCACATTCGATTGATCGGTACTGAACTTTCGATTGATCGGGAGGGAACATTCGATTGATCGGTAACGCACATTCGATTGATCGGTGCCGAACATTCGATTAATCGGAAAGAACATTCGATTGATCGGTACGGAACATTCGATTGATCGGTACGGAACATTCGATTGATCGGTACGGAATATTCGTTTGATCGGTACTGCACATTCGATTGATCGGTACCGCATTTTCCATTGATCGGTGCCGCACATTCGATTAATCGGTAACGAACTTTCGATTGATCGGTACCGCACATTCGAATTATCAGTACTATGCATTCGATTGATCGGTACTGTACATTCTATTATTCGGTACGGTACTTTCGATTGATCGGTACTGAACTTTCGATAGATCGGTACCACACATTCGATTGATCGGTAACGAACATTCGATTGATCGGTGCCGCACATTCGATTGATCATTACGGAACATTCGATTGATCGGTACGGTACATTCGATTGATCGGTACGGAACATTCGATTGATCGGTACCGCACTTTCGATTAATCGTTACGAAACATTCGATTAATCGGTACAGAACATTCGTTTGATCGTTACCGCACATTCGATTGATCGGTACGGCACATTCGATTGATCGGTACCGCATATTCGAATAATCGGTAACGAACATTCGATTGATCGGTACGGAACATTCGTTTGATCATTACCGAACATTCGTTTGATCGGTACCGCACATTCGATTGATCGGTACCGCACATTCGATTATTCAGTACGGCACATTCGATTGACCAGTTCTGTACATTCGATTGATCGGTACCGCACATTCGATTGATCGGTACCGCACATTCGATTATTCGTTACGGCACATTCGATTGGTCGGTACTGAACTTTCGAATGATCGGTTCTGTACATTCGTTTGATCGGTACCGCACATTCTATTATTCAGTACGGCACATTCGATTGATCGGCACTGAACATTCGTTTGATCGGTACCGCACATTCGATTGATCGGCTCGGAACATTCGATTGATCGGTACCGCACATTCGATTGATCGGTACCGCACATTGGATTAATAGGTAACGAGAATTCGATTGATCGGTACCGCACATTCGATTAATCGGTACGAAACATTCGATTAATCGGTACAGAACATTCGTTTGATCGTTACCGGACATTCGATTGAGCGGTACCGCACATTCGATTATTCAGTACGGGACATTCGATTGATCAGTTCTGTACATTCGTTTGATCGGTACGGAATATTCGATTGATCATTAGCGCTCATTCGATTGATCGGTACCGCATATTCGATTAATCGGAAAGAACATTCGATTGATCGGTACGGACCATTCGATTGATCGGTACCGCACATTCGATTATCGGTACCGCACATTCGATTGATCGGTACGGAACATTCGATTGATCGGAACGGAAAATTCGATTGATCGGTACCGCACATTCGATTGATCGGTACCGCACATTCGATTGATCGGTACCGCACATTCGATTAATCGGCAACGAACATTCGATTGATCGGTACCGCACATTCGATTAATCAGTACGGCACATTCGATTGATCAGTTCTGTACATTCGTTTGATCGGTACGGAACATTCGATTGATCAGTACCGCTTATTCGACTGATCGGTACCGCATATTCGATTAATCGGAAAGAACATTCGATTGATCGGTACGGAACATTCGATTGATCGGTACCGCACATTCGATTGATCGGTAGCGCACACTCGATTGATCGGTACGGAACATTCGATTGATCGGTACGGTACATTCGATTGATCGGTACCGCATATTCGAATTATCGGTAACGAACATTCGATTGATCGGTACGGAACATTCGTTTGATCATTACCGAACATTCGTTTGATCGGTACCGCACATTCGATTGATCGGTACCGCACATTCGATTATTCAGTACGTCACATTCGATTGACCAGTTCTGTACATTCGTTTGATCGGTACCGCACATTCGATTGATCGGTACCGCACATTCGATTATTCGTTACGGCACATTCGATTGATCGGTACCGCACATTCGATTGATCGGTACGGAATATTCAATTGATTAGTACGGCACATTCGAATGATCGGTTCTGTACATTCGTTTGATCGGTACCGCACATTCTATTATTCAGTACGGCACATTCGATTGATCGGCACTGAACATTCGTTTGATCGGTACCGCACATTCGATTGATCGGCACGGAACATTCGATTGATCGGTACCGCAATTCGATTGATCGGTACCGCACATTCGGTTAATCGGTAACGAGAATTCGATTGATCGGTACCGCACATTCGATAATTCAGTACGGCACATTCGATTGATCGGTACCGTACATTCGATTAATCGGCACCGCACATTCGATTGATCGGTACGGAACATTCGATTGATCGGTACGGAACATTCGATTGATCGGTAACGCACATTCGATTGATCGGTGCCGCACATGCGATTAATCGGAAAGAACATTCGATTGATCGGTACGGAACATTCGATTGATCGGTACCGCACATTCGATTGATCGGCACCGCACATTCGATAGATCGGTACTGCACATTCGATTGATCGGTACGGAACATTCGATTGATCGGTACCGCACATTCGATTGATCGGTACCGCATTTTTGATTGATCGGTACGAAACATTCGATTAACCGGTACAGAACATTCGTTTGATCGCTACCGCACATTCGATTGATCGGCACCACACATTCGAAAGATCGGTACGGAACATTCGATTGATCGGTTCGGAACATTCGATTGATCGGTGCGGCACATTCGATTGATCGGTACGGAACATTCGATTGATCGGTACCGCACATTCGATTGATCGGTACCGTTGTATACATTCGATTAATCGGTACCACACATTCGATTGATCGGTACCGTACATTCAATTGATCGGTACTGCACATTCGAATGATCGGTACGGAACATTTGATTAATCGCGAACGAACATTCGATTGATCGGTACCGCACATTCGATTGATCGGTACGGAACATTGGATTGAGCGGTACCGTATATTCGATTAATCGGCACCGCACATTCGATTGATCGGTACGGAAAATTCGATTGATCGGTACTGAGATTTCGATTGATCGGTACCGCACATTCCATTATTCGGTACCGCACATTCGATTAATCGGCAACGCACATTCGATTTTTCTGTATCTCACATTCGATTTATCGGTACAAAAAATTAGATTGATCGGTACCGCACATTCGATTGATCGGTACAGCACATTCGATTGATCGGTTCTAAACTTTCGATTGATCGGTACCGCACATTCGATTGATCGGAACCGCACATTCGATTGAACGGTACGGAAAATTCTATTGATCGGTACGGAACATTCGATTGATCGTTTCGGAACATTCGATTGATCGGTACCGCACATTCAATTGATCGGTACGGAACATTCGATTGATTGGTACGGAATATTCGATTGATCAGTAGCGCACATACGATTGATCGGTACCGCAAATTCGATTGATCGGGACGGAACATTCGATTGGTCAATACCGAACATTCGATTTATCGGTACCGCAGATTTGATTGATCGGTACCGCATATTCGATTAATCAGTACGGAACATTCGATTGATCGGTACTCAACATTCCATTGATCGGTACCGCACATTCGATTGATCGGTACCGCACATTCCATTATTCGGAACGGCACATTCGATTGATCGGTACGGAACATTCGATTGATCGGTACCGCACATTCGATTGATCGGTACGGAACATTCGATTGATCGGTACGGCGCATTCGATTGATTGGTGCCGCATATTCGATTAATCGGAAAGAAAATTCTATTGATCGGTAGAGCACATTCTATTATTCGGTACGGCACATTCGATTCATCGGAACATTTGATTGATCGGTATCGAAAATTCGAATGATCGGTACCACACATTTGATTCATCGGTACGGAACATTCGATTGATCGGTACCACACATTTGATTGATCTGTACCGCACATTCGATTGATCGGTTCTAAACTTTCGATTGATCGGTACAGTACATTCGATTGATCGGCACCGCATATTCGATTGATCGGTACGGAAAATTCGATTGATCGGTACGGAACATTCAATTGATCGGTAACGCACATTCGATTGATCGGTAAGGAACATTCGATTAATCAGCAACGAACATTCCATTGATCAATAACGAACATTCGATTGATCGGTACCGCACATTCGATTGATCGGTACAGCACATTCGATTATTCGGTAACGAACATTCGATTGATCGGTACTGCACATTCGACTATTCAGTACGGCACATTCGATTGATCGGTACCGCACATTCGATTGATCGGTACGAAACATTCGATTGATCGATACCGCACATTCGATTGATCGGTACCTCACATTCGATTATCCAGTTCGGCACATTCGATTGATCGGTACGGAACATTCGATTGATCGGTACGGAACATTCGATTGATCGGTAACGCACATTCGATTGATCGGTACGGAACATTCGATTGATCGATACGGAACATTCGATTGATCGGTACCGCACATTCGATTGATCGGTACAGAACATTCGATTGATCGGTACCGCACATTCGATTAATCGGTAGGGAACATTCGATTATTCGGTAACGAACATTCGATTGATCAATAACGAACATTCGATTGATCGGTACCGCACATTCGATTGATCGGTACCGCATATTCGATTATTCGGTAACGAACATTCGATTGATCGGTACTGCACATTCGACTATTCAGTACGGCACATTCGATTGATCGGTACCGCACATTCGATTGATCGGTACGGAACATTTGATTGATCGGTACCGCACATTCGATTGATCGGTACAGAACATCCGATTGATCATTACCACACATTCGATTAATCGGTAACGAACATTCGATTAATCAGCAACGAACATTCGATTGATCGGTACCGCACATTCGATTGATCGGTAACGCACATTCGATTATTCGGTAACGAACATTCGATTGATCGATACGGAACATTCGATTGATCGGTACCTCACATTCGATTGATCGGTACCTCACATTCGATTGATCGGTACCTCACATTCGATTGATCGGTACGGAACATTCGATTGATCGGTACCGCACATTCGATTGATAGGTACCGCACATTCGATTATTCGGTAAAGAACATTCGATTGATCGGTACTGCACATTCGACTATTCAGTACGGCACATTCGATTGATAGATACCGCACATTCGATTAATCGGCAACGAACATTCGATTGATCGGTACCGCACATTCGATTATCCAATTCGGCACATTCGATTGATCGGTACTGAACATTCGATTGATCGGTACCGCACATTCCATTATTCGGCTCGGCACATTCGATTGATCGGTACGGAACATTCGATTGATCGGCACCAAACATTTGATTGATCGGTACCGCACATTCGATTGATCGGTACGGAACATTCGATTGATCGGTACCGCACATTCGATCGATCGGTAGGGAACATTCGATTGATCGGCACCAAACATTCCATTGATCGGTACCACACATTCGATTGATAAGTACGGAACATTCGATTGATCGGTACTGCACATTCGATTGAACGGTATCGCACATTCGATTGATCGGTACGGAACATTCGATTGATCCGTACCGCACATTCGATTGATCGGTACCGCACATTCGATTGATCGGTACGGAACATTCGAGTGATTGGTAGGGAAGATTCGATTGATCTTTACCGCTTATTCGATTGATCGGTACCACACATTCGATTGATCGGTACGGAACATTCAATAGGTCGGTACGGCACTTTCGATTGATCGGTACCGCACATTCGATTGATCGGTACCGCACAGTCGATTGATCGGTTCGGAACATTCGATTGATCGGTAACGCACATTCGATTGATCGGTACGGAACATTCGATTGATCCGTACCGCACATTCGATTGATCGGTACCGCACATTCGATTGATCGGTACGGAACATTCGAGTGATCGGTAGGGAAGATTCGATTGATCTTTACCGCTTATTCGATTGATCGGTACCACACATTCGATTGATCGGTACGGAACATTCAATAGGTCGGTACGGCACTTTCGATTGATCGGTACCGCACATTCGATTGATCGGTACCGCACAGTCGATTGATCGGTTCGGAACATTCGATTGATCGGTAACGCACATTCGATTGATCGGTACGGAACATTCGATTGATCCGTACCGCACATTCGATTGATCGGTACCGCACATTCGATTGATCGGTACGGAACATTCGAGTGATCGGTAGGGAAGATTCGATTGATCTTTACCGCTTATTCGATTGATCGGTACCACACATTCGATTGATCGGTACGGAACATTCAATAGGTCGGTACGGCACTTTCGATTGATCGGTACCGCATATTCGATTGATCGGTACCGCACAGTCGATTGATCGGTTCGGAACATTCGATTGATCGGTAACGCACATTCGATTGATCGGCACGGAACATTCGATTGATCCGTACCGCACATTCGATTGATCGGTACCGCACATTCGATTGATCGGTACGGAACATTCGAGTGATCGGTAGGGACGATTCGATTGATCTTTACCGCTTATTCGATTGATCGGTACCACACAGTCGATTGATCGGTTCGGAACATTCGATTGATCGGTAACGCACATTCGATTGATCGGTACGGAACATTCGATTGATCGGTAACGCACATTCGATTGATCGGTACCGCACAGTCGATTGATCGGTACCGAACATTCGAATGATCGGTACCGCACATTCGATTGATCGGTACCGAACTTTCGATTGATCAGTACCGAACATTCTATTATTCGGTACTACACATTCCATTGATCAGTACGGAACCTTCGATTGATCGGTAGGTAACATTCGATTGACCGGTACCGCACATTCCATCGATCGGTACCGCGCATTCGACTGATCGGTACCACACATTTCATTGATCGGTACCGAATATTCGATTGATCGGTGCCGCACATTCGATTGATCGAACGTTCGATAGATCGGTAGAGCACATTCAATTGATCGGTACTGCATATTCTATTTATCGGTACTGAACATTCAATTGATCCGTAGCGAACATTGTATTGTTTGGTATCGCACATTTCATAGATCGGTACCGCACATCCGATTGATCGGTATCGAACATTCGATTGATCGGTAGATCACATTCAATTGATCGGTACCGCACATTCGATTGATCGGTACCGAACATTCGAATGATCGGTATCGATCAATCGAAAGTGCGGTACCGCACATTCGATTGATCGGTACCGAACATTCGATTAATCGGTAACGCACATTCGATTTATCTGTATCTCACATTCGATTTATCGGTACCGAACATTCGATTGATCGGTACCGCACATTTGATTGACCGGTACCGAACATTTGAATGATCGGTACCGCACATTCGATTGATCGGTACCGAACATTCGATTGATCAGTACCGAACATTCTATTATTCGGTACTACACATTCCATTGATCAGTACGGAACATTCGATTGATCGGTAGGTAACATTCGATTGACCGGTACCGCACATTCCATCGATCGGTACCGCGCATTCGACTGATCGGTACCACACATTTCATTGATCGGTACCGAATATTCGATTGATCGGTGCCGCACATTCGATTGATCGGTATCGAACGTTCGATAGATCGGTAGAGCACATTCAATTGATCGGTACTGCATATTCGTTTGATCGGTACTGAACATTCAATTGATCAGTAGCGAACATTTTATTGTTTGGTATCGCACATTTCATAGATCGGTATCGCACATCCGATTGATCGGTATCGAACATTCGATTGATCGGTAGATCACATTCAATTGATCGGTACCGCACATTCGATTGATCGGTACCGCACATTCGATTGATCGGTACGGAATATTCGATTGATCAGTACCGCACATTCGATTGATCGGTATCGAACATTCGATTGATCTTTACCGCACATTCGATTGATCGGTACCACACATTCGATTGATCGATACGGAACATTCAATAGGTCGGTACGGAACATTCGATTGATCGGTACCGCACATTCGATTGATCGGTACGGCACATTCGATCGATCGGCAACGAAAATTCGATTGATCAATACCGAACATTCGATTGATCGGTACCGCACATTCGATTGATAGGTACCGCACATTCGATTATTCGGCAACGAACATTCGATTGATCGGTACCGCACATTCGATTATCCAGTTCGGCACATTCGATTGATCGGTACTGAACATTCGATTGATCGGTACCAAACATTTGATTGATCAGTACCTCACATTCGATTGATCGGTACCGCACATTCGATCGATCGGTAGGGAACATTCGATTGATCGGTACCGCACATTCCATTGATCGGTACCACACATTCGATTGATAGGTACGGAACATTCGATTGATCGGTACCGCACATTCGATTGAACGGTACCGCACATTCGATCGATCGGTACGGAACATTCGATTGATCCGTACCGCACATTCGATTGATCGGTACCGCACATTCGATTGATCGGTGGGAACATTCGAGTGATCGGTAGGGAAGATTCGATTGAACTTTACCGCACATTCGATTGATCGGTACCACACATTCGATTGATCGGTACGGAACATTCAATAGGTCGGTACGGCACTTTCGATTGATCGGTAACGCACATTCGATTGATCGGTACCGCACAGTCGATTGATCGGTACCGAACATTCGAATGATCGGTACCGCACATTCAATTGATCGGTACCGAACTTTCGATTGATCAGTACCGAACATTCTATTATTCGGTACTACACATTCCATTGATCAGTACGGAACATTCGATTGATCGGTAGGTAACATTCGATTGACCGGTACCGCACATTCCATCGATCGGTACCGCGCATTCGACTGATCGGTACCACACATTTCATTGATCGGTACCGAATATTCGATTGATCGGCACCAAACATTCCATTGATCGGTACCACACATTCGATTGATAAGTACAGAACATTCGATTGATCGGTACTGCACATTCGATTGAACGGTATCGCACATTCGATTGATCGGTACGGAACATTCGATTGATCCGTACCGCACATTCGATTGATCGGTACCGCACATTCGATTGATCGGTACGGAACATTCGAGTGATTGGTAGGGAAGATTCGATTGATCTTTACCGCTTATTCGATTGATCGGTACCACACATTCGATTGATCGGTACGGAACATTCAATAGGTCGGTACGGCACTTTCGATTGATCGGTACCGCACATTCGATTGATCGGTACCGCACAGTCGATTGATCGGTTCGGAACATTCGATTGATCGGTAACGCACATTCGATTGATCGGTACGGAACATTCGATTGATCCGTACCGCACATTCGATTGATCGGTACCGCACATTCGATTGATCGGTACGGAACATTCGAGTGATCGGTAGGGAAGATTCGATTGATCTTTACCGCTTATTCGATTGATCGGTACCACACATTCGATTGATCGGTACGGAACATTCAATAGGTCGGTACGGCACTTTCGATTGATCGGTACCGCACATTCGATTGATCGGTAACGCACAGTCGATTGATCGGTTCGGAACATTCGATTGATCGGTAACGCACATTCGATTGATCGGTACGGAACATTCGAGTGATTGGTAGGGAAGATTCGATTGATCTTTACCGCTTATTCGATTGATCGGTACCACACATTCGATTGATCGGTACGGAACATTCAATAGGTCGGTACGGCACTTTCGATTGATCGGTACCGCACATTCGATTGATCGGTACCGCACAGTCGATTGATCGGTTCGGAACATTCGATTGATCGGTAACGCACATTCGATTGATCGGTACGGAACATTCGATTGATCCGTACCGCACATTCGATTGATCGGTACCGCACATTCGATTGATCGGTACGGAACATTCGAGTGATCGGTAGGGAAGATTCGATTGATCTTTACCGCTTATTCGATTGATCGGTACCACACATTCGATTGATCGGTACGGAACATTCAATAGGTCGGTACGGCACTTTCGATTGATCGGTACCGCACATTCGATTGATCGGTAACGCACAGTCGATTGATCGGTTCGGAACATTCGATTGATCGGTAACGCACATTCGATTGATCGGTACGGAACATTCGATTGATCCGTACCGCACATTCGATTGATCGGTACCGCACATTCGATTGATCGGTACGGAACATTCGAGTGATCGGTAGGGAAGATTCGATTGATCTTTACCGCTTATTCGATTGATCGGTACCACACATTCGATTGATCGGTACGGAACATTCAATAGGTCGGTACGGCACTTTCGATTGATCGGTACCGCATATTCGATTGATCGGTACCGCACAGTCGATTGATCGGTTCGGAACATTCGATTGATCGGTAACGCACATTCGATTGATCGGTACGGAACATTCGATTGATCCGTACCGCACATTCGATTGATCGGTACCGCACATTCGATTGATCGGTACGGAACATTCGAGTGATCGGTAGGGACGATTCGATTGATCTTTACCGCTTATTCGATTGATCGGTACCACACAGTCGATTGATCGGTTCGGAACATTCGATTGATCGGTAACGCACATTCGATTGATCGGTACGGAACATTCGATTGATCGGTAACGCACATTCGATTGATCGGTACCGCACAGTCGATTGATCGGTACCGAACATTCGAATGATCGGTACCGCACATTCGATTGATCGGTACCGAACTTTCGATTGATCAGTACCGAACATTCTATTATTCGGTACTACACATTCCATTGATCAGTACGGAACATTCGATTGATCGGTAGGTAACATTCGATTGACCGGTACCGCACATTCCATCGATCGGTACCGCGCATTCGACTGATCGGTACCACACATTTCATTGATCGGTACCGAATATTCGATTGATCGGTGCCGCACATTCGATTGATCGGTATCGAACGTTCGATAGATCGGTAGAGCACATTCAATTGATCGGTACTGCATATTCTATTTATCGGTACTGAACATTCAATTGATCCGTAGCGAACATTGTATTGTTTGGTATCGCACATTTCATAGATCGGTACCGCACATCCGATTGATCGGTATCGAACATTCGATTGATCGGTAGATCACATTCAATTGATCGGTACCGCACATTCGATTGATCGGTACCGAACATTCGAATGATCGGTATCGATCAATCGAAAGTGCGGTACCGCACATTCGATTGATCGGTACCGAACATTCGATTAATCGGTAACGCACATTCGATTTATCTGTATCTCACATTCGATTTATCGGTACCGAACATTCGATTGATCGGTACCGCACATTTGATTGACCGGTACCGAACATTTGAATGATCGGTACCGCACATTCGATTGATCGGTACCGAACATTCGATTGATCAGTACCGAACATTCTATTATTCGGTACTACACATTCCATTGATCAGTACGGAACATTCGATTGATCGGTAGGTAACATTCGATTGACCGGTACCGCACATTCCATCGATCGGTACCGCGCATTCGACTGATCGGTACCACACATTTCATTGATCGGTACCGAATATTCGATTGATCGGTGCCGCACATTCGATTGATCGGTATCGAACGTTCGATAGATCGGTAGAGCACATTCAATTGATCGGTACTGCATATTCGTTTGATCGGTACTGAACATTCAATTGATCAGTAGCGAACATTTTATTGTTTGGTATCGCACATTTCATAGATCGGTATCGCACATCCGATTGATCGGTATCGAACATTCGATTGATCGGTAGATCACATTCAATTGATCGGTACCGCACATTCGATTGATCGGTACGGAACATTCGAGTGATCGGTAGGGACGATTCGATTGATCTTTACCGCTTATTCGATTGATCGGTACCACACAGTCGATTGATCGGTTCGGAACATTCGATTGATCGGTAACGCACATTCGATTGATCGGTACGGAACATTCGATTGATCGGTAACGCACATTCGATTGATCGGTACCGCACAGTCGATTGATCGGTACCGAACATTCGAATGATCGGTACCGCACATTCGATTGATCGGTACCGAACTTTCGATTGATCAGTACCGAACATTCTATTATTCGGTACTACACATTCCATTGATCAGTACGGAACATTCGATTGATCGGTAGGTAACATTCGATTGACCGGTACCGCACATTCCATCGATCGGTACCGCGCATTCGACTGATCGGTACCACACATTTCATTGATCGGTACCGAATATTCGATTGATCGGTGCCGCACATTCGATTGATCGGTATCGAACGTTCGATAGATCGGTAGAGCACATTCAATTGATCGGTACTGCATATTCTATTTATCGGTACTGAACATTCAATTGATCCGTAGCGAACATTGTATTGTTTGGTATCGCACATTTCATAGATCGGTACCGCACATCCGATTGATCGGTATCGAACATTCGATTGATCGGTAGATCACATTCAATTGATCGGTACCGCACATTCGATTGATCGGTACCGAACATTCGAATGATCGGTATCGATCAATCGAAAGTGCGGTACCGCACATTCGATTGATCGGTACCGAACATTCGAATGATCGGTATCGATCAATCGAAAGTGCGGTACCGCACATTCGATTGATCGGTACCGAACATTCGATTAATCGGTAACGCACATTCGATTTATCTGTATCTCACATTCGATTTATCGGTACCGAACATTCGATTGATCGGTACCGCACATTTGATTGACCGGTACCGAACATTTGAATGATCGGTACCGCACATTCGATTGATCGGTACCGAACATTCGATTGATCAGTACCGAACATTCTATTATTCGGTACTACACATTCCATTGATCAGTACGGAACATTCGATTGATCGGTAGGTAACATTCGATTGACCGGTACCGCACATTCCATCGATCGGTACCGCGCATTCGACTGATCGGTACCACACATTTCATTGATCGGTACCGAATATTCGATTGATCGGTGCCGCACATTCGATTGATCGGTATCGAACGTTCGATAGATCGGTAGAGCACATTCAATTGATCGGTACTGCATATTCGTTTGATCGGTACTGAACATTCAATTGATCAGTAGCGAACATTTTATTGTTTGGTATCGCACATTTCATAGATCGGTATCGCACATCCGATTGATCGGTATCGAACATTCGATTGATCGGTAGATCACATTCAATTGATCGGTACCGCACATTCGATTGATCGGTACCGCACATTCGATTGATCGGTACGGAATATTCGATTGATCAGTACCGCACATTCGATTGATCGGTATCGAACATTCGATTGATCTTTACCGCACATTCGATTGATCGGTACCACACATTCGATTGATCGATACGGAACATTCAATAGGTCGGTACGGAACATTCGATTGATCGGTACCGCACATTCGATTGATCGGTACGGCACATTCGATCGATCGGCAACGAAAATTCGATTGATCAATACCGAACATTCGATTGATCGGTACCGCACATTCGATTGATAGGTACCGCACATTCGATTATTCGGCAACGAACATTCGATTGATCGGTACCGCACATTCGATTATCCAGTTCGGCACATTCGATTGATCGGTACTGAACATTCGATTGATCGGTACCAAACATTTGATTGATCAGTACCTCACATTCGATTGATCGGTACCGCACATTCGATCGATCGGTAGGGAACATTCGATTGATCGGTACCGCACATTCCATTGATCGGTACCACACATTCGATTGATAGGTACGGAACATTCGATTGATCGGTACCGCACATTCGATTGAACGGTACCGCACATTCGATCGATCGGTACGGAACATTCGATTGATCCGTACCGCACATTCGATTGATCGGTACCGCACATTCGATTGATCGGTGGGAACATTCGAGTGATCGGTAGGGAAGATTCGATTGAACTTTACCGCACATTCGATTGATCGGTACCACACATTCGATTGATCGGTACGGAACATTCAATAGGTCGGTACGGCACTTTCGATTGATCGGTACCGCACATTCGATTGATCGGTACCGCACAGTCGATTGATCGGTACCGAACATTCGAATGATCGGTACCGCACATTCAATTGATCGGTACCGAACTTTCGATTGATCAGTACCGAACATTCTATTATTCGGTACTACACATTCCATTGATCAGTACGGAACATTCGATTGATCGGTAGGTAACATTCGATTGACCGGTACCGCACATTCCATCGATCGGTACCGCGCATTCGACTGATCGGTACCACACATTTCATTGATCGGTACCGAATATTCGATTGATCGGCACCAAACATTCCATTGATCGGTACCACACATTCGATTGATAAGTACAGAACATTCGATTGATCGGTACTGCACATTCGATTGAACGGTATCGCACATTCGATTGATCGGTACGGAACATTCGATTGATCCGTACCGCACATTCGATTGATCGGTACCGCACATTCGATTGATCGGTACGGAACATTCGAGTGATTGGTAGGGAAGATTCGATTGATCTTTACCGCTTATTCGATTGATCGGTACCACACATTCGATTGATCGGTACGGAACATTCAATAGGTCGGTACGGCACTTTCGATTGATCGGTACCGCACATTCGATTGATCGGTACCGCACAGTCGATTGATCGGTTCGGAACATTCGATTGATCGGTAACGCACATTCGATTGATCGGTACGGAACATTCGATTGATCCGTACCGCACATTCGATTGATCGGTACCGCACATTCGATTGATCGGTACGGAACATTCGAGTGATCGGTAGGGAAGATTCGATTGATCTTTACCGCTTATTCGATTGATCGGTACCACACATTCGATTGATCGGTACGGAACATTCAATAGGTCGGTACGGCACTTTCGATTGATCGGTACCGCACATTCGATTGATCGGTAACGCACAGTCGATTGATCGGTTCGGAACATTCGATTGATCGGTAACGCACATTCGATTGATCGGTACGGAACATTCGATTGATCCGTACCGCACATTCGATTGATCGGTACCGCACATTCGATTATCCAGTTCGGCACATTCGATTGATCGGTACTGAACATTCGATTGATCGGTACCAAACATTTGATTGATCAGTACCTCACATTCGATTGATCGGTACCGCACATTCGATCGATCGGTAGGGAACATTCGATTGATCGGTACCGCACATTCCATTGATCGGTACCACACATTCGATTGATAGGTACGGAACATTCGATTGATCGGTACCGCACATTCGATTGAACGGTACCGCACATTCGATCGATCGGTACGGAACATTCGATTGATCAGTACCGAACATTCTATTATTCGGTACTACACATTCCATTGATCAGTACGGAACATTCGATTGATCGGTAGGTAACATTCGATTGACCGGTACCGCACATTCCATCGATCGGTACCGCGCATTCGACTGATCGGTACCACACATTTCATTGATCGGTACCGAATATTCGATTGATCGGTGCCGCACATTCGATTGATCGGTATCGAACGTTCGATAGATCGGTAGAGCACATTCAATTGATCGGTACTGCATATTCGTTTGATCGGTACTGAACATTCAATTGATCAGTAGCGAACATTTTATTGTTTGGTATCGCACATTTCATAGATCGGTATCGCACATCCGATTGATCGGTATCGAACATTCGATTGATCGGTAGATCACATTCAATTGATCGGTACCGCACATTCGATTGATCGGTACCGCACATTCGATTGATCGGTACGGAATATTCGATTGATCAGTACCGCACATTCGATTGATCGGTATCGAACATTCGATTGATCTTTACCGCACATTCGATTGATCGGTACCACACATTCGATTGATCGATACGGAACATTCAATAGGTCGGTACGGAACATTCGATTGATCGGTACCGCACATTCGATTGATCGGTACGGCACATTCGATCGATCGGCAACGAAAATTCGATTGATCAATACCGAACATTCGATTGATCGGTACCGCACATTCGATTGATAGGTACCGCACATTCGATTATTCGGCAACGAACATTCGATTGATCGGTACCGCACATTCGATTATCCAGTTCGGCACATTCGATTGATCGGTACTGAACATTCGATTGATCGGTACCAAACATTTGATTGATCAGTACCTCACATTCGATTGATCGGTACCGCACATTCGATCGATCGGTAGGGAACATTCGATTGATCGGTACCGCACATTCCATTGATCGGTACCACACATTCGATTGATAGGTACGGAACATTCGATTGATCGGTACCGCACATTCGATTGAACGGTACCGCACATTCGATCGATCGGTACGGAACATTCGATTGATCCGTACCGCACATTCGATTGATCGGTACCGCACATTCGATTGATCGGTGGGAACATTCGAGTGATCGGTAGGGAAGATTCGATTGAACTTTACCGCACATTCGATTGATCGGTACCACACATTCGATTGATCGGTACGGAACATTCAATAGGTCGGTACGGCACTTTCGATTGATCGGTACCGCACATTCGATTGATCGGTACCGCACAGTCGATTGATCGGTACCGAACATTCGAATGATCGGTACCGCACATTCAATTGATCGGTACCGAACTTTCGATTGATCAGTACCGAACATTCTATTATTCGGTACTACACATTCCATTGATCAGTACGGAACATTCGATTGATCGGTAGGTAACATTCGATTGACCGGTACCGCACATTCCATCGATCGGTACCGCGCATTCGACTGATCGGTACCACACATTTCATTGATCGGTACCGAATATTCGATTGATCGGCACCAAACATTCCATTGATCGGTACCACACATTCGATTGATAAGTACAGAACATTCGATTGATCGGTACTGCACATTCGATTGAACGGTATCGCACATTCGATTGATCGGTACGGAACATTCGATTGATCCGTACCGCACATTCGATTGATCGGTACCGCACATTCGATTGATCGGTACGGAACATTCGAGTGATTGGTAGGGAAGATTCGATTGATCTTTACCGCTTATTCGATTGATCGGTACCACACATTCGATTGATCGGTACGGAACATTCAATAGGTCGGTACGGCACTTTCGATTGATCGGTACCGCACATTCGATTGATCGGTACCGCACAGTCGATTGATCGGTTCGGAACATTCGATTGATCGGTAACGCACATTCGATTGATCGGTACGGAACATTCGATTGATCCGTACCGCACATTCGATTGATCGGTACCGCACATTCGATTGATCGGTACGGAACATTCGAGTGATCGGTAGGGAAGATTCGATTGATCTTTACCGCTTATTCGATTGATCGGTACCACACATTCGATTGATCGGTACGGAACATTCAATAGGTCGGTACGGCACTTTCGATTGATCGGTACCGCACATTCGATTGATCGGTAACGCACAGTCGATTGATCGGTTCGGAACATTCGATTGATCGGTAACGCACATTCGATTGATCGGTACGGAACATTCGATTGATCCGTACCGCACATTCGATTGATCGGTACCGCACATTCGATTGATCGGTACGGAACATTCGAGTGATCGGTAGGGAAGATTCGATTGATCTTTACCGCTTATTCGATTGATCGGTACCACACATTCGATTGATCGGTACGGAACATTCAATAGGTCGGTACGGCACTTTCGATTGATCGGTACCGCATATTCGATTGATCGGTACCGCACAGTCGATTGATCGGTTCGGAACATTCGATTGATCGGTAACGCACATTCGATTGATCGGTACGGAACATTCGATTGATCCGTACCGCACATTCGATTGATCGGTACCGCACATTCGATTGATCGGTACGGAACATTCGAGTGATCGGTAGGGACGATTCGATTGATCTTTACCGCTTATTCGATTGATCGGTACCACACAGTCGATTGATCGGTTCGGAACATTCGATTGATCGGTAACGCACATTCGATTGATCGGTACGGAACATTCGATTGATCGGTAACGCACATTCGATTGATCGGTACCGCACAGTCGATTGATCGGTACCGAACATTCGAATGATCGGTACCGCACATTCGATTGATCGGTACCGAACTTTCGATTGATCAGTACCGAACATTCTATTATTCGGTACTACACATTCCATTGATCAGTACGGAACATTCGATTGATCGGTAGGTAACATTCGATTGACCGGTACCGCACATTCCATCGATCGGTACCGCGCATTCGACTGATCGGTACCACACATTTCATTGATCGGTACCGAATATTCGATTGATCGGTGCCGCACATTCGATTGATCGGTATCGAACGTTCGATAGATCGGTAGAGCACATTCAATTGATCGGTACTGCATATTCTATTTATCGGTACTGAACATTCAATTGATCCGTAGCGAACATTGTATTGTTTGGTATCGCACATTTCATAGATCGGTACCGCACATCCGATTGATCGGTATCGAACATTCGATTGATCGGTAGATCACATTCAATTGATCGGTACCGCACATTCGATTGATCGGTACCGAACATTCGAATGATCGGTATCGATCAATCGAAAGTGCGGTACCGCACATTCGATTGATCGGTACCGAACATTCGATTAATCGGTAACGCACATTCGATTTATCTGTATCTCACATTCGATTTATCGGTACCGAACATTCGATTGATCGGTACCGCACATTTGATTGACCGGTACCGAACATTTGAATGATCGGTACCGCACATTCGATTGATCGGTACCGAACATTCGATTGATCAGTACCGAACATTCTATTATTCGGTACTACACATTCCATTGATCAGTACGGAACATTCGATTGATCGGTAGGTAACATTCGATTGACCGGTACCGCACATTCCATCGATCGGTACCGCGCATTCGACTGATCGGTACCACACATTTCATTGATCGGTACCGAATATTCGATTGATCGGTGCCGCACATTCGATTGATCGGTATCGAACGTTCGATAGATCGGTAGAGCACATTCAATTGATCGGTACTGCATATTCGTTTGATCGGTACTGAACATTCAATTGATCAGTAGCGAACATTTTATTGTTTGGTATCGCACATTTCATAGATCGGTATCGCACATCCGATTGATCGGTATCGAACATTCGATTGATCGGTAGATCACATTCAATTGATCGGTACCGCACATTCGATTGATCGGTACCGCACATTCGATTGATCGGTACGGAATATTCGATTGATCAGTACCGCACATTCGATTGATCGGTATCGAACATTCGATTGATCTTTACCGCACATTCGATTGATCGGTACCACACATTCGATTGATCGATACGGAACATTCAATAGGTCGGTACGGAACATTCGATTGATCGGTACCGCACATTCGATTGATCGGTACGGCACATTCGATCGATCGGCAACGAAAATTCGATTGATCAATACCGAACATTCGATTGATCGGTACCGCACATTCGATTGATAGGTACCGCACATTCGATTATTCGGCAACGAACATTCGATTGATCGGTACCGCACATTCGATTATCCAGTTCGGCACATTCGATTGATCGGTACTGAACATTCGATTGATCGGTACCAAACATTTGATTGATCAGTACCTCACATTCGATTGATCGGTACCGCACATTCGATCGATCGGTAGGGAACATTCGATTGATCGGTACCGCACATTCCATTGATCGGTACCACACATTCGATTGATAGGTACGGAACATTCGATTGATCGGTACCGCACATTCGATTGAACGGTACCGCACATTCGATCGATCGGTACGGAACATTCGATTGATCCGTACCGCACATTCGATTGATCGGTACCGCACATTCGATTGATCGGTGGGAACATTCGAGTGATCGGTAGGGAAGATTCGATTGAACTTTACCGCACATTCGATTGATCGGTACCACACATTCGATTGATCGGTACGGAACATTCAATAGGTCGGTACGGCACTTTCGATTGATCGGTACCGCACATTCGATTGATCGGTACCGCACAGTCGATTGATCGGTACCGAACATTCGAATGATCGGTACCGCACATTCAATTGATCGGTACCGAACTTTCGATTGATCAGTACCGAACATTCTATTATTCGGTACTACACATTCCATTGATCAGTACGGAACATTCGATTGATCGGTAGGTAACATTCGATTGACCGGTACCGCACATTCCATCGATCGGTACCGCGCATTCGACTGATCGGTACCACACATTTCATTGATCGGTACCGAATATTCGATTGATCGGTGCCGCACATCCGATTGATCGGTATCGAACATTCGATTGATCGGCAGATCACATTCAATTGATCGGTACCGCACATTCGATTGATCGGTATCGAACATTCGATTGATCTTTACCGCACATTCGATTGATCGGTACCACACATTCGATTGATCGATACGGAACATTCAATAGGTCGGTACGGAACATTCGATTGATCGGTACCGCACATTCGATTGATCGGTACGGCACATTCGATCGATCGGCAACGAACATTCGATTGATCAATACCGAACATTCGATTGATCGGTACCGAACATTCGATTAATCGGTAACGCACATTCGATTTACCTGTATCTCACATTTGATTGATCGGTACCGCACATTCGAATGATCGGTCCCGCACATTCGTTTGATCGATACCGAAAATTCGAATAATCGGTACGGCACATTCGATTGATCGTAAAGAACATTCGATTGATCGGTGCCGCACATTCGATTGATCGGTATCGAACGTTCGATAGATCGGTAGAGGACATTCAATTGATCGGTACTGCATATTCTATTGATCGGTACTGAACATTCAATTGATCCTTAGCGAACATTGTATTGTTTGGTATCGCACATTTCATAGATCGGTACCGCACATCCGATTGATCGGTATCGAACATTCGATTGATCGGTAGATCACATTCAATTGATCGGTACCGCACATTCGATTGATCGGTATCGAACATTCGATTGATCTTTACCGCACATTCGATTGATCGGTACGGAACATTCGATTGATCGATACGGAACATTCAATAGGTCGGTACGGAACATTCGATTGATCGGTACCGCACATTCGATTGATCGGTACGGCACATTCGATCGATCGGCAACGAACATTCGATTGATCAATACCGAACATTCGATTGATCGGTACCGAACATTCGATTAATCGGTAACGCACATTCGATTTACCTGTATCTCACATTCGATTGATCGGTACCGCACATTCGAATGATCGGTCCCGCACATTCGTTTGATCGATACCGAAAATTCGAATAATCGGTACGGCACATTCGATTGATCGTAAAGAACATTCGATTGATCGGTGCCGCACATTCGATTGATCGGTATCGAACGTTCGATAGATCGGTAGAGGACATTCAATTGATCGGTACTGCATATTCTATTGATCGGTACTGAACATTCAATTGATCCTTAGCGAACATTGTATTGTTTGGTATCGCACATTTCATTGATCGGTACCGCACATCCGATTGATCGGTATCGAACATTCGATTGATCGGTAGATCACATTCAATTGATCGGTACCGCACATTCGATTGATCGGTATCGAACATTCGATTGACCTTTACCGCACATTCGATTGATCGGTACCACACATTCGATTGATCGATA
The DNA here is from genome assembly GCF_037975245.1 of Apostichopus japonicus. Classification (NCBI taxonomy): domain Eukaryota; kingdom Metazoa; phylum Echinodermata; class Holothuroidea; order Aspidochirotida; family Stichopodidae; genus Apostichopus; species Apostichopus japonicus. The sequence continues at coordinate 7,540,414 of NC_092581.1, forward strand.
CGGAACATTCAATAGGTCGGTACGGAACATTCGATTGATCGGTACCGCACATTCGATTGATCGGTACGGCACATTCGATCGATCGGCAACGAACATTCGATTGATCAATACCGAACATTCGATTGATCGGTACCGAACATTCGATTAATCGGTAACGCACATTCGATTTACCTGTATCTCACATTCGATTGATCGGTACCGCACATTCGAATGATCGGTCCCGCACATTCGATTGATCTTTACCGCACATTCGATTGATCGGTACCACACATTCGATTGATCGGTACGGAACATTCAATAGGTCGGTACGGCACATTCGATTGATCGGTACTGTACATTCGATTGATCGGTACCGCACATTCGATTGATCGGTACCGCACAGTCGATTGTTCGGTACCGAACATTCGAATGATCGGTACTGCACATTCAATTGATCGGTACCGAACATTCGATTGATCAGTACCGAACATTCTATTATTCGGAAAAACACATTCCATTGATCAGTACGGAACATTCGATTGATCGGTAGGGAACATTCGATTGACCGGTACCGCACATTCCATCAATCGGTACCGCACATTCGACTGATCGGTACGGAACATTCGATTAATCGGTACGGAACATTCGATTGATCGGTACGAAACATACGATTGATCGTACCGCACATTCGATTGATCGGTACCCCACATTCGGTTGCTAGGTACCGATTATTCGGTTGATCGGAACCGCACAATCGATCAATCGGTACCGAACATGCGATTGATCGGTACCGCTCTTTCGATTGATCGGAACCGCACATTCGATTGATCGGTAAGGAACATTCGATTGATCGGTACCGCATATTTGATTGATCGGTATCGCGCATTCGATTGATCGGTAACGCACATTCGATTGATCGGTACGGAACATTCGATTGATCGGTACGGCACATTCGAACGATCGGTACCCTACATTCGATTGATCGGTACCGCACATTTGATTGATCGGTACCGAACATTCGATTGATCGGTACCGCACATTCGATTAATCGGTACCGCACATTTGATTGATCGTACCTCACGATCGATTGATCGTTACCGTACATTGGATTGATCGGTAACGCAAATTCGATTGATCGGTACCGCACGATCGATTGATCGGTATTGCACAATCGATTTATCGGTACCGTACTTTCGATTGATCGGTACGCATATTCGATCGATCGGTAAAGCACATTAGATTGATCGAATGTGCGTACATTCTATTTATCGGTACCGTACTATCGATTTATCAGTACGGTACATTCGATTAATCGTTATCTCGCAATTGATTGATCGCTACGGCACATTTGATTTATCGGTATCGCACATTCGATTGATCGGTACCGCACATTTGATTGATCGTTACTGCACATTCGATTTATCGGTATCTCATAATCGATTAATGGGTACCGAACATTCGATTGATCGGTATTGCACGTTCCATTGATCGGTAGCGCACAATCGATCGATCCATACCGAACATTCTATTCATCGGTACCGCACATTCGATTGATCGGTACGCACATTCGATCGATCGGTACCGCACATTAGATTGATCGGTATCGCACATTCTATTTATCGGTACCGTACAATCGATTTATCAGTACGGTACATTCGATTAATCGTTATCTCGCACATTCGGTTGCTAGGTACCGATTATTCGGTTGATCGGAACCGCACAATTGATCAATCGGTACCGAACATGCGATTGATCGGTACCGCACATTCGATTGATCGGTACCGCACATTCGATTGATCGGAACCGCACATTCGATTGATCGGTACGGAACATTCGATTGATCGGTACCGCACATTTGATTTATCGGTACGGAACATTCGATTGATCGGTACGGAATATTCGATTGATCGGTACCGCACATTCCATTGATCGGTACTGAACATTCCATTGATTGGTACTGCACATTCCATTGATCGGTACCGCACATTCGATTAATCGGTAACGCACATTCGATTTATCTGTATCTCACATTCGATTTTTCGGTACCGTACTTTCGATTGATCGGTATCGCATATTCGATTGATCGGTATCGCAATTGGTTTTATCGGTACCGTACAATTGATTAATCGGTACGGTACATTCTATTGATCGGTATCGCACGATCGATTGATCGGCACCTCACATTCGACGGATCGGTACCGCACATCCGATCGATCGGTACAGCACATTCGATTGATCGGTACCGCACATTTGATGTTAAGGTAACGTACAATCGATTGATCGGTACGGTACATTCGATTTATCGGTACCGCACGTTCGATTGATCGGTACGCACATTCGATCGATCGGTACCGCACATTAGATTGATCGGTACCGCACATTCTATTTATCGGTACCGTACAATCGATTTATCAGTACGGTACATTCGATTAATCGTTATCTCGCAATAGATTGATCGCTACGGCACATTCGATTTATCGGTATCGCACATTCGATTGATCGGTACCGCACATTTGATTGATCGTTACTGCACATTCGATTTATCGGTATCTCATAATCGATTATTGGGTAGCGAACATTCGATTGATCGGTATCGCACGTTCCATTGATCGGTAGCGCACAATCGATCGATCCATACCGCACATTCGATAGATCGGTACCGCACGATCGATTGATCGGTACCGTACATTCGATTAAGCGGTACCGCAATTTCGATTGATCGGTAACGCACATTACCTTTATCGGTACCGCACAATCGATATATCGGTATCGCACATTCGATTGATCGTTACGGTATATTCGATAAATCGGTATCGCACATTCCATTCGGCGGTACCGCACATTCGATTTATTGGTATCTCATAATAGATTAATCGGTACCGAACATTCGATCGATCGGTATCGCACATTTCATTGATCAGTACCGCACAATCGATCGATCCATACCGCACATTCGATAGATCGGTAACGCACATTCGATTGATCGGTACGGTATATTCGAATGATCGGTATCTCACAATCGATTGATCGGTACGGCATATTCGATAATTCGGTATCGCTCATTCGATTGATCGGTAGCGCACATTCGATTAATCGGTAAAGAACATTCGATTGATCGGTATCGCACATTCCATTTATCGGTACCGCACAATTGATCGATCCCTACCGTACATTCGATCGATCGGTACCGCACGATCGATTGATCGGTACCGTACATTCGATTGAGCAGTACCGCAAATTCGATTGATCGGTAACGCACATTCTATTTTTCGTTATCGCCATTGGATTTATAGGTACCGTACCATCCATTGATCGTTACGGTACATTCGATTGATCGGCAACGCACATTCGATCAATCGGTATCGCACATTCGATCGATCGGTACCGAACATTCGACTGATCGGTACCGCACATTCGATTGATCGGCACCGCACATTCGATCGATCGATACCGCACATTCGATCGATCGTTACCGCAAATTCGATTGATCGGTACGGAACATTCGATTGATCGGTACCGTACAATAGACTGATCGGCACGGTACATTCGGTTAATCGGTACCGCACATTCGATTGATCGTACCTCACGATCGATTGATTGTTACCGTTCATTCAATTGATCGGTAACGCAAATTCGATTGATCGGAACCGCACGATCGATTGATCGGTACTGCACAATCGATTTATCGGTACCGTACATTCGATTTATCGGTACCGTGCAATCGATTGGTCGGTATTGCAAATTCTATTTATCGGTATCGCCAATGCATTCATCGGTACCATACAATCAATTGATCGGTACGGTACATCCGATTGATCGGTACCGCACAATCGATTGATCGGCACCGCACATTCGATCGATCGGTACAGCACATTCGATCGATCGTTACCGCAAATTCGATTGATCGGTACCTCACATTCGATGTATCGGTACCGTACAATAAATTGATCGGCACGGTACATTCGATTGATCGGTACCGCACATTGGATTGATCGGTACCGCAAATTCGATTGATCGGTACCGCACGATCGATTGATCGGTACTGCACAATCGATTTATCGGTAACGTACATTCTATTGATCGGTATCGCATATTCCCCAAACCTTAACCGGTTTGTGAATTAACGAGCGACGTACTCACCTCATATAACCTATGCATTACCGTATTAACCTCGCTCTAGCATCTGGCAATTGTCTGTATGTGAGTGTGGCAATCTCCCTTCCGTAATATCCAGGCCGCACTGGTGCGGCACCGGACGGAGAAGGGGGAGAGGACCGACCAAGGGGCGGAAACCCCGAGGATACATCCAAAAATCATTCTCACCTGAAGAGGCCCTAGGTGGGCTGTGGTGGGTGACAGGTGGGTCCTGAGTGGGCCCGAAGTGGGTCCAGAGGGGGTCGTCGGTGGGTGTAGGCGGGACCCCAACGACATCCCTCGAAAATTCCTGAGGGAAAGGCCGTCACATGGTCATATATGTGTGGCCAGTTCCCCTAGTATCCGAGGAGGGTATCCGACGTGGTTGTATGGTTCCGTCCGCGAGGTCCCCCATAGTGGGGTGGCGGGTCGGGATGTTATATGAGGTGAGTACGTCGCTCGTTAATTCACAAACCGGTTAAGGTTTGGGGAATTCACAGCGCGTACTCCCTCACCTCATATAACCTATGCATTTGTGACACAGGAGCCCTGGCGGTGGGTCGAGGATCTCGCGGGCGGCGGACCTAGGGCCGCTCGGGCAAAATCCCCTTCCGTGGCATGGGTGTTTGTGAGATAGCAGGCGACAAAGGAAGACGGGGTCTTCCAAGCCGCCGCCTTCATAATATCTTCCAGGGGAACCCCCCGGAACCACGCCCTGGACGTGGCGTGGCCTCGGACGTCATGCGCCCGGACGGGTTCCCCAGGCTGGGTGTGGGCACGTATTAGGTCGGCCATCCACCGTGAAATGGTGTCCTTTGAGGCCGGGGTGTAAGGCGACCTCGGTAAAATGAAGAGCCTGTCCGAGGTACGAAGCTGTTTGGTCCTCTCTATGTACCAGTTAAGGGCTCGGACAGGGCACCAGTGCTTGTCTTCCGCGATTGACGAGGCTTGTGACAAACTCGGGAGGAAGATCTCGTTCGGGGTAAAGGTCACTGATTGGTTCTTTGGGAGGAAGTGAGGGTCAGGTAGTAATCTGACTCCTCCTGGTTCAAACCTCGTGAACCCCGTTGGAGGGTGAGCGCGTGGAGGCAGCTTCTGCGCCTGGCAGAGGCGGCCGCGATCAGAAACAGTGTTTTGTGTGTTAGCTTGTCCAATGGAGCATTGTGTAGCGGTTCATACGGAGAGCCCGCGAGGGTCGTCAGGACCTCGTGGAGGGCCCATGATGGGGCCAGGCGGCGCCTGGGAGGGCGCCTGTGGAACATGCCCATTAAGACCTGGAGGAGGACCGGGTTGGTTCCTACTGAGGAGCCATCCGAGAATCCGTTGTGAACCGCCGCTATTGCGGAGCGGTAATTTCTAATTGTACTTATTTGCTTCCCTTCTCGGAAGAGTTCGAGTAGAAAGGCCGCCACCTGGTCTACTGAGGCCTCCACGGGATCAACAGCGTTGTCCCCGGCCCAAACATAGTATCGGTGCAGTCTAGAATCGTATGTTTTAACCGTGGACTGCCGGCGGGCATCCACTGCAATGTCCGGAACCTCCGGTGGAAACCCCGCTGTCCGGAGCGAGAGCCGGAGAGTTTCCACGCAGCTAGATGGAGGCTCGTGATGTCGGGGTGGGTTATTTGGCCGCTCCGTAGGGAGAGGAGCTTGGCGGCCGGTGGGAATTTGTATGGTAGGTCCACCAGCATCTCGATGATGAGTGGGAACCATGCTTGATTGGGCCAGCAAGGTGCGATCAAAAGCATGTCCGCTTCCACGTCCCGAAGCATCGTGAGAACTCTGCGGAGTAATCCCAGTGGGGGAAAGGCGTACATGGAGAGGCCCGCCCATGAGACGACTAGGGCGTCGGTCTTCCAGGCCTGTGGGTCGTGGTATCTGGAGCAGAACGTCGGGAGTTTGGCGTTCTTGTCCGTCGCAAACATGTCGACGGACGGCCTGCCGAACAGGTGAAATACGTGGTCGGACCACGTTCGGGAGAGCTCCCATTCCCCATTGTCTAGATACCCCCTGGACAGTGCGTCTGCCAGTATATTGTCCTTCCCTGCTAGGTGGGACGCCCGTAGGCCGATCCGAAGGGAGTCGCAGAGGACGAGCAGGTCCCATGTCCTGCGTAGGAGAGCCAGGGATCGAGTGCCCCCTTGACGGTTGATATATGCCACGGTCGTGGTGTTGTCTGACCGGACCGTGACAGTGTGGCCCGTTAGGTGGGTTGCCCAGTGACGTACGGCCCTCAGGACCGCTTCCGTCTCTAAAATATTGATATGGAGACCCCTCTCGGGCTCCGCCCATTCGCCGGCGACTGTGTGTGTGCCCCAAACCGCTCCCCAACCGCTGAGGGAGGCATCCGTCGTGATCGACGTTGTAGGGGCTGGGTTCCGGAAAGGTCGCCCTGCCGCGATCCTGTCCGACTCTGCCCACCACGTGAGAAACGGGCGTAGCCCCGTTGAAAGTGGGATTGGCGTTGCCGCCGACGATCGATCCGGGCATAGTGTTTGAGGAGGTGCCGCTGGAGCGGCCTCATTCTGAGTCTGCACAGGTCTAGAAGGTCAGTGAAGCTCGCCATCTTCCCCAACAGGCGCTGCCACGTGAGCGCTGGGGTATTCCGATTGCCTAGTATTTCTCTGGCCGTAGCCACTAGGCTCGCCGTTCTTTCGGCCGTCGGGTAGACCATGCCGCGGGCGAGGTCGAGACGGGCCCCAAAGTATATGATCGATGGCGGTGGCGTTTGTACTGGCGAGAGCCCCTTGTTGGGAGTTGCCGAGTACTAACCAATCGTCTAGGTAGGCGAACACCATTACCCCGTTTCGACGGAGGTGAGCCAGGACTGCCCTCGTTACCCTGGTGAAAACCCTGGGTGCTGTGGAGAGGCCAAATGGTAGCGCTGTGAAGTGGTAATCTATGGCCTTGTACCTGAACGCGAGGAATCGCTGGTCCTCGCGTCGGATGGGAATATGTAGGTAGGCATCCTTTAGATCGACGGAGGATGCCCACATCCCTGGGCGCAGCAGGTGGAGGATTGATGTGAGAGTCTCCATCCTGAACCTCTCCGGTCGGATGAACCTCCTGTTGAGAGGTCTGAGGTTCAGGATGGGCCTCCAAGTCCCGTTCTTCTTCGGCGTGAGTTAATACGGTAATGCATAGGTTATATGAGGAGAGGGAGTACGCGCTGTGAATTCGATTGATCGGTATCGCCATTGGTTTTATCGGTACCGTACAATCGATTGATCGTTACTGCACATTCGATTTATCGGTATCTCATAATCGATTAATGGGTACCGAACATTCGATTGATCGGTATCGCACGTTCCATTGATCGGTAGCGCACAATCGATCGATCCATACCGCACATTCGATCGATCGGTACCGCACGATCGATTGATCGGTACCGTAAATTCGATTGAGCGGTACCGCAATTTCGATTGATCGGTAACGCATATTACATTTATCGGTACCGCACAATCGATTTATCGGTATCGCACAATCGATTGATCGGTATCGCATATACTATTGATCGTTACTGCACATTCGATTTATCGGTATCTCATAATCGATTAATGGGCTCCGAACATTCGATTGATCGGTATCGCACGTTCCATTGATCGGTAGCGCACAATCGATCGATCCATACCGCACATTCGATCGATCGGTACCGCACGATCGATTGATCGGTACCGTACATTCGATTGAGCGGTACCGCAATTTCGATTGATCGGTAACGCACATTACATTTATCGGTACCGCACAATCGACATATCGGTATCGCACATTCGATTGATCGGTACCGTATATTCGAATGATCAGTATCTCACAATCGATTGATCGGTACGGCACATTCGATAAATCGGTATCGCACATTCCATTAATCGGTACCGCACATTCGATTTATCGGTACCGTACAATCGATTGATCAGTACTATACATTCGACTTATCGTTATCTCGCAATCGATTGGTCGGTACGGCACATTCGATTTATCGGTATCGCACAATCGATTGATCAGTATCGCATATACGATTGATCATTACTGCACATTCAATTTATCGGTATCTCATAATAGATTAATCGGTACCGAACATTCGATTGATCGGTATCGCACATTCCATTGATCGGTACCGCACATTCCATTGATCGGTACGGTATATTCGAATGATTGGTATCTCACAATCGATTGATCGGTACGGCATATTCGATAATTCGGTATCGCTCATTCGATTGATCGGTAGCGCACATTCGATTGATCGGTATCGCACATTCGATTGATCGGTACCGCAGATTTGATTGATCGCTTCGGCACATTCAATTTATCGGTATCGTACAATCGATTAATCGGTACGGTATATTCAATTTTTAGGTACCGCACATCCGATCGATCGGTACCGTACAATCGATTGATCGGTACAGTACCCCGATCGATCGGTACCGCACATTCGATCGATCGGTACCGCACATTCGATTGATCGGTACTGCACATTCGATTGATCGGTACCGTACATTCTATTGATCGGTATCGCATATTCGATTGACCGGTATCGCCATTGGTTTTATCGGTACCGTACAATTGATTAATCGGTACGGTACATTCTATTGATCGGTACCGCACGATCGATTGATCGGCACCTCACATTCGACGGATCGGTATCGCATATTCGATTGATCGGTATCGCCATTGGTTTTATCGGTACCGTACAATTGATTAATCGGTACGGTACATTCTATTGATCGGTACCGCACGATCGATTGATCGGTACCTCACATTTGATGTTAAGGTACCGCACAATCGATTGATCGGTACGGTACATTCGATTAATCGTTATCTCGCAATCGATTGATCGGTACGGCACATTCGATTGATCGGTAAGGCACATTACATTTATCGGTACCGCAAAATCGATATATCGGTATCGCACATTCGATTGATCGGTACGGTATATTCGAATGATCGGTATCTCACAATCTATTGATCGGTACGGCATATTCGATAATTCGGTATCGCACATTCGATTGATCGGTACCGCACATTCGATTGATCGGTATCGCACATTCGATTGATCGGTACGGAACATTCGATTGCTCGGTACGGAAATTCGATTGATCGGTACCGCACATTCGATTGATCGGTACCGCACATTCGATTGATCGGTACGGAACATTCGTTTGATCGGTACCGCACATTCGATTAATCGGCAACGAACATTCGATTGATCGGTACCGTACATTCGATTGATCGTTACCCAACATTCGATTAATCGGTATCGCACACTCTATTGAACGGCACCGCATATTCGATTGATCGGTACCGTACATTCGATTGATCGGTACAGTACATTCGATTTATCGGTACCGCAAGATCGATTAATCGGTACTGCACATTCGATTGATCAGTACCGTACATTCGATTTATCGGTACCGTACATTTGATTGATCGGTATCACACATTCGATTGATCGGTATCGCACATTCGATTGATCTGTACCGCAGATTTGATTGATCGTACAGTACATTCAATATTTCGGTACAGCACATCCGATCGATCGGTACCGTACAATCGATTGATCGGTACGGGTCATTCGATTGATCGGTATTGCACATTCGATCGATCGGTATCGCACATTCGATTGATCGGTACAGTACCCCGATCGATCGGTACCGCACATTCGATCGATCGGTACCGCACATTCGATTGATCGGTACTGCACATTCGATTGATCGGTACCGTACATTCTATTGATCGGTATCGCATATTCGATTGACCGGTATCGCCATTGGTTTTATCGGTACCGTACAATTGATTAATCGGTACGGTACATTCTATTGATCGGTACCGCACGATCGATTGATCGGCACCTCACATTCGACGGATCGGTATCGCATATTCGATTGATCGGTATCGCCATTGGTTTTATCGGTACCGTACAATTGATTAATCGGTACGGTACATTCTATTGATCGGTACCGCACGATCGATTGATCGGTACCTCACATTTGATGTTAAGGTACCGCACAATCGATTGATCGGTACGGTACATTCGATTAATCGTTATCTCGCAATCGATTGATCGGTACGGCACATTCGATTGATCGGTAAGGCACATTACATTTATCGGTACCGCAAAATCGATATATCGGTATCGCACATTCGATTGATCGGTACGGTATATTCGAATGATCGGTATCTCACAATCTATTGATCGGTACGGCATATTCGATAATTCGGTATCGCACATTCGATTGATCGGTACCGCACATTCGATTGATCGGTATCGCACATTCGATTGATCGGTACGGAACATTCGATTGCTCGGTACGGAAATTCGATTGATCGGTACCGCACATTCGATTGATCGGTACCGCACATTCGATTGATCGGTACGGAACATTCGTTTGATCGGTACCGCACATTCGATTAATCGGCAACGAACATTCGATTGATCGGTACCGTACATTCGATTGATCGTTACCCAACATTCGATTAATCGGTATCGCACACTCTATTGAACGGCACCGCATATTCGATTGATCGGTACCGTACATTCGATTGATCGGTACAGTACATTCGATTTATCGGTACCGCAAGATCGATTAATCGGTACTGCACATTCGATTGATCAGTACCGTACATTCGATTTATCGGTACCGTACATTTGATTGATCGGTATCACACATTCGATTGATCGGTATCGCACATTCGATTGATCTGTACCGCAGATTTGATTGATCGTACAGTACATTCAATATTTCGGTACAGCACATCCGATCGATCGGTACCGTACAATCGATTGATCGGTACGGGTCATTCGATTGATCGGTATTGCACATTCGATCGATCGGTATCGCACATTCGATTGATCGGTACGCACATTCGATCGATCGGTACCGCACATTCGATTGATTAGTACCGCACATTCGTGTTATCGGTAGCGACCATTCGATTGATCGGTATCGCACATTCGATCGATCGGTACCGTACAATCGATTGATCGGAACGGTACATTCGAATTATCGGTATCGCACATTTGATTGTGTTATCTTATATTCGATTAATGGATATCTCACAATCGATTGATCGGTACGGTACATTCTATTTATTGGTATCGCACAACCAATTGATCGGTATCGCACATTCGATTAATCGGTACCGCCCAATCGATTGATCGGTATCTCATATTCGATCGATCGGTACCGAACATTCGATATATCGGTATCGCACAATTGATTAATAGGTAGTGCACGATCAATAAATCGGTACCGCAAGATCGATTGATATAGGTACCATACAATCGATTGAACGGTACGGTAAATTCGATTCATCTTTACCGCACGATCGATTGATCGGCATCGCATATTCGTTCGATCGGTACCGCACATTCGATCGGTATCGCACATTTCATTTATCGGTACCTACAATCTATTGATCGACACGGTACATTCGATTTATCGGTATCGCACATGCGATTGATCGGTACCGTACATTCGATCGATCGGTACCGAACGATCGATTTTTCGGTACCGCACGATCGATTGGTAGGTTCCGTAAGATCGATTGATCGGTACGGTACAGTCGATTGATCGGTACCGCTCATGCGATTGATCGGTACCGCATATTCTATTAATCGGTACCTCACGATCGATTAGACGGTACCGTACATTCGATTGATCGGTATCGCACATTCGATCGATCGGCTACGCACATTCGATTTACCGGTACGGTTCATTCGATTGATCGGTACTGCATGATCTATTAATCGGTATTGCACGATCGATTGATCGGTACCGTACATACGATTGATCGGTAACGCACATTCGATTGATCGGTACCTCACTTTCGATTGATCGGTACTGTACATTCGATTGATGGGTACCGAACATTCGATCGACCGGTATTGCACATTCGATTGATCGGTACCGCACATGCGATTTATCTGTACCGTACAATCGATTGATCGATACCGAAAATTCGATTGATCGGTACTGCACATTCTATTTATCGGTACCGTACAATCGATTGATCGTTTTCGCACATTCGATTTATTGGTATCGCCATTCGATAAATAGGTACCATACAATCGATTGAACGGTACGGTAAATTCGATTCATCTTTACCGCACGATCGATTGATCGGTACCGCACATTCGATCGGTATCGCACATTTCATTTATCGGTACCTACAATCTATTGATCGACACGGTACATTCGATTTATCGGTATCGCTCATGCGATTGATCGGTACCGTACATTCGATTGATCGGTACCGAACGATCGATTTTTCGGTACCGCACGATCGATTGGTAGGTTCCGTACGATCGATTGATCGGTACGGTACAGTCGATTGATCGGTATCGCACATTCGATTGATCGGTACCGCACATTCGATTGAACGGTATGGCACATTCGATTGATCGGTACCGTACATTCGATTGATCGGTACCGAACGATCGATTTTTCGGTACCGCACATTCGATTGATCAGTAACGAATATTCGATTGATCGGTACCGCACATTCGATTGATCGGTACCGCACATTCGATTGATCGGTAACGCACATTCGATTGATCTGTATCGCACATTCGATTGATCGGTACCGCACATTCGATTGATCGGTATGGCACGATCGATTGGTAGGTTCCGTACAATCGATTGATCGGTACGGTACAGTCGATTGATCGGTACCGCACATGCGATTGATCGGTACCGCATATTCTATTAATCGGTGCCTCACGATCGATTAGACGGTACCGTACATTCGATTGATCGGTATCGCACATTTCATTTATCGGTACCCTACAATCTATTGATCAGTGCGGTACATTCGATTTATCGGTATCGCACATTCGATTGATTGGTACCGCACGATCGATTGTTAGGTACCGTACGATCGATTGATCGGTACCGTACATTCGATTGATCAGTAACGCACATTCGATTGATCGGTACCGCACATTCGATTGATCGGTACCGCACATTTGATTGATCGGTACCGCACATTTGGTCGATCGGTACCGTACGATCGATTAATCCGTACGGTGCATTCGATCGATCGGTATCGCACATTTGATTGTGTTACCTTATTATCTATTTATCGGTACCGCACAATCGTTTTATCGGTATCGCACATTCTATTGATCGGTATCGCGCATTCGATTTCTTGGTACGGTTCATTCGGTTAATCGGTACCGCACGATCGATTGATCGGTACCGCACGATCGATTGATCGGTACCTTACATACGAATGACCGGTAACGTACTTTCGATTGATCGGTACCGCACATTTGATTGATCGGTAACGTACATTCTATTTATCGGTACAGCATTTCCGATCGATCGGTACCATACAATCGATTGATCGGTACGGTACATTCGATTGATCGGTATCGCATATTCGATTGATCGGTACCGCACGATCTATTTATCGGGATCGCTATTGGATTTATAGGTACCGTACAATCGATTGATCGGTACGGTAAATTCGAATGATCGGTACCGCACATTCGATTGATCGGTACCGTACATTCGATTGATCGGTACTGCACATTCGATTGATCGGTACAGAACATTCGATTGATCGTTACCCAACATTCGATTAATCGGTAACGCACACTCTATTGATCGGCACCGCATATTCGATTGATCGGTACCGAACATTTTATTAATCGGTACCGCGCATTCGATTGATCGGTACCGTACATTCGATTTATCGGTACCGCAAGATCGATTAATCGGTACTGCACGATCGATTGATCAGTACCGCACATTCGATCGGTATCGCACATTCGATTTATCAGTACCGTACAATCGAAAAATCGGCACGGTACATTCGATTGATCTGTATCGCACATGCGATTGATCAGAACCGCACGATCGATTGATCGGTACCTTACATACGAATGACCGGTAACGTACTTTCGATTGATCGGTACCGCACATTTGATTGATCGGTAACGTACATTCGATTTATCGGTACAGCATTTCCGATCGATCGGTACCATACAATCGATTGATCGGTACGGTACAGTCGATTGATCGGTATCGCATATTCGATTGATCGGTACCGCACGATCTATTTATCGGGATCGCTATTGGATTTATAGGTACCGTACAATCGATTGATCGGTACGGTAAATTCGAATGATCGGTACCGCACATTCGATTGATCGGTACCGTACATTCGATTGATCGGTACTGCACATTCGATTGATCGGTACAGAACATTCGATTGATCGTTACCCAACATTCGATTAATCGGTAACGCACACTCTATTGATCGGCACCGCATATTCGATTGATCGGTACCGAACATTTTATTAATCGGTACCGCGCATTCGATTGATCGGTACCGTACATTCGATTTATCGGTACCGCAAGATCGATTAATCGGTTCTGCACGATCGATTGATCAGTACCGCACATTCGATCGGTATCGCACATTCGATTTATCAGTACCGTACAATCGATAAATCGGCACGGTACATTCGATTGATCTGTATCGCACATTCGATTGATCAGTACCGCACGATCGATTGATCGGTACCTTACATACGAATGACCGGTAACGTACTTTCGATTGATCGGTACCGCACATTTGATTGATCGGTAACGTACATTCGATTTATCGGTACAGCATTTCCGATCGATCGGTACCATACAATCGATTGATCGGTACGGTACATTCGATTGATCGGTATCGCATATTCGATTGATCGGTACCGCACGATCTATTTATCGGGATCGCTATTGGATTTATAGGTACCGTACAATCGATTGATCGGTACGGTAAATTCGAATGATCGGTACCGCACATTCGATTGATCGGTACCGTTCATTCGATTGATCGGTACTGCACATTCGATTGATCGGTACAGAACATTCGATTGATCGTTACCCAACATTCGATTAATCGGTAACGCACACTCTATTGATCGGCACCGCATATTCGATTGATCGGTACCGAACATTTTATTAATCGGTACCGCGCATTCGATTGATCGGTACCGCAAGATCGATTAATCGGTACTGCACGATCGATTGATCAGTACCGCACATTCGATCGGTATCGCACATTCGATTTATCAGTACCGTACAATCGAAAAATCGGCACGGTACATTCGATTGATCTGTATCGCACATGCGATTGATCAGTACCGCAACATTCGATTGATCGGTACCGTACATTCGTTTTATCGGTACCGTACAATCGATTGATCGGTACGGTACATTCGATTGATGGATAGGTACCGTACGATCTTTTGATATTTACTGTACGATCGATTGATATGTACTGTAAGATCGATTGATCGGTACGGCACGATCGATTGATCGGTACGTTACATACGAATGACCGGTAACGTACATTTGATTGATCGGTACCGAACATTTGATTGATCTCTAACGTACATTCGATTTATCGGTACAGCATTTCCGATCGATCGGTACCATACAATCGATTGATCGGTACGGCACATTCCATTTATCGGTATCACCATTAGATTTATCGGTACTGTACAATCGATTGATCGGCACGGTACAATCGATTGATCGGTATCTCACAATCGATTGATCGTTACGGCACATACAATTTATCGGTATCGCACAATCGATCGATCGGTATCGCACATTCGATTGATCGGTACCGCACATTCGATTGATCGGTATCGCACATTCGATTGATCGGTATCGAACATTCGATTTATCGGTACGGTACATTAGATTGATCGGTACCGCACGATCGATTAATCGGTACCGCACGATCGAATATTCGGTACCGCACGATCGATCGATCGGTACCTTACAATCGATTTATCGGTACCGTACAATTGATTAATCGGTACGGTACATTCAATTGACTGGAACCGCATGATCGATTAATCGGTACCGCACTATCGATTGATTGGTACCGCCACTGTAAACAATAGTTAGTCAATATGACTAAAAAAAATTAGTCACAACGTTGTCTCTATCGACCAGTTTCTTCTAGTCATTTGACTATATAACCTTAGTTTTGTGACTAATTAAATCGAGTTTTCTGACTAATTAAAATTAGTCCTTCTACGATGCCTCTATCGACCAAAGCTTAGTCCAGTGACCAAAAATATTAGTCATTGCAACTGTGACTACTTATTTAAGTCACAAGACTAGTTTAAGATTAAGTACTTTTTAGTTAAGAAATGAGATAGTGACACACATTGTAAGTTTCATGGTAATTTTTATTAACATTCAGTATTAATGCAAAATGTGACAAATAAGCATTTCATTTAAAAGTCATTTCATAAAGAACAATAACAAACACTAAAGGTCAAAGAACAGTTAAAACTAAAATAAATGTTTATGGGACAATTGGGAAAACTTATTTTTACAAAATTGTCAAAATCTTGTATGACAAAACATCTTAAGAATACTTATGGTATTACTTTGAAATGCTCCTAAGCCATTAAGTTGGAAGTGTTCAACAGTTTTCAACAATTAGAACCCCTGATGACCTATACAATTTCTTAAAGACCCTCATTGTCCACTGACCATGCATCATTATGGGCTCCATCAGTTTCATCAAAATAGCAGCATGGAATAGATGTGGAAAGACAGAAAAAGGGAAAAAATGCAAGTACACAGCTCAAATACAAAAATAGAAGTTTAACTAAATAAATTATCTTAATTAATATTTAAATATAAATATACATAACATATATTTAATATACACAAAATAATATATCATATTTATAAATTTATTTATAAAAATAATACCCCATGTCAAATCAAATGGTATAAAAAGGCCTTGAGTAGCTCTTTATGACCTTAGCTGTTAAAAAGGGCCCGAAAATATCCTTATAATCATCATCTCGAATTAGGAAGTTGGGAGTGATATTATTATGAGTTTCTGACCATGGATGTGATGGTACAATATTAATGCAGAACATGTAAGTTGAATATGTTATTATCCTTGAAGCAACATTAGGGTGGAACAGAAAACAAAGTAGTTAAAATATTTCTAGAAGTACTTTTTCACAAACTATAAGCTATGTCTTGAATGGTAGAAACTTACCTTTTAGGTCAATTTTTGGGGTACATTTTAAATGAGGTCCCCACATTCAATCACACTAACCTCATTTAATGTAATGATTGTAATTTTTGCCAAGTACACTGAAGTCCATGTTAAAGACTTGCCCGATATATCGAACATCATTTGCTGATAATCTGAACTTTGCTTGATCCCCAAGGTGTGCGCAAGTACACAAACAATGATCTTATACACTACACTTATGTGGGGCTTAGGCATGCAATATATATAGCATACTAGTAGTATGACCGGTGTACATTGTTTAATATATCCGGTGTGCAGTATTATGTGTACGTATATGTTACAATTTCTGCTGAGAAATTATTTGTCATAAGTTTGGTTTATGACTCACCACAGTTTTTCTATAAATCAATGATGAATACTCAAGTGAACTATCTCTTTGCATTACACAAAAAAATATCCTTCCTTTTTCACTTTTGACATACAGTTGTGGCAAAGTAACAAAGGCATAAAGACATATGGTTAAGTATGTAACATTTGTGCTAGCCGCACTCTGTAAATGTAATGTAAATTAGCCATTTATATTGCAACATTAGCACAGTATTTACGGAACACTATCTATGGTCCTTGGTAACACATATCAGACATTATGCTCACTATGCTGAGATACATCTACATGTTCCCCAGGGGACATCCCATATCATTGCAGCCATAAAGCGGTGCAAATGTTATACCTCCCAGGGTACCCTATACACCTGGGTAAACAGAGGCAATTGAGATTAAGTGTCTTCATTACAGATACATACTTATGGACCAGGTTGGTACATGAACCCACGATCATGGAATCACGTGTTCAGTGCCCTAACCATTCCGCCACAACTTCTCTATGTCTTTACGTACTGTGGTTATTTCACTGATTGCATAATGCGCACTGTATATCACAGATTGTTCCTTATATTTAAGGTAGCATACGCCTATTACAAGCCCCATTGACTTACACACTAAATCACAAAAGTAATGTGGTCTCTAAGTCTAGATAGAAGTTTTCACTAGCTGAATGCTACCTATCACCGGATAGCTGACAAGTTGGCCTTTCAAGGCCCTTACAATTTTCTGTATCATGACCATGTAGATATTTTGTTATTCGATCCGGAAGTTTTTGTCACTTGTAAACAAACCTCTTCACTCAGTGGTAAACAATTTTCCTACGCTGCTCCTGTGAAGCCTAAAGGGGTCTAAAACTGCCTCAATTGACCCAATGTACCCACCACATGTACTTCCATATATGCTCTTCAACATGCAAGCCACAAAAAAACTAAATTATGATTAATAACAGGTCAAAAAAAGATGTTCTCCAGCTGCTTTTTGGCACTTTTCCTGAAGGAGAACAATCGAGGGAATGGATATAGACTCTAATAGGAGTATGCCACCTTAAGTGAGAGATGAATTTTTTTTCATACCAAAATGATACTTTTCATAGTCGTTACAATATAAACCACAACAGAATTCTCTGCAATTATCATTTTTTGTCCATAAAGATGTCTTTTCGGAGATTTCAGTATGCACTGTGCAGTGTGTAAATACACATATGAGCAATACTGTGTAAGCATTAACCAGGTCTCCGTCTGCAGCAACATTTCTAGTCACCAATTTTGATAAGCTTGACCAAGTTGGGTGCATTTATGATTCTTGCAGGTTTTATTGGTATCCGGATCACAGTCCACTTGGTCTGGCTTGCCATACTGCAGAAACATCATCCAGAGAAGGGTCAGCGGGGAGGGCTTTCTCGTCTCTGGCTCTGAAATGTGATGAAAACTACTTTTGTTTAGCTAAGCTGATTCCTCCCAAACTGACCTACAGGACATACCCCAATGTATTCCTGATCTGTTTGGAACATGTTAAACTGATAATGCCTGTCACTCCAGTGCAACTGTTAAGTTACTCAGAATAAGAGAATAGAATTGAAGGTGTTCTTTGCCAAAACTGGATCATTGGGATTTGTAAACCACAGCCTAACTATAACAGTATGTACTTAGTCTAAAGGAAAGCTTACTGAAATGCTATCTAGGTACACAGCTCACCTCAATAACATATCCAGTCCATTTAAAGGTTTATGCATAGGTTGTTACACTGTATTAAAGGTTTATGGACAGGTAGCAATTTTGCTATGAATGTATTGCTTATGTATGTCCGAGCATATTCTCAATATAAACTCTTTAAAAATTTGCTCTATTTTTTGACATATTAAGGATTAATTACTCAGATCAACGAAAAACAAACGCCTGAAAGCACGTTTCTAAAATTTGACTTCTGACACGATGTGACGTAGAATCGAGAAGGGATAAGAGCATGCGTATATGTGAAAACTCCGGATGTTTACATTGAGTCATCGAACTGGGTATATATTGTGTATCAATCTATACCCGAAGCACGTAATCGTTACCATTCCGTTCGTTGACAAATTTGTTTTCGTAGGCCTACATCCATATTCGTTTATTCAAAACGCTGTTTAAAAGAGAATTAATTTGTTTACATTCTAATTTTGTATGATTACATCGTATTCAATTTTATTTTTGGAAATACTGTTCTAAGTCTTAAGTTTGGAGAGAGTTTTGAGTAAGAATGCCGCGGCGTTGCATAATAGGAGGTTGCAGTAACACTAAAAGTGGAAATATAAGCCTACACGTATTTCCAAAGAAAGAACCTACGCGTTCGGCCTGGATACAAAGTGTAAAAAACACCCGAAAAGATTGGTCCGGACCATCGAAAGAGAGTCTTGTTTGCAGTGCCCATTTTCGCGAGGAATGCTTTGACTTATTAGTTGGACAGTATTATAGTCAGCTTGGATTTACGCCACTAACCCACAGGCGTCTCAAGCCAGATGCAGTGCCAACTCTTTTCGGTGGAAAAGGTACTGTGGGGCCTAGGACAACTTCTGCTACTAGTACTAGTGTTACAGCAGCTGAAAAACATGATGAAGCTCCAGGACCTAGTACTAGTAGTAATATTCCAAGTGAAACCCCAAGCCGTAAAGTTGGAGGAGCCTTTCTCAAAAGAGAAAGAAAAAGAGTAAGTTGACTTCAGACTTCAACTTTGCAAAATCAGGTCTATGCTACTGTAGGCTTCTAGGGGAACAGTTGCAGAAACCCCAACCTCGGTTAATGTTCTTTGACTGTTTAAGAATGTAAGCTGAAACATTGATATTTCTAAGCCTCGGCTGGCTCTACAGAAATGGCTATTTTGTGAAGCACCTTGATTTTTATTTAAACAAAGAACTGCAACAAACCATTGAAAAGTACAGTAAATTCATGGCTTTGATACGTCACTGTTTACTTCTGTTGTAGCCTCACTACTGTGGTTACATTAAAATTTGGTGGGTATTCTGCAGTTATGTCCTCAAAAGTGACATTTCTCTTCTGATGCTGGCTTCTGGCTCAAATTGATAGGGCCTAATTTCCTCTTGGTTCGGAATTTCGTATTCCAAAGAGCCTTCTTCCTCACTTGCTGTCCCCGTTTCGTCGTCCGAAACCTCTGGACTGGAAATTTCGGGTTGTTTTGAAGCTTCCATTTTCGAGGTTACCAAGCGAAATCAACGTTAAAAGATAGTGCGCAGAACTTTACATTTAACATACGGTCTGCGCATCTCGATTCTACGTCACAAAAAATCAATACGTTATGAGGTGGTTATCGATTCTTACGTTTGTGAAGCTCAAAATTTCCCGATTTTTTCACTTTTTGAAATCGAATTTCAAGAATTTGATGGCATATGTGAAAAGTAGATGTAATTTGCTATTGAATAGAGTAAAGTTGTAGCTACCTGTCCATAAACCTTTAAAGACAGGTATAGGGGACAAGAGATAGATAGGGGGCATAATTTGTGATAAAACATTCAAATTTGTTGCTCGTCAAATTACCTTAATCTCCATGGGTGGCAAGCACTGGTTCCTATAGTTACTACAGTAGATCTCCCATGGAAATATCAGGATATCTATTTCTGCTGTCAGAGTTGTTTGGAATTTGTTGTTACCTCATCTAACCAGTTGAGTCCATTGATACCACAGCCATTCAAAGTATATAGCTGTGAATGCTGAGGACTTGGCACATCAACTTTCGCTGCAAATAGACAAACAACAGTAAATTAATGATAGGCTGAGTAGGCTCAAAACCCCTTGATGCACATATGCAGGAGCAGAAAATGCATACCTTTGTGGAATATTTGCTAAATAAGACTCAAAACATTCTCTGTCCAGGGTATTAGCACTCAGCAGCCACTCCACTTAGGATACAGAACCCTACAACATTGCTACAGCTGGTGTAGACTTGGTCTAGGAGTAGGAAGTAGGATACTAACATAGCGCCACTATGAACCTGAGGCCTAAGCTAACAACATTATGGGTATTTCATGCATTGAAACTGAGTTTTTGTCCTTAGTTAAACACCAGGTTCTTCCAACTTTAGCAAAAATATCCTAAAATATGAGTACCATGTACTTTAGCCTACAAGAGCAGAAGGTAAGTCCCACTCCGAAGATCTTCAGTTCAGAGTGCACGAAATGCAGACGGGGTTGGTGGTCGACGAAGTGTCTAGAAACTTGACGTATGCTAGCCTACACCACAGGCGCTCTTAACATTATACTAAGAATATAGGCCTAGTATACTAGCTAATAATACACATTTATATAAAATATGTCATATAAGTGTGTATTACTGCTACTATAGTACTATACATCTACGAGCGCATGTGGGCTACACCAGGTAGACTAAACTCCTAGCCTAGCTTCGTCCTAGCGTTAGCAACAGTTTTGCTTACTAAGGCCTAACGTTATAATTTTACCCATACTTTCCAGCCAAACATATCGCGGATATTCAAACCTTCCTTGAACAATATGTCAATTGTGTCAATTATTATTTATTAGAATTTCAGTTGTGATTGAACTTACCTAACTGACGACATTTTGAAACTGCTTCTGACAGTTTGCTAAATGATTAAGAATCTCCTCATTTTGTTGATAGCCCTGTTCTATCTGCAGTTAGGCAATGGCCGCAAGTACGACGTACGACGTACCACGTACGTGCATACAGTATATATGTAATCGCCGGCCGTCGTCTGAATTTTTGATCTCTGATCTGCTGAGCACACGGTATTCTACGGTACGATGATTGGATAAAAATAATGACGTCATTGGTCCAAGCTGAAGGTTATAGAAAGTAAACAAACAGAAGACTAGAACATTCTCGTCACGATTACATACATGACATGCTTAGTGAGTGTCAAAAAATTTCATACAAATTTATGTGACAAGTTTATGTTAGTCGAACGATCATGCAAATTGGTCTGCTACTAACGAATTGGTAATAACTAGCTAACTCTAGTCACTGTGACTAGATTTTTGCCATTCGTGACTAACTAATGTTTACAGTGCGTACATTCGATCGATCGGTACCGAACGATCGATTTTTCGGTACCGCACGATCGATTGGTAGGTTCCGTACGATCGATTGATCGGTAAGGTACAGTCGATTGATCGGTACCGCACATGCGATTGATCGGTACCGCACGATCGATTGGTAGGTTCCGTACGATCGATTGATCGGTACGGTACAGTCGATTGATCGGTACCGTACATGCGTTTGATCGGTACCGCATATTCTATTAATCGGTACCTCACGATCGATTAGACGGTACCGTACATTCGATTGATCGGTATCGCACATTCGATCGATCGGCTACGCACATTCGATTTACCGGTACGGTTCATTCGATTGATCGGTACTGCATGATCTATTAATCGGTATTGCACGATCGATTGATCGGTACCGTACATACGATTGATCGGTAACGCACATTCGATTGATCGGTACCTCACTTTCGATTGATCGGTACTGTACATTCGATTGATGGGTACCGAACATTCGATCGACCGGTATTGCACATTCGATTGATCGGTACCGCACATGCGATTTATCTGTACCGTACAATCGATTGATCGATACCGAAAATTCGATTGATCGGTACTGCACATTCTATTTATCGGTACCGTACAATCGATTGATCGTTTTCGCACATTCGATTTATTGGTATCGCCATTCGATAAATAGGTACCATACAATCGATTGAACGGTACGGTAAATTCGATTCATCTTTACCGCACGATCGATTGATCGGTACCGCACATTCGATCGGTATCGCACATTTCATTTATCGGTACCTACAATCTATTGATCGACACGGTACATTCGATTGATCGGTATGGCACATTCGATTGATCGGTACCGTACATTCGATTGATCGGTACCGAACGATCGATTTTTCGGTACCGCACGATCGATTGGTAGGTTCCGTACGATCGATTGATCGGTACGGTACAGTCGATTGATCGGTATCGCACATGCGATTGATCGGTACCGCATATTCTATTAATCGGTACCTCACGATCGATTAGACGGTACCGTACATTCGATTGATCGGTACCGCATATTCGATTGATTGGTACCGCACAATCGATTGTTAGGTACCGTACGATCGATTGATCGGTACCGTACATTCGATTGATCAGTAACGCATATTCGATTGATCGGTACCGCACATTCGATTGATCGGTACCGCACATTTGATTGATCGGTACCGCACATTTGTTCGATCGGTACCGTACGATCGATTAATCCGTACGGTGCATTCGATTGATCGGTATCGCACATTTGATTGTGTTACCTTATTATCTATTTATCGGTATCGCACAATCGTTTTATCGGTATCGCACATTCTATTGATCAGTATCGCGCATTCGATTGATCGGTACTGCACATTCGATTGATCGGTACAGAACATTCGATTGATCGTTACCCAACATTCGATTAATCGGTAACGCACACTCTATTGATCGGCACCGCATATCCGATTGATCGGTACCGAACATTTTATTAATCGGTACCGCGCATTCGATTGATCGGTACCGTACATTCGATTGATCGGTACCGCAAGATCGATTAATCGGTACTGCACATTCGATTGATCGGTACAGAACATTCGATTGATCGTTACCCAACATTCGATTAATCGGTAACGCACACTCTATTGATCGGCACCGCATATTCGATTGATCGGTACCGAACATTTTATTAATCGGTACCGCGCATTCGATTGATCGGTACCGTACATTCGATTTATCGGTACCGCAAGATCGATTAATCGGTACTGCACGATCAATTGATCAGTACCGCACATTCGATCGGTATCGCACATTCGATTTATCAGTACCGTACAATCGAAAAATCGGCACGGTACATTCGATTGATCTGTATCGCACATGCGACTGATCAGTACCGCAACATTCGATTGATCGGTACCGTACATTCGTTTTATCGGTACCGTACAATCGATTGATCGGTACGGTACATTCGATTGATGGATAGGTACCGTACGATCTTTTGATATTTACCGTGCATTCGATTTATCGGTTCCGCACGATCGTTTGATCGGTACGGTACATTCGATTGATAGGTACCGCACGATTGATTGATAGGTACCGTACGATCGATTAATCGGTACCGTACATTCTATTGATCGGTAACGCATATTCGATTGATCGATAACGCACATTCGATTGATCGGTACCGCACGAATGTTTGATCGGTACCGCCTTTGTTCAATCGGTACCGAACAGTCGATTGATCGATAACGAACATTCGATTGATCGGTACCGAACATTCGATTGATCGGTACCGAATATTCGATTGATCGGTATTGCACATTCGATTGATCGATAACTAACAATCGATTGATCGGCACGATATATTCGATTGATCGGTACCGTGCATTCGATTGATCGGTACCGTACATTCTATTGATCGGTAACGCACATTCGATTGATCGGTAACGCACAATCGATTGATCGGTTCCGCATATTCGAATTATTCGTACCGTTCAATCGATTGATCTGTACGGTACATTAGATTGATCGGTACCGCACGATCGTTTGTTCGGTACCGCACATTTGTTCAATCGGTACCGAACAGTCGATTGATCGATAACGAACATTCGATTGATCGGTATCGCACATTCGAATTATCCGTACCGTTCAATCGATTGATCGGCACGGTATATTCGATTTATCGGTACCGTGCATTCGATTTATCGGTACCTAAGATTCTATTTATCGTTATCGCACATTCGATCGATCGGTACCGCACATTCGATTGACCGACACAGCACATTCGATTGATCGGAACCGAACAGTCGATTGATCGTTATCGCACATTTGATTGTACGGTACCGCATATTCGATTGATCGGTACCGCACATTCGATTGATCTGTATCGCACATTCGATTGATAGGTACCGTACGATCGATTAATCGGTACAGTACATTCTATTGATCGGTCCTGCACGATCGATTGATCGGTACCGTACATTCTATTGATCGGTAACGCACATTCGATTGATCGGTAACGCACATTCGATTTATCGGTACCGCACTTTCGATTGATCTGTACCGCACATTCGAATTATCCGTACCGTTCAATCGATTGATCGGTACGGTACATTAGATTGATCGGTACCGCACGATCGTTTGATCGGTACCGCACATTTGTTCAATCGGTACCGAACAGTCGATTGATCGATAACGAACATTCGATTGATCGGTACCGAACAGTCTATTGATCGGTACCGAATATTCGATTGATCGGTATCGCTCATTCGATTGATCGAGAACGTACAATCGATTGATCGGCACGGTATATTCGATTAATCGGTACCGCACATTCGATTGATCTGTATCGCACATTCGATTGATCGGTACCGCACATTCGATTGATCGGTACCGCACATTCGATTGATCGGTTTTGCACATTCGATTCATCGATACTGCACATTCGATTGATCGGTACCGCATATTCGATTGATCAATAAAGAACATTCGATTGATCAGTACCGCACATTCGATTGATCGGTACCGCACATTCGATTGATCGGTTCCGCACATTCGATTGATCGATACTGCACATTCGATTGATCGGTACCGTACATTCTATTGATCGGTACGGCACATTCTATTGATCGGTATCGTTCATTCGATTGATCGAGAACGTACAGTCGATTGATCGGCACGGTATATTCGATTAATCGGTACCGTGCGATCGATTTATCGGTTCCGCACGATCGTTTGATCGGTACGGTACATTCGATTGATAGGTACCGCACGATCGAATAGGTACCGTACGACCGATTGATCGGTACCGTACATTCTATTGATCGGTCCCGCACGATCGATTGATCGGTACCGTACATTCTATTGATCGGTAACGCACATTCGATTTATCGGTACCGCGCATTCGATTTATCGGTACCGAAGATTTTATTTATTGGTATCGCACATTCGATCGATCGGTACCGCACATTCGATTGATCGATACAGCACATTCGATTGATCGGTACCTCACAGTCGATCGATCGGTACGGCACATTTGATTGATTAGTATTGCACATTCGATTGATCGGTACCGCACATTTCATTTTCCGGTACCGCACTTTCGATTGATCGTTACGGTACATTCGATTGATCGGTATCGCACATGATAATAATCGGTACCGCACATTCGATTGATCGGTAACTCACAATAGATATATCGATACCACACATTCGATTGATCGGTACCGTACATTCTATTGATCGGTAACGCACATTCGATTGATCGGTAACGCACATTCGAATTATCCGTACCGTTCAATCGATTGATCGGTACGGTACCTTAGATTTATCGGTACTGCACGATCGTTTGATCGGTACCGCACTTTTTTTCAATCGGTACCGAACAGTCGATTGATCGATAACGAACATTCGATTGATCGGTACCGAACATTCGATTGATCGGTAACGCACATTCGATTGATCGGTACCGCACATTCGATTGATCGATACTGCACATTCGATTGATCTGTACGGTACATCAAATTGATCGGTACGGTACGATCTTTTGATCGGTACCGTACAATTGATTGATCGGTACCGCACATTCGATTGATCGGTAACGCACATTCGATTGATCGGTATGGCACATTCGATTGATCGGTACCGTACATTCGATTGATCGGTACCGAACGATCGATTTTTCTGTACCGCACGATCGATTGGTAGGTTCCGTACGATCGATTGATCGGTATGGTACAGTCGATTGATCGGTACCGCACATGCGATTGATCGGTACCGCATATTCTATTAATCGGTACCTCACGATCGATTAGACGGTTCCGTACATTCGATTGATCGGTATCGCACATTTCATTTATCGGTACCCTACAATCTATTGATCAGTGCGGTACATTCGATTTATCGGTATCGCACATTCGATTGATTGGTACCGCACGATCGATTGTTAGGTACCGTACGATCGATTGATCGGTACCGTACATTCGATTGATCAGTAACGCATATTCGATTGATCGGTACCGCACATTCGATTGATCGGTACCGCACATTTGATTGATCGGTACCGCACATTTGGTCGATCGGTACCGTACGATCGATTAATCCGTACGGTTTATTCGATCGATCGGTATCGCACATTTGATTGTGTTACCTTATTATCTATTTATCGGTACCGCACAATCGTTTTATCGGTATCGCACATTCTATTGATCGGTATCGCGCATTCGATTTCTTGGTACGGTTCATTCGGTTAATCGGTACCGCACGATCTATTGATCGGTACCGCACGATCGATTGATCGGTACCTTACATACGAATGACCGGTAACGTACTTTCGATTGATCGGTACCGCACATTTGATTGATCGGTAACGTACATTCGATTTATCGGTACAGCATTTCCGATCGATCGGTACCATACAGTCGGTACCGAACAGTCGATTGATCGATAACGAACATTCGATTGATCGGTACCGAACATTCGATTGATCGATAACTAACAATCGATTGATCGGCACGGTATATTCGAATGATCGGTACTGCATATTCGATTGATCGGTAACGCACACTCTATTGATCGGCACCGCATATTCGATTGATCGGTACCGAACATTTTATTAATCGGTACCGCGCATTCGCTTGATCGGTACCGTACAATCGAAAAATCGGCACGGTACATTCGATTGATCTGTATCGCACATGCGACTGATCAGTACCGCAACATTCGATTGATCGGTACCGTACATTCGTTTTATCGGTACCGCAAGATCGATTAATCGGTACTGCACGATCGATTGATCAGTACCGCACATTCGATCGGTATCGCACATTCGATTTATCAGTACCGTACAATCGAAAAATAGGCACGGTACATTCGAATGATCTGTATCGCACATGCGACTGATCAGTACCGCAACATTCGATTGATCGGTACCGTACATTCGTTTTATCGGTACCGTACAATCGATTGATCGGTACGGTACATTCGATTGATGGATAGGTACCGTACGATCTTTTGATATTTACCGTGCATTCGATTTATCGGTTCCGCACGATCGTTTGATCGGTACGGTACATTCGATTGATAGGTACCGCACGATTGATTGATAGGTACCGTACAATCGATTAATCGGTACCGTACATTCTATAGATCGGTAACGCACATTCGATTGATCGATAACGCACATTCGATTGATCGGTTCCGCACATTCGATTGATCGGTATCGCACTTTCGATTGATCGGTACCGCGCATTCGAATTATCCGTACCGTTCAATCGATTGATCGGTACGGTACATTAGATTGATCGGTACCGCACGATTGTTTGATCGGTACCGCACATTTGTTCAATCGGTACCGAACAGTCGATTGATCGATAACGAACATTCGATTGATCGGTACCGAACATTCGATTGATCGGTACCGAATATTCGAATGATCGGTATCGCACACTCGATTGATCGATAACTAACAATCGATTGATCGGCACGGTATATTCGATTGATCGGTACCGTGCATTCGATTTATCGGTTCCGCACGATCGTTTGATCGGTACGGTACATTCGATTGATAGGTACCGCACGATCGATTAATCGGTACGGTACATTCTATTGATCGGTAACGCACATTCGATTGATCGGTAACGCACAATCGATTGATCGGTTCCGCATATTCGAATTATCCGTACCGTTCAATCGATTGATATGTACGGTACATTAGATTGATCGGTACCGCACGATCGTTTGTTCGGTACCGCACATTTTTTCAATCGGCACCGAACAGTCGATTGATCGATAATGAACATTCGATTGATCGGTACCGCACATTCGAATTATCCGTACCGTTCAATCGATTGATCGGTACGGTACATTAGATTGATCGGTACCGCACGATCGTTTGTTCGGTATCGCACATTTTTTCAATCGGTACCGAACAGTCGATTGATCGATAATGAACATTCGATTGATCGGTACCGCACATTCGAATTATCCGTACCGTTCAATCGATTGATCGGTACGGTACATTAGATTGATCGGTACCGCACGATTGTTTGATCGGTACCGCACATTTGTTCAATCGGTACCGAACAGTAGATTGATCGATAGCGAACATTCGATTGATCGGTACCGAA
This sequence comes from Apostichopus japonicus, assembly GCF_037975245.1. Classification (NCBI taxonomy): domain Eukaryota; kingdom Metazoa; phylum Echinodermata; class Holothuroidea; order Aspidochirotida; family Stichopodidae; genus Apostichopus; species Apostichopus japonicus. The sequence continues at coordinate 7,570,089 of NC_092581.1, forward strand.
CATTCGATTGATCGATAACTAACAATCGATTGATCGGCACGGTATATTCGATTGATCGGTACCGTGCATTCGATTTATCGGTTCCGCACGATCGTTTGATCGGTACGGTACATTCGATTGATAGGTACCGCACGATCGATTAATCGGTACAGTACATTCTATTGATCGGTCCCGCACGATCGATTGGTCGGTACCGTACATTCTATTGATCAGTAACGCACATTCGATTGATCGGTAACGCACAATCGATTGATCGGTTCCGCATATTCGAATTATCCGTACCGTTCAATCGATTGATCTGTTCAGTACATTAGATTGATCGGTACCGCACGATCGTTTGTTCGGTACCGCACATTTTTTCAATCGGTACCGAACAGTCGATTGATCGATAACGAACATTCGATTGATCGGTACCGAACATTCGATTGGTCGGTACCGAATATTCGATTGATCGGTATCGCTCATTCGATTGATCGAAAACGTACAATCGATTGATCTGTATCGCACATTCGATTGATCGGTACCGCACGATCGATTGATCGGTATGGCACATTCGATTGATCGATACTCCACTTTCGATTGATCTGTACGGTACATCAAATTGATCGGTACGGTACGATCCTTTGATCGGTAACGTACAATTGATTGATAGGTACCGAACATTCGATTGATCGGTAACGCACATTTGTTCAATCGGTGCCGAACAGTCGATTGATCGATAACGAACATTCGATTGATCGCTACCGAACATTCGATTGATCGGTACAGCACATTCGATTTATCGGTACAGCACATTCGATTTATCGGTACACCACATTCGATTGATCAATACCGAACAGTCGATTGATTGGTATCGCACATTCGATTGATCGGTACCGAACATTTGATTGATCGGTATCGCTTATTCGATTGATCGAGAACGTACAATCGATTGATCGGCACGGTATATTCGATTTATCGGAACCGCGCATTCGATTGATCGGTACCGTACATTCTATTGATCGGTAACGCACATTCTATTGATCGGTATCGTTCATTTGATTGATCGAGAACGAACAGTCGATTGATCGGCACGGTATATTCGATTAATCGGTACCGTGCGATCGATTTATCGGTTCCGCACGATCGTTTGATCGGTACGGTACATTCGATTGATCGGTATCGCACATTATAATAATCGGTACCGCACATTCTATTGATCGGTAACTCACAATAGATTTATCGATACCACACATTCGATTGATCGGTACCGTACATTCTATTGATCGGTAACGCACATTCGATTGATCGGTAACGCACATTCGAATTATCCGTACCGTTCAATCGATTGATCGGTACGGTACATTAGATTGATCGGTACTGCACGATCGTTTGCTCGGTACCGCACATTTGTTCAATCGGTACCGAACAGTCGATTGATCGATAACGAACATTCGATTGATCGGTACCGATCATTCGATTGGTCGGTACCGAATATTCGATTGATCGGTATCGCTCATTCGATTGATCGAGAACGTACAATCGATTGATCTGTATCGCACATTCGATTGATCGGTACCGCACGATCGATTGATCGGTATGGCACATTCGATTGATCGATACTCCACTTTCGATTGATCTGTACGGTACATCAAATTGATCGGTACGGTACGATCCTTTGATCGGTAACGTACAATTGATTGATAGGTACCGAACATTCGATTGATCGGTAACGCACATTTGTTCAATCGGTGCCGAACAGTCGATTGATCGATAACGAACATTCGATTGATCGCTACCGAACATTCGATTGATCGGTACAGCACATTCGATTTATCGGTACAGCACATTCGATTTATCGGTACACCACATTCGATTGATCAATACCGAACAGTCGATTGATTGGTATCGCACATTCGATTTATCGGTTCCGCACTTTCGATTGATCTGTACCGCACATTCGAATTATCCGTACCGTTCAATCGATTGATCGGTACGGTACATTAGATTGATCGGTACCGCACGATCGTTTGATCGGTACCGCACATTTGTTCAATCTGTACCGAACAGTCGATTGATCTAAAACGAACATTCGATTGATCGGTGCCGAACAGTCGATTGATCGGTACCGAATATTCGATTGATCGGTATCGCTCATTCGATTGATCGAGAACGTACAATCGATTGATCGGCACGGTATATTCGATTAATCGGTACCGCACATTCGATTGATCTGTATCGCACATTCGATTGATTGGTACCGCACATTCGATTGATCGGTACCGCACATTCGATTGATCGGTTCCGCACATTCGATTCATCGATACTGCACATTCGATTGATCGGTACCGCATATTCGATTGATCAATACAGAACATTCGATTGATCAGTACCGCACATTCGATTGATCGGTACCGCACATTCGATTGATCGGTTCCGCACATTCGATTGATCGATACTGCACATTCGATTGATCGGTACCGTACATTCTATTGATCGGTAACGCACATTCTATTGATCGGTATCGTTCATTTGATCGATCGAGAACGAACAGTCGATTGATCGGCACGGTATATTCGATTAATCGGTACCGTGCGATCGATTTATCGGTTCCGCACGATCGTTTGATCGGTACGGTACATTCGATTGATCGGTATCGTACATTATAATAATCGGTACCGCACATTCTATTGATCGGTAACTCACAATAGATTTATCGATACCACACATTCGATTGATCGGTACCGTACATTCTATTGATCGGTAACGCACATTCGATTGATCGGTAACGCACATTCGAATTATCCGTACCGTTCAATCGATTGATCGGTACGGTACATTAGATTGATCGGTACTGCACGATCGTTTGCTCGGTACCGCACATTTGTTCAATCGGTACCGAACAGTCGATTGATCGATAACGAACATTCGATTGATCGGTACCGAACATTCGATTGGTCGGTACCGAATATTCGATTGATCGGTATCGCTCATTCGATTGATCGAGAACGTACAATCGATTGATCTGTATCGCACATTCGATTGATCGGTACCGCACGATCGATTGATCGGTATGGCACATTCGATTGATCGATACTCCACTTTCGATTGATCTGTACGGTACATCAAATTGATCGGTACGGTACGATCCTTTGATCGGTAACGTACAATTGATTGATAGGTACCGAACATTCGATTGATCGGTAACGCACATTTGTTCAATCGGTGCCGAACAGTCGATTGATCGATAACGAACATTCGATTGATCGCTACCGAACATTCGATTGATCGGTACAGCACATTCGATTTATCGGTACAGCACATTCGATTTATCGGTACACCACATTCGATTGATCAATACCGAACAGTCGATTGATTGGTATCGCACATTCGATTGATCGGTACCGAACATTTGATTGATCGGTATCGCTTATTCGATTGATCGAGAACGTACAATCGATTGATCGGCACGGTATATTCGATTTATCGGAACCGCGCATTCGATTGATCGGTACCGTACATTCTATTGATCGGTAACGCACATTCTATTGATCGGTATCGTTCATTTGATTGATCGAGAACGAACAGTCGATTGATCGGCACGGTATATTCGATTAATCGGTACCGTGCGATCGATTTATCGGTTCCGCACGATCGTTTGATCGGTACGGTACATTCGATTGATCGGTATCGCACATTATAATAATCGGTACCGCACATTCTATTGATCGGTAACTCACAATAGATTTATCGATACCACACATTCGATTGATCGGTACCGTACATTCCATTGATCGGTAACGCACATTCGATTGATCGGTAACGCACATTCGAATTATCCGTACCGTTCAATCGATTGATCGGTACGGTACATTAGATTGATCGGTACTGCACGATCGTTTGCTCGGTACCGCACATTTGTTCAATCGGTACCGAACAGTCGATTGATCGATAACGAACATTCGATTGATCGGTACCGAACATTCGATTGGTCGGTACCGAATATTCGATTGATCGGTATCGCTCATTCGATTGATCGAGAACGTACAATCGATTGATCTGTATCGCACATTCGATTGATCGGTACCGCACGATCGATTGATCGGTATGGCACATTCGATTGATCGATACTCCACTTTCGATTGATCTGTACGGTACATCAAATTGATCGGTACGGTACGATCCTTTGATCGGTAACGTACAATTGATTGATAGGTACCGAACATTCGATTGATCGGTAACGCACATTTGTTCAATCGGTGCCGAACAGTCGATTGATCGATAACGAACATTCGATTGATCGCTACCGAACATTCGATTGATCGGTACAGCACATTCGATTTATCGGTACAGCACATTCGATTTATCGGTACACCACATTCGATTGATCAATACCGAACAGTCGATTGATTGGTATCGCACATTCGATTGATCGGTACCGAACATTTGATTGATCGGTATCGCTTATTCGATTGATCGAGAACGTACAATCGATTGATCGGCACGGTATATTCGATTTATCGGAACCGCGCATTCGATTGATCGGTACGGTACATTCGATTGATCTGTATCGCACATTCGATTGATCGGTACCGCACATTCGATTGATCGGTATGGCACATTCGATTGATCGGTACCGAACATTCGATTGATCGTTACCGCACATTTAATTGATCGGTACTGCACATTCGATTGATCGGTTCCGCACATTCGATTGATCGATACTGCACATTCGATTGATCGGTACCGCATATTCGATTGATCAATACAGAACATTCGATTGATCGGTTCCGCACATTCGATTGATCGATACTGCACATTCGATTGATCGGTACCGCATATTCGATTGATCAACAGAGAACATTCGATTGATCAGTACCGCACATTCGATTGATCGGTACCGCATGATCGATTGATCGGTACCGTACAATCAATTGATCGTAACGGTACATTCGATTGATCGGTAATGCACATTCGATTGATCGGTACCGCACGATCGTTCGATCGGTATCGCACATTTGTTCAATCGGTACCGAACAGTCGATTAATCGATAACGAACATTCGATTGATCGGTACCGAATATTCGATTGATCGGTATCGTTCATTCGATTGATCGAGAACGTACAATCGATTGATCGGAACGGTATATTCTATTAATCGGTACCGTGCATTCGATTTATCGGTTCCGCACGATCGTTTGATCGGTACGTTACATTCGATTGATAGGTACCGCACGATCGATTGATAGGCACCGCACGATCGATTGATCGGTACCGTACATTCTATTGATCGGTAACGCACATTCGATTGATCGATAACGCACATTCGATTGATCGGTTCCGCACATTCGATTGATCGGTATCGCACTTTCTATTGATCGGTACCGCACATTCGAATTATCCGTACCGTTCAATCGATTGATCGGTGCGGTACATTAGATTGATCGGTACCGCACGATCGTTTGATCGGTACCGCACATTTGTTCAATCGGTACCGAACAGTCGATTGATCGATAACGAACATTCGATTGATCGGTACCGAACATTCGATTGATCGGTACCGAATATTCGATTGATCGGTATCGTTCATTCGATTGATCGAGAACGTACAGTCGATTGATCGGCACGGTATATTCGATTAATCGGTACCGTGCGATCGATTTATCGGCTCCGCACGATCGTTTGATCGGTACGGTACATTCGATTGATAGGTACCGCACGATCGAATAGGTATCGTACGACCGATTGATCGGTACCGTACATTCTATTGATCGGTAACGCACATTCGATTTATCGGTACCGCGCATTCGATTTATCGGTACCGAAGATTTTATTTATTGGTATCGCACATTCGATCGATCGGTACCGCACATTCGATTGATCGATACAGCACATTCGATTGATCGGTACCTCACAGTCGATCGATCGGTACGGCACATTTGATTGATTAGTATCGCACATTCGATTGATCGGTATCGCACATTTTATTGTCCGGTACCGCACTTTCGATTGATCGGTACGGTACATTCGATTGATCGGTATCGCACATTATAATAATCGGTACCGCACATTCGATTGATCGGTAACTCACAATAGATTTATCGATACCACACATTCGATTGATCGGTACCGTACATTCTATTGATCGGTAACGCACATTCGATTGATCGGTAACGCACATTCGAATTATCCGTACCGTTCAATCGATTGATCGGTACGGTACATTAGATTGATCGGTACTGCATATTCGATTGATCAATACAGAACATTCGATTGATCAGTACCGCACATTCGATTGATCGGTACCGCACATTCGATTGATCGGTTCCGCACATTCGATTGATCGATACAGAACATTCGATTGATCGGTACCGCACATTCGATTGATCGGTACCGCACATTCGATTGATCGGTACCGCACATTCGATTGATCGGTACCGCATATTCGATTGATCAATACTGAACATTCGATTGATCAGTACCGCACATTCGATTGATCGGTACCGCACATTCGATTGATCGGTACCGAACATTCGATTGATCGGTACCGAACATTCGATTGGTCGTTACTGCATATTCGATTGATCGGTATCGAACTTTCAATTGATCACATTCGATTGATCGCTACTTCACAGTCGATTGATCGTTAACGCACATTCGATTGATCGGTATCGCACATTCGATTGATCGGTACCGAACATATGATTGATCGGTACCTCACATTCGATTGATCGCTACTTCACAGTCGATTGATCGTTAACGCACATCGATTGATCGGTATCGCACATTCGATTGATCGGTACCGCACATTCGATTTTTCGGTACCACACATTCGATTGATCGGTTTTGCACATTCGTTTGATCGGTATCGCATATTCGATTGATTGGTATCGAACATTCGATTGATCGATTCCGCACATTCGATTGATCGGTACCGAACATATGATTGATCGGTACCGAACATTCGATTGATCGGTACCGCACATTCGATAGGACAACTCCCCTGGACGATTTCCCCCGGACGATTACCCCCCGGACGATTCCCCATCGGAGAATTCCCACCCGGACAATTCCCAACCCTGACAATTGCTCCACGGACAATTCCCACCCGGCCAATTGTCAACCCTGACAATTGCCCCCCCCCCCGGTTAATTCCCAACTGAGGACAATTCCCACAAATGGCAATTTCCCCCGGACAATTGCCCCCGGACCGGAATTTACGACGATTGATTGATAGCCGACGTAGGCGGGGTTAAGGCTATTATTCCAGTAAAAATGGGGGTGCGCAACAGAAGATTTCAGTTTGGGTTTCGATGACAATCATAACCTATGCATTCATGCAGGCGGAGAGTGTGTGTATGTGTGTGTATGTCGGGGGGGGGGGGGAGGGTGACGCCTCGCTAGTAAACACGATATCTCAAGAAGGGAAGCTTGGACCAATCTAATATTGGTGTATATGAGTAACACATTGGGTAGAAGAACCCAATTGTTTTGTGGGTAGGTCAAAGATCATTTTGAGTCACCAGGGGCCAAATAGTAAAAACCTTGTAAACACGATATCTCAAGGATATAAGCTTGGACCAATCTCATATAACGTGAGTAGGAGGACCACATGTTGGAGCAAAAGCCTCTAGTTTATTGTGGAGGTCAAAGGTCATTTGGGGTCACTACAGGTCAAATTGTGAAAACCTTGTAAACACGATAACTCAAGCAGGGAATGTTGGTCGTATGTCATATTTAGTATGTAGTTGTTACACCTTCAGTACAAGATTTTATTGAGGTCAAAGGTCATTTTGAGTCGCCAGACGCCAAATTGTGGACGTTTTCCGTCGTATTTATATCAGGTTGGATGTAGTTTCGCTGTGACCAGGCAGCGTTTAGGAAACTTAGCAGTTCGTCTAGTTAGATTTTTTTCTATGACCAATGCGAAATAATTGTGTAAAACGTTCTTAGTTTGGCAGTGAGTTCACGAGCTTTTGTCAGGATTGGCTGTTGATCTCAATATGTGTAGTCTCTTCCACCATTTTCAGCATAGCTAGGCCTTAAAAGTACCGTTCGGCTTTCGTCACGTTTATGATTATGCGGTGGCGTAGCCACGGTGGGCATGGGGGCGACAACCCCCATGAAAGCTTGTCGCCCCCAGGCGACCTCCCACTGGGATTTTGGGTGTCGAAAAAAAATTACATGTGCGTAAAATATATCACTGGTCTGAATGGTCTCGAATCTCCATAAGATGACCACTCATGAACGACCCTTCGACCGCGGACCAGTGTGGCAGTACAGAGTGTCCCCCTGAACAAAGTGTCCGCGGAGACACTCTGTACCCGCACATTTAGTACGGTCGGACATTTTGAAAATTGTGTCCACCTCACAGCAAATATAGTCCCGCCGACGAAATGTCCTGGTTCGAATGTCCGCAAATACATCATAGCATATTTTGGCCCGCATAAAATTTAGGCATTTCGACATTCAAAATGCAATTAAGTTTATTATATCAATAATTAGAGCAGATGCATACATAGTTAGATATTACAGGAAATAAATGAGACGTTGTGCGTTGCTGCAAAACAAAAAATAAAAGGGAAAAAAAGAAGAAACAGTAACAAGTCTTCCATCTGTAAAAGATGTTAATCATGTTTTTGTTTTGATTGCTGCTATTTTATCCTCCGTATATGTTGAATGTTGTATTCGGCCACTACATTGCGTTCATAATCATCTTTACAGAGGGAGAGATAGTATAAACCCAACTTCCTCCCAAACTGAGGGCGGGTACGGGATAGGGCAGGCAACAGCTTCAACAAAATATGATAATTGCAGAGCTAAAAGATTACGAACTTAAAGGAGTTCAAACTTCATTGTAGCCGTATTTCCCAACACAGTGGGTAAGATTTAGAAATTATGGTAACTATACTTCATAGGTCTACGAGAGTTGCCTAGCCAATATGAAATTTCATCCGTGCGTAAAGCTCGGAAACACCAATGTTTTTTTTTTCAAGTTACATCCTTAACGAAATCGGCCCCTAAACCCCGTTGTGATGGCCATGCATGAATAAATTTTCATTTGTATAGACAAATGGCATTCCAGGCAATTGTTGTGCGCCCCCCCCCCCCACTTCCTCCCCCCTTCCTACAGGAAATTTAAATGGAATGATGACTCTCCCTTTGTAGCTCTGATGCAACTAAAGATAACCGATGCTTTTAGAGCTTCCTTCAAGAATGAGATACTACTGTCACTCTTCTTCAAACAATATGCACTTGAAACTCTCATAATCCACATGAAGAACATCTTCATTGGAGTTTGATAAAACCATGCAGAAGTTTCCCTATAGAATTCCCCCTTGAACTGCTTTCCACAAACAGTAGGATTATCTATATAATCAGCTTTAATGCGCAACTTATTAAAAACTTAATCTTGATTGTAAATTACAAATAAAATGGCTGATTCTTTTATCTCCAATGGGTTTTTCGTTAAGACTTACACAGAACTCAATAAACAGCAAAAGTTACAACAGGGAGCAGAATATGGTCGGTTATATGTTTTACTATGAGAACTTATCTTGAACACAATTTCCAGAACCAAGAAACATGCCTTCCTATTTGTAATTTATAAAGTAATGATGTGATAAAGAATTTTGAGCGTCACATCCCGTCAACTTGAAATGCAAAATATATGGATTTCCACCGAACGACTGGCAGTGTAAAGTCAAAGGCCTGTCTTTGCTTAAACGTGTAGCATTTTCTCTCATGATATGTTAGAGAGAAAGACAAGATTATTGTTGGTAACAAGTTAACTGCTCAGAAAATCGCCTAGGCATGTCTTCAGTTAACTTCATGCATACTCCCCCCATTGGTGGTCATGCAGAGATGAGATATCAGTACAACCAAATCTGTGCAAAATAAAATTTGAAAGCGATATTATGAGTAGTGAATACCACACTGTAAGTCATATGTAAAATAAATTATCATCTTGAAAGGTTTATGTTTAGGCTCCACTATTAAGATCATTAACATTCACCATATTGGTTGAGGGTAGACTGTTAGTGTACAACTGAACTATGCTTATAGGTATTGAGTTAATTAGATGAATTTTTATTGTAACACCTACATGCTCAATTTTTTTATTGGAGATTGCATGTCATAATATTGGCGCTATATTATACAGTTCATACCAAACCTGAAAAGTTTTAACCACATGAGCCAATACAACATTTGTGACATACGTCACAAATGTTGTATTGGCTCATGTGGTTTAAACTTGTATCAGACATTGATCCAGTAAGCTAGGATACAACAGAAGTTTGATGCCTTTTGGTGCTCAATTGATGTATGTGTGCATGGTCTGACTGTTTAATGCCAATCAAGCATTAATTGTCCTGAATCAGGATCCATTGAGGTTCAAAACACCCTCTGTACGACCCAAATGCAAAATGAAGTAATGCTAGCTAACCATTATTATAGTAAAATGTACTATTATACATCATTTTGCATCAAGAGATCTAAAAATTACCTTATTTTGCCAAAGAAAAGGGGTCCCTCCCCCAGGTTTCAGGAAATATCCCCCACAAATACACACACAAACACATTTAGCAATTCTTCCACAAGGGACCTAACAGAGAAATGGTACCAAAAATCAGTTGATACATTATCTCTTTTAACTTGTCGAAGTTCCTGTCAAAACAGCTAAGTAGTAATAAGTTCACGCTTTCTAAACAGAAAAGTTCCCTGTGGTTACAATATCAAACCAGGGAGCTGTTATATTACAACTCCCTGATCAAACTGCCCAACACTTTTTTGAAAACAACACACAATAGGTGATGTCTAGCTGTGGAATGTGGTCTTAATTATTTACTCATCATTTGTTTGAACAAATAAACTGTGTCAGCTGCAGTGAAACATGTCCAGGCAAAATCACTTTTTGGGGATGTACACCAAATGAAGACAACTGTCTGGCTATTTGCCACTTAAGAACCAGAGGTGGAATCTTTGCAAGTAAATAAAGGAACAGAAACTACTTACATACAAACTTGTTAATGGGAACTACACCTGCAAAGATTTACAGTACACTTTCTCGGTTCTCACCTACCTTCATAACCTTTCTGTATGCTTTACACCTATGTGGAAATAGTTTAACTCAAACACAGCAGTGTTGACCATTCTGCCATGCACTATCAGTTATTAACATGGTACAAATAACATATGATGCCATTCATTATTGGCACTAACTACAGAAAATGATTAAATTTTTTAGACATGTTTACCTCATCATCATATCAGTAATGAAATTGGAAGTTGATACTGCAGTCTTTTCAGGCACTGCCTTAGTCTCAGGCCACTTTGACTAGTCACACAGTGTTATTATATACAGTCGCTTGTCAGCTGTCACTGGCAGAGGACCAATTAGATCAACACCCAACCTGTTAAGAAAGAAGAATCATTTAGGTTCTAATTTCAAAAACATTTACAAGTTACAGGCTTTGCCTTGACTGTTGTTCAATTTCATTGCTTCATTCTGTACACAGATCTAGATAAAAAATAGTGGGATATCTGATCGAAACAGGGTTGGTGGATTTAGGTCAATTATTTTTACCTTGCAAACATGGAAATTGTAACTTATACCATACTGTGTCATATATTTACAATAGCTTAAACCACTAAACCAGAAAAGTGGTACTGTACTTACAATGATATGCCTGTATTGATGGTTGCTCTGCAGTTATGCCAAAGTGTGGCAAAGGTATGCTGTATTGGCCCTAAATATGCCAGATTTTCACTATGATCAAAATTCTGTAAGTATGTTTATTACTACCCTGGAGGAAATTTACCTCACTGGGACATTCAATCATCTTGTGTCATCATTTAGAATGTCTGAGCACAATTTAAATGGTTATTATCTTCAGGAAAGTACTTTTTGAAAAATTCTAGCAATTATAGTGGCCAAAATTTAGGGCCTATACAGACTACCTTTAAACTTGTAAATGTTTAATTTGTCCAGAAAGAGTGACATTAACTAAACTAAACCTTCACTGCATCCTGCGGACAACCTGTACAAATAGAACAGCTTGAGAATATACCTGTTTCCATAATCCAGCTACAGGAATGCTATGGAGACCACTTTTGGGGTCTATAGATATTTATGAAGTATTCTTCTGCAGTGAGGTTTGGCGTGTAGAGAATATGCCACACCTAAAAAAAGTACTATCAGGCCTTCAATATCTCTTCTTACAACCAAAATGAATGAACGTGAATTTGTTGCGTACAGTATTAGTGCCACTTTCCTCTAGAAGTAGGCTAGGCTATATGCTATAGTCCAATAATTGCATTTCATAGTGTCCCATGCATGCATACCAGACTAGCTCTCTAAGCTTTAGTGATATGATTTGGTTATGCTTGTTAACTTCTATGATAGGCAGAGCGATAAAAGGTGGAAATTTATATTATTTTTCACAAAAAATTGTTATGACAATTGGGTAAACAAAACGAAAAGAACTAGGGCCTAGGACCTAATAACTTTGTTCATGCACTAACATCTTTGCTCAAGCATACAACTGATTATAATGTTGCATAAGCAATTGCTTGACTTTTGCGAGTGAGTTTTTACAACTAACCAAACGTGGTAAAAGAATATCATGATTTGTGCACCAATCAGGCCTAGAGGCCTGGTTATAATATTTTAACTGTGGAATGGCCGTTCGCCATTCCACAACCAAAGGCATAGTGTATCATATACTGTAAGTTACAGACATTACCTTATAGATGTCACTAGTCAGTATGAGCTGTCTCGATTTGGTCGAGTTGAGAAGCCCTAGATAGCAAAACTTTCCTTCAATTTCGGTACGCAAGAGTTCCATTTTCAGCCAGTCTGAATGACTGACTTTGTCTCCGTAAGATCCTTCGTTGTTTTATTCTTGTAAAACCACTTAGATAGCTCTCATCTCTTAGAATATCGGCAATTTGTCTCACGTTTTCTGCTAGCTTTTCCATTTTTAGTTGTCGCACGGCACGATCGATCGACTTACTGCTAAATATACGGATGGAAGCCGAAATGTGACAAATTGCTAATAATACGGATACTGCCAGAGTCCATTACCGATAATAATTTTTGCTACTCTAACGTACCTGCTACAGCGGACATTGTGTTCAGGGGGACACAATTTACGACAAAATATATGACCGTGAAATAATGTCCCCCCCCCCTTCGTTTAAGCATAGCATATACTGTCCGGGAGACAGTCTGTACCATCTGGCCTTGGACATTAGGCCCGGGAGACCAATTGTACTGGTAAATCCAGTATAAATTGTCCTAGTGGGACTAGGACAGTGTTGACTGAATATTGGATATTTGCGACAGTTTTTACTGCTACACCGGCAGTAGGCTATAGTTGCGGAAAAATCTGACGTGACATAGCGCATATAGGCCGAGAAGACATCTATAGTAGTCGCACTGTACTGAAAACACATTTAATAACGACCGTGGAATTATATAATTCCTGCTCTAAAAGACTACAACACATGCACATAATGTTCATTACTGAAACTGTGTGTTCGACTGTTCGCGGAAACTTTGCTTTCGTTTCTCTTTTTTAAATGGACGGTGACGTCACAATGGTACACGCTGAACATGGATGAGTTTGTTGACTGAGTTCACAGCAGCACATAACAACAGGAGGATCAAACTTGTCTAGGCATGCTCACATTGACTTGATGAATTTTCCATTAACAGCTATACATATCCTTTCCTTTCTCGTGGTTGGTCGGTTATGCTATGTAGTGTCTCCACAGAAAAAAAAAAACAGGGTCGATGCGCACTGGTTTACAAGAGTTTCCCTAATTGGTTAACACTAACCCTAATCCCTAACATACAAGTAAATACTAATACAAACAGCCAATCAGGATCTTGTAAACAGTGCGCATTAACTGATCAAACAAGCTAGTGAGCTATACTATACCCCTATAGAATGGTGGTTTTCCAGGTACTGGAATGCCAAAGAAGATGTTAAAGGTAAAAAATACTGACATGATACAGGTTTCTCATATCATTGCTCGCGTCATTGCTTCGATACTCTGTTACATTTTAATCGGGTTTTCACTTCTGGGACGTACCCTGGTGCTCTTAAAACCGCTAAAAGAAATATTTAAAAAAAAAATCAAGAAAGAAGACAATACTATCGCTGAGAATCAGTATATCACCCTTATAAAATTTCCGACGCAATCTTTGATGTCAGTTTGACATATAGTTTGGTCATTTCAGTATGTTACTTGGCTGAAAGCCCAGTCAATCTTTCCTTAATTTCCACGCGCAATTTGCAGATTTGTCGAAAAAGGTCAATTCCGGTGTCAAACTTACAAAAGATACCGTATGTCATAATATGACAAAGTAACTTACCAGAATGTTTTATTTTTCTATTTCACTAAACTATTTGAAGACCATATCAAAACATGGGATCTCAAAATAAAGGATGTTGAGAAAACTTTAGAGCAGCTTACAAGGCCCGGGAAGTGTCATTTCCAACGATCTAGGAGGCTCTTTTTAGCTAATAAAAAATCGGTACGCTGCGCGCCAACTCATGGAAAGACACAAAACGCCCTCCCAGGAAAAGTCAAGCCCCCCCAGTGCCCTCCCCCCATCACTGAAAACATCCTGGCTACGCCACTGTCATTATGGGACAACTTGTATAAACCTGCAGGCTAGACCTGTGAGCAATTTTATGTTGTCTAGGCCAGCAACGGACGGTAGAATAGGGTTCGTTAGCACAACAACGTTAAGGATACCAGTCAGATTTTTGGAAGATAGATGCTCTTACAACCTCAGATTTTCATTGCGTAAAGATCCCTTTTATTTAGGCAGTGTAATGAAGTAATAGCGAATAATTTTTCGCGCATCAATCTGCAGCTAAAAGACAAGATAAATAATGGGAAAATGTACGAAGTCGTTCTAATCGAGCAGCGGTTCAAAGTAGTAGTGAGGTATAGTGAGGTACCGTACTGCATATGCATAGGACTGCCCCATGATGGTTCGGGCCGTTTCTATTGTAACAGCTATAGTTCGGGTTATACTAACAACCAGAAGTCTAGTGCACTGAAGTCATCGAAACTTCAATGCATTTTGGGTTCTGGTTTCATATTGTTGTTGTGGATCCCCACTGTATATTTTATCCAATTAACATAAATTCAAAATGGACGCCAACGATATCTTTGAGGCTCTGTGACAACTCTTTAACGATTGGCATTTATACCCTCAACATATATTATGGGAGGATCGAAACATGACCCAAACAATCAAACTAGCTTATTGAAAATACACTTTGACGTACCTATAACGTAATAACCTAGATAGGACTCCATGTGACGTCATAAGAACTATAAATGGAGGCGGACTGAACGAAATCAGGCTGCTTTAAGCAGAGACGATATCATTTTATATTTCGTGTGGTCATTGATCAACTCCATATTTGGAAAATATCGCGCTACGCGCGATTATGTTGTCTACTAGTACACTTTAATATACTGTAGTATGGTATATAGTTCTTAATGCAGCTTCAGTGATTTACTTTGAGAACGCGAAGTAGTAGTTAAACTTCAATTCTTTGTAGTAGCGTATTGAGCATTATTAGCGGTCGGGAGGGAGGGGCAAACTTCGCTTTTGGCGCCCCCTGTCAAAGTTTATAGCATACAGTTTATATGGGCCCAAACCACATTTGGGCGCCCCTATATCTTTGCGCTCAAATAGCATGTAAAACAGATATCACAAAGATGATAAACAGTATAATAGACTACACGATACTATTGAATAATAAAAAAACACCATCAGTAGTATTCACGCCCATGACTTACGGAAGTACGCTACTGTTGAATGCACCATCAGGGCGTGTGTAGGGAGGGGGGGGGGGATGCTAGACAATTTGGCTAAATAATGAAGATAATTTACTAAAAAAATGGTAAATATATTTTCTAACCCGGGGGGCGCGAATTACTATCTAAGCGGAGCGCCACCATCGGTTGGCGCGCAGCGTACAAGAAAAATTCTGGTTTTTATACCCCCCAGATCACCGGAAATGGCACTTCTCGGGCTAGAAAATGACCAACCAGATGTACACTTTTGCCTAAGAACCAAGTATTTCCCAATAGTTTTTTTTTCCATTCATAAACTTTTTTGAAGATTTTCTTCAGTAACAAATCATGTTCGACCTCATCGCATGTCCTGTGCAGATCATTGCTTTTGTAGGTGATTCTACGTCGCGGCCCACAATACCCGACAGCCCCACTTTTCAAGGTTTTAGCCCATTATTTGTTCAGAATTTGAAAATTCACTTCAAAACATACCCACAATGTTGCCAAAAAAGTCATCTAAGGACAACCAATATAGAAAAACTTCCTTCAACCCCTAACAGACTGGTCAAAACTACACGAGTAGAGGGAAGTATGATGAAGAATGTTGGTAAGGAAATTTTCGAAAATTCAGACACAGTTAATTTATTGGTGTAGAAATATTAAACCCTCTTATAACGGCTATTATAAAACTTGGTTGAAGGAAATGAAATAATAGCAGATATTCCCGAAAACGAACACTACACACATAGGCGTAGGAGGCGGGGGGGGGGGGGTCCTACTGAAAAAAAAATGCAATGATGTATAGCTAAAGGAAATGAAAAAATATCTCCTTGATAATTAAAATAAAGTTCTAAGCTTGGTCGACTAATTCGCCATGACTAATGGAAAAGAGAATTTGATATAATTGGACCTCCATGCTTTTTCTCCATCTACATAAGACATTTCGTTGTTTACATTAGCATCCCGCGGTATACTGCGCAATTTCAACGGACCGTACGATACACGATGGTATGCGATGTAATAACCGATGCTTGCTTATATGATATTGACATTAAGTTGTTGAACGCGCGCGGAGCGCGCGAAAAAAAATTGGGTTATATTTATCGGGCAAGTCGTTACATGCCCCCCAAGTCAAATTGGGTTCCTATGACTACACACATCGACAGTTTTGAGGCTGTTCATCCTGGAACCGCCATTTTTATGCTCACTGATATAATGTGCTATCTGCTGTTTGCTTTACAAATTCGAACAGGTGCGCAGCGAATAATTTGCCAAGGGAGGGGCGAAGCCTGTAGGCAAACTATCTAAGCGTAGCGCCACCACGAGTTGGCGCGAAGCGTACAAGAACATTTTGGCCGAAAATGCCTCCCAGATCGCTGGCAACGACACTTCCCATGCCTTGTAAGTTGCATCTAAGCATTTTCTATTTTGAAATTACTAGCGATATCATAAAAAAAAATATGCTCGGGGGGGGGGGGCGGTCGCCCCCTTCCCGAAATGCGTCATGTTCCCCGACGACTCGGTCGAGTTCGAGACCAGTCACAGTTGGTTTCATAGCACAATTGTTTAAGGCGTCCATACACACACACGCGTTATGATAGACCATAGTATTTATATAGATACATTAGTGAGAGAGGAAAAATGGAAACGTCAAAAATGGAGTTGTCGGTGTAGGGGTAGGGTGAGGCGCACGCCCCTTCCGAAGTCCTCGATCCGTCACTGGCTACCCGGCCATGTGTTTATAATAGGGATCAGCGCTGCAATGATGTCACTGTTCCTCTTTCTCTTCCCGGTGTCTTGGCAGTTTTCTATTACTCCCTCCTTTTCTCCGTTTTCTCTCTTTCTTCTTTTTCTTTTCCCTTCCTTCCTCTCCTCCTCCTCTTTTCCCCCTCTTTTTTCCCCTTTTCTTCTCTTTTTTTCTCTCCTCTTTTTCTTACCCGGGGGCGCGCGCCCCCAACGCCCCCCCCTGGATACGCACCTGCACATCCATATTAAAATATCTCTAAAATGGGAAGGGGACAACCCCTCCAATTAGATCTCTCCCCAAGACGCCGATCATTAAATTTCATCACATTTTTGAACCCCCCTGTAGAAATTTGTGCACATGCCCCCATCAATCACAAGTCGATCAAAAGTTTAAAAAGTTACATTTTGGTAGGGATTGAGATCAGGTGTATATGACTTCTTGGAAATATCTTTCCAGTTAATATCACCTCAAAAATTTGCCCGCTTCGCGAACGTTTACAGCGTCTTTATCAGTGGCCATATGCTTGCATCCACATGTGTATTATTCGACAGAACTATAATATTCAGCGTTTATGCTGTGTTAGTCTTTGCGCAATTTGAATGCATGATAGATGGCTAGACCAGAGAAATGTTCGCGCGCCTCGCGTGCATTAGCTAGGTTGTTACTGTGATAGCTTTTATCTCTCTTCGCATGCATTTTAGCTAGCTACCACAGATATCAATGCAGTTATCCTGCCATCTCATTTAGTTGATCATGATTTCAGTACAACCACCACTAATTCTTTTCTCACAGTAGACCAACAATACGCTGATGTTATCTATTGGGCATCAACTGGGCATATACTGCAAGATATCGAAAAACGAGTTTCTGAGACACTGACAGAAAGGAATATGAAAATCAATTGCACCGTAAAACTGAGCCTTCAGTCACAAGAAAAGCAAATGAAAGTTGAAAGAAGTGTAAATATGTTGGAAGCTTGCTGGGGACCGAAGAAGATATTAACCGAAGAATTGGTATAACCAACGGTGCTTTCAACACACTGTCAAATATTTTCAAAAGCAAAAACATTAGCCGGAACATTAAGCTTAGGATTTTTGAGGCTTTATTAAAGAGTTTTTTTTTGTACAATTGCGAACTGTGGGGCACAACGAAAGATCTTGATCGCAAAATTGACACTTTTCAAAGGAGACTACTTCGTAATATTCTCAACATTAGATGGACCAATAACAATTGGTTATCAAACAATGAGCTCTACAATGAAACCAACCAAACACCTTGGTCATCCATAGTCGCACATAAAAGATTGAGATTTTTCGGTCATGTAGCAAGACTCCAGGAGGACGCTCCAGCAAAGGTTGCTTTAAGAGAAGCACTGAGACATACTGCTAAGTAGGAAGGCCTGTGACTACCTTGCTTGGAAAAATAATTTCAATTTAAGGACGTTAATATTAACAATTTCGAGGAAGCAATAAACCTTGCGCAAGATCGTGATACGTGGCGGAGGTGATTAACCTGGTGGTTAATCACTGAGCATGTCGTATAGACGAGACTCAACTTACTACTACTACTACTACTTCTACTACTACTACTACTACTACTACTACTACTACTACTACTACTATACTACTACTACTACTACTACTACTACTACTACTACTACTACTACTACTACTACGACAGAATTTTCCGCGCGCATTAGCTGCAATGTTAATGTCATAGTCCTTTCATTTGCTCATTATGTTGACCATTCATGGTAAAAGCAACTACAAATTCTCTGCGCACACAAAATGTACTTCTACTATGATATTTTTACGCATTTCGCACAAGGGCGTAGGAACCGGGGGGCTGGGGGGGCCCAGCCCCCCAGTGAAAAATATGGGGGGGGCGGAAGTATCGTTCCGCCCCCCCCCCCCCCGCTCCGCAAGTCAGAAAACCCCTTTTTCATTTCCAAATGAGAAAAAAATCTCATTTGAAGCACCAAATTGCATCTAAGGCCAGGTGAAAATGCAAAATTCTTTACAAAATGGAGTGGGTGTTGAAGTGTGCTATATTGCACCAAATTGCATCTGAGGCCACCTGGAAATGAAAAAAAATCCAAAGGGGGGGGGGGCACCCCTCCCCTTAGACCCCTCCCCCAGGCCGGCCAACAGTCTTCAGCCCCCCCCCCCCCCCACTCAAAAGTACCTTCCTACGCCACTGATTTCGCATGCATGGTAGCTCGCTAGAACAGATGTTTGCGCGCTTCGCGAGCGTTTTTATCCTTAGTTCAATACATTCTTGATAAACATAATGCAGGCTGCACCAGCAATCTCGGCACTTCAACAAGACCTATGCTTGTCATAATGTACCACTCTAAAAGTACGCCATTCTGCTCGAAGAATAAATATTTCAACAAGTTTTTCGAACTTGTCACTCTGGGAAGAGTGCTCTCTTAATGCAAAAGATTGAAACTAGTGACCAATCAAATTACAATTGAAAAACGTCAGAGATTTTCAATCTAATATATTGATAATTAATCTTATTCAATTCAAACTTTTCAATCCAAATTTCCATTGGTCCCTACTTTCAGTCTTTTAGATTGATTTTCAATTTGTTTTTTGTTAGAGAGTGATATATATCAAAATCATCAAACAATAGATACAGTTATCATTCAGACTTAGCCTATAATTATATCACTATATTACTTTCATTTATTTGAATCATTGAAAACGTAATTTTTTCTACATCATTAATTGCAAGTGTAGCTTTAAAACTTTTATCAGGTAACAAACACCACTTTGTAAAATGTATATCAAATGGGCGAGCCAGTGTGCTCGTCTTCCAATATAAGAGAAAAAAAAGGAGCCTGCACATATAAGCAGAATGTCCATGCAGGTTCGAGACCCATTGAAGCTGGTGGTCGATTGTTCGCCAGTTTGAAATCTCATTGATTTAATGAAGTTCTTTTTTTCTGAAATATTATGTCATGCTATATTTTACACTATGTATATTCTTTAAAAAATCTAAATTGTGTGAAATTTCTCCGTTTTCAGTATGGGAAAAAATATTGCTCTCGTATACGCGCAGTGCGGTACGGTTGACATCAGCATCAGAATCCGTCCGTCCACTTATGAATATTGATGAGATTGGCACCAACAACGATATGGACCATTTACTCACTATGGGTAAACTACCCACCAAGTATGAGACCGATCAGATCTTGCATCATTCAGTTATCGTGATTATAAGCCGCCGTCACATACAGACACACGCACACACACGCATGCGTGACTGCATATATTCCTTTTGCCTCTGGAAAGGAATAAAAAAGGGTCAAAGAAATGTATACCCGGAAACAAATGCAGCTAAAGTGCGCGCGAAGTGCACAGAAAATGTTAAGGTTACCTAGCTAACATGCATGTGCAAGGAGTAATTAATTCTCATAGCATCAATGCAGCTAGTGCGCGCCAAATCTATTTTTTCCAAAATTTACCAAATTGACGCCCAAAATATTATCATTGTGTCAGTTTAGCTATAGTATACACAATGTACGTGAAATAAGAAAGTGTTTTGGTACTTTGTCTCCTAAAATACAGTCGTTTTGCTATTTAAGCTTTTCAATTCAACGGTGTTCATATGTTTTACTACATTGCAAAATTATTACATTGGTAGCGTTACAGGACGAAAATTGGTAATTCAGAGCTCTATGTAAGTAGACCAAAGTAAACCCATGTTTCACTCCTGTATGTGGAAAAAAAAATAAGCGAAAGTCACTCTCTACAGGTCAGACATGGTTTACACACAGAAAGCGGGAATAAATAAATATATCACTAATGCACGAGAATCTCGCAGAAATTTCGTTAAAAAATCGTCCCAATTGGGTGCTCCGGATTGACAATTATCTGTGGGCAATTGTCCGGGGAAAATTGTCCGGGAGGGTAATTGTCCGGGGGTAATTGTCCGGGGGGGGGGAGTCGACCGGGATGGAAATTGTCCGTGGGGGAATTTTCTTGGGTGGTAATTGTCCAAGGTGGGAATTGTCTGGGTGGGAATTGTCCGGGGGTAATTGTCCAGGGGGGAGTTGTCTGGGGGGTAATTGTCAAGGGGTAATTGTCCAGGTGGGAGTTGTCCGGTCACCCTTAAGATATCCTCTAGAGGAACCCCTGCGAACAGGGTTTTGGAGGATACCTGGCCTCTAAGATCATACTAGTGATCTCTCTCCCTTTGTAGCTTTAGGCTGAATCAGTTGCACTAGCCATCTGGAGATCGTACCATTAGAGGCTGGTGAGTGAGGAGCAGCCGGGAGGATGAACAGCTTCGGTGATGTGTGTAGCGTCTTGGTTCTCTCAATGTACCAGAGCAGCGCTATAATTGAGCACCATAGCCTGTTCTAGCTAATCGACGGGAAGTGGTAGATTTTTTGGGGAAAAAATGTCTCCTGGCACGAAGTCCAGTGTCTGGTTCTTTGGTAAGAATGTCGGGTCCGGGATCAGAGGAACACTGTGGGTATCGAAGCGCATGTAACCTTACGCCACGGAGGGCAAAGCTAGGTAACTTCCGGCGGATGCAACCGCTACAAGGAAAAGAGACTTGGGGAGGCTAAGGCCATTGGTTCGAAGGGCTTACTTGATATACCGGTGCTGTGGATAAAGGTGGTGGCATTTGAAGCAATCAGGCTTAGCAATTAGGAGCAGGGACGTAGCCAGGGGGGGAGCGACCGCTCCCCCCCTTTCAGTGTCGATTTTTTTTTTTTAAACTGTTGTTTTTTTAGCATGGTATTTTGTCAGTGCTCTTTTGATCTTGAATACTCGTCAGCTCCGTTAACTCGATTATAATCGTAGTAACATTCACGCCTACTGATTCAACTACTAACTTAGTTTGGCAGATGCAATTAGCTAAATTTAGCCTATAGCCTATTACAAGCCTACAGTTGGCCACTGCGTAATAAAATACATATTGCATACCTAACCGCACTCTATGGAATGTCACGAACCGTATGCACAACAACGTCGACAACGTTCGTTTTCATCCTTTCTATGATTCGTCCTTAGTTGTGCACGAACAGCATGTTATGAAGCTAAGCTAGCAATCGTACGTGATACGCACTTCCTTTAAATAATTATTACACTGCTAACGATAACGATATTTGTTTTTAGGCCACTGCATATCTGGCTATATTATAAAATATGAAAGTTTATATTGTCCATCAGTTAAGTTCGTCAAATGTATTAAAGTCCAGACATTGGACTATAAACAAGAATCATCCTACTGGAAAAATTGTAAAAGAGTACTATGTTTGTCTTTCTGATATATTATGTAAAAGAACATGTAAAAGAATTCAAACAGGAAACAAAATCTGCTGATAATATGATATCCGTGATCAGGGGCGTAGCCAGTATGTAGCACTGTAGGCCCGGGCCTAGACTTTTTTTGGCCAAGTTATCTTTTTTAAAAACACCCATATTTCAAATCCATAAGTTTGCTGGACGAGTTTAAGAGTCCAGACAGGAATAACTATTGAAATGAACGTAGCAAGAATATGGCTAAATTAGGTGACCTAATTTAGGCTGTCATTTCTATCGCATGCCGTTTCATTCAACACTCTACCCGCTGAAAAAGTCTAGAATCCAATCTTGTCAGTTTTTTTAACTTCTAGTTAAGAACCCGTTTACGCAGATAATATTTCAATTGAGAAAACAGTTGAGAAATTTGCATCAGATGGCAATCGTCGGATAGCTCTCGCCTTCTCTAATATTAGGCTAACTTAAACATTTACAGTTGTATCAAAGACAATTACTGGCTATAGTTGTATCAAAGACATTTCTGGCCTATCTATATATGTATCTACAAGTATCAGCAGTTGAAAAGTAAGACTACTCTGTACATGTACTTTGCTAATTTTAAATACCGAACGATTATGTAGTATTGAATTACGTACTATTTTAACTCGTTTGTTTTTTTGGGGGTTTAAAAGTGATATTGAATGAGGTGTCTCAAGTTAGCAAGAGGCCACGGAACCAGAATGAACACTCGGGAAGGGCCGTTTCCGGCCATCTGGGGGGTTTGTAAAACCAAAAATTTTCTTGTACGCTCCGCGCCAACCGATGGTGGCGCTCCGCTCAGATAGTCGTGCCTACAATTTCGAAAATCCATATCAGTCGCAAAAAGTGCTCCCCCCCTTTCAAATTCCTGGCTACGTCGCTGATTAGGAGGTTCTCGGTTGGATACCCTGCCGGGTCACAGTAAGGTGGGTTTTTCATCCAAAAGCAATCTATGGTTTTCCCATCTTTGGGAAAAATTTGAATTAAAATGTTGAATTGGAAGCCACCTGACCTGTAATATGTAAGCCTCTGCAGGTTTGTCCCACATTGCTTTATGCGTCGTAAACATAACTGCTGATTATTATTATATTTTCTCCCAATTTCGTTCTTTATCAGTATAATGACATGTTCCTTGAAATTTCAACTAAAAAAATTGATGTATTTCTGATTTTGACTATTTTCTCAACATCATATCGAAGTATTAACTAATATTGTGTCAAATTTCGACCACTTGGTATCAAATGTCTACATTTTCGCCCAGGATTTTCAATATAAAAAAATTGATACTTCATTTCATTTCAAACTTTCTAATGTTTTTACTCAAAACTATGATTTTCTGCATTTTTCCTGCAAGGTTTTTTTATGTAACTTAGTTAAATTAGTAGGGTCAAATTGAGACTTCAACAATTCACATGTTTGAAAAAGACAACAACCTCCCCCCCCCCCCCCCCCACAACTTGCTAAAAGAATACCCGAAATAGGAACGTGAATTTTTGTTATAAACATTTTCTATGATGATGAAAACCATGCACTTCCTGGAGTAAGGTAGGGTTCAGCCACTCAAAATAGCTGTTTACATTCAAACAGAATTAGTTAAGTTATAGCATCAAATGCCAGAGAAATTCATCAAAATATCAACATACCATCTGCTAAGAAAAAATAGGGATGATAATTGTCAAACTTTAACATTAATGTTACATATATTGCATATCTCTTTTAATTTTCCAGCAATGCAACAGATCACCAAATACTTGAATATATACTGTGAATATCAGGAACAGGCTGCTAGTGGAGAGAGCATGGATTCAAATAGAAAGCTAAAAGTTCCAAATTTATTCATTGCAGAAAATACAATTGTGCAAGCACATTTTCAAGGCGACTACAACTGATTGAACCTAGCAAACTGACGATACTTTTGGGTTACACTGTCAAATCATTATAGCATATGCGATGCAAGAGGGAATGGAGAGCAGTTTTAACTCCTGTAGTACTCAAGTACCTTTTAACAATTACTCTGTACTTACATTCGGTGAAAAGTGCTTGTACTCAGTGAGAAATGCTTGCATGTTAAAGTACTTATACATGTTATTTAGAATTTGCACTTGGATGCTGAAGTACAAGTACTTGCATCAGATTGAAAGTACTTGGAACTTGCTCAGGATGATTGCTCAAGTAAGAGTACTTATAGCAGGGTTGTCCAACCTTTTGCAGAGGAGGGCCGCATGGAATGATTATGATGAAGGAGGGGGCCGCATGAACCCTACGCTTGATTTTTCGATTTTTGCCCGAAGCCCAAGGCAATAAGATATGAGCACTGCGCCCAGTAATTTATTTTCCTTCCTGATAAAACATGAATAAAGTCCAGCCACCCCCCCCCCTCCGCTGAGAGACCCAGAGGGTTCGAATGATTGATTATATAGCTTAAAATTGTTATCAATAAATCTGCTCACTAACATTTCGCACCGTAGAGCATCTCTGGCGAGCTGGCCGCAACCATGCGGCGGGCCGGACTGTGGCCCGCGGGCCAAAGGTTGGACAACCCTGACTTATAGGTTCCGTAAACTTTGTAAAGCTGTTACAACAGAAAACAACTCATTGTATTATTCTGTTAGATGGGTACTCAATCCAGCAGTAAGGTTATCATAAATGTAGCGAAGTACCAAGTACAGCAGTTGTATGCTATACAAATATATAAGAAAAGGCATGCAGGAGTGATATATGTTGCTCACATTTGGCACAATTCATAGCATGTTTGCAGTATAACTATTTGTCTAACATTCCTGAGTACACATCAGGAATGAGACATTCTGATACCATCAGGGAGCACTTACTGTACTTAAACAAAATAAATATACTCAAAAAGTACTTGGATAAAAATATCTGTACTTTGGACTCAAATTCTGTATTCTGACACTGATACTCCTAAAAAGCAGAATGCATTGTTAAACGAAACCTCAAGTACTCAGAAGTGGAAAGTGTCTAAATGTGTAAGACACATTTACTACTACTTCTGGTTAGGTACAACCAATACAAGCAGTTATGTGGATTACCACAGACTTACTTTATATTAATCACAGAAAATTATTTGATTTTATTCAGTTTTGATCATGACCTGATTTTTATCCCAAATCAAGAAATTTCAGTTACTTTCAGTCATTATTGACTTTCACTTGTATGCATTTTGTCAGGAATCAATCAAATAATATTGAAAGCTTCCATATGATCTAACTATCATATTCACGTTGTGATAAAGGTTAACACAATATACTGGAAGTACAATATTAGCTAGTTTTACAGTTAAAGTAAGGTAACCACATTTTTTCTAATAAATCCAAGCACATGATGTTGCCACCCCATCCACACCCTCTTTAAAGGGAGGGGGAAATTTTGATGGCCTCTGAGTGCTTTCATTGTTTTACTTAAAAATAGAGCAATCCAAAAACCTTGGAAGGTAACTGGGAGTCTGAGATGCCATCGTATGTGAGTCATGAATGTCATTGTAAACAATCAATCAATCAATCAATAAGCTTAAGCTATAAGGCTGTGTTGTGCAAGTTGTTCAGTACATTATTATCAGCTGTCTAGTGAAAGGTTTGATTCCTCTATAAGTTCTTTATCTGAAGTAAGGGCCAGGCAATAGGTCATTTGATAATTAGCTGACTTACTGTACTGAAAATGGGCAGTGGGTATAACTGTCAAATAATAGATTTCGTCCACCCCAAGAGATAACTTATTTACAAGGTCATTACATGGCGACCTCCACTGACCTCAAATGCCCTTAGTATCAACCAATAGTACTAGATTTCTTTGGACATCTACACATGTATGCAGTAGGCACAATAGCATCAACATAATTTAAGCAGATGGCAGCACTCTTTAACAAAGAAATGAAAAATCATGGCAAAAGTAAACATTATCAAATGAAAGCTAGTGCAACTTAATTTATCAAAAAGTGAAATAAACCTTAACCAGAGTGACACTCTTTATGGTAATTTTCCATATTAGGAAAATGAAACTAGCATTCATGTAGCCAGTTTTTAAAGGTAACCAAAACTGCCAACAGATGTAGTAATACTTGGCTAAATTTTATGAGAACAACTACTGCAAGTGATCACTAATCAGCATGGTTCTTACACTAATATACACTAATATACCAACATATTATCTATGAAGTCATGAAAGCTTTACTTTTGGATTTGTTTTATTTACAAGGGTTCACGCTTCACAAATTCTGACCTTTAACCTCTTTAAATATTGAACAATTGCTTTGTTCACTAAGGCATACCAAGGATAAAGCTCATAAAAGCTTAATTTTGGAGTTTTTACTGGGTTTTCATATTGTTAACCTCTTTTAACCTTCACCCTCCTAACATATTTTGGCTCTTGTACAAGTTAGATATTTGTACCAAGTATGACATTCATCATTTAATATTGAGTTATGATGTTTACCATGTTACAGACTTTGACTTCTATGACCTCACCGCCACTATTGACCCTGTGCAAAAATATACTCACAAAGATGAATCAATATACCAAGTATGACATTCACCAGTTACGCTGTTTACAAGGTTTTAGACTGTTGACTTATACTGACCTATTACCACCACGAAAACAATTTAGTTTTCATGTACAATAGACAATAAGTGGATGAACATAACAAGTATATTCATAAGAGGCTTTCAGACTGAAATAAAATGGTTCTTGTACTCACTACAATGGAACCACCTAGGATGTATACCCTGATGTAATTAAGCTTGAAAAGTGACTGTTTTTAAACTG
Source organism: Apostichopus japonicus (assembly GCF_037975245.1). NCBI lineage: Eukaryota > Metazoa > Echinodermata > Holothuroidea > Aspidochirotida > Stichopodidae > Apostichopus > Apostichopus japonicus. The sequence continues at coordinate 7,597,722 of NC_092581.1, forward strand.
TGACCTCAAACGACTGTGGACTGACACATGAAACAATGTTCATGGTTCTTGTACAGTCTTCTTATCCTTTTTTGGGTCTATGTGTAACTATGCAAAAGGTGGTTTCAGTTGCTATTGTAGCTTAGCTTGCTATGGATGTCGGTACTACACAGTATGAGCTCTCTTGACCTAAGTCACCTTTATTACTTGACCTTTCATGTGTTTGAAATTATGATTAAACTCCAGTAGTAACACTTACTTGGCCAACTGTCAGCACAATCTCTAAACCTAGTTAGTTGAGTGTGAATAACAAGATTTAACCAGGAGAAAGAAATCTACCAGCAATTTTCCAGTCATCTTGCTACAACATGGACAACACCTCATAAACATCAGTTGACTACTGACATTAATCTTAACTCAGGACTGCATACAAATACTTCTACTTACTTCACGATGTTTTTAAACTAAGCATGCGTAACATATATAATCAAGCCAATGGTTCAAACACTTTTGGAGGAGTATAGTCATATACCCCCCTTAAATGTCCTACAACATAAGACTAGGTACTTCAGAAATTAAAGATGCTTCCATTACTCAAAAAATCATAATATATTTCTGTGGAGAACATCTTTAAGTCTCTACTTTATATGTTGTATGTTCATGAACATCTTTCTTCTCAGAGAGGAACAAAATTCTTTAACTCTTTTTCATAAATATCAGGAATCCAACCAATAGGAGAACTAACCATCTTAATGGATTTTTTGCCAAAAAGGTTTTGTTCATATATTACCATTTGCCTCCAAAAGCCTGGGTTTGGTCTGATCAAAGATCTCCGTGACCTTACATACGAATGGGCTTGTTTCAAAGTCATTTTGTCATACTTCATAAGGTATACAATGCAGAGTGTTGCAGATCTGCTCCGACCAGCAAAGCAATGGACCACTGTCCTTCCGCCTTTCTTTCTCACTTCATGAATTTTGTCAGCAACTCTGTCAAAGTGAAGTGAAAGCTGAGCCTGAGGTATGTCATCAACAGGGATTCTGATGAACTCTATGGAACTATCCCGGTAATTTGGTGTTGGGCATTGCACTGACAGAGTCACACAAATAACACAGGTGATACCTTTAGCATGAAGAGCAGTCTGGCTTTTGGCACCATTGGCACTTGTCAAATAAAGTGAGTCTGTGATCTTGCTGAGAGTATGGTATGCTGAGTAGTTGTTCATTGTCAGAATTTGGAACCAGTTGTACTGTATTGTTGGATAAGAAACTTTTGGTGAATTATCTGTGGAGAAAAAAAACATGTCAATCGCAACATTTTTTGTGAAACAAACCTTACTGTAATGTGCTAGAGAAAGATAAACAATTAAACCAGAAACATTAGGCTTGTATATAGTAAACCTTCATGACATCATTTGAAGCAGCCTTGCAGTCAACACACCAAGCCTTTTCGGAAATTTATTAAGTCTATAGTCTTAGATGTAACTGCCAGTCTAACATCAGCACTATAATTGATGGCAATTTAACTGTCACTCACGTCTTCCATTGAAAAGGCTGAGCTGCTCAATAAATATTTTTGTTCCATATTCACCAAAGACAATACTGATGTAATGCCATCTCTACCTACTCCTGCTGTAAATCATTCCATACCAGACTTGGTCATCTCAAAAACTGGTGTGAAGAAACTTTTAGATGAACTAAATGTAAACAAATCATGTGGTCCTGATGATGGTATTTCTCCATATATTCTTAAAATGTGCTCAGCTACCATTGCACCAATCCTCACAACTATATACCAGAAAGCAGTCTGCACTGGACATCTACCCATATATTGGAATACTGCTGTTGCTACCCCCCCCGCCCCCCTTCAAGAAGGGTATAGCTGTACAGACTCTGGTAATTACAGACCAGTTTTACTAACGTCAATACCCTGCAAGTTATTGGTACACATTATTCATCACTGGTGTATAATGACCAATATATGGATGTTCATCAGTTTTTGACCAATGTGCAACATGGTTTTAGGAAACATTCACTATGTAACACAGCTGACAATAACCATTAATGATCTAGCTAGAAACCTAAACTGTAAGGCTCAGACTGACGTGGTGATTACAGATATCAGTGAAGCTTTCAAAAAGGTCTCACACAGACGACTAGCGTATAAGCATCAACACTATGGAATCTCTGGAAAAATTCTCAATTGGATATATAAATGCTTTCTTGAGCAAGTGCAATCAGTCTGTTTTTATTGATGGTGCAAAATCATCGCTTGGCACTGTCTCTTCAGGGGTTCCCCAGGGTACAGTGCTTGGACCATGGCTCTTCTCCATTTATGTAAATGATCTGCCGATGATTACGCAATCCACTATAAGAATGTTTGCAGATGACTGTATTGTGATTCATACCATCAGTTCCAATGACGACAGTCCCATGCTCCAGCAAGACCTGGACAAGTTTTCATTATGGAGTAATACTTGGCGGATTAATCTAAATGCAACTAAATGCAACTCAATGGGTGTTACTAATAAAAAGAAAGTTGTTCAGTTCCAGTATGTACTGTAATCGATGATACTCCCCTCAAAGCGGTCAAAGAACACTCATATCATAGAGTCATTATAACTAGTAATCTTGCTTGGACTATTCACATAAATAACAGCTTCTAAAGCCTTCAAGATTCTTGGCCTGATTCATAGACATCTCTATGATTGTGATACCAAAACTACAGTTACTGCCTAGGACTCCTTAGTTCGTCCTTGTCTGGAATATGCCTCATCAGTTTGGGATCCACACAAAACAGGTAACATTAAAAAACTGAAAATAGTCCAGCGTTAAAAGCTGCTAGATTTGTGTGCAAGGACTATCGTCGTACAACTAGTACAGTGACAACCCTTCTTCAACAACTTGGCTGGTCTACCTTACAGAAGAGATGGCTGAATTCACGATTAAAGCTGTGTCATAAGGCTATTAACAACTTAGTGGCTCTACCAGTTCCTGATTTTGATGAAATTACCAATGTCGCACCAGATCATTATTTGCTAAGTGGTCTTTTTGGCCAAGAACAATTCCTGATGGAAATGCTTATAGTCTGAACACTGATCATCAGAGTGGACCTGTGGTGTTTTCGCTCTGTGAGGCTTGTGCATGTTGCGTGCTGTCCCCTGAGTAGTCATCGAGTTTAATAAATCTGGAGGAACTATCACACAGTAAATACGCGCGTACGCGTGTACCATGCATGGAGGGTCATGTGATGTGTTCCAGGGTGGTACTAATATATTACTCTCCCCATTACACATGATGATTTCACCCAACTAGTACGTAAATGTGTATGCGTGCTTAGAGCAGCAGACGACAACCGTTACCTTGCAATAACCGTGCCTGTAGCCTAACGTGATAGCTATATTCCCGTCCAGCAGCATAAGGCTCTGTTCCATGTAGAATTCCGTGGTTGCACTGAACTAAACATTTCCCCACAGCACCAAAAGCTCACCCTTGACAACCGTGGAACTACTGATTTGGTTCACACGCAGTGCTTGATGAATACTCATCGAGCAATCCAGACATCGACATTTCCCGCTGCAAGCCCAATGTATCTGTACTTGTTCTGTGCCAGCATGTCTAACGTTAGCATATTAGCACTATTTCGTAGGCCTGAAGTACTGTACCAGTACCTTCTTACGCCGTCAGTACCCATGTCCGTTCCGTCTTGGTGCAAATCTTTCACGAAGTCACTAACACTATTTTCGAACTGCTACAGAGAAATATCAGTTTGGTACCACCCTAGAACACATCACATGACCCTCCATGCATGGTATGCGTGCCCAATTGACATGAGTCCTCCAGATTTATTAACCTTGTTATGCCCAGTGATAACCACTAGTTGGTGTTTGCATAGAGTACAAGACAAGACAATTAGCATTAATTAGCTCTTTCCCTTAATTCATTAATTTATCTACAGTAAAGTTTGTAAAGAACTCTCACATAGAGCAAACATTGCCTAGCTTGCTCCCAACAAATGATTAGATGTATTTTCCGGGTAAAAACCTTTCCTCCAGCAAGGAATCAATAAACAACTTTAACACAAATAAAAACAAGATAAGTTATACAGGTACATAAAAAGAGTTTTAAGTTGGGGCTTACAACAATCAAAGGTCGGTAAAAGAGGAAGTGTTGTTGGCAGGATGTGGTGCACAGATATGAAATGCCCTAGCACCATAAAATTTAGATTGACTCAATGGTTGGTGAACTTCAAAGTGAAATTCACCATTTCAGTTTTCTTGTCGTTCAAAACAAGCATATCATACGCATCCACTGACAGATTTCAACACGTGATTCAATAATGGCAACTGGAGCTAAACCCCCAATGCAAGTGACATACAACTGGCATCATCGGCACATATCATGTACTTCAAACCATGACAGAGTATGATATCCTCCAGGGTGCAGAGTATAAACTAAAGACAAATTCATCTTTACATTGCTTAATCATTGTAGTTGGCAATGGAATATATGACTTCGAATGTGTTGACATCAAATGAGCTTTTTATTTGGTTTTTGTGTTGCTAAGTTGACAAGAAAAAATATATTTCCAATGCATTATGAAAAAGGTCAAGCTATTGCAAGAATTAGAAAGCTCACCAAAAATAAGTCTTCACCGGACAAAGAAAAGTGTCAACCAAAAGCAACAACTCAGAATGAAGAAGAAAATTTGAGCTAACATGGCAGTTCCAGAAAATGTGCTCAATGGCCTAATTTTTGATAAGAAAAAATGTATAAAGAGGGGAAATCAGTTCTGCTTGTTTCAGCTGGTTGTTTCCTAAGATACGGTGTAAGAAATGGAATTGGAAGTACTGCACTTTGGCTTCTAAATGTACAGTATATGGGAAAGATTTTTGGAAATTCTTGCCAAGTCATTACCAGTAAATTTAAAATCAGTATTCGTTTCCATAGCGCTTTAAAAATTGTAACTGAATGCAATTACAAAGACAATTAATGAAATCACCTGGATCTGCGTAATCATTATCGTTAGCAATATAATGTTCCACTCATTTGAGACTGTGAAACTTCAGCCTACCCAGATTGTGAATGTAACACTGTAAGGTTGAATCTACATAAAAGTTTATTGTTAAAAATGTTTGCCAAAAGGGGCAATGGCATGGTCAAAAAACTGTTGTCAGTATCCAGTGCTAGAGTCATCAGGGTAAGGCTTAACCCAAGAAGTTTTGAAGGTTGAAGCAAACCTGCTGACATGAATTATCTTCAAGTGCCCTTGCACAACTGGACCAATCAAATAGTGACTCTCTTAACTAGTGTTCAACCGATTAACCTAATCGGAATCGGAATCGGTACGAATATTGCATAATCGGAACATAATCGGAATCGGTAAAAATTACGTGGAATACCAGTTATTTCATACCGATTATTCAAAAACATATGGAAGGTGAAAATATCATTATTCAAAAACATATGGAAGTTGAAAATATCAACTTATGTATTAGGTTTGTTCTTTTACTACGAAATATTAAAATAAGACACCCTCTATATACGTCTTTCACAGTGTATACTTTCATCAATTTACGCTGCCGGGGTCGCCGATTTTGCTTCCCTCGTGGTTAGTGACTTCAAATTTCTTGGCACAGTAGGCATAGCAGCAATACCAATTTCGCGAATTAACGAATGTGCTTGACAGGGTCGGAAATAAGCGGGAGCGATGTGCTAAAAAGCCCTCCTAAAGCACAATTACGAGTGTGAAAAAGAAATATAAGAAAATCGCCCTCGTTATATCAGGTGTCTGTGTAAAATTAATTGTGACATGCGTTTGCTTTAGCTAGGAATTGCAGTTGCAGCGCGAATCGCGCAAACAGTTTTCACATGCCGCATCAAATTTGAAGCAGTGCGGTAGGGTCGCGCACAATCCCCGGGAAGTTACCGTGGAAAATTACGGCGTGCACGAAGCAATTTCAGTATCAGCGAAAATAACCTAAAATCCTCACAAATCTCCGACCACATGGTAGTCTTACTTCACACTAAGTCAACTGCATGGGAAATCTAACCTTGCCATCTGTTAATTCGCTCTAGTTGTGTCGCAAATAAAAAATAAAAATATCCACGGAAACTGCAATCTTCGACCACATGTTAGCCTAACAACCACACTAAGTCAATGAGAAATGTAGCCTAACCATCGGTTTGCAAAAAAAAAAAAATGCGTAGCAAACTTTCAATTTGCTGGAAATCGGCATTTGTTTGGAGGTACTGTAAGTGATATATCTTACAGAGGGAATGTTATATTGGAGTAGTTTCTAGTTGTTATTATTTCTTTACATCAATCTGGTATTACATTTTAGAGTAATTTTAAACAAGTTACGATGGTACAATTTGCTTTTCAGTTTGATTGGCCTAAGCTTACATTTTCTAATTAAACCTTCTCCGAGTTAAATAGGTAACGAATAGGTATGTTTAACTTGAAGTTCGTAACATTTCTATTTGTTCATAAACAGTATAATACTGAAAATAAGTAGAAAATAATGTCGGAATGAAGGCAACATGTAATTAAAATTTACACTTTGGTAAAGATTGAAGATGGATGGTTTGTCTGAGATACTTTTTGAGATGGATATTTTGAGTAACTATTCTTAGCCCATTTCAAGCCATTAGCAGGTGACATTCACGTCGAGGTGGTTAGGCCATTCGCTTAGCACAGTACTGACTAGGTAGGATGTCATATTTCCGTATTTTGGAAATTTAAAAAAAAAACACTTTTTTTTTCTTTCCGAGAAACTCCAGAGGTAATTTGGTACATACATACATTAGAGCCTTGTATAACAACGAAGCAAAAGGAAACAGGGGAAAATCACAACAATTATTGTTTCTGTCAAACTTCTGCCGATTTCGTATACACGGGATATTTTCTCATTTTCAAATAATCGGAATCGGAATCGGTACGATTATGGAAAAAATAATCGGTAATCGGTATTTTCTGTTATGCATAATCGGTTGAACACTACTCTTAACCTTATTCTTCTATACTAACTCACACGAAGTAATAATTAACAACCAGAAAGCCACTTGGTCTTGTTATTCCTTGCCATACATTGTGCTTAAAATTCAAAATAACTATCTGACTAATGTATAGCTAGTGAGTTAAATTTGTCCAAGAGTTCACAGTGCTAAATTTTTGTATTCCAAAATGTTTCAATATCCAGAAAGAACAGTCTTCCTATGTGAAATATAGACACATAGATGTCTGAAGAAAGGATGTTTTCTTTAAACAAGTTTGGGCTTGCAAATCAGCATTACTACGCACATCCCTTTGTAAATGCTACTAATGAATGAGAGTCACATGACATTGTTTATACACTGTATAAATATATCCACACCTACTGCCAAAACAAATGTCATCTAGTATAAGTCACAGAGAAAATGGGCCAATTTTGAGACCATTTTAGATTACCTGTTGACCCCTTGAGTCAACTTTGGCACCATTTCAGATAACCTGTTGACCCCTTCAAGCTCGGAGGGTGAAACTGATAAGAGCGGTTTGAGTGCATTTACAGCAAGACTGGGACCTCTCCGAAGCAGTATTCATGTCTAGGATAAGTGCATTTTGTGAGAGAACTAAAGAGTCCCTTCACAAAACTAAACTGAATTTGACCAAACTATGTTCACCAAAAGAAAGTCATAGCTCACTGGAGAATTTTGAGATTAATTGTAGCTTTAAGTTTTGAGTTATCATACTTAAAATGTTTTCAGAGTTTTCATTTAAATGTTGACAACAAATGACCTCCACCAAAGATGTACTTTTTGAGTTATCACATTTACAACATTCTCAGAAGTCCCTTTGTTCTGTTGACCCCAAATGACCATTGAACTTCACAGAACTGGTACTTAACAAGTCAGATCCACATACCAAGTATGCATATAATCCACCATGAACGTTTTGAGTTAGGGTGTTTACAAGCAAGTGTCACACACGTCATCACCATCACATAGGTTCCTTTTGCTTCCAGCAAGGAACAAAAAAATGTTCTGAATATTTAACAAATAAGATAATCTGGTGGCTTTTGAAGCACACGAAAGAGGAAGACAAATTGACTCAAAGCAAACAATTTAAAAATACAAAAATACACTGAAACTAGAGATGCACCGGATCCAAATTTTTGGATCCGGCCGGAACCAGATTTTGCCAGATACTGTAGTACATGAAATCTGGCCGGATAAACTCCGGCCGGAACCAGATTTTTTTCATTACACAAAAGAAAATTATTAATAAGAAGTAGAAGTATGATAGTTGTATTATGTTGGTTGATCTTTAGAAACAGTGGGTCAGACCATTGAGAAAATTAAATTAAACTTGTTAAACCTAATTTTTCTTTACTTTGAATGCTTTTATTAATTTTTGGAAATGGTTTACATTGATTTAAGTTAATACCAACACCTTTTTAAGGAAAAATTCAGGCCAGATTTTGAAAAAGATCCGGCCAGATTTTGAAAAATATCCGGCCGGAACCGGAACAGTGCCCACTATCCGGCCGGATAGTCCGGCCGGACCGGACATCCGGTGCTTCCCTAACTGAAACAAAATTAAAACATTAGAAGTCAAATGGTGCATTCTGAGGGACACTTACTGTAAGCTATAATTTAAGTTTTTATACGGTTGCTATAAATGGAAGGTTGTTGTGGTAGGGATATGAACCTTTATGGGAGGGCCAGAAGTGTTGGTCTATGTAGGGGGGTGGGGGGGTTCCTCTTCTGAAAAAATTAAAACTTACAGTTAAATGGTGCACTCTGGGGAATATTTAGATCTACTGTATATAAGTAGCCCTAAATGCCAGGTTTTGCTAATAAATACAGTGTGAAAGGTTGATGCGAAGGGGGCAGGGGGTGCGGGCAGAAACAATAGACCAGTTGTAGTCCTATTCTTCCTCGGCAGAATACAAAATCCACTAAATGAATTATTTCCCTGGACTCGTTGATTGGAGGGGGGGGGGGGATTTGTGCACACAACTGCTACTGTAGGTACCAATGGTTTGAATAATTTGACCAACTTTTTTCCAAGGTATTCCAGGGATATTATGTTGATCCCCTTCCTCTGTGGACACCAAGGATTAGTACCTACACAGCACTTTAAAGCGAAGTGTGGCAATGTGGGGCCTCTCTTTGTTTAAGTGGTTTTACATTCAAGGATGATGGTTATTAAATGACCAACTTTCTTAAAACACCTCATCTAGAACAATCATTTCCAAGATTAAACTTCAATGCAAAAAAAAAACTTTACAGTTGATAGAGAAACTCCTAATTATTTTTAAGCAACTAAGTGTACATAGATATTTACCATGTTCATTACAGATCATCCAAATCCTTTATTGATCTAGATGGTAACTGCATGGGAACTTTGGGAAGAATGAAGGGGAGGGAGGGGCACTTGTTATCCTGGAAAATCAAACAGACCAAGAAATCATCTGAAAATGCGTACCTTCCAGGGACTGACAAACCCATGGAACCCAACTGGGGCTATTAAATATAGGGCAAAAGAGGGCGACTGTACCGCTTCTGTAAAACAGCGAAACTGAGTCACATTCAAATAGTGCAGACAGTGAAATGATCGCATCTTTACAACTACAGCGTAAACAAAGAGTGATTCCTCTTTCGATGATTACTCCACATTGTTCTAATTTAACGCAGGTATTGCTCATGCCGAGGTGTAAAACACAGACTAATAGCTCAAGAACGTTCTCATTTAATTACTTGTGGAACTCACTCCCAGACCATGTTAAAATGTGCAAGACTGTGAATTGTTTCTAATCGGTTTTCAAGACGTATATACAGTATCTTTTTACTAAAACGTATATGTTGTAAATATTGTTAAGCGCGATGAGAATTATTTTATAAAATAAAACCTAAACATGTTAAGGCTGAGTATGACCAGTTTTTATCCAGCCTGACAGAAATCTAGTGTGCACAATAAGCCTTAAAGGCATTGAAGACTCCGCACAAAGAACGTCTGATGCCGGTAATCTGACCTAGTTTCGAATGAGTTGTAACAGAAGTGTTAGACACCACAATGGATCCCAGAAAATACGCACACAGCTTGCTACAGTCGGTAATTAGACACTAGTGTACAGTCAATACATGCAGCTACGGTCAATACCCACAACACAGTGTACATAGCAGCGATGGACATCTCAGGTCTAGATAAAAGATAACAAGGTATCACGTTTCATCACTGTCTGCATTTTGTAGTGACATGAAGAAAACTTAACTTGCAAGCAACGGAAAGTTGCCTTCTTCAGAGGGCGGCACGCAGTTTGGGGCCAGTCTTCAATGCCTTTAAGCTTAGGCAATGACCAATGCACATTAAACCCAACATAAAGGAAATATAGGATTAGGCCTAACTAATTAATTGTGTCTACTGCTAGGTCTACCATCACTCACAACGATGTGGTATTATTAAATTTCAGTAACAGTTACGACTAGGAGTAGTACACCGTGACCTAGTACTAGTATTTACAACATCGCTGCTTGCGAGTGCGACCTGTGTTTATACTATAGCCTATACTATAGCTACCTGTTGTTGTTGTTCGTCTCAACCAATGGTGCTGGGAGAACACGATGACAACGATATTCTCTGAAAGAGCATCAATTTTCTTTCGGTAGCTGCATCATTGGATACATATTGGCAAGTTAGACTAATAATAACATTTCGCGAGAAAAATAATAGTCTACGCTCGCCATATCCTGCTTGATTTGCTACAGCCTAACTTCGGGCCTATGTGTTAACATTAAGAGATTCTTGGGATTCCAATTCTCTTACTGCAAGTTTCAATTGCAATTCAAGGATCGTACATACGTGCCGTGTCGTGTTTTGGTTTAGCCCATTAACGTAGGTGGACTGTCTGCATGCTGTACATGGCTTTGCGAAGAATAATGTAATCTACTTTCGAGCTTTCGGTTTGAGCTGAAGTAATTTCTGTGGGCTGTAGTATAGTAAAGTGGGCAAAGAGCTGTAGTAATTTCTGTGGGCCTCATTGAAGGTAGCAGCCACTAAGAGCAAACACTAATAGCAGCCACTAAGAGAAAGAAGGACAGTAAGACATAACACACAATACTGACACTGCGGTCGTGTGCTTGTTATATCGACACTGCGGTCGTGTGTTGTTTAATTAATCCCATGAATAAGAAAGGTATTGCCCCGCCCCCTTCTTTTCAAAATCGAATAAAAAAATCCTTCACAATGGACGGGGTTAAAATTTAAAGGCGACTTTTCGTCAAGAAATCGGTTTTATTATCGATATCAGAAGATATATACCACGTGAAAGAGGAACCTTTCTACTATAATGTGGTGATAATAGGACCCCTCATCTAGGTCGATAACTCAAATGAATCGATTTTGAGAACAAAATTAGATCATATTTAGATCATTACACATAACGTATAGATTTATGCCGCTTCCTACTATAAGATTGAACGGTTTGTAGCTATCGATATTCAATAAACCAAAGTGTTACTGACTGTTTCTTCATATCAGTGTCAGAGGAATAAGTTAACTTCTTCATTGTGCCTCTCTTAACTTGTGTATTCTCGTAACTTAAGGAGGGGGGGGGGGATCAATTTCGGTAACAAAATTGACGCAATTTACGCGGCCTTTTTTCAAAAAGTTTTGGTAAGATCACAAGTTAAAGTTGACTATATTGATGCAGAAATCGTACATCATTCCATTCTAGACTTATACCACATGAAAGAACAACATCTTATCTTTCTAATGATGCCATTTTTGGCTATTAACAGTATGCATAGCATGAATTATTGTCGCTCTTAAAAGGAACCGACTTGTTAGTTTGCTAATAGAGTCTGTCCTTATAGTAGCTGCAGGGATCCACAGCGTACCCAGCGCTCGTCACAGTGTACAAGCACTAGTGTCCAATAGCACGTAACGTTGATGTATATACTATTGACTGTGTTAGTGGCTGCTGTTATTATTTGCTCTTAATAGCTGCTACCTTCAAACAGGTCCATACGATCGGTAAACATTTCGCAGTTACCACTCTGGTATTCAGACAAAACGCTAGATCACGCTACGACAGGTACCCTTTCTTGTCATGTCACACCACATCGCCTATACAGTACATGAAAATGTATGGGGATGAGATTTTGTGGTGCGGTCTGTCGGTACTCTGTTTGTTACCATAGCAATGGTTGCTGTGGAAATACGTAAAAGGGTGTCCGCTGGTGTGAGGAGGGTGCATAGAGGGTGCATAGCGCCCCAACCAAATATATTTTTGAAAATTCGGGCAATATGCTGAGAATTTTTCCGTCACCTACTGGAAGAAAAATGATTTGCAATGTGTTTTTTCAATGGCTAAACGTATATTATTTTTATTATCATTATTATTGTAACGACTTCCCCAATAATTATAACCAATATGGAAGGGTAATAACACGGAAAATGATTGTATGTTATTGGCATGCGATGTAATAACCGATGCATGCCTATATGTTATGTATATTAACGTGTTGAACGCACGTGGAGCGCGCGAATTTTTTTGGCTAGGCTATATAATTCGGGTAAATCGTTTCAGCCCCCCCCCCCCCCACAAATCAAATTGGGCTCCTACGCCAATGTGCATAGAACAGTTCTTATAATATGCTCTGTGGTATTGACCTAGCCTATGTGCCTAAGCTACTACTAGCGCAGCACTTGTAGTATTTACCAGAGGCGAATCCAGGATTTTCTAACCCGGGGGGCGCGAATTACTATTTAAGCGGAGCGCCACCATCGGTTGGCGCGCAGCGTACAAGCAAAATTCTGGTTTTTATACCCCCCAGATCACCGGAAATGGCACTTCTCGGGCTTGAAAATGACCAACCAGATGTACACTTTTGCCTGAGAACCAAGTATTTCCCAATAGTTTTTTTTTTTCCATCCATAAACTTTTTGAAGATTTTCTTCAGTCACAAATCATGTTCGACCTCATCGCATGTCCTGTGGATCATTGCTTTTGCAATACCCGACAGCCCCACTTTCAGAATTTGAAAATTCACTTCCAAACATACCCATAATGTTGCAAAAAATGTCATATATGGACAACCAATATAGAAAAACCTCCTTCAACCCCTAACAGACCGGTCAAAATTACACGAGTAGAGGGAAGTATGATAAAAAATGTTGGTAAGGAAATTTTCGAAAATTCAGACACAGTTAATTTATTGGTGTAGAAATATTAAACCCTCTTATAACGGCTATTATAAAACTTGGTTGAAGGAAATGAAATAATAGCAGATATTTCCGAAACCGAACACTACACACATAGGCATAGGAGGCGGAGGGGGGGGGGTTCCTCCTGAAAGAAAACATAAATTGCAATGATGTATAGCTTAAGGAAATGAAAAAAATATCTCCTTGATAATTAAAATAAAGTTCTAAGCTTGGTCGACTGATTCGCCATTACTAATGTGAAAGAGAATTTGACATAATTGGACCTCCATGCTTTTTCTCCATCTACATAAGACATTTCGTTGTTTACATAAGCATCCCGCGGTATACTGCGCAATTTCCACGGATCGTACGGTACACGATGGTATGCGATGTAATAACCGATGCTTGCTTATATGATATCGACATTAACTTGTTGAACGCGCGCGCAAAGCGCGCGAAAAATTTAGGTTATATTTATCGAGCGAGTCGTTACAGCCCCCCCCCCCCCAAATCAAATTGGGTTCTTATGACTACACACATCGACAGTTTTGAGGCTGTTCACCCTGGAACCGCCATTTTCATGCTCACTGATATGATGTGATATCTGCTGTTTGCTTTACAAATTCGAACAGGTGCGCAGCGAATAATTTGCCAAGGAAGGGGCGAAGCCTGTAGACAAACAATCTAAGCGTAGCGCCACCACGAGTTGGCGCGAAGAAAATTTTGGCCGAAAGTGCCTCCCAGATCGCTGGAAATGACACTTCCCATGCCTTTTAAGTTGCATCTAAGCATTTTCTATTTTGAAATTACTAGCGATATCATAAAAAGATACAAAAAAAGTATGCTCAAGGGGGGGGGGGGGGCGGTCGCCCTCTTCGCCCCCTCGCCCCTTGGCTACGCTCCTGCGGTTAGAAATCTTGTAGGATCAGGCAAAACCCAGGAAAAATTTTACCTCAAATTTACCGCGGTAACATACCACAATTTTACCACGGTAAAACCGGGGTAAAACCGCGGTAAATTTGTTGTACATTACCGCGGTGTTTTGGCCCTATGGACGATATATTCGATGAAGAAAATGGCCTCATGCAGGCCATTATAGGCCTATACACATGCAATACACAATTACACATAGTTATACATTCCTAGGTACCGATTGCTAGGGCACCCAGGTGAAACGTGTATGAAGCATTACCCTGGTAACATGAGATTCTCAGCTGTTCGAGGGAACATGTACGTGTGTAGGCCTACTATAGGGCCTATATGAATACTATGAGGGTGCATATATGTACTATATCAATACCGTGGGCGCAATAATACTTTTGTTGTTATAGGGCCAATGAAGCCTACAGTCAACTATTCTTGCTTTATAAAGACGGTTTATTTGAAAAGATCGCACTGCGTTTATGGTAGGCAAGAAATGAAGCTAAAAAAGAGCCGTACATTCACGATGATGCATAAATGTAGGCATGAAAAAATTCTTATCCCTGGCATTTGGTGGGGGGGGGGGATATGGTGTATTACATCCCCTCCACCCATTTTCATGGGGGATATATCCCCCCTTCCCCCCCCCCCAGGATCGCCGCCCATGGTTGTCTCCTCTCAAATTAATCAGGGATTACATGAAGGAATTCTCTATGTATATATCTACTGTGTTGTTTTTTTATAGGAAAAGAGATGCATACTATAACATATAAGAATAGCAGTTGGTCTCTCTTCTTAATTCAACTCATATCAACAGGTAATTTATATTGCCAACATTAAGATATGAGTAGAACATAAGCTGGCAAAAGGTTTGTCTTATCAGTATTGAAAAAATATGGGACAAAATCATGCAAAAATTGCTGTAAATGTACCATCATGTTTCATAGTGTGACCCATATATGTTCTACTGTGGTAAAATCATGGTACAATTATGGTAAATTTACCATAGTATAATTGCACTGCATAGTTTTACCCTAATTTTACTGTGGTTAATCATGGCACAATTGTAGGAATTTCACCTATGTAGTTTATGTACCATATAAATTTACCCTACTTAATTACTCCAGTAATATCATGGTAAAGCTATGGTAAATTTACTGTAGTAAATGTACCACACTTTTACCCTACTTTTACCGCGGTATACTACCATGGTAAAACTGTGGTAAATTTACCTTAGTAAATGTACCACACTTTTACCCTACTTTTACCGCGGTAATACCATGGTAAAACTGTGGTAAATTTACCATAGTAAATGTACCGCACTTTTACCGCGGTAATACCATGGTAAAACTGTGGTAAATTTACCGTAGTAAATGTACCGCACTTTTACCGCGGTAATACCATGGTAAAACTGCGGTAAATTTACCGCAGTAAATGTACCGCACTTTTACCCTACTTTTACCCCGGTAATACCATGGTAAAACTGCGGTAAATTTACTGCAGTAAATGTACCGCACTTTTACCATACTTTTACCGCTGTAATACCATGGTAAAACTGCGGTAAATGTACCGCAGTTTATTTTACCACAATTTTACCACACATTTACCCCATTTACCACACATTTACCATAGTTTACCGCGGTAAAATTAGGGTACATTTTTTGCTGGGAAGGGAAACCCAGTGAACCCATATCGATGTGGATCATATGATTGTACCGTACTTACACTCATACACAAGAGGTGTACAGACATTATGATAATAATCATGAGTGACAACTTGCTATACGGTCACAGGTCACAGAAACGACAACGAAGTGTCATTTATTTCATGCAACATGTTTTGGATGACGTTTTGGCCCCCGCCAAATATGATTTGGATAAATAATCTCACGCATTATTTTCAATTTATAGCCACACAAAAATGCCACCTAATATTGGGGGGGATATTAGATACTATATCCCCCACCTAAAATATTGGGGGACATGTCCCCCCTCCCATGATTGCCGCCCATGCTTCTACCAAGAAGCATCCCAGTATTAATGCAGTCTCCGGTGATCGTTGTTGGGTATGTACTTGTGTAAAGGGTCTTCCCTAAGCCTTTTTCTTTCTATTCTGCCATCACTTTAAATTCATTCAACTAGTAGATCTGCAGTGACCTCATGTGAAGTATTGAAATGAAACAATGTCCACCAGTATTCCAATCCCGTAACCAAATTCCTGCTTCCATGGACAGGTGATATTATCTAGTTGTCATGTGCACTAATGATACTACTACTTCACTTGGTATGAGGTGAGATCCTTGAAGATGTTGGAGGGCTACTCTGAGCGAGGTATGAGCCACTGCTACTTCGTATGAATCGCCAGGTTGAGCCTGGGCGACCACAGCTCCTGCCACCCAGATAAACAAGTCGATAGAACTTATGGAGGGGCCACCAATTTGTAATGTAGGTGTCTGTAGTTTAGAGTCTGAACCCTGTGGTCGTCGGAGTGAAAGAGAAAAGTGTGTGTGGGGAGGGGGGTGACATAAATAATTGATCATGGAAAAAACTGAAGGGGTGTGCACACCGTGAGTACTTCGGCACAAAGCCTTAGGGCCCATGAAGAGGTACAGGGGGAAAACCCCAGCGGGGGGGGGGGCAAGTGCGGGCTCACATCTATAAGTTTGCTTTTGTTCGATCCCAGTCATGCATATATTTTAAACTATTCACATCTGACAAGTGATTAGACTTAACATTAAGAAAGACTTATCTAACTAACATATGGGTGTAACTTAGGGCCTTTATCATGATTCATAAAATTGAAACCTAAACCAAAAACGAAAACATTCCTAAACTCTGCAAACAAGAATAAATCATCTTGTATACAGATGTCTAAAACAAACAAACATATATTATCATAAGTGCATTTATCGGAAAAGTAAAAGCCTATAAAACCAGAGTGAAGACACTCCTACAGTAGTAGATAATTGCCTTGACAGTATATGCAGAACAAGCTTTCAAATAGTTTACTTATTCTGGTATATTCTATATATATGACTTGCAAAATTTTGTATCAGGGAATTGCTACCTGGGAAATAACTCTTCAAAATTCTTCTAAATCATCTTTAGGTGAAGGATTGTATACACAAAACTGTCAACAAGATCATTATCAGTGACCCAATTATCTATGTAAACCAGAAGTCTGCCACTAGAATGGACATCCCACTTTGTGCTAGAATATGCACAATGGGTTACTTTACTTGAACATATTCAGGTAGTACTTTGGTCTGTCTTGGTCAGCTCATCCCTCCTACAGAATCAACCATCTTCTGCTGCCTCCATTTCATTACATTTCTTCAGGAACTACATTTATAGCTGCTACTTTGCTTAATGTTTATGGACAAGGGCGGCGGAACCGGGGGGGGGGGGCACAGGGGGCACGTGCCCCCACTTTTCCTCAGGTTAAAAATGTGCCCTTTTTCTACATAAAAAATTGTACTCTTGATCACCTTATTAGGTCAGCGATATTTCAGTAAGAGATCTAGTCCTAATTTAGAAGTATTAATGAATTTCTGTCGGTCAAGCTCAATTGTTTTCTACCACAAGGCTTCTAACATTCTGGTGAGTGCCATTATGCATATTCCATTTGTCAAAAAAATTCTAATACATTTCCAAAAATGCAATGCTATATTACATTGTGACTTTGTAATAAGCAGAAGCAATTTATAGCCTACTATGAATAATGAGTATAGTTTTAATATCCCATAACCTATCCCATCTGTTCGTATTTTGACATATTTCTTTTTTTTTTATGCATGTGTCGATCGCGTGTGTAGGGACTTGGACTTTATAATGATTTCACCTCATTTTGTCTCGAAAGAAAACTTGTTCCTTGTTTCCCAATTTGCACATTGGATATTGCAGTGCTAGTATGCCTTTTTCCCTTGAGGTGGGGGGGGGGGCAGTGGCGGAGCGTCCATACAGTTCAGAGGGCGGATGCCCACCCCCCCTGACGGACTCAAATGGACTGCTGGCACTCTTTTCAGCTTTTTACCACTTTTTACCTATTCGCGATTATTGACTTTTTAATTGCGCTCCCAAATACCTATTGACATTTTTCACATTTTGTTGGTGTAATTTTCTGACAAAATGGTGATGACACCTATTTATTGCAAGGCCCGGAAAGGGTCATTTCCGGCGATCTAGGGAGTATCATTACTCAAAAATTTCTGTACGCTCCGCGCCAACATGTGGTGGTGCTCCGCTTAGATAGTGTCGAAAGCTCCCCTACAGACCATTATCACCCCCCTGACCAATACCCCTAGCTCCGCCACTTGGGGGCGGGGGGGGCGGGGCATTGATGGAGTGATGTGTATACCCAAATAAGATAATACAATATGAGTTATAAAGGGTACTAAATATCAGGCTGTATCAGTCCAATCGAATTTCTGCAAAGTGCCCTTTGACGTCGGTGCCCCCCCAGATTAAAAGTGCTTCCGCCGCCCTTGTTTATGGATAAAGGCTAAATGAGAAGTTCTGTTGATAACTTGATTGTCTCATGTTGACCAGTGAATGCAGATGAATGGATGGTGCTTCTCAGCCACAGTGGAGACAAAGATGCCGATGTATAAATTCTTTTACTACAAGACATGGACTTTGTTTTGCTATAAATATATAAAACGTCCCTCTTGTACATTACACCTTGCTTGAATTTTAACGTTAATGTACTGACGATGTCAGTTTCTCTTTTGTAAATTGTGCTGGAAAAAGATGTTAATTTCACAAAACGGCAGGCATAAGATGAAAGTTATAATCCGTTTGATTGCCTAGAACATAATAAATTTAAGTTGTTCCGAATTGGAAGGACTAAACTTCACATGGTAGCAAAGTTAGACAATGAAAGAACCATTTACATGTATTCTGTACAGATTACAGTCTAAATGTTTGAAAGGAAACAACAACATTAGAACAATGCAGCTTCAATAAAATCAAGAAGTCGTGTGGAGTTATACTTTGGATAACGATTTTATTCCGAAATCTTTGTGGCTCAAAAACAAAACAGAATTGGCAATAACAATATACATTCTTCAGATGTGTCATTTTGTTCCCACTTACAGGATGTAACAAATACAGGAACAAGACTGATGACACAGTCAATCTCAAAAAGTCATACTCTTTGCAAAGGGAGGACAGAGAAGGCAAAATGACAGAATGATGAAAAGGCAATTTTTTTAAAATGTTTTACACAATGGTAATCAGTGCTAAGAGTGTGATCATTATAATAAGGTAAATCAGAATTGCTACATTTTGCTAGAAGAGTTGAGCAATGCATTTTAAGGTCACAATAAACTTTCCTCATCTCTTGATCTCGGATTGTGAGTTAACAACAGTTACAAAAATCTCAAGCACGATAGACAGTATTAGCTACCATACGAATTATAAAACAAGCAACTTCTTCACCTAAAGCAACTTAATTTTTACCCAATAATGCAAGAAACATATTATCCAGTAGTTTAGGACAAAAAATACTCAACACAGCCAGCCGAAACGTACTAAACAATTTGCTGACTCCCTAAAATGCTGAGAACAAAATTTACCAACTATTTGGTAGTAAGTACTAAATCATTCAGGACAATATACATTTGATACAAGTAGACATTCTTTGTTTGGTAATGAAGGTAACACAATCAATCTTGTGATGAACCATCTAATGAAGAGAAGAACATTTGGAATTGCCTCAAGAGAAACATCCTTAATCCTAAACTCATAGTGTTTTCATCACACTTGAGGGACATGAACACTGGAAGATTTGGTACATTACAGTGAATGATCGGATACATTCTCTCTTTGCTAACAGTGCAGAACATTACCCAAAATGTCTCTTGATGCATTCATCATACTTCAACATCTATCTCATCTTTATCTCCATCTTTTCCACAAACTTCATTACCATCACTTTCACACAGGCCACAATGAACATTCCAGAAAGGTAGCCTTTAGTCACTGTTATCTTCCTGAAGATAGATACATGATACATGGAAACTTTAGATGCATGAAAAACTCACTACTTAAGATCGTGAAACCTTTCTAGACATTTCGAACAGGAAATTGAATGCAGTTAACACAACTACTGGACTGTGGATAACATCTGACCTCTACTTAAGATTTCTTCAATGAACGGATTCTGTTCAGCTGCAACCTCTGTTTTAAATTCCTGCATCTTTTCCCAAGCCTCCTCATCACTTATGCTGTCCCATGGCAACCCCTTGACCTTTGACACAAACCTTTCAATTATGGATTCACCTTTCTGAAGAGAGACAAAAAAGAACCCAAAAGATGGTCGTAAATAAAGTAAAACATGGTTGTCCTTAGGTATGGACTATCCAATCAATATTGCATCTATATCAGATAGCCTGGTACAAACTTGGTGAATTTATTCAGTGACTATATATACAAAGTGTTTGTCAGACAACACTGCATAAACAAGGAATTTTTCTGCTGTTGGAAATTATGGGAAATGTGCTATAACCGTAAGTAAAGTTAAACAAACTGTTTCTAGCCCAATAAACCGAGTTTTATCGAATAACTTGTTTTTTTCCATAAAAAGTGTTTTCGATAAACTCAGTATAAAGCTGATAATCTGAGTTTATCGACTTTGATAACATAATATTTCAAACTGAGAAACAGAGTTTTTGAATAACTAATTAATTATTGTACATTAATCTTGACATAGGCATTAGCTCCATACAACAGGGTGTGGTCTATTTCCATCCGGTTAACAAGTTAAAGTGTACAAATAAAAGAAATTCAGATCAATCAAACATTTCATGTTTTACCTCCTTGGCCATTCTTTTGCGTTTAGCTGCTGGCTCATCAAGACCTTCCATACATCCATCCGAGGCAGCTATGCTCTGATAGTCTTCTAATTCAGCTGCTTTCACTTTTGCATTATTAATCACTTTCAGAGGAAAGTGGGCCAACTCTGCCACTTGGATACCAAAACTTTGGTCACAAACCCCTAAAAGGAGAAGATGACTTTTGGTATGAAATTAGCCGTAAAGAACACTTCCCTTTAACCATTATTTTTATTGCCATACTACATCATGTCTTACACAACACTTTAAGCTATGTCTTAATCATAACTATCACAATTCGTGTAAAGCCTGGAACAAAAGGAAAGTGGCACTGATGTAAATGCTAGCTATATGATTCTGAGTAGACATTAGTCACCAAGTACCTACATATACAGTCATCTGCCTATCCAGAGCTGTAACAACAAGTATGGTTGTTTACTACCCTACTGTGAGGGCTAGGGTGATGTTGTTTACTATTTACATGCAGGGCTGTAACTAACCTTTTGCCTGCTCAAATCAATTACGTAATATATAACTGGAGCCTCTGTAGTGTTAACTTTCTACATCCAGATCAGAATCTGAGCAAGAATTTAAACTATGTTAGTTCAATACTTGGAAATAAATTTGGCATTCTAAGTTACCATTATGTCAGCCCTCTGCTGCTATCTAGTAATGCATGGGCAGTGGCAGTTATATGTTTAATGACATAGTGTAAGATGCATTCTTGTTACTTCTTTTAAACTTTGTAATTTCTTTGCTTGGATTCTATATTTTATTATCACACACCTGATGTTAAGGTTGTCTCAGGTTTCTAGTATTTCCAGGCACATGCAGGTCTTGATACTTTCTATTATTACTCTGTTTTGCTGGTACTCTGCTCAGCCACTAAACTGGTTTTAACGACATAGAACGGTTACATCACCTTTTCTAAATTCATGATTATCAGGCATTTTGTGTGAGCTATCATTATGTTAAATGACATGCAAATCGCTGTGTTTACTCAACTTCTTGACAATCAGTGCACTACAAGATATGCATGTTTATCCCTCAATGTATGGTTTATTTTGTGATTCTTTGATTTTGATCAGGGTTCTATTGAGCAGTGACTGGGAGAAGTCATGCTTCAGGTCCCTTGTTGTTCTATACCATGGGCCTAATTTATGTTCCTTTCTTGACTTGAATATTTATTGTGAAATAAAATGTGTTATTATTGTAGCTTAAAAAGAAATTGTTTTCTTGGTCTTAAATCCATTTTGCTGGCTAATTTCAACCACTCAAGCAAGGCTTGATTATGTTGTGTAATCCGCAGAGCGACTTCACCATGGTAACCAATGAAGCCCCAAAGTATATTCTTACAATAGTTCAAACCTTTTAGTCTTGTTTAACCAACACAGTGATAGGATCCTGCAAACATACCTGGTTTGACTCTGTAAAGCAGTGTGAGTTGTCCATCAGAGGTTAGAGCTGTTACATGTAGATTGTTAACTGTCACAATCTCATCTGCTAGAGCAGTAAGCTCATGAAAATGAGTTGCAAACAAACAGTAACCTCTGACCTTGCGAGCGATGAAACTAATGAAAGAACAAATATTATTAGGAAATGTTGAAATATGTATTATATGTTGTAGAGCTACTGACAATGTCAATATGAAAATCAATAATTTGAGATTATTGTAAAGTTGTTTATCTTCGAAGTAGACATTCTGACAAAGTAAAGGATCCAGCAAAGCTTTCAACTTAGAAGTATGCAGTACGAGCTAGACATGTTAACAATATTATCACCTTACTATAGTCGATCAGAGTTAGGGACTAGAGGTGACGACCTCGACTCAATTCGCTTCATTTTGGAACTTAAAAGTTGACTAACTTGACACGTGCCCTCAAGACTTAAACCTCAGCTTGAGACTTGCCCTCAAGGCCTTGATGATAATGAAAAATTTTTCGTTGTTAAAATAAAGTACCTTGTGATATCACATGTACAAGACCTATACAATATTTGTTGACAGTATATAGGCAGTGATAATCTGAATTTTGAACACAAACAAGCACATACCTACTTCCATAACACAGGTAATACCACAGTGCACGGTTTACAGCACAAATGGGAGAAATTCATAAAGAGGCCACACAACACAATCTTACAATATTTTAGCTTGTATTCATGTGTTTCAGAAAAATAACAAGGATGTGAAATCTGAACATTCGCATATTGTGCAACCGCGAAGTGTACCAAATAATGCATGTGACATGATTTGTTAAGAGTCTGACTCACATTATACACTTTCTGTGTAGATTGAGTGATAGTGTTGACTTTGCAAGGATGAACCATGCCAGATCTTTCAGACAGTTCATTTACATCACACAAGTTCAATTAATAGGCTATTATGGAAATCATTTAGAAAATTTAACAAAATACAAATTTTTCTATTTTTCTTTTTCTTTTAATTTTAATTTCTATCTGACATTTAAAGTACAGCATCAAAGCCTGCACAACACTCAGAAGTAAGCGTAAAACTTACAAACCAATGTTTTTTAATAGTGTCATCATAATATTACCACTCATAATTGAAATTCTGGGAAAGTCAGAGACCCATTAAGCCATTTCACCTCTTTGATAGGAAAAATGTTTTCTGCTTAAGTAGTATATGCAGTAAAACTTTAAGATAAATAATTGAGCAGAGATACAGGATTTTGAATGTGCACTGTATATGTAACTGTAGAGTATTTTTCAGTGAAATTGAGTGAAGATTCTTGAGATAATAAACATCCAATACTACAGGGACTTGAAAATTGACACTTGCCCTCAAAGACTTTAGATTGACTTGGCTCAAGTAATGGCAACACTGTGACTTAGCAAACTTAACATATAAACCCTGTGTTAGAACAGATCCATGTGAAATTATAAACCAATTCTGACTGTTCTCCATTTATCACATACCTGACTTTCACCACACTGATAAGAACTGTGCCTACAGATTGAAGATGACTAGCATCTCAACATCCACCAGTCAATAGCTTATCCATGACAAATTAGTACTCAAAGATATATTACAATCAAACTTGCTGCTTTAGCAGTCTTGACCATGAGTCTGGATTGATTTGGCAGACAGATTCTCTTCATTTCCTGCTTTATTTAAAACTGTAGCCAACTTTATCCCTCTAGAGGTAATGTAATGTCAAAGAGAGACTCACTCAGATATTCCCCAGGCTAATCCAAAGCCATCATAGGTTGAAGTACCCCGGCCAAGCTCATCAATTATGATCAGAGAATTCTCTGTTCCATTCTATTCACAAGGGAAAGAAATATAAACAACAAATACAGTAGTTACTGAAGCTAAAGAATATTACATAATCACAACTATATGTAATATGTATATATGTGGTGCAAAAAGTGACTTGGATACAATTGATTTTATGTAGAAACAACAAAACATGGTTAGAAGTTTCTGAAGTGAATTTTATACAAACTTTACTTAAGATTTACCTTACACATGTGAAACAATCAAGTGATCACATGACACACTGTGAAACTAATTTCCACAGCCTCGCTTTAATTGTCAGTACACTTATGTATATTTGTTACTGTTTTAGTTTTAAGTATTTGTCTCTCAGTTTCATCAAAATTGCAGTAATAAATGCATCGACCATAATGTACAAGGTATAATTGTGTGAGAAGTTTCTTACCCTGAGAATAGAAGACGTTTCCAGCATTTCTGACATAAAAGTGGAAACTCCTTTAAGCTGGCAATCCCCAGCCCCAACTCTAGCAAGTATGCAGTCTACAATGGATATCTCTGCAGCATCACAAGGGACAAAACAGCCAATTTGAGCTAACAGCACAATCACACCAGTCTGAAACAAACAAAGAGGTGACTCATTAATATTTACCTACCAACTACCAACTGACAAGAATGAAGGTGGACCATTTTTTGATGACATTGCTTAAAGGCATACAGTACCTGTCTGATGAATGTTGATTTGCCACCCATGTTTGGACCAGTGATAATGTGAAACATTTGCTTGTCTCTCTCAAAACTGATGTCATTTGGAATAAATGCTACATCATCTTGGACTTCAAGGCAAGGATGCCGTCCCTGGACTACCTTGATGACACCAGTCCCCTTCTCAAGGATTTTAGGTCTTACATATGACACTGGAGCACTAGAAGAAACTTGAGCAAAACTGAAAAGAGGCAAATAATTATAAATTGTAACAATAAACTGGTAAAATAAGGCAATAATCAACAAATACTTCAATCATACCTTATTGCAAAATCAACATTCGACAAGAAAACTTAAGTACAAAATGTAAAAGTCTCAACTTTGTACTATTTCATCTGAACAGTCATGCAGTGAAGTGCACAGAATTTCAAAGGTGGGCGGTGGGTGGGTGGCTGTTGGCGTGGGCCCAACTTGAAATTCACCAAAAATCCAAGTTCTCTCAACTGATTTAGAAAGTTACCTAAATCTTTATTGGAGGGCCAGATGTGAATGAAGTATTTTATAAAGGGGGTTCTGCCATGAGGTAATTGAAGCAAACTCTCACCTATGCATGAATGGTCTGGGGTTCTCCCCCAGAAAAAAATAAAATAAAAACATAAATGTCAAATGGTGCATTCTGAGGGGTACGTAGACTATAAGTTAGTTCTATATAAGTAGCCTAAATGCAAAAAGTTCCTAATAAATACTCTATGTGAGGTTGAAAAAGGGGATGAGGATTAGGTACACCTGTAGTAGTGGTCCAATTGTTCCCTGACTGAATGCAAAGCTCCCCAATGTATTCATTTTCCCCGACTGATGATTTGACATTGGGTGGGGGACTGCACCCCCCCCCCCCCACTGCCACCCAGCTTTGCACTAGCCACTGCAGTGATATCAATGTCATCCTACAGTTTATAAAATGTAAAACAAACCAATTGAAGTGTTTAAGGGAGAAAATATATCAGCGAGACTGAGAACAATTATTTACCTTATTAATACATCAAGCTGAGCAGTGACCTCATTTAGGGATAGCATAGGCTCAACATATCCGGCTACAAAGAATAAAACAAAACACAAAAGTGTGTATTTACATGAGGACCTATGACTACAAGGCATTATATGTGAATGTATCTTGTTAACTTAGAATTATCTTAGCTCTACTTTGCAAACAAAGTCAATACATGATGCATTCAGAAAATTACCAGTGCAAGCAGAACACCAAGGCCAATTAATAGCATCATAAATATGTAACATACAGACTAGTGAGCTCAGGATATACTGTACCACACATAACAGATCAGTACAATTGTGCATCAGTCTGTTGCACAACACTCACCAGCAATATTTATGACTTCTGTTACAACAGCTTTCTGAGTTTCACTGTAATCTTCTTTTGATGTGAGGTGCTCATCGTTCAGTGACTTGAGCGTGGAATTGGTGAATCGAACACCATTTTTATTGGTGTCAATGGTTGTGAACTTTGTGCTGTTCCTCAATACTTTCTCATCCTGCAAAAAATCCAGGTTTCAATCAAATAATTACAGCATCAATTTCATTATACCAATAATAGTAGATGAAATGGCCTGACCAAACCCTCAACCTAGATAAAGTATCACTAAGTTTGAATTATTGAGTTTTGATAAATCAATAGTAACCTGAGCTTGCATGTTTTTAAAAAAGGACATTTCTGATCTACTGCAAAGAACCTGTTCAAGCAAATGTAGACAGCTACAAGGAGCCTGATGTGTTGATCCTTGTAAGATCTTCAGAGGGAGAAAGAACTGAAAACAGAGAATTTGAGGCCAAAATCTAACATAGAAAGAATGAGCAAAGGTTTAAAGGAGCAAGAGACAAACATGAGGGATTAGAAACGAGCAAGTTGTATGTGGATGGCTATGATGAGTTATGGAGAGAGGAGAGTTGATGAGAAGGAAAGGAGGGTAACAATAAATGCATGGTCATTCCCGTCTGGATATTGAAACAATGAGACTGAATCATATAAAATGCCTTCCCTCAAGTCTTTTGCTGTAATAGAGTGTCAGTGACCTGACAATTCATTGCCTGGTGTACATTGTGTGGTTTGGAAGTATGAAGTGCCACTCAATGGAGTGTCAATGTTCCTTGTTTTGACTGTAGAAACGTTACATTGACATTACAGGTGATGTAATTATTCATGTGTATGTGTACTGTGACTGATTAAGATGTGTATCTTGGAGACAATGAACCTATTGCACATGGCACATTCAAATGTTTCCAGTTCTTTGAACTTTCCTCACATTATTTCATGCCATGCATATGATTTTCTCACTTCACAGTATTGATTTCCTTATTTTCTGTCAGTTTCTATTCATTCATGGTATTCTTCTATTCCATTGCTAAACTTTCCAATGAAAAAGTAGGTCCCATCTATCTATTGAAGTTTTCTTTCTGCACCTGAAGAAACTCCTGCTAGGACCAAAATGTCAGCTTTTATACATCTAGTGAGTTGTAGAATCAACTACAGTACAATAGCTTAAATGGGCCTTGTTATACTAACATTTGATTTGATTGATCATATTGTAAAGAAACATTTATGTTCAATGAACCTTCTTTCTTTTATCTCTGCAAGTTCAATCTATTTCATGGCTTGTCACTCTGAATTTAAAATCAAATTCAGAGGATTCAGGTAGTTTTGTATGAGACTAGTTTGATGTGATATGACTGAATTACTGATTTATATTAGTTTTAGAATTCTCAAGCTACCACATTTTGTTGGCCTACCTTGGCCCCAAATAAATATATTTATGCAATAAACTGCTTACTTCCTATGTTACAAGGATATCTTGTACTATCTATTGTACATTTTGTTCATGTCTATTTTGCACTGATTGTACTCCAAGCAAAATTCCCAGTCCAGCATTTTCTAGCTTATAACTATCTATATATAAATATTTACCAGGCTATCCCCACTCATGTTGCTTTGCATTTGTCTAGGAAACATTAACAGTCTTTTCTTATCTACATTCATAACCATTTTATTGTCCCTGCACAAGTTCTGAATCTTAATTGAACTGAAAATGATTCTGGTGATGTTTTTCTTAGATCGTCGACACCATGGGTAGTTAAACTTCATGCTAGATTCACTTTGTTAAATAAGAATAACCTCTGCTAATTTTGGCCAGTACCATAATAAACTTTTCTGAAATGGTGCAAAATCATTTAGATTTGTGGTAATGAAAATAAATAAAATTGTTAATAAATGTCTAATACATTAAACAAGTTTATATGGCCCACTGATCAAATTTTGATTTGAGTTAGGTCTTGACCAGAGGCCATCAAATAAACAAAGAAAACAAATAATGCATGTTGATACTATATGTTGTGAAACAGAAAAGGGACTCACAAAAGCTCTGGGAACACAGCTGGTGCACTGGGGAACTTCTCCATTTTGTCATATTTGTAGTTTCCTATTACATAACCTTTCAACACAACGCAGGGTTTGCATGAACTTACTTACGTAAGCAACAACTTGATGAGAATAGCTACTCAGTGAAGACAGAAGAGTGACAAAGCAGAAAGGTGCAAACTTGAATTTGCAAATAGTTTTTATAATCCTGGAAAATTGTAATAAATTTTATGGATGCATGCACATCACAACAGTTTATATTTTAATTTATAGCCACACTGAGCATCCTCTAGACTACATAGCCATGATATGGCAACTTCATGTTGTGGCATCAATTGACTTTTTTCATGCACATTGTACTTACCTTTCTTGTCACCCTGAAGAAGTATCCAAGCATATTATTTGATTCGAGTTTGATAGTCTTGCCAGCTTCAAGACCTAAAGATGTTGCTGCTTTGCCAAGCTGTGCCTCTATGTCTCTTTCTAGTGTGTCCATTTTGGATCTCAAGGCTGATAAGGAAATGAAACATTCACGTCAGTCAATATAAACTGCTGTTTAGCCTGTTATAAGTTCTCTTGTTGGGATGCATGTTGAAATAAGAGCTAGAAATAAGAAAGTCATGAAACCACCATATATGTGCCGAGTGTAATTACCGTATGGTTAAAGCAATTTAACCACCATGTAGTTTTATTTTTTTAATAAAATAATCAAATGGAGTAATATGCATTGCATTTTCTTGGGCTTCAAATTGTTGAAATCTACAACGAAAATAAATTCGAATTTATGCAATGTCACTCAATAATTCGGACTGATATCACTGTTAACGCTGCTGGTAAAGTCATTCACGGAAACCAAACCAAATGTACAAAATTTGAACAGTCAGTTCAATTTCTTCCCTTTGGAGGGAGTAGCAGATTCATACAATGAACATTGTCCACTAAGGATAGCAACAGTAAACTAATGTGACAGCTACAGTTGATATCATTCTCTCTGTAATTGGTATGCCAAGATCTGATATACTGGATTAGGTGTGGCACAGAAACAAACCTGTTAAGTTTTCATCAAAGTCAGCTCGGATTAAATACTCTTGGTTTAGAGCTTGCTGTAGGTCCACTGTGGTTTCTATCATTTCTTGAAATTTCCCAAAATCCATCAGATGTTCCTGAGAATAATTAAAACACAATATCCAAGTCATTAGCAAACTTAAAAGTGACAAGAATGGTTCGAAAAGTTTCTCCAGGGAACCTGTTTGTTAATTTGGTTACTCCCCCTAGTCTCTCATTCAACACAACCTTGTACTTTGTGTATGCCCACCCAATGTTATGTGGCATTTAGAGTTATTTGTGACAAACTGATATGTACTACGAGGCTGCACATCCATATAAACAACTTATATCGAACAGTTGCTTTTGAAGGCAAATGCATGCAGTGTTTTACCTATGTTTGCTTTTGTGAAGTATGACAAAGTAACATTTCTATGGGCCTACATGAAAATTAGTAAATTACCCCATTGAATATATTTCATGTGTGGTTGAAGTATACATTAAAGCATCTGCTGTTGTACATTTCCAAAAATTGCAAGAATGAGTATGAAAGCGACATAGTTTACAATATGCATGGCAATCCAAATGTTATTTACAAGACTACTGCCTGCAGCCCTGCACTCAACAATCATGCTCTGTACAGTAGCGCCTAGAGGGTCTACTGCTCAAAGGTTTGTTTCTTCATTCACAAAAATACATAAATCATCCCTTAATACTATAAGGTGATGTCAGTGGTGTCATGATTGACCTATCATATGTTCCTGGATTCATTCATGTGAGGAGAGTTTCTGTGTACTCTGGTTGAATTGGATACAGGAAGGGTTTGCTTTAAATGTTACTAGTAACTTGGTCAGTTTACACTATATTGTCAAGATAATGAAGATAATCTGCATAAATAAAGATAATTATGAAGATAATCTGCAATGCAATCTGAGAGTATACAGATAAGTTGATCTAAGTGTGTATTGAAGTTTGTACAAAAGTATTGAAGATCATAAGGAGTAGAGTGCAGTTCCACCAAATATGTATGTTTGAAGGGCAAATGTCATCTCTAGTACTTTCCCCATGGTTAATTTACACTGCAATGACCTTATATAGCTGGCTAAATAAAAGATCTCACTATGTTGCACTAAGGTGTACAGGTATGTTTGCATAGGCTACAGTACAGTATACCTATAGCAAGGTAAACAATGTATTTCATCAAACTCAGGTAGGAATAGCAACAAATATCCTTCAAATACTACACTGATATTGCTGTCAATACTATACTTAACCACCCTGATATTGATGTCATGAAAGAGTGTAATACTACCAAGATGAGTGTAATATAACCAAGATGAGTGTAATATTACCAAGATGAAAGAATAGACATGTAATTTTTCCTCTCAATCATTGTTTTGAATAAAATGTAACTGAATATGAAAGAGGTTACCAGTAAAATATATCATTCTTACAGATTTCTAGATTGAGTGGTAATGTGGTTTGAAATGGGTGTAAGATCTCGCAGGTTTCCATTCCCATCACTAGTAATTTACTAACCAAACTGACCTTAACAGATTTACAACTTCAAAATCATGCCCCATTCAAATAAGAAACATTTCTTTCCAATGGCTCTTACAAGGGTTATTGAAAAATATTAGTTATTCAACATTACTGAGTACCTTCTGTTGAACTGTTTTGTTTAAACCCTACAGTAGTTTGTCTTTGGACTCAGAAAAATCATGACCTTTCTTTAACCTTACATACTGATCTTACAATGAACTGCCTAAGTAACTCTTTGAAATAAGGGATCTGAAATGAAGAGGTAAATTGATTCAAGGAAGTTATTCAAAATGTCCTATTCATACTTCTAAGAAATAAAAGGCAAACTGCAAAACTATTTCATACTGTCCACTTAAAATCATTGATGCAGAATAAGCATGCATTTTTAATATTCAATTTTATCTTTTACAAACATTTTTTATGAGATCTCCATTTTGAATGTTTGTCTGGGCAATGATAAAACATACGATAAACCAAATACATACTGCACCCTCAAAGAACTCAAAACAAGACTCGCTTCTCCTTTCAGGTATGGGTTCATGATGGGCTGTAGATCTCACATTTTGATAGGTGCACACTGATGATTTCATCACTATCAACAGTTCATATATATCCTGATAGACATGAATCATTCATGCAGTCTTCTATGGATAAAGACACACAGCAGAAATACAAGGAACATTCCAAACTTGTACTATTTGTGTCTTACCTGCAATGGTTTCACAAATAGTTCCTTCAGCAGACTACTGTGATTTCCATCATAACGGTTTAGAGCGTCAATGATCTCTGGCATAAAGTCAATTGCTTGATAAACCCTGTAGCAATCCTGAAGAGTGGCCTTCTTTCTCTGCAACTTTTTGGACAGCCTCTGGAAGTCTGGAATTCGTTTTAAGTGTTCATCCTGTAGCAACTGCCTGAGCTCTGTATCATCCACAAAACTTTCCACTGCATTCAGCCTCTCTTCTGATTAAATGAAACAGTGTTTGATGATTTCAACGATTTCTGACATCATGATATACTACAGTCATTAGGACAGGAAGTAACACTGCTACAAGGGTAATTTGCATAGTTGTTATCAACATAAATGCTTCTTCACATTAACCTGTGTTCTGATTTAGTAATTGGTATATGGCTTTTATATTACCAACAATCTTTAGCCAAAACTTTGTCCTCTCTCGCTTTCATCGTTTACTATAGTGGGGTGTGGCCAAAAACTTACATTCTTCCATTGTTTTATACTTGCTAAAAACTAGGCCTATCAGACATTTCCATGACTACCATGTTTTAGCACAAATTTATGAAGACTCCAAATTGGTACTTTGTGATAGAGAAACTCTTGCTTGAGCAAAAATGAGCACCTCCAATTCAAACAGCTGGAACTCAAATCCAAAAGGTGACCTAACAGATTTTCTTTGATTTTGTATGTAATGACCCATTTAACAGAAATCAAGTGTTAATCAATTAAATTTGTTAAGCAGAAACTTCAGTGTAAGTAACAGACAAGACTTAAAATATTACTGTGTCATTAGTTTGAAAACATTTCTTAAATATTTTTCATCTTTTTACTGTTTTAGTTACTTGTCATTTTGAGGCTTCCACATACTTTGACAGTGCTATGTTTACTAAAACTTAGCTCTTACTGCCATTAAGTATATCTAACTGTTTTGTGTTTTTGTATAAAATTGCTCTACATGTGTTTTAATGACTGAAATTTGTTTTCAAAATCAACATTTATCTCTAAAGAACAATGATGTTGCAAAGCCAAATGATTCTATAGCATTCTCTAGAGGTAACTTGATCATTAAAGTGGCCATGACACGAAAATTTCAACGTCCTGTCTTTTTGGGATCCATCTAAGCATGCTCTCTAAAATGTATATCAACCATTCTGCCAGTTAAAAATTTGATTTTTCCCTTCGAAAATTGAGATTTAATTTACCCTCTTCGGGCTTGAAAAGTTCGTTCGGCTGAAAATTTTCCTAATCTCAGGTGGACCTGAGGTGTTAGAACCGTATCAGTTCGAGCCTGTTAAACGAGCCGAAATTGAAGCTCCACAACATATCGAAGAGCAAACCCGTTCGGAACTATTGCAAGGAACGTACAACGTGGTAAGAATTTATTAACGAAGCGTTTTAAAAACAAAATCCAGTCCATTTTGTGCATGTGTTGTTGGAATTCGCGGAACTCCCTAAACCGTATTGTGCGTTGTGTTACGGTGACCTACAACCCATATGTAGAGTGTGTTGGCTATGTATTCATATACATGTACAAGGATCTCCACTTGCCCATTGGAGGTTTCCTGTTCTCCAATCTGGTCTTCGGAGTTTTTAATGTGGAATACTTGACAGAAGAACGACTCGTTTATGTCGACCCGTTAAAGCCCATTGTTTTATTTCATAAAAAAGGAGGGATCGTAGTATGCTTCCGTGAAGTGTTCGCTACATACGGAGCTGTACACTGGCTAGGCAAAGTGAATCGGCGCTGATGTTGTGCACTAACTTGGTCATTATCGCCGTGTTTTTTTCGTCCTTCGGCCATCGATGAAGGCTAATTGCATGGGTTATGACATTTGTGCAGCCCTCAACAACACAACGGACCGGCTTTTCTCTCGGATATTTTACAACATGTTGTAAAACAAACTTGAAATTTCTAGCGATATAGCGTAATACAGTGGTTGTTCTCTCAGTGTAAATGTGCGTGTATGTGTGACGGTAAGATCGTCGCGCATCCGGTACGTGCCTGGGCTTGGCACTTGTGTTCCTAACATGACGTCATCATTGTCTTGTTTTGAAATCGCATTTTCAGATATCTATTTTCGGATGCGAATATTAAAACGTTAATTTCTAATTAGTCCTTGAGGTTTTCAAGGTGATGAGGATAGTTTTGAACATAGATTTTCTCATAGATTCACAGGAAGTTACTCTTGATTAGTTGGATTTTTCGTGTCATGGCCTCTTTAATATATGACATAACTTTAAAGAAACTATTGAAAACATAACAAACAACACATATTACTCTCAGTATTAATGCACAAATTAAAATTAAACTGCATTTTATAAATAACACCTTAAGTTAAGCTCACAACGAAGCATTTTCTGTCTTCCAACATGGTAGAATTCCTGACTAGATTTGATCCTGAAGTTGGTTGTATGATGTTATATGGTGAATTCACAATAGTAAGGGTATTAATGTTGAAAGATAGCGGTGATGACGGTCTTGCTGAATTTGCTCAGCTGTTTAGTTCTATCCTCTAACATTGCAATGTCATCCATGGTTTGACCAAATTCCACCATTAATAAAGAGAATTATACTTGTAAAGGCGGGGAGTCAAACTGCACACATGCTTTGAAGTTCACTGTATAGTTCCCCTAAATAGGTAAGATAAGTCTCAAAATACATATCAATGTTCTTAGGTTTCACTGTTTGCCATTTTCCTTAAGGCTTTGTAGATTAATATTGACAGTGGTTATAGCTTGACAGACGAACACAGCAACTACAGTGTCTATCAGTGTAGCCTAAGCTACATATGTAAGCTACACAGTACGCAAATTTAGGGAACACATTAAATTACCCTATTCTTCTATACTCATTTCAAAAAGCTACATATTGTGGCACTTCCTGTAAAACCCTTATTCCTTACCGAAAAAAAGAAAAAGTGAGGTTATAAAACACACATCCCATGGTCACAGTTTACGACTGCTTCAGAGTTCAGTCAGAATGGCCTGCCATAGAATTATTTAGAGGGTGCTTCATTGTTTTGCAATCATCAACAAAGCCAGTTCAGCTGTATTTCAAGGGCTCATTGCCATAAGTTACTACAAGGTTAAGGTTGTTTTGCCCCATATATTAAGCAAATCAGTAATCGTTATGAACTTTAAAGTCATATTTCCCTGTGGGAATGCTTGGATGTGTAGGATTGATAGTTAATTCTTAGTATGAAGTTGTGTAATCGCTAAGGCGGGGATATGGTAAGGCCCATTGTCTTAAGGTTGCATGCAACAGTATGCTAGCCAGTGCGTATTGATTGTTTAGCGGGATTGTCTGTTATTGCAACATACCGTTGTGTTATTGCATCATACAGTTGTGTGATTGAGGTATAACCAAGGGTAGGCATGTGTTTGCATAGGGTTTGTTGGTAAAGTATTGTAATGTAAGTGATGTTGTTGTTTGATGTATCATTTATTTATCAATGTAAGATGAAGTTGATTTATATTTGTTATGTTTGAGATAAATCCACCACCATCAGGAATAAGATACACCAGCATTAATATCACCACGTACATCATCAATGAGGTAATTGACTATAGCCTAGCGATGGTGATCACCATCGCTAGGCTGTGAGGTCAATTACCTCACATCACTAGCATTATCACTGGTTGTAAGTAATTTGGTGCGTTGAAAACATAGTCAGTTACAGAAAGTCAATACAGTCGATCTTCCTTTTGACAACTCAATTTGATCTTGTCATCACCATGATTAGTTTCACAAGCAGTACATATTCTAATACTACCAGAGTTGTATAAGTATCACTTTTTAATAGGTATGACTCACCATGTACATTATACATCCTTGTAAGCTTCTGCATCTTGCAATCTCACTCTTCATAATCATTTGTAAGTCTCTTCAAAACTTTTAGAAAGAGTTGAGAATTACTTTGTTGGGTTAATAGTATTTTGTCTTCTTTACTTACCTAATTTATTCTTGTCCATTAAGGGTTGTTTCACCCACTGAGCAAGTAACCTTTGCCCCTGTGCAGTCTTACATTTATTCAGAAGGCCAAGAACAGACATACTTTTGTTGACTCCTGTAGGGAAGATTTAATAAATATGTTTGTAGACAGCTTGCATAACAGTTAACTTAACATACTAAATATGCAGGCTGAACATCAGATGAACTCACAATATAATCAACTACAAGTAATGTGCAGGATTTACATCAAAATATGAAGATACCCTACAGAATAATCAAGTTTATGTTTTACAGTAAGTTTCAGTTGCAAAAGTTTGAGAACAAATTACCCATTATTCTACAAACTGAATCATAACTGATCTTTGGAATTAATAACAAATATAGTGTTAACTGTGTAATTTAAGCAAGGACATCATGGGAGGCTTGGGAGCCATGCACAGTTGAAGAGCCTATGGGCTATAACTTGCTCTCATGAGTTTAGTGACAACTGAAACTTCATGGATGGAATTAGGAAGCAAAAATAATGACTTCTAGAAAGACAACCCATTGTAAGTGCTAGTATGTACACAATCATACTGGGATTGATAGCACAACATGAAGAACACTGCCATGCATTACAACAGATCTCTGTGACATTAAGTTGCCTAAACTTATAGGAAGCATATGAAGTATTACATGCAGCCACAGGCAAGGTATGGTACAGGTTGTATTTTGTTTTATTAATTACTGCACACATTAACTCTGTACCATTGGATCAGGCTACAGAAACATGCAGTTTCCAGAAGCCTGTGTCCACTATATTCAACATTGTTATATCCTCCAAATACAGTACTTAATCAAAGAACTTAAATGAGTAAACTACCGCACCTGTATGCATGGAGATATAAAAGTTCATTGTATGCATTGTCAATCATTATTCTTAATACAATGTCGATGCTCAATTAAGGATTACAGATTCACACTGTGACCAAGTATGTATGCCTCCATATTTGCTATTCTAACTGGTATATGCATTTGATTATCATCCATTTGGCAGGTAACACTTTTCTCTGAGAAACTCAGAAGAGCAATATTGCTTTTCTTGAAGACCTGTTATTTAAAATTAGCAAATGCTGTAGAACAGAGATTGGCCATACTTTGTTTTAATACAATCAACAATAATTTTGCTTTCCTGTTTATCCTGCATGTTTGGGAGATCTGAATAAGAATTCCAACCAGATGGATCTCATCATGCCTTTGCTTTAAGTTACAGACCTTTAATTTATTATTATTATTATTACACCATTATTTATATAGCGCATAATCCACAAGTTCTATGCGCTTTACAATTTACCACTTGATTCAATAACTATTTTACTATCATCATCAATTCATCATTGACCTGAAAGGAGAGAATATAATCAACAGGAAATCAACTCAAACTTTTGGACTGATCTGCATAATATGAAGGCTATGTGAGCCTAACCTTTAATCAACCCCCAGGGCAGGATTTGCTAACTATACCCTATCCCCGAAGCTACTGGTAGCCCATCCCATAATCACATGACAGTAACTACAATCAAACATGCACAAAGACATGATATAATTTGTCTGAAATTTATCTACCTACCCATGACTTGCAGCATGCATCTGTGACTAACCAGAAGAACTTACTGAATGGAATATCACATCTATGATACTGGAAGTAAGCTGGGATGGTTTACCTGACTGACTTATGACCCTACACTAAATCTACCAACACCCACTCTCAATCATGAAAGAGGTAACTCAAATTGGGAGGCTGGATCATGTTGATGACTGTGACACATTGAGTGCCCTGCACTTCCCAATACAACTCTCAGATATGAGGTTTCATTCCCTTAATTTCAGGGTTAATTACTGCTCATTATTCTGAACAAGTCATAAACTGAATCATGGAAGGCATTAAGTGCAACATTACCCTCAAGACCAGTAGGTAGCAGGTTGAGAGCTCTCACAGCAGCAGAATCCAGCTTCATATACTGGCTAAGGTCAAACGTCTTCAATTTGAACTGACCAAAGTTACTTTCATCACCCAAGAGCTGTTAATTGAAGCAAAGATATGTAAACTAAATCACATTTCAATTATTTCTTATCAGTGACAAAGCATTCTACTGCTCAGCATGCATGCACATTTATAACAGAACTTTCTACTTATTTCCAAAACTGCACGGTAATGACACTTGATCATCTTAGCATTTCCAGAGGACATCACCTTGAATCTGCTTTAAGAAATTGGGAAGGAGAAATGAGAAATGTCAGGTGGAATCTTTTTTTCTTGTGTGTGAACTAATGTGATTTCATCTTTCCACTGAACTTTCAAATGGACGAAATGAACACCCTGATGTTAAATACACACCACATTAAAACCCTACAGAAAGATCTGTAATAACACACAATGACCCCACTGTGCCCAGCTTGGAGTACTGTATTGTGTTAACAATTGTTTAGGCAGATGGACTTCATAATCAACTTATTTAATATTAGACATTGGCAATCGAAAGCTAAACTCATTTAAGCATGATGTAAGTTTGTTAGCTTTTGCAACTCCATCAGAATTCAGTCATAAGATATCTGGAATATTATTAGGCTGCATCTTCTGGATGTATCATGAGCAGATCAAGTGGTCAGTAAATTTCATAAAAATTAAGCTCCAATTAGGATTTTGAAGTTCATCAAGGCAAGAACAGTGTCTTTGAATTAATTAGTTAGTTTCAAATCAAATGTATACTACCTATTCAAAATCAACAAGTAAAAGCACTTAGCCGAGGAATATATGCCTTACACAAGGGATGTAACTACTTCTAAGAAACTTTGCAAAACAGTATCAGAAGGTTATTGTCCTTGACCGGAATCAATTTGGAGAGTCCAAACACTGTATTATTCAGCTTAAGGCACTAGAGATTGGTGTGAACCTATTGAGAGAATGAATACATGAGACCAATGAAATAGATTCAGCTGCTTGTAACAAACCTCTAGATATTTCACCACTGCTGCTAGAGAGGATACGGCATGGGTTAGTTCCATCTCAGCTGCAGAAAGAGAGATGCAAAACACAATGTGTAAAAATGTTCATTTTTAACATGCACACAGTGTGAATATTTCAAATCTCACTGTGATAACTGCTCTACTGGGTAGTTTATTCCCAGTTGGGATATGGTAAGTCATTGTAATGGTAGGTCCCTTGCCCCACCTTCTGTATCTGGGCTATAACATTACCAAATATTGGAGATTACAATTGATCAAACTACATCTGGGGAAAAGTGGTTGATAAGAAAATGAGAGTTGATGAGAAAATTTGAGCAAAACTTGGACCAATAGTAGCTTATTAGAAATACCAAACAGTTGATCAGACCCTTAAGAATTTCAAGAATTCAGGTGAAAAGTGGCATTAATTTTGAGGCTGCTATTGTAGCAGCTTTGATGATATGGTGTCACTCATATCTTAACTACTTCATTTATTGAGGCTGGGCATGTTAGGTTCAAAGAGTGCTTTAGATCTAATATTTTTACCTCAGTCTGCATGTGTAACACAAACCTATTACCTACAAACTAGGTTAGTGTTGAGAGCTACACTGAATTATTCCATAGCTGCATGACCACACAAACTTGCAGTGAAGGAGACACCTACTGAAGATTGAATTCTATTCCGTTGTTCCCTTTTGTTAATGTGAGATGAAATTTTTATTGCGTAACAAATTCTCGATCTGGTATTCTGGTTTGGTCAATGAGATGAGAGATAAGAATGACCTACAGCATGGAAAACAATAGATGACTGGCACATTTATATTAAACATATTACTACATGGTATGGATCATAAAGTATGATAATTTGAAGTCTGCAGGCTCACCAAAAGATGCAGAATTAACAGCATCATCATTCTTTGCTTTCAAAAGCCTGTTCAGATCTTGAGAGATGTCTTTGTTGGAGTAATCTCCCCTTTTCCTCTCAGTTACTAAAAGGCCTCCTCTCTCAATTATTAGTCTTAGCTTGGTAGCTTCTGGATTTGTAGTATCTCCTGAGGGCAGCAGACATTCCCGTGGGCCAAGTTGAATGGTTAATGCCTGAATGAAAGATTATACTTTTCTTTTTAGATAATCTATAACTCCACAACATGGAGTTATTTTTATGTGCAAATAATGCTGTTCATATACAGTAGTGTGGCTTGTATAGGATAGTTGTATGGTAGTCGGTTCTGGAAGATCAACAATTACAAAAGGATGTATAAAGTTCAGTTTCCTACATAGAACTCTGCTTACCTCAAGATTAGAAAATTGATCGTTATCTACAAATTCACACACGCCTAACTCCCTAAGAGTTGGATCACAAAAGCCAACACCAACCAGCCTCTGGCCACCATCATTGACATATTTGACAGCTATTACACTGGCAGAAGTTGACATGTCATTGTGGCCAAAGAGGATTTCCTCAAACTGTGTGAGATTACCAGGTGAAGCCTGCAGAGGAAAAACACAAAGCATCAGAGGATATACAGAGTGAGAGAATCAACCTCCATCATTATACAGTGAAGAGAGTGCTACCAAGTTAGCACATATCAATTCCTTAGCGCTCTTCCTTGTGCAGCGGCGGAAAGTCACAACAGTTACTACCCACACCCCTCGTTGACTTACTGTTAGGCCATGTTTTTCTTCACTGATAACAGTTCTTTCCTCATTTCATAACACTTTGTCTAAAACATCTTTAGAAAGGTGGACTAAATCTCTTCATATCTCTGTTGTTTCCTAGTTTCTATTTAGCATGGCACGATCGGACTTTGGGGGTTAAAAAATGTAAAAATACGTAACTTTTGAAAACCAAAAGTCACACGTAAAACACACATGGCAACAT
The DNA here is from genome assembly GCF_037975245.1 of Apostichopus japonicus. Taxonomy (NCBI): domain Eukaryota; kingdom Metazoa; phylum Echinodermata; class Holothuroidea; order Aspidochirotida; family Stichopodidae; genus Apostichopus; species Apostichopus japonicus. The sequence continues at coordinate 7,638,151 of NC_092581.1, forward strand.
GTAGCGTCGTGTGGCTTTTGAAACTCCCATTTTTGAAAGTTCAATTGTGTCACTATAACACTGGCCCTCCTCTTTGTCTAAATTGAATATGCATTACAAATGAGTGACAGATTCTGTACATATAAAAATTATTGTGATTGGTTCAAGTTTTCAATCGGACCTAGGGGTAACAAATGAGAGTCTTCGTTAGAAAATATCGACCTTCTAGCCCAACCTCGAGAGACGCTATTGTAGACGCCCGCGTGGTAGCGCCTAGTATAGGGGACTGTAACTACGCACTGTTTAATCGTTTATGTGTAATTGTATTAAAATTTGTTATTGTACTATTAAGAACTCAAAATTAGTTTAAAAACACATTTATTGGTAGTTTTTTTTCACCCAAATTCCCATATATATTGAGAATGCAATAGTTTGCGTCACAGCAATATAAAAAAAACCCGCAACAGAATGGATCAGTCCAATCTTCCTGACCGCGTTGATCCACAGCGCTCACGTATGGGAGCGATGAGTCACACTTAATCCTTCAAAGAGCTTATATTGCAGTACTTTTTAGTGTCGTTTTGGGGGTGAAGGAATTGATATGAATAGAATGCATTTGCTAAGCTTACAGTCTGGTATTCAATTGGTTAACTTCTAAGCCTGTGAGCATTCTGTAATGTTGGAAATGAGATACTTTCTAATTTTGGTGGCATTTTGTTAATTAATGTTTGTTTACCTCTACAACTAAATATTGTAAGTAACAAATGCTATAGCATAAGATTACTCCTTAAATGAGTCAACAACTGAACATTCTTAAGTGTTGCAATCAGCAATTGTCTTTTACACAGTATTAAATAAGAAACTAGCTTCCAAAACATCTTGTGATTTCAAAACATGATCAACCAGCTTACTGAGCATCATGTTTTTCTGATTGTAGCTCATACCTGTAGCTGTTCAAACCATTTTGGGATAATTGCTCTTGCTGCCTGCAAATGATTAATGGCATCCCTCCTTGAACTTTGAAAAACAATAGACACAAACAATGACAGCCTTGATTCATTGGTAGTATGTTTCAATAAGTACTTCAAAGGGGACAAAATATGGTGCATTTACATTGAGATATTTCCATCTTGTGGGACTTAGACATTAATGTACCTTATAGGCAAGCACCCACTCATTTCTTCCAGCAGATCGGTTCTGGTAAACCTCAACTCTGTACTTTCTGATGAGGAGTAAATCCTTAACTAAGGATTCAAAGTTCATCTTACTGAGAGATACTGACTCTACTTTATTGGCTCCTGAAAGATCAAAACAAGTTACCCATGATCAAACAAGATATAATAGTCTCCCATACGCCACACTTTCCAATTCCAATTTAATACCTATAGATTTTGTAATACAAAAGCTAGAACTTTACTGAAACACATAGTTGCTTTGAAAATGCTAAACCACATTTTGCATGCTGTTATAAACAGCTATAAACCAATGCTTATCATTACAGCTTAAATCAGCTATTGCATTTTTGACAGGTTCCCTACAATCACAGTATTATGAGGTACTGAATTTCCACAAGCATATAGCACTCTGCAAAGAATGAGCAAGTGTTTTTGTTCAAATGCCAACATGTACACATGCTTTTTGTAAACAGAATGGCAGCCTATAAGATTTCTAAAGTATGACTAAAGTATGACTTAAGTAAAACTAAAGTATGACCTATGTACATGCTGTATGTACAGTGAAATGTGTCTTGGTGATTATTATGGCAGAGAATCAAGAATCATTAATACTGTACATACAATGCTAGTCATGCAGTGAATTCAGATGTTAGTTGTTCTAGTAACTAACTACAGTAGTGTTCTGTGTATGCACTTCTCAAGGCACAATTTGTTCTGACACATGTAGATATATATTTCAAGCAGTTTGGGTCTCAGTGGTAGGCCAAGCATGTACAATATATACTAGTGCATGCCATTTTAAATTCTTATTTCAAAAGTTACAATACCAGGCAGTATTGTTTGCAAAATAACCGTGTGTCCATGTTCATTTTTGGTTTATCATGTTAAAAATGTTTTAAGACTTTGATCTTTTGTGACTTTACATGACCTTTGACTTCGCAGAAAACAATAGGGATCTTGTAATCAATAATGCAAACCTACATACAGGTACCAAGCATCAAATTCAACCAAGCTGTCCTTGAGTTTTCATATCTACAGGGTATTCAGACTTTGACCTCGGTTGGCCTCAAACGACCTGTGACCTCTGCAGAAAGCAACGTATCTTGCACTCTATAGGTGTATCCACAAATCAGATATGAAGATCATCCAAGCTTTACTTTTTGCATTATCTTGTTTACAAGGGACTCACACTTTGACTTATGTTGACCTCAAATGACCCCCACAGAAACATTAGGGATCTTGTACTCAATTAGGTACATCCACATACCAAGTATGAACTTCTTGCAAGGTTCAAGTTTGGAGCTCTTTGTGCTCTCTAAGATGGGCCACATGTTAGGCACAAGGTAACCAAAGATTTGCTTTTGGAGTTAACATGTTTAGAGAATTTGCTCTCAAATGACACTAGGGTTCTTTTACTCAATAAGGGACATCCACACACACATATGCAGTTAAACCAGTGTGTAAATTCTGAAAAGTATTTGAAAGTTTTCAGACTTTGACCTCTGGTGATCTTAAATGACCTATGACCTCAATAGGGTTCTTCAACTCACTAAGCTGCGTCTATTCTTTATCATAAAATGAACATCTGTATGTACATACTCAGTCACAGTGTTTACATTTCAGACTTCAACCACTACATGGCAAGCTCAAATGACCTTTTAACCTCTTTTTACATAAACATGAGGTTCTTATACTAAGTAAGGTGGTTCCACGTGCCAAGTAAAATGTTCATCTGTGTTTTTATTGTTTTAGGTTAACAGACTTTCCCTCTGTTGACTTCAATGATCTTGCCTTCCTCACTCAACAATAAGTTTGTGTGTTAAATAAGATGAAACTCATATATATACTAAGAATGCAGTTCATCCACTATTACAGTTATTGTCCTTAAAAGCTATGGCATCACAAATAAATGGTGTAACAAATATTAATGTTATTGAGTGAAAACCTTCAAGATAAACCAATTCTAGTTCCTTTAAAGTTCCTTGATCATCATGTAGTATAAGTCAGCTATGCTAATTAACCCATTCATTGATATCAGTTCACTTCAAGAACATGGATTATGAGGTCTAGAACTAATGACTGATAATTTACCTGAACCAAGGTACTTGATAACCCCTGTTGTTTTGAAAACTTCCTTAGCAGCAAAGGTAGCATCAGATCCATGAACAGTGTAGTATTCCTGTGAGTGTAAAATAAAACAAAATGCAAGTCACAATAAACTGGTTACAAATTATGTTGAATACCAATGGATTTATTAATCCTATTCTTTGCACATGATAAATGTGATCCATTAAATAATTTTTAACCATGTCTGCTTGAATGAACCATAATATTATTGCTTTCATACTACTGTAACCAAGGCTAATGTCCCTTTAAAAAAAAAAAAGTTTTCCAAGACTTGTCCACGACCAAGGGAACTAAAAGATTTCTTTTCTGTCTAGAAACAATCTGCTAGAACAAAAATGGATCAAAAGCAACGGTTATTCAATAGACTGGGTCCATATCAATTGCTTGATGGCTTCTTTTGGTTGCAACATGCAGAGACAATGGAAACTGGCTAAAGGAAAGGGGGGGGGAGGGGCAGCGGAACAAGTGAATTTTGACTTGAAGGAGCCAACAATGATCTTCCTGACAAACACAGAGACTCTTCGCATTCTGTAAAACACATTGCAGTATTTCAATGTTTTAATCAAAACGATACATTTGAAGAAACATTTTAGTTTTTGAAACTCCCAAGAATGAACTCTTTTTACAATGGCCTCCTTTATCCCCATTCCCAGTGACCTATCAAGTATTTCAGACTGTTGGTATTGTGAAATGTTGCTTTTGCAGTCCTGAATAATACTTGAAATATCAACCCTACTGTCTTTTTCACGACTTTTACCCAGCAATAAATTTGAAGATGAAAAAATACAAAAGTTAAGGATGAGCATGGAAATTAAAGTCAACCTGCTTTGTGACTCCTTGCCTCATCCTTCATGAGAACATTTAATGTTACACTGGAAATGATCTTCGGTTTAGCATTGATAACAATTGAGTTCTGGTACTTAATCTTCACACTTAGACTGCAGTGTTTATCAGTTTTCAAACTTTGACCTGTGGTAACCTCAAATGACATTTGCCCTTCAAAAAAAAATATAGGTTTTGTGCATTCACATACCACATTAAGTTCATAAAAGCTTTGCTTTTGGAACTATATTGTGTTCACAAAGTTCTCATATTTTACATTTGTGGGCCTGATATGACCTTTGACCTATATGAAGACGAACAGGTTTTTGAACTCCTTAACATTAATAGGTAACATACCTAATGTATCAAGCTTTGCTGAAGTTATCCATTTTTCAAGGTTTTCAGATTGCTTGAAAAATTGCTATTTGTATTTATACATCTAGATCTGTGAAGCTGAATCAATTCTTTGTGAATCACCGAAAATATCTCACTTACTGTTCGATCAAAGACTCTAAATGTTGTCTCTGGTTTCTGGGAACAATAGAGAGAGATGGAAAACTGTTAAAATCAACTTGCATTTATACTTGATTTATAACTTGATATAATTAAGTCGGTTCCAAATCATAGCACATCTTGTGAAATATATGATATCGTATAAGTTTACATTCTTAACTCTTATATATATTGTCACATATCAATTTGTTTCGTTGAGGCAGTGAATGTTAGAGACCCAAAGCAAAGCAAAATCTTGTACAATGGAAAATAGTACAGATGCTTGTTGGCTGGCTGTCATGTACATGTAGCAGTATTACTATAGAGTGTATTCATTTCCATGTTCCTACAACTGTCTTTAATGAATGCATGAACTTAAACTTAAGTGCAGGAAAGTTTAGACTAATTCTTAATACCAACCCTATGTTTTTTTGGCAATTGCCATTTTGGAGATGCTGTGTGCTGTGACTACATCTTATGGCTGTATGACTGTGTGCGATGTATGAGCAGTTGTATGCATGATATATCACACACCCAATCAGGTTCTTGAATTTGTAAACAAAATCAGCACCTTTCCAGTGAGGGCAATAGGCTATATATGGCATAAATAATGTGCTTCAGTGGTTGTCATGATCACCCAATTTTCCCTCTGCCCAAGTTCTTCATACCAAACTGTGCCAAATGAGCACAGCTTTAATAGTAATACATATATCATATATGTGGCAAATAAAATAGTCACGATGCTCACAAGTAACACATACATTTGGTTTAAAGAGCTTTGTGGTATTAAATGTAAATGAATACTCATTAATATCTCATGAAAACTGACAACAGCATGGAGATTATAAGAATCTTACCTCAGGCATACATCTCAAAAATGTTAAGAAACCATTTTCCTGTCCACTATCTGCAATTAAATATAAACAGACCAAGTGTTTTAATTTTTCTCTACATCCCTGGTATTCAAAGTGAGAGTTTTGACCCTTTTTAGGGCTGCCAAAACTAATAACAAGTACAGTATATATACAACACCACTTTGCAATTAAGAACCCTATATCATATCAAAACTTCTTAAAGGGGAGGGGATACCTCCTCACAATAGGCACTTCCCCAGGCCACACCAACCACTGTAGCATCACCAAGATAATGAAAGTGGAAATTTCAGTGAGGTCACAAAGCCAAAAAAATTTAAACACCATCGGTCTAGACTCTAGAGAGTCAATTTGAAGTTGATTTGTCAAACCAATTTGTTTTGTTATATAAGTAAATTAACAAAGGAAAACTGACAGGGAATTATGAGAAAAATCTTACAAACAGCAAAGAAATGAATGGTTAGAACTCAGAATGGTATTCAAACCAGTTTTGGTATACAATCCCTGTGCCCTACTTAATGAGTTGGCTACCCGCCATTTCTTTGTGGGATTTTCAGTCAGAGACATTCACTTTTTTATAAAAAAAAGATTACAAGTTATAGGTGCTGACCACAGGTGAGCAAAAATCGAAGGCTATTACTCGCTATATATAAAGGCCATTTCCATGGCTAACTTCATTATTGAAATCCGCCACTGTAAATTGTCAGACTTTAACTGCACAGCTGTGTACGTAAACTAGGAACATCTGTAGAGTATGTAATGCCGATATTTTATTGTGCATGTGCACTACAATAATTTTTAATGGAAATGGTTAGTTGACTAAACTAATCCCCTTCCCTGGCCCATTCCCTGGTTACCAATGTTACTCATATACCACTTGCCTATTATTTTCCATTGGAATTTGTCCAATTCTCCTCTTTCTTCTTCTTCTTATCTCCCAATTTTTTTAGAAGGAAAATTGTTAATCACCCGAGGTCTATTTTTGTAAACGACAGGTTGGTACATTTTGCTACAGTATAAGCCGGCCCATGGCAAGGAATATTTGTCATATAGACCTACACTGAATGATTGAAACTTAACTTTAGATTACAGTTCGTATAACAGCAACACTTGGGGGAAGGGGCTCAATCTTGGCTTGGCTAAGCAAACGGTAGGCCTTTCAGCCTATCCTAAGCCTATCCTAGTGACACTGACAGGCATCAAGTATGTTAGCATAGTGTAAGGTGACCAGACGTCCCCGATTTTCGGTGACAGTCCCCGATTACGGTGTGCTGTCCCCGATGAACAAGTGTCCCCGAAAATGTCCCCGATTCGTCAAAATGTTCAGGAATTTCGAAAATATCCCACATTATTAGTAAACTAATTGTAAAAACAAAATTCCGGGGAGTTATGCATCAGTAGAAAGGGTGTTTACTCTCATGAATGACTTATGGAACTCAGGGAAATCTCAGCTGAAGGTTGAAACTGTGAAAGCCATGCTGCAAGTCAGAACCCATTTCAGTATGTCTAGTGTGGAATTCAGCAATAAGCTCAGTAGCACCAATGAAGTATTGAAGAAAATACAATCTTCAGAGAAATACACTAAGACCAATTGATCACGAATTTATGACACAAGCAACTCACAAGCTCTCAAAGAACCACGTTAAGTAAGTGAATTTCATCTAAGAAAAAGCTATTTTTGAAAATAAAACTGATTTAAAAAGTGTTCTAAGTATCACCAGTTTACATCCAAGCACCTGAGGCACTTGAAACTTTTCCAAAACACCCCCTCCCCTAGACCCCTCCCCATATCAGTCACGCAATAAATGTCCCTGATTCCAGTCAGGAAAATATGGTCACCTACAGTGATATAAACTGATTAGTTTCTAGTGATTAGTTCTTGAAGTCGTTGGAGTTGCTGTGGGAAATCATTAACAATATGATAATAATAGATATATTATTTTATAAATGCTTTTGAGAAGGACACATCCCCTAGTAACAGGATATTATTTGCTGGAGTTGCATGGGGCAAGTCTTATACTTCATAAACATGTCTGAGAACAAATCTTCCTTTGGCCTACAGTACAGGATATGTTTTGCTGGTGAGCCTCTACAGGGTAATCCTTATTAGATATATTACTTCGTAAACGCTTTTAACAATGACACATCATCCTAACAGGATATACCTTTTGCTGTGGGGAAAATCATTAATATTCTTTAGCTTTTTAGCTTTTTTGGCACTGAAGTGGCAGTGGAGATCGAAGTAACCAATGTAATTTTTAAAGCAACTTTACTACGACTCCACCCAAAAAGGAGGCCTTCTGAAAGGAATTCTATAAATGTACCAAATTGGCTTGCTTTACTATACTAGTTTTATAAAATGGAATAAAAGGATATAACAACTGAGACATTACAACTGAGAAACGCGGGTGAGACCGGACAACCGAGTGTCTTGCCTATGCCCTACACCCAGTATCAATCATGTATGTACAATTAGCTCTCCTAGCATAGGCCTACAAAGTACAAGGCTACAGTTACTAATCTTAGTTGTAACTTTTATTTTTAATGTTACCCAATGTGAGCTGCTGATTCGGCTGTAATGCCATTTTAAAACAACTGGAAAACTTGGTATTTTCATCAACTAGTGCTGATACTGGCAAAACAATCGTAGTCACGGTGCTTTCGGGAACGTTCCAATTACTTGTAAATAAGTGTGGCTGTGACTAAGTACAGGTATGTCTGAGAAATTATGAACCGCGGTTCCTGCTGCACACCCTGGAGCTGCATGCGCTGTGTATGGCAGACCTAATTTCTACGTAGTATCTTACTTCATATCATTCATTAATCGCATCAGAAAATCATTCAGAAATTTAAGGTTTCTCATATTGTCGAAAGAAAGCATGCTTAGTTGATATTATAATGATTTTCTTAGTTCATGGATGATTTGCCGAAAAATTTGCTGATGTCGCTTAACTGGTTCTTCAATAGTTCACATCTTTCATGTTTACTACAAAACGCGCGAAAATTTCATCAGGGGTCATCAGGGGTCATCATTTGCGACCACCAAAATAGTGGATAAAAGCAATACGGAAGCTTCGTATGGACTTTGATATAATGAAAATCTGAATTGTGTTTCTTTCTACAGAAAGGTGAAGACTCTATAAAAAGGACTATGTTATTATTCCAGAGTCCGTTGAAAACACTTTGTATTTATTTCAGTCACGTTTATGGACAATTAGGATGATTTTCGAGGTTAAAACTCGGCTCCACCTCAGGATAGCAGGTCAGTAACGCGATTGAGTGTAGAACTTTATAGTTTCGATTTTTGACCAAATTTAATTCATTTTTACAAAAATTTCGATAACTTATGACTCTATTATACCGGTTTATTTATTGCAGATTATGTTAAGTACCCTTTGTATTAATTTCAGCCACATTATTGGACAATTAGGGTGTTTTTCGGGGTTAAAACCCAGCTCCTCCTCAGGGTAGCTCACTAACGCGATTGATTGTGGATTTGTTTTTAATTCGATTTTTGACTAAATTTACACTTTTTTACAAAAAAATTGCGATAACGTTTTACAATAATGGACCTATTTTTTTATATTTTAGATTATGTTAAGTACCCAATGCATTAATTTCAGCTACATTTATGGACAATTAGGGTGTTTCTCGGGGTTAAAACTCAGCTCCACCTCAGGGTAGCTCACTCACGCAATTGATTGTGGAGTAGTTAAAAAATCGATTTTGACCAAATTAATACTTTTTTCAAACAATTACGACAACGTATGACTGTAATGGACCTGTTTTTTTTTTATTGTAGATTGTGTTAAATACCCAGTGTAATAATTTGAGCAACATGTATGGACAATTATAGGGTGTTTCCCGAGATTAAAACTCAGCCCCACCTCAGGGTAGCTCACTAACGCGATTGATTCGATTTTTGACCAAATTTAATACTTTATTACAAAAAATTGCGATAACGTATGAGAATAGATGACCTATTTTTGTTTATTGTAGATTATGTTAAGTACCCAATGTATTAATTTCAGACACAATGTATGGACAATTCGGATGTTTTGGGGGTTAAAACCCAGCTCCACCTCAAGGTAGCTCACTAACGCGATTGATTGTGGATTTGTTTTAAATTCGATTTTTGACTAAATTTACTACTTTTTTACAAAAAAAAATTGCGATAACGTTTGACAATAATGGTCCTATTTTTTATATTGTAGATTGTGTTAAGTACCCAATGCATTAATTTCAGCTACATTTATGGACAATTAGGGTGTTTCTCGGGGTTAAAACTCAGCTCCACCTCAGGGTAGCTCACTCACGCAATTGGAGATATGTGGATCCATAGACATCTTCATTGAGTGATCAGTTAAGTTAGCAATAATGAGTACTCATTAGCTGTCATACAGCTTCACTTCTGATTTCGGCATCCAATGGTTTAAACTGTCACCCAATCCTTTGGTAGATGAATTATCTGTACAAACTCACCTGGTTCGATGTCAAAACCCGATGATTCCACCAACATATGGGAACTGAGCCTTTACAAGAGATTGGTATCTGTCAAACAATTCTGCCTCTCAAGAATCTGTAACTCCTGATTGGATAGATGCAATGATGGTCCACAATAGCACCCATAGATGACTGCGGTTTGAAGATAGCTCATCTGGCTGACATGTGAGGTCAATGACGGGTAGGCCTGGGAATCTTTGGTTTCCTTGGGACCAGATAAAACTTTACTTTGATTCTCCTCAAATGATCCATGAACAGTTTTGCAAGACGATATAGTGCTAGACAAAACGTGATGTTTTCAGCTCTATATCCTTAGTCACACATTTACCACAGAGCATTGCCCTTCCAAAGATTTGGTGCACACTACTATGCAGTCGCTGCTTCAACATTAGCAATCTGTATTTGTTGTGCAAGTCCAATAAGTTGCGAAACATATATAGGTCAGATTTTCTTAAAGAATTCTTTTCATGAAATCGATCATACAGACAATGGAACTCATTACATCATGTGACAGGGTGCTGGTCATCTTCTGGTTGAAGGATGCAGACATTATTGTGTAACCAGGGCATTTCCACCACTAACTCCTTTCTTGTGGCCAATTTCAGATTGGCCTCTGTTACCTCAGCTAACCGTCCATCATAGGGATTGAACATCTTCGGGAATCTCTTCTTTACATGATTTGCTACCATATGGGCCATATCAACCAAGACAATGTTAGACATATATGTTAGACTTGCAAGAAGGTCCACATAATCTCTTGGACTCTCAGCCCTGACAAGAAATTTGATTGCATAAACACTGCCATGTGGACATACAAGAGATGCCCAACCTCAAGTTTATGAACTTGTTTTCATCTGATGAAATTGCATTCTGTATGTGTCTCATGATGTCTGCTTTGGCCATTTTAGATAAGCAGTTATACCGAGACCCTGTCCAAGTTCTCTGACTGTTCTGGTTGTACTATTACAGAGTATTTCTATTAGACGTTCTTCCGGCATGTCATGTACCTCTTCTTCCAATTACCTATTGACCTTGAAACATTTATGTGCTCTGTATTGATAACACAGATCCTCTCGAATGTGGGGCTATTTATGGTGCCCAGTTTTGGTATCCAGGAATGACAGGAAATGGATTTTAGGATGGGTGGTGAGGTGGCTATTGCAGAGAAACGATTTCCAAACAGAAATTTATTATGCATATAATCAATTGGCTAGAATGTCACACTTTATAAAATATCCCAGGACGACAATTCTAGAAGGATGGTCAGCCAGTATGCGTGTGCTTCAGACTACGATGGATCATAGTTTTGCCAGTTTTAAACCGCGTCGGCCTAAGGTGTATACAGCTTTTCACAACTAGAACTGGGCAGTTTAACAAACGTATCCAATCGTGGGAGGGAAATGATTTTGCATAAGACATAAGAAAACAGCACCGTTCGTTCACAGAAATCTGGAGGATTGAAGGATATTTAAGGCATTTTAGAAAATCTTAATGAATTCCGCAGTGAGAGCTGGCAGATGGGTTGGGGAGGGAAGCAGGTCACTTCGCCCAACAACCATTTCGCCCAACTGCCATTTCGCCCAACCAGCCTGGTCATTTCGCCCAGCCTTTTTTTTTAACTACTATTCAGTCAGAATAATATTACTTTTTCTATTTCACTAGTTCAATTTGATTTAGTTTGGGTTATGTTACTGCGTGGTAGGTAAATAAAGTGAGGTCCGGTGGTCATGGTGGCAAAAGTTGAATGTGCTGTGATAGCCCAAGCAATCAGCTATCATATGGTGGATAGGACATGTCAGTTGAAAACTGTTCATGCTCTAGCAGCTTTGGAAAGTGTGTAAGTCAATAGGAGCAAATAATTGTGTTGCGACACCTGTTACATTATTTCAGAGCGATCCTAACATGTACGGCGCGCCTAGTATGCCATAAGTCCCGAAATCGACATATGTCGAATTAAATTGACATATGTCGATTTCTCGTGCTCTCATTGGACTACCAGTGTCAGATGTTGTTTTCTCGTGCTGTTATTAGATTCAACCGGGAAGCCATGGCAGTGATACTTGAGAAAATATGCCAGGTCTAATTCACGTGGGTATACTGGACCCTACCGCTAAAATCAGAGCAGTGTTGACGCACTCTGTTATTTATCATCTCGCAAATTGTCTTTTTGGCTTATATTTTATTTCTCGTTAGCAAAAAGAAATTTTAACAGACGCCCTGTCTTTGTCAGTGGCTCTTACTTTCATATGATTTGGGGAATTTCTTGGAATATATAATTTTGAAACACGAATTTTGGTTGTTGAAGGTTTTGATTTGGCAATAATACATTTTTTGTGTAATATATTTGTGATTTCGCGTTCATTATTTCGCTTTGATCTGCTAGAGAGTTGATTTCGCGAATCACTTGATTTTTTAAAGGTAAATTTGATTTCGTGTTTTGTGTTTGGAAACCCCCCATAGACACATTTGAAATCTTAGGCACAACACTGCAGAACGAATGAGAATGAGCTGCAAAATTTCATGGATTTCCAACGACGTTCGACTCTTGCATCATTTCGTAACTCGTTTCCTTTTAAATGATAAGGAAACGTCATGTCACTTATATACTGTACGAAGCCGGTATCATTCTGCTTTATATCAATGTTTACCAAATTTCTGTATATCTATAATAAATTGACATGTTTAATTCTTTGTCTCATTATTATAGTGATATATATTTAATGCTGCAGACATTCCTTTCATCAAAATACATCTATAACGATATAAAATTTATCGCTAAAATAGTTATATGCGGTGCAATACATATGACTTAATTTTATAATAAATATTAACCCTGAATGTTGTGTCGACCAGTAATCAAGTGAGGTGAAGTTACAAATATATGGTTTTATGTCTTCATCTACATTTAACATTACTAACATTTCCTGCAAAACAATTGAAAATGTTCATAAATGTTTAAGTTAAACAAATTTATGATAATAAAACTACTATATAAACTTCATTTCTAGCAAAGATGATTCGAGACAAATTTCATAACTACAGTGGCGTATCAAGGATTTCAAGGTCCCAGGCTTAAAAGTGAGAGCTTGGTTCCTTCGTTCTCAATTCATCTAAACCGGCATGTAACACAAAGCCATAAATGTAAAAAAAAAACGCAAAGCACTGTCTGGATAACTTACTTGACTGGCAAGAACTAACCCATGGGGCCCTGGACATTGGGGACCCTGGTTCAATGAACACCTATATTGCTGAGCCTCTGTTATCGTATTCGTTCTTTCTACCATTCTTGGTTTTCTGGGAAACGTAACAGACATCTTGACCCATACACACGCGTACTGTTTTTTATCCGTTTCCCAGATACAATGGGTGACCCCCTGAGGATCGTTACACAGGAGCATAAATGTTTACTTTGGTAACCATTGCTACGGCAACTGAGCTAGCCATGATATGCTGCAGTGACCAACGAACTACAGTAGTTAACCACGTTACTAATTGAAACGATGAGATAACAAGGACCTCGTTAGGCAATCTGAGCTTGTGAAAGCGAGCGATCAAACGTGGACGCGAAAGACTGATTTAACAACGGTTCAAACAACGGTTGATCCAATGTGACCAACGCTTAAATTTCAAATTTTATATCAAGATTGTGTTCAATAATATGAGTAGCATATAATGGATAACCTTGTGTAGGCATTTTACATGTCAGAATCACTGATGACTTCAATTCTCAATTGTAAGCATTGATTAAATAGTTTATTTCCAATGAGAACCAATTATCGTTTGAGAAACAATGTGATATAAATAACCAGCTGTTTCACACAGAGATTACCATAACTACTGTAAACCTTAAAGTTTTGTACAAAACTTAAAGATTTACAGTTCTAACAGTGTTCTCTGTGTGTATCGTGTGTGCCAATAACTCACATATATGCAATACTAAAAGCGAACCAAGGAAGTGACTTCAAAACCCACATGGTTGATGATAAAACGAGTATAATTAACAACTCTTGAGTACAAGCTGAATCAATGGGTTATCAAATAGTGAAAAATAGATGATAGATATACACTAGAAGTTTAGATAGTTGAGTCGTGTTGTTGATAAACCTAGTAAGCCGGATCTAAGTTTGATGGCATGGACCCTGTTGGAGTATTTGAAGTTGCCCCATCCCCGGCTTGCGTCAGCGATCTACTAAAACGATAGTCTCGTATAGCTAGTAAGGCAAGACCAAAGTACCCCTGGACAACGATGAAACCAAGGGTCTGTGGATAGAAAGGCGAATGAAAATAAAAGTATTCTCTGTATAATATGATTTATTACTATATGTAACGCTAACTTAATTTTAAGTCAGTGCTGAAACGGATCAGTAACGTGCGCAAGTGGAGGAGAGGGGGGGGGGGGGGTCCCCCACACTCGATCGTCAGTCGTGGGGAAATTGTTCAGTCGGTGGATGTTGCATACAGCCGGGGAAGAATATGGACAACTGTTACGGGTGTACCCCTACACCCTTTATTTTAATTTTACCAAAGGTATTTATTAGCAATACCTTGTGTTTAAAGCTACTTGTATAGACCTAAATTATAGCCCAAATATGCATCGGAAAGCACTCTTTGACGTCTAAAGTTGTATTTGTTTTCTGAGTAATAATCCCCCGCCCACTCCCACAAGCCCTTCATAGCAGGCGGCTTCAATGCCCCCTGGACAATACCCCTCCCTTAAATAAATCCAGCATTCTCCTTTGGCCCTCCCATACAGGTTCAGGCCCTACCTTAATCAGTCTGGGGAAATTTCGATATCATTTTAATGCTAAATTAAAACAAATATTGACGTTGCCCCCCCCCCCCCACATAGGAGTCGGCTTCAGTGAGCCGAGTGAAGCACCCTCTTGATCTTCATTCGCCTCTGGCCCTTCCGCAAAGTCAGACCCGTACCTTAATCGATGGGGGAAATTTTAATTTGGCCCCCACCATTGAAATCTAGAGCACGCCACTGTAGCGGATAGGAAAACTATTTGAGTGAATGAGAATGATATTGTTATAACTTTTACTTAAGGGTAAGAAAATCGCACTTTGTTTTCTAAACACTCCTGTCAACGTTATCCTGTTAAATAAGTAACAACAGTGTTATGTAACACTTACATCAAGCATCTACACACAGTAATATCACTCACGAAACTAAAAATTAAATTTAAAATTGTGGCAACTTATATGGACCTTTAGTTCAACTATGTTTTACTTATGATTTATGAAAGTTATTGTTTGACTTCACGACTTACCCCAGCTGACCCGGCAGCTTTTCTTCGACCTTTTGCAAGGACAAGGCTGGATGATATCAACATTAGCACAAACAAAATGAAATAAGCAAACACATCCTATGGAAGAAAGGAAATGAACAGTAAAGCTGGATATGGGATAGCCAAAGAAGAAAAAACAAAAAGCATCTTACACACTTGCTACGGATATATTTAAGAGTAAAAGAGGCCAAGAGTGTAATTACCTTACATTAACTCATGCGACGAAGACAATGTCAAGCTAACTTCTTTATTTTAATATTAAACCTCAGTATCCTGAGATAAAAGAAAGGCATCACTGCATGTAATGCAATTGCGTGCATAGGCACTCGGCACCAGCCGCAATCGATGAAAAATCCTCGGATGGTAAAGTACACGTCATTCAGTACTCGGACTGAGATGATTAAGCACTCGTATTTGTATTCGGTCAGGACGAGTTCAAGTACTGATATATGAAAGAACATTTAAACTGACGTTACAACAGGAAACCGTATAATAGTTTGATCCTTTTGACATTTCTTTGTATTACGTTATATTGTAATTATCCTCAGGCTTCTCTACTGCAGTAGTATCATTCACGCAGCCCAATGTATTACCAGGGAGCTGCTACTCTGACAAGATGAATCTTCCGGAGCTCTCTCCAGTTAGAGTAGCAGCTCCCTAGTATTACCACGCACGTACGCCTATACGTATGGGCTATACGAAGATGAAGGAGTGGTGTATGTTGTTAACGTACGGAGTACTAAGTAACATGATATAATTAACATTACTATATAATTCTAACAGTTTGAAACCTTTTGTACCCTGTTGCTTGACGTGTACACTTGACAAGAAGGAGGTAAACACTTCCCCCAACCACATCTCTAACTCCGATTTATATGCCGATGGTTATTCCAGATACAACGGATCATGTAATCTGGTAATTTTAGACTAGTTTGAAGATAAATTAACTTCACTCAATGTCTGCCATTCGTTTGTTCAGTTGGTGTTGAAGTCGAAGATTTCCACATACTATAGACAGAAAACGTTTGGTAAAGAAATAATTTGATTGCCTGTCACTCATGCTAATTTAAATAAACCAAGAAACATATGTGAAGTGCATATTTTGTTAAGTTTAAGTGTGACTCTACTCTCCCAATTCTTCGTACAGTTGGTACTGCCACTGAAGGGATGTATTCCACTCCTATTCGAAGGCTGGCTACATGTCAATGTATTTCAAATCTCCAAACTAAGGATCAAAGCAATTCGGTCAGTCCCCAACGAGCGAGTTAATGAGCTCAGAGAGCAGTTTTCTTGTAGCTTCGTCCCCAAAATTTGTTCAGAAGTATGAAATTTCGCGAAACTGCTTGAGACCTACCCGTCTGGTTTAAGGTTTGAGTAATGCAAAGAAAGGCGTCTCTAACCGACATGACGAGGAAAGGTGAATCTCACAACATTTAGTTTTCGTAAGAAAACACTAAAAGTTTCTATTTTGATCGTACTTTCTGATAAATCCCCATTGAATTTGGCGCCTTTTTTTCATGGCTCCAAAAAGTGCCGTTAAATTTGCCGTGAACTTGACTTTGTTACATTTGGCTAGATTAGACAATGCTCTTTACATTGATACTAAATTAATGCACTATTCTTGTCAATAATCAACGTATTTACTTACGGCAAAACACAGCGTTATGTAATACAGATGTTAGGACTTTGTATTGGCTCTGCGTGTACATGTAATGATGTACATTGCTTCAGTTCGTGACAAACGCCCATGTCAAACTACAGTGTACACAACTAATATTTCATAGTCATTATAATATTACTATAGCCCTGAAATATAGGAGCGGAAAATACTCATCTTCTTTCAACACATTATGCAAGCTCTGAAGATGAAGTGTAGTCTAGGAAAAAATTACCTCACACTGAGCACGGCAAAATACCACCTTTTGTCCATGGTAAACTGTGGTACAATACCACAATTTGACTGGGGTATTTTGGTCCTATATGGATGCGATTTACCACAGTTTTACCATAGTAACATACCACGATTTTACCATGGTTTTATCACTTTTCTATTTCTTCTTCACCATGGTTTTATCTCAAATTTACTGTGTACTATGGCATTACCATAGTTTTACCCTAATTAACCACAATTTCACCATATAGCTGTACCAAAGTTTTACCCTAATGGTTTTAACCAAATTGTACCACAGGTTTACCCTAAATTTACCAGAGTTGTATCCCAATTGCACAATAGTTTTCCCTACGTGTCTTAATTATAATCAGTACACCACAAATTACCTTAAAGTGGGCTAGTTGAAACATACAACAAAGAAACTAATACTGTATGTCATTGTCGTATTTATATTATAGCATACTATTTTATATGCACCAGATTTGCTCAATATGCTTCAGTCAAAACATGCATGACAACAAAATAAAAGTTAAACAGTTTTACAGTATATGGTATGTACAATTTTTGTCAAGTAAAATAAGTATGTACCATAATTATATTCTATAGAACAGCGCTACTGTGGCAAATTTACCATGTGTTACCCTAATTTAAACATAGTTTACCGCTGTAAGACAAGGGTACGTGTTTTGCTGGGATCATATATATATATATTTAAAAAAATTATATCTGATATGAGTGATATGTTATTGCATTCATGTACTTTTTAACTGTTCGACCAAACTTTCTTCCCATTCCTTGACTTGCCTTTCATTTAAACATTCCGTCCTACTACTTTACCACAAGTCTTTCACAGTGTTTAAAAGCAATGTTTTGTTGTCTTGTTACTATTTTCTAACAGTTTTACGTCTCAAAGTTTTATGTAATATGAACGAGAAATAAAGAGACCAAAGAAAAAATGTGTTGACATTCTTAAAAAAGAAAGTTCTCTAACCAAAAGTCCCTCAAAGATATGGAAAACCCTCATCGTGCACGTCGGTGTGGCAACCACTGTCTTTTCAGTGGGTGAACTAGAGCTTTGTCTGGCTATTTTTAAACCAAAATGGCCTCTCATGTGTCATATTTAATTGCCTGTGGTATAACCTGAATGTTTTCACACAAAAAATAGTTATGCTTGAAAATATACCCAGTAAAAAGGCCCCTGTCTCGATACTAGCAAGGCTCCATAAGCTGATTACTAGCAACCCATGTACAATTTCAGGAAGGTGAATAAGAAGGGCACTGGCAGGGCTTGGACTCTTTGCAGCAGCAGGGTTTGTACTTGGAAGAGCACAAGCATGGGTCCATCTTCATGAGAGTCTCTAAATACAATTATTGCTGGTGATAAATGTAAACCAGTGGTGATGTCTGATTTCAGCGAGCAGCACTAAAAGTAGCGATTGTTACGATATGGCATTGCTTGCATGTATTGTTATGTGTGGTTGTACCGAATCAATGTTTCAGCAGTGAGTATTTCATGCCCCTATCCACACAGAAAAGTCATTTCACTGCCATGAATAGCTCCTCTTATCATTCGCTATAAGCATGGCGCGCCATGATATAAGCAATTCAATTCCATTAGTTTTATCACGTTTAGTTATAGCATTTCGCGCAATACGTATAACGTGGAACAGAACAGTCACCACTTTACTCGTAACCTGTATTCGTGTTCGTAAATATTTGCCGTGAACTTGACATCGTTACAGGATTATTTGAAGAGAAATGGATGCACATTTGTGGTAAAGGAGTTTTCAGCGAAAAAACAGTTTTCAAAATTGGAAATAAATATATTTTATGCCAATTAAAAGTATTTTTCTAAACAGTTCGAAAGTGGTTAATTTACGTTCGGATATTACTGCCGAAATTCCCTTTCAACTCCTGTTTTGTGTCTTTTGTCAAAAATGATTGGATTTAAACACCTTTCCTTCATTAAATTCAACTATAACCATACATATAAATTGGTTAATAACTGAGAACCTTCGAGACCTTCTGAGACCTTCGGAAATGATAAGTTTTACCTAATTAAATATTAATGGAGAGTGACGTCAAGAAACCCCGTGAACATTCTACAAGAAAAGAAAGCACTTTTCGCACCGCTGGGGACAGACTGGATTGAAACCTTAGTTTGGACAATGGTCACAGCGACATTAAGTTTAACACTACTCTACTTTCAATTTCGGAACAAGGTTTCAGTTTTGCCAGGTAAGGATTATAAACTGTAAGCACACAGAGTGTCGGACATGAATGGCTGTGAGAATTTGTACACAACACCCTTTCAGATAAGAATAGTATTCGTAGGTCAGCAAACAGTTTATGTCTTGGTGGTTTTATTAAACAGAATATCCACCCATACCAGTTTTGTTTCAAAGGACATTCTGTATGTCTTCAAGCAGCAATCAAATATAGTGGATTGTGTTCAAGAAGAAAATATAAGTGGCGTGCTTCTGGTTTAGAAATTCACCATCAACTTTACTACTTTCAACGAAATAATGTCACCAAAATGTAGTTGTAAAACCAAACAGGTTCAGTACTCTGCTGTACTCTGTTTGCCTTCATATATACCCCCAAATTGCTTCCTTTAAACCAGCCGCTACTGAAGTAAAGTTCTTTTGCATTCAACATCCATTATAAGTGATGTGGATCCGATCCCAGCTACTTTGCAACCTTTATACTGAAACTTTCGATCAGTTTCCAAACTCAAATTTCTGTCTAAGATTTTGGAGCGTGTTGTTTCAACAAGAGTGTCTGCATATCTCCAATACTACAAGTTTGTCGATACCTATCAATCTGCTTATCGTATATACTACAACGTTGAAACTGTACTATTTTCACATGATATTCTTAATGTCATGGATAATGGAAAACTATTTGCACTTGCTTTTGTGGACCTATCCGCTCTGTCTTCGTGTTGACTCTTCAAATATACCCGTCGCATCATGTCATTTATTGATTATATCTCATCTGTGTACAGGCGCTTCTCTTAAAATCTAAGTATCATCATCATCATCGTCATCATCATCGTCATCATCATCGTCATCATCGTCATCATCGTCGTCGTCGTCGTCGTCGTCGTCGTCGTCGTCGTCGTCGTCGTCGTCGTCATCATCATCATCATCATCATCATCATTGATGATAAAACCACCTAGAAAATAAATATCTTTATGCAAGCGCAACTTCTAATAGTAAATAAAGTTATACTTACCACCAAGTTCCAAGGTAATGGCATCTTCGACCGCAAGTTCGTTAACAACGACAAATATGTAAAGAGACAATAAGCAAATGAAAAGAAACTTGTTGTCAAATACAAAGCGTAGGTCCCTCCGAGAAAATCATTGTTGGTCCCAATGATGATCACAATAAAGGAGATCAGAGAATAAAACTGAAAGAAAATAAGAGAGAAATATTGTTTAACGGAGACCAGATTCGTAACCTGACAATTACGGCCGAGACTATACTAATCTTTCTGTTTAATTTAACCCTTTTTATACATAAGAAGTAAATCTGATACGTCACAGTATAGAGCTAGCCTACCACTTATTCTTTCAAATCTAGACACAAGATGATATTACTAGTTCACATATAACTGCCTGACAATATAAATATATAGTAATAAATCAAATGTGAGTGTGGCCAACAATGCAGCAAGTTAGTCGTCATCTGTCACTGGATGAAAACATTCGTTCCGTTCATTCACTCCCACTCTAACGTATCTACTGTGTACGAGTGTAAAACGTTTTATCTTCATTACAGTAGTTTTCAATACAGATCTAATAGGTTGTCCGCATGTAAAGCGGTAGGCCAGTGTTCGAGTCTATATATATATATATATATATATATATATATATATATATATATATATATATATATATATATATATATATATATATATATATATATATATATATGTATGGCATCTAAGACGAATAATTATTACACAAACCTAACAATTAATTACATACAATCTACGGTTACCATCGCAAACCCTAGCGTGCCTTTATATCTTCAATTATCTGTGTAAAACAATGAATTAAGCAGAGCGTATCAGGTAACAATAAGTTCTATTTACCCCTACACAGTGATTTTTCTAGTTAACTTTCTTTTTTTTTTTTTTTTGAAGACATGAGATCTCAAAATAAAGAATTTTTAGATGCAACTTACAAGACCTGAGAAGTGCCATTTCCAGCAATCTGGGACGCATTTTTTAGCACAAAAAAAATCGTTACTCTACGCGCCAAATGATGGTGGCGCTTCGCTGGAGAGTGGCATAATGGTCCCTTTTGGGAAATAGCACACCCACTTAAATTTTTAAAAGGGGCCCTGGTTGTATTTCCCAAAAGGTAACTGTTTAGAACTTCCTTTATGGAATTATTCACGTTTTACGACAGTAACTATTTTGCTTAACAGTGTAAAGTGAACTATATATACTAAGTACATATCCGTATTACACATTGGCCGTTATGTCAATTCACTGTATCGCTGAACACACCGGTTCCTGTTGTTTTGCCGACTGGACGCAGTAATATGCCCCTGCGTCAGATCGTTATTCTGTAGAAAGTAGTGCTGTTCAATGTATAGCCTAATTATCGTCATTATTGTTATTGTTTTTGCGCCTTTACATTCTTTTGAGGCTTTTAACTATACTAATAGTTAAAAACAAAGGGGTATCCTTCCGAGACAATTGTTGGAAATTTTCCTGTTAAAGTTTTTATTAAATTGTAATTATCTGAGGCGAAAGTTAATGTATATTTAGTACTTCATATGAATGGTATATCCATATCGCTGGATGCACTCGGCCATAAGGCCTCGTGCGTCGCTTGAGATATACCCTCTCTTGCGATATCCTCGATAAACGCTCGGTAGACCATTGATTAACCCCTCAGTATACGATCGTTAAATCACGGCCGCTGTCCTTCGGAATCATACTCGCTGCCCGTTTGAGAAACATTGTTTATAAACGCTCGACGGTCGAACCTAATATACTCACTGAATTGAGCTTGACAGATGTTTTCATTTTTGTCAGGTCAAGCTTCGCTGACTCGTGTTCGTACTCACCATAGCAAGGAAAAGTGCGATCCCGTGAATTGACGTGAGGTATTCCAGTCGAAAGGACAAACCGGAACCTGTTGAAGTTGCCGTGGTTGTTGTAGTTGTGGTGTGGACAGTTCTAACGACTTGCCCCGTGGAAGTCATGTTGTTCCTATGTGGTATACTGCGAAATACTGAAAGTTGGCACCCAGATGTTGGCAGAAAAGTATAGGGCTTTAGGCTCAAAACCTTTTCCCCTTTTGCTCAACTCTTGCCGAAAGAAACAACTTTTTTACAATTCTGATACACAGTTCAGTACATTAGGCTCACACATAAGCTATACATCAATTTGCCTAGCCCATGCACGTGAAATACGCCTAAGTAATTAAACAAATAGAACAGTAGAGCATATAAGCTAGTACAGTTTGCAGTGGGTTCAATATGTGATATAACCCTGCTAACGTTAGTGAACAGGTTCCAGTGTACTTATTAAGATAGATTATCCCGTACCAATTACAAGTCTAATGATTAACATCAATCGAGGGAACAAAGTTCAGATAGTCCAATTCCTATAGGTTTGTACATGATAAATGACAAGCGTGTCATTTTAACATAAATTATTAACTATAGGTTGCTAGGTAAGTGGAGTCAGAGGGCGGGTTCAATGGAGACAATTCTTTGCAAGCGTTTTAAAGATCTCATAGTTTCTGTCGTGTTACTTGAATATGTATGTTTACTGTTTTGTGACTTGAAACGTAAGTGATATATCACATTAAAACAAAGTCTTTAATCCAGGTTAAAGGATCGGATGCAAGCGACATAAGCTTTCTTTTAATGCACCGGCTTAAGAGCGCTCATACCTTAATGATCATCATTCTCCGGGCCGACGTAAGAGGGATGGAAAACATAAATGACAATCCCTCACTAAAGTAACATCAAATTGGTTAACACACCAATTCAACCCCAAAACCAAATGTAGCCGTGTTTCCCATTTAATTTATCATTGGCTCCCTGACATCATGTTAATTCAATGTCTTAGATGTTGATATTGAAGTAGCCTACATAGTGTCATGTAGTTGTATGGAATATATTTATTTGACTTATTCCCTTATAGTTGGAGGTGTTTACTCTAGTTTCTTATACTCCATTAAAAGGACAGACATTCAGAAATTACGTGACCTAGATTTGACCAAGAACAGTGAGTAACACTAACACAATGCTGTCCTCAACCACACGAGAACTGGACACATGCAATCCTAACAGGTTCGCCAAATCCTATGTAATTCTCTACTCTGTTGCCTGTAAAACCAAACAACCTCACGAGTCCACTTCGTCTCGTACATATCAACTATTAAATATTTCTACAACCTACTTATAATTCCAGAGCTCACATTAATTAACTTAAAACAACGGTTAAAAACCTTACCCGTTTTCTACTGATAGCTATATGAGAATCGAGTGGTATTGGGTACTACTCCCTTCTCGTTGTTTTGAAGCCATTAGCCCCATGTAGCTCCAAATATTCACCTAACTGCTCTGGGCAACTTAAAATGTCTGCTAGCTTGCTCCTAAGGAATATGGATGTGATCAACGAGGGTCCACCCCTGTGTGCAAAATATATATACACAGAGGCGCTCATGATATCTAAAGTAGCCGTCGGGCTAGCTTGGCTAGCAGTTGCTCTAATGATGCTTGCCATTTGTCCTCCTCAGAAATCTGACTACCAATGACAGTATTGACACAAGTTCCGTCAACCAAGGGGATTGCCTTATTGGCTCATCGGGGGCCTTCTATACAACAGTCCCCTTGTTGGCATCATTCCTGAGCCTTATGAGAACTTGGTCCCTTTCAAATTATTTGCTTGTCCTGTTGCAATTGACCCACGGCCACATGGAAACCTCTAACCACCTGCAGTTGAGCTGATCCCTTGGATGCACTCGTATCATCCATAGGACGGAACAGCCTATGTTTCTCCCCTGAAGGTCTTTCGGTGCCTCAAGTAAACCATCAGCAGGGTTGTACATCAGCTCCTCCCTGCTATTATCACTAATTAGAGATCAATAAGTAAGGAAGGACTATCATCGTCTCTCACCTAACATACCTACCTTCAATAAACCCCCAAATCGTCCACCCACTCTGTAAGGGTTTGGTTCCTCGACTTCCTCAAGGGAATCAATGAACCTACTTAGTCTCGCCATAGGTTGAGCATGAAGCCTTAACCCATGAACAGACTATGCGAGGGTCTCTACGATTTGATTCTATAACCGTAGTCGTCTTGCAACAGACACGGTGTATGGTTGCACAATCGCAAGAATGCACATGGACGGTGCTGTGGCCGAGTGGAATAAGGCGGTGACATTTGAAGCAATGGGGCTTAGAGATCGGGAGGTTAGGGGTTCGTTCCCCTGCCGGGTCATAGTAATATGTTTTTTCTTCAAAAAGCAATGTACGGTTATCCCATCTGAAATGACTTTCTAAATTGAAAAAATTCCAAATTTGAGTTAAAACGTTGAAGTATTTCATAAGCCCTTGCGGGCTTCTCCCACATTCGTGGTAGCTTAAGCATCGTCAAAAATATTGACTGATTATGATTATTAAACGTACCTACACCACGATAGCAATAACCACAAACCCAAAGCACAAGCACATACAATATATCATTCAGAAGCACATCGTCATACACATAACAAGTTTAAATTACATGAAGCTCCCGGATTGGAGTTTGCGAAACACCCTTTTGAACCTTAGCAGAGGCGGATCCATGAATTGAAAATGTAGAGCGTATGGCCATAGGTTTGTTTCTTACTGACTTTGTTCTTCACTTACTGTTGGTGGAAAAAAGTTTAAAATTCAAACTGCACAGAAACGTAATTTTCCAATGTGTATTGCCACCTACAGTAGACTGACCTATGTCTACCGTACATGATACCATGTTTGCCTTCAGAACTTAACAGTGCGTGTAGGCATGTCTAATGAACTTATCATCAGCAATTTTATATGCGTTAATGCAACATTGTATTTAAATTTAATTACAGTGACTATAGCCCATGAGGCAGAAATTCAATTCTAGATCTATTCTAGCCTGCACACTGGAGACCGAGTGTATATATTTCGCATGTAGAGGGAGGGGAAGGTGGAGAATAGGATGGGTAGGAGGAGGGATTCTTACTATTACCGAGGGTGCATAGGGCCTTGGGATGGGGTTCGTAGAAGCTCCCCATCCCCACCTCTGAAACTGCAGTTCGGTTAATTCTGAGAAATCAAAGAGCAAAAAGTGTTAACAAAAACCCTGTGTATGTAAACTATAAAAGTTAGGTCTGACGTTTCGATCCTTCTTCAAACTCTGATAAATGTCAGAAAAAGTAGTTCATTAATGATTACTAGGAAGATGATGAATTTCATTGCTGTAGCACTATCAAATTTCTTATCTGGAACATACGCCATGTATTGTCTTCTGCAAAATGCGAATATTATTATTCATAAGTTAACCCTATAATATATCATGATACTCTTTGCAGTGATTGTAAGAAGGTCCATAAAAATGAATTTATATATTCATACACATATATGTATATCCTCTAACAATTATTGATTATTTAATTAAAGAGATTCCAGTGTAGAGGTATAAGAGTAAAATTTACCACTATGCAAATGACTAGACGTTTTGAAACAGTGACAATTACGATTGGTTGATAGAAGGAGGTGAGCATTGTTAAGTTGACTCCATGTACGACGGTGGACTTTCGATTGGGTGGTCGTTTCGCTGTGTTCGTGAGGACTGGTTGGCTACTTCTATCTGTTTTATAGCGTCCGGAAGGGAAAGTACTAAGCAAGCTACGTAAGCTTGAAAAATCAAAAATCCAAGAACCTGTTCAGTGTGAAAAGACAACCAGTTTTACATTTCAGTAGTATTTGCTCTAGTGGTAAATCATAATTCGTATGTAGATAATGAAAACTTTATTTCGGAAATGTTGCGTTTTACACTGTAATTTTTTGTCATTTCATACCCCAATGCTACATTTTCAAGGATTTGAAGTAAGCTTCGACACCGATTGTCTTGAAAGCTGACTTTGAACATAGTGTGCCATGATATCAAGATATACATAGTTTGACCCTTTCTACTCTTGTGGCTGGAAGCTTTGCCGTCATCATGTCTTAGTTAAGGGGCTCTAATTATGCCTTGATCGAACTTTGATAACATCGAAAGACTTCCCAAGCATTTAATATCACGTTACTGTTTTATCCTGCTCCTACTTTTTCCCATATATAAAAGCTGAAACTTTATGAACGAGTATAAATGTCGAATTTTATACCAAAATTTCGACCACACTCTCTAAATTACTTTTTGTGTAAATATTTTGACTTGTTCCTACTTTATATCACGACTTTAACCTCTTATCCCTCAAGTTCAACTATTTTATCTAAAGTGTCAACTTTCTTTGAAATTACCTTTTGCTCAAACTTGATACTGATTGAGACGAAATTTTGAGGATGTACCGGTATGTCAAAATATGATGCTTTTCGTGAAATGTCTAAACAGACCTTTCATGGTTTTGTTTTATTCATTGTAACAAAAACAACACTAAGACAGAAAGTATTGAAATTACATCGAAATTTGCCTTTTCATATCGAAAGTTGTTATAAAGAAAAATATTTTGTATTTACGTTTTGTATAGAAAATTGAAAGGTTTGTTACCAAATTTGCACTTAAACAGTACATAGAAATTTCGACGGATTATGAGATATATCAAAAGCAAAATTTTACTTGTTGTTATACTTTAGAGGATCCGACTGAATCACCTACCAATGCCGTGGATTGAATCCCTAGTTAACAATCTATGGAATAGAACATCTCCCGCAGGCCCCACTTTCATAATTTGGGATAGCTATTCCCACTACCCCCTCCCCCTTCCTACTCCTATTATATTGTACACACATCTCACAACTGACTGGTCACTATCAAAGGTAGAACATGATCTTACCGCGCATGCGCCATCTCTTGGCAAAACTGCTCTGGCGGCTACAAGGCTAGAAGCAACCAGCTCAAAAAATGCCATTAAACCAAAGCCGATTACCATCTGAAATGAAAATATTGATTCAGATTTTCCTTGTTTACGAGCAGATCATTTATTTAGAGATTTCAATGTAAAATACATGCATGTTGAATATGCATGTATACGTAATTAGGAACCATGCTGATTAACAAAATTGACTGGTCTAGTAATGCCACAATTGTCCATAAGAAAGCAAATCAGAGGCTCTATTGCTTGAGAAAACTGAAGAACCTCAGGGTGGATAAAACAATCATGACCTTGTTCTATAAATCCCTCATTCAAAGTGTTTTGATGTATAACATAATTTGTTACTTTGCCAATGGTACAAAAATTGATGTGAAGATGCTTGAGCAATCTAGGAAAGTAATCTGTGCTCAATTACCATCGTTAGAGTACTTGTATCATAAGAGGGTCTGCAATAAATTAAAATATATCATGCAAGACCCAACACACCCTTTGTTTGAGCACTACAATTACAACCGTTTGGACTGCGTTTATGCCCACCACGTACACTTAGGGGCCGCTACAGAGACTCATTTGTGCCTAACTCTATCCATATATTTAATTCACAAGTGAGAAGATTAGTTTCTTATTTGTAGGACTTGCTGTATATATGTTTGTATTACTGTATGTGTATATCGCAGTCTATTGATACTTATACTACTGCTTTTCTTTTCTTTTTATTTTTTTTTCGTTTACGACCTGTGTAAAGCCGAATTTTCGATTGTGGACAATAAATTCAAACTCAAATATGGGTGTGTGCATGCATGTGTGTACGTATGCGTGTACGTATGTGTGTGTATACATATGTATGGGTAAGTGTGCGTGTGTGTATGTATGTATGTGCGTGCTCAAAACATGCTTGTATGTGTGTATTTCTACTAAAGCATACATTCTTACGGCAAAGTTTCACTTGATTATCCTACCATAAAAGCCCATGGGATTGTCGGATTCTGCTCAGGAATCTGCATTGCGCCGATGAAAACTACTGTTGCAGAGAATAAAAACCCAGCAACACAAACAAACAAATAGAAGCCAAGGGCTCCTACGAGGTAATTTCCAAATACGCGGTTACCGCAGGCCATCACCAGGAGTGCTATGAAAGAATGCAACTGTTCAGGAAACAAAACCAGGTTGAGAAAATTATTCAAGCCTCCTGTAAGACTTCCACACGAGAAAGAACACAACTTCATTTGAAACCATTGATGATTGGTTCTAAAACGTACGGTAGTAGAAAAGCTGGTTGTATATTATGTGTTATAAGATATCCCTTAATTGAACCATTGCAGATCATGCCGTAAATTTACAAATGTGAGACGGGAGAGCTCAACTGTGAATCTGCATGCCTAAGCCAATACAATGAAACGCTTAAATGTATGTATTTTCTTATAGCATTGGCTTGACATATTTATCCCTGATAGTTCAGATAAACCTTGTATCGAATGGTTTCGTTAATTTTTTCAACGCTTTTAAAACTCAAAATCATCCTACAAATATAAGAGTCAATATTGAAATAAAACTTTTTTACATTAACAAATAAAACAACTAAATTTAATTGTTTAGTTTTTATCATGCATCTCAAAATCTTAGTTTGATTGAAATGGTAAAATTTACTTACGACAATGAAGACTGACAGTATCCCAATTCCACTCTTCAAGAAGTTTAGTGGTGTTGAATGAGATGTTTGGTAGTTGAAAGTATTACTGGTAGTCGATTCGGACTGGGTGTTAGATTGGATTTGTGCCGCTGGTGGAGAAGAGGTTTGCACCGCTTGTGGTGGTGGAAAACTCTCATGGTTTGTGTTCACCTTAGACGGATCGTACACCGTTGGGATTTGTGCCATTTCTGTAAAGATGAAAGTCGAAGATTAGCCTGCCTTTTATTTAAAATCATGATCTAGCGTACCCGATTTGTTTTTGCACGAATAAACATGTCGATGCTGCTCTGTGTGTGTGTTTCGGTGTAACAGATATATAGCCTATCCAACAAATATCTACAAATTAAATTTTGTGAACTGAGTACTTACTGTGAACCTATCTGGCCGTATCTTCAGTAATGACATCCAATTCTGAAATGGCTTAGTCCTTATCAAGTCTAATTGTTAAGGTACAAAGGTGGGTTCTTCTGCAACTATCACTTCAGACAATCATTTAAGTCGTGTAACATAGACGGTTCAAAATATGCTAACATAGCCTATGCATCTTACTGTAATCATCAGATAAGTACATATTCAGTACTGTAATCGAAACCATGGCACGCCGATGAAGCTACAAACCGTGATGCTATCCTACGTAATTGCTGCACGAGACGTTACGCGTGTGCCTAGGTGAGCCGATGAATTTCGGCAGGGAAAATCCCAACCTCGTCTAAGATGATTCATTATGGAACAGAAGACCCTGACAGATCTTAAAAGACAATTCCATTCGGAGGAAGACTGCATGTAGAGCAAAAATCGATATTATTTCCTCTGATTTCATGAAAGTGATAAACTAGCGGGTACACTTATCCATTTGTTTATCTTTTGACAAATGATGACACTATATTTAACTTCACTGGAAGACAACTTTCCTCCTTGAAAATCTGTGCACTCAACCCTAGCCCTGTTTGATTCTATGGAGCGCGATATTGATACATTCAATTCCAATTGGGCACCCACTAATGTGGTACCTAGTCATTTTATTGTATGTAACACATTGTACATATTCGGAATTGACATTCATTTTTTCGGCAATGAATATGTCAAAGGACGGCTTACTTCTCATTACTCGGCAATGGGTACGGCACAAAGGCAAAACTATAGGCATAGATAAAACATTACGTTAAGAAAACTGCTTCTAGAGAAAGCCTGATATCGTGTCCCAGACAGAAAGTAAGATAATATCACTGAAAATAGCTTATTTAGTCCCCCCCCCCCCCCCAAAAAAAAGAGTCACCCAGGATTGAATAGACAAAAGTTATGACAATGAGGAGCGGAAGACAAATGGAAAGGCAAATACCAACAATTAACTAGTAATTGATGAAATAGATGATATATAGCGATATTTAAAGGAATGGGTAGTTATAGCTTCTGTCATTTAGGTACTGAGACAGGCATTTTTAAAGCAACGACAACAGATATCAGTAGCATAAAATCTGAACAAAACAGATTTGCAGACCGCGTGCTTTAAGTAATCAGTACAACATTGTAACTGGCTATTCAAATATATTGAAACTTAAAACAGGGGCGTATCCAGGGGGCGCAACAGGCTCGCGCCCCCCCCCCTATTGGCCGTCACCAAAAAAAAAAAAAGATTAGCAAAAAAAAAAAAAAATGATGACGACTTTTATGTGAGATGTCGGTGATCGCTCAACCCCCCCCCCCCCCTCCCGTATGCTTTATTTTTTGTTTGCCAGAAAAGGGTCTGGCGAAGTTCGGCGGCATAATAGTTTTAGAAACATAGATGGTAATTGTGTTTGTATTATCACTATAAACACTAAGTGACATGCCAGCCATACTAAATTGTGCATTTTGTGTCCATATTTACTGGAAATGTTGCTTATTATTAAGGTCGAAAAATGGATCACATATGGCCATGGGCGGCGATCCTGGGGGGAAGGGGGGATATATCCCCCATGGAAATCGGTGGAGGGGATGTAATACACCATATCCCCCACCAAATGCCAGGGATAAGTATATTTTCATGCCTACATTTATGCATCATCGTTAATGTACGGCTCTTTTTTAGCTTCATTTCTCGCCTACCATAAACGCAGTGCGATCTTTTCAAATAAAGCGTCTTTATAAAGCAAGAAAAGTTGACTGTAGGCTTCATTGGCCCTATAACGAAATGTATTATTGCGCCCACGGTATTGATATAGTACATATATGCACCCTCATAGTATTCATATAGGCCCTATAATAGGTCTACACACGTACATGTTCCCTCGAACAGCTGAGAATCTCATGTTACCAGGGTAATGCTTAATACACGTTTCACCTGGATGCCCTAGCAATCGGTACCTAGGAATGTAACTATGTGTAATTGTGTATTGCATGTGTATAGGCCTATAATAGCCTGCATGAGGCCATTTTCTTCATCGAATAATATAAAAGAGCTCTCGAACATTCTAACGTTGCGCCTGAAACAAGATTGACAGGGGCAATTTTCCCAAAATAACACCCGAAATTTAAAAAAAAAAGTATTTTGGATCCTGATTTTGAGATATTTCGGACATGACATCCCTATTTTAAAGTTGGGTATATGCCGCTTGGAAACCTCGGGAAGTGCCGTTTCCGGCCATCTAGAGGGTTTGTTAATCCCAAAATTTTCTTGTACGCTTCGCGCCAACTCATGGTGGCGCTACGCTTAGATATTCAACAAGGTCATATCCCCCCAACCCCCCACTTGGAAGTACGGATCGCCGCCCATGCATATGGCACCATTTTGCATTTCAGCCCTCCTTCGAAAGCAAAAATTGTCCACCCTTCCCCTTAGACCCATCCCCCAGGACGGCGATCATTCATGCCTGACGCCCCCCTATTGGAAAATCCTGGATACGCCCCTGTTAAATATTACTTGAAATGTGATAATATCGAAGTATTCATTTTATTCTTAAAGATTGTTCCTTAGAAAGTCCCTCGGTGCAAACTGAATCTACAAGAAACGTTGAAAATGGTAAACTTGGGTAGCTAACGGAAAAGATAATTTGCAAGGAAAGTCACCCAGGAAAGAACCTGGGCAAGAAAACCAAACTACCGAACGACTGATCCGCTCTCGGCCCCAGTCGTCGGGTGTGTATCACCATTCTCCTCGAAAGGGAACATATACTACACATGATCTTAGCCATGATTCAGATTTATCACCACATTCATTCACCTGGACTTAGTAAGGCAGCGGGATGTACGTCGAAAAGTTCTTTAATTTTTTATATTTCGTGATGCACATCGGAGGGGAGGGGGTGGAAAAATGAAGTCAACGAAGCTCCAGGAGAGATAGTCACACATTTCGTGACGCAAAATACGAATTCATAGAATTAAGAACAACCCAGAACATTTTTCGTGCGGCACAAATAGGCTTGCGTAAGAAACTTGAGTATGTATTTCCCTTCTAATTCTACAGCGGTAGTTAAAATGGCGCTATACAGATTCATCAGACAAACGCGTTCAGTGACCGTCTCAATCCGGTGATGAATCTGGTGAAAAATCTGAATCCCGGGATGAATCCTGTGATGAATCCTGGGATGAATCCTGGGATGAATCCTATGATGAATCCTGGGATGAATCCTGTGATAGCTTTAGGTTGGTGCGGCGTTGGTTAGTCAAGTCTGGTATTTTGTGCATTTAAAAAAAAACGAGAATATGTTATGTTGTAGGACAGAAAACGACACTTCACGCCCTCAGAAGCTTCTCACCAACACAGTCTTATCCACGCGACGAAACTCATGATGGTTTCGTCGCTTAGTGCCCAACGAGTAACACATTTATACCTTAGCGCATTAGGTTGTGTTCTATAGTACTCATTGAGGAAGAATCGTCCACTTCTATATCGTCTTAATCTTGCTAACGAAGGACGCAATTCCATTTATTTTACTGCAAAAAGTAAGAACACAAGAATTACCGTTCTTCATATCCAGGCAGGGTGAGTAGTAGCTTTCAGTTTACAATCTAAACCATACTGTAGCTGACAGGGCCAAGGAGGGGTCACTATAACAATAGAAACCATACTGTAGCTGGCAGGCCCAAGGAGGGGTCACTATAACAATGGTAACCATACTGTAGCTGGCAGACCCAAGGAGGGGTCACTTTAACAATGGAAACCATACTGTAGCTGGCAGGCCCAAGGAGGGGTCACTATAACAATGGTAACCATACTGTAGCTGGCAGACCCAAGGAGGGGTCACTTTAACAATGGAAACCATACTGTAGCTGGCAGGCCCAAGGAGGGGTCACTATAACAATGGAAACCATACTGTAGCTGGCAGGCCCAAGGAGGGGTCACTATAACAATGGAAACCATACTGTAGCTGACAGGCCCAAGGAGGGGTCTCTATGACACTCTCATTAAATGAATTTTTACGGTGGCCGAAGTTGGTTGCTTAACAAAACTAGTTAAAAATTGTTTGTATCTTAAGGTCAAAACCACACCCTCGTATCATTTGCATGCATGGAAAACATAATATATATTTGTGTGTGATATTTTGTGTATCCATCTCGCCACAGCAAAGTAAACAATGCCATCTGAGCTATAAATCTATCATGATGAACTCACAGACCTCCTACTGCGACTTGCTGGAGTTGGGAATGCATTAGTCAATCAAAACTCAATCAACCATATCTCGAGTTTGGGATAAGAGAATAACCCAACAAACTGTGTGAAAAGTTTTTCTTTAATATAAATATTACATATCCCTTTAAGTTAAAGATATGGGCGAAAAACAACAACAGCTTATCACACTATAGTCATTTCGCATGTACCGATTGAACTTCTCGATAACTACGATAACTACTAACTAAATAACTACATCTAAAATAAAGATATATTTTTAAACAAAAAAAAAGTATATCACATATGTATGATCCGACCATATGCCTAAAAAAGGTGGGCTAGGTAAATAAAATGAATATATGGAGGCAGCTTTTGAGTGCATATAAAAGTCAACGAGAAACTCTTTCAGAAGCTCAACGGTGTTTTATGCTGCAATTTGTTTAGCATGTAGGCTACATTCTCACTTGTAAGTTTACCATTATCTGAATCATACATCTTATCCGTCACATTAATAAATACATTCACGTTGTAAGTAAATCATAAACAACATCCACTTGTCGAAAAATATGATCTCAAAATCAATAATATTCCACATCTATCTTACAGTAATCATTAAACATTTATAACTCGATGAATGCTCTCACAAAACTTTACTCGTAATATATACACATCCAGCTGTTTATAGCGTATAGACTTCACTCTTACTTGCAAGCTTACCATCATCAAATAATACATTCTAACCGTAACCTCTATAAACACATTCTTGTTTGTAAGTAAATTATAAAACGCTTAAACTGATTAGATATGATTTATGTCACTCAAGATCGTATATGAATTAAATCAAGTCCTGTTTTACTTTGACACTTAAGCACTAGATACAGGATACGTTATATAATTAAAAGTACACTGTTAAAAACAAGAATTTTTCTTGCAGCAGAGTTTCCAGGAAATGTCTGACATTTCAAATAGCAGGTAATCTAGGTTAAATATACAGTCTAACAATCTAATTTATATAATTTTTTTCTTGCATTACAAAATTTTTGTCCGTAAAATTACTATATTTGTGTCAATTAAAGGGGAAGTTCAGGATAAAACCATACGTTTATAAGTGCTAGACAATGTCTACTCCAAACTAATAACTCACATCATTTTGGATCTTACAAAAACGACTTTTAAATATATCGAGTAAAAACGTCGTCACTGCCAATTTGAAGTGCTGCCATTTTGTCTTATTATTTGACGTAAAATCCCCCGAAACAGCTGTTTAATGTGAGGCGAAACACATGATACACACACTATACCTTTGCAGCAACTGAAACAGTAACGTATCACAGAAATGTATACATAAAAGCGTATTGTTGTCAGCAGATGGGATATATATCCCATCTGCTGACAACAATACGCTTTGCAGCTACTTGAAGGTCGCTCGGAGGTGCTACTATACCCTGAACAGGAGGTGCTACTACCCTAAACAGGAGGTGCTATACTCCTAAGTGACGGTGCTGCTGTAAAAAGGTGGCGCTACTACTCTAAATAGGCAATGTTATCATGTTGCTACTATGACATGCGGCGATGCTACTGTAATTAGTGGCGCTATTAGCCTATTACCCTAAACGGAAGGTGTTTTTATTGTTTTGGGTGTACCAATTTGGCGCTAGCGACGATTCGTCCCCGGCATGTAAATAGCTTCATATATCACCCAAATATCCTCATACTCGCGCTCAAATATCCATAGGAAATGTTCTCGTTGTGAAGGATACATGTGAAGGAACTTGCGTTCTTTCTTTTCATAGATATGCATATTCTTTTGGATAGGCCCATATATTTATGTATAAAACTGCGGTAAGGTGCTTATACCGTGCAACCAATTATCCACACCATTGCTAGGAAATATTCATAGGAAACATTCTTCTTTCTCAAGGATATATTCATTTAGAATGTATTCTACATATACTAGAATAAAGCCATGAACAATTCAACGACGGCATTGCAGAGCCATTAGTGCTTCGTTTTGTAATGCCTTTTATTCATTACTCAGTCTCTTTGACAGGAGCGGTATTTATAAATGGTGCTATACTACAATTATGAAGTTTCTCACATTGCTGTATACTCTGAGGATCCTATGAGATCTAATCAGAGATTCCGCTTATATTTGCATTATGACGTAATTCTATTATTCTCTCTCTGCTATTAGCAATGGATAATTATTATCATTTCACCATCCGTAAGTGTAATCGGTGGATCTGGAAGTTGATTTTAATGAGAAAAGGGTTAATAAGTTATGAATAAAAGGTTCATGCCGAATTCATTTAAAAACACATGGTATAGTGTTAGAATGTCACAATTACCAGTAATATATGTATGACAATCATTCCTTTCGTTGTTTTCCACATGACCACCTGTCCAGCCTCTTCAAAGATTATGAATAGGAACCTTGTATGAGACCTGAGAGCTAATACTCTAACAACATAAATATTTACTCCATAAATTTATGGTCATCTAGTTACACCTGTATGTACTAACAAGTTCATCAAATACTCACCCTGCTACCCCCCTCCCCCTCCCCCCCCCCCTCCACGTCCTCCCACTCTCTCTCTATTCTCTGTAATGACAGGTCATCCGTTACTATATTATTAATATATAATTATACGTTACGCTCGGAATTATCAAAATTCTCAGTTTCATGCCTCGGATATCGCCTCTCTTATTCTTATCAACTTCGGGACCTCCTTAAGCCTCGCTTTGTGTATTGATGTATCACATTTCACCAAATTGATTTCTAAAGTGAAGTTGGTCAAAACACTCGCTAACATTATAAAACCTGATACATGTAATGAATATGTTTTCAAGTCCATTGACTTGTTATATTTCTGGAATCCTTTTGTAAGAGCAACAATGGCATAAAGTTGGAAATCTGCAGACGAGTAAATAGAGTGCTATTAAGAATTTGAATGTAAGAATTGACATATTCAGAATGTGCAATTATAATAAGGAGGATAGTTTACAATTGAGAAAATTGAAAGTATTAAGCTGAAACTCATTGGTTTGAAATATGTGTGTTTGTGTGGGAATGAAACTGTTAAGCTAAATCTCACAGGTTTGAATAAGTGTTTGTGGGAATGAAAGTGTTTAGTGGATGAAAGTGTTAAGCTAATCCTCATTGGTTTGAAACATGTTTGTTTTTATGAAAACTAAAGTGTTAAGTGAATTAAACCGTTAAGCCTAACCTCGCTGGTTTGGAATGCATGTGCTTGGGTGGGAATGAAAGTGTTAAGCTAAACCTTACTGGTTTGAAATTTGTGTTTGTGTCGGAATGAAACTGTTAGGTTAATGAAACTGTTAAGTCTAACCTCACTGGTTTCAAATGTGTGTGCTTGTGTGGGAATGGAAATTGTTCAGTTAATGAAAGTGTTAAGCCTAAAGTCACTGGTTTGACATGTGTGTGAATGAAAGTTTGCAGTGTATAAAAGTGTTAAATCTAACCTCAGTGGTTTGAAATGTGTATGTTTGTGTGGGAATGAAATTGTTAAGCGAAACCTCAGTGGTTTGAAATATGTTTGTTTGTGTGTGGGAATGAAAACTGTTAATTTAATGAAACTATAAACTTCACTGGTTGAAATGTTTGTGTTTGTGTTTGTATGATGAAACTGTTAAGGGAGTTAAAGTGCTAATCTAAACCTCACGGAAGCACCCCTTACCGATCAAAGAAAATAAGATAACCACTAAGTAGAGGGAGGGGAGGGATGAGGCATTCAAGGGGCTACAAAACTTGAAGTTGCACCCTTTAGTTACCGATGTTTGATGGTTGTATACGACAGTGGATTCTTTGGCAGTATTTTGCGTGCGTTTGTTGACTTTGACCTCCACCAAAAAGCAATAATATTACTAATAGTATCCTTGTAGTGGAAAAAATAACACAACTTTAAGAAAGGATAAGTTGAAAAATTGTTTCTTCATATATTGGTCTAGTTCAGAATTATGGAATCAAAGCAAAACAACATTGAACTAGGAAAGTCCATTAACAAAACCGAAATTGTAATGAAACCAGGCATATATATGTTCTAAATTTTCAAATGACATTTGCAGAGCCATCGACACCGGTGTCGGGACGGGGGCATGGCCCCAAATAATTTTCAAAGAAGTGATTTCCAAAAAGACCTTTTTTAACATGTAAAGTTTGTGAATTTGGACAAATCTTGGCCTCGGGCTGTCTAGCCCCCCCCCCCCCAATAAGAAACCCAAATCGGTGCTCTGATTAGCAAATTTAAGGAGGAATGTAAAATCTACTTCTTTAACGTATGAAGCGATGCAGAAAATACGACAATAATCTAACTTTATTTGTCCATGTATTAGGGAATCAATTTTTGAAACAAGTGGAGTTGTACGGTGGCTCAATATGGACATAGGAGAGAAAAAAGTGTCAAATCTCAAAATTTTGACTTCTAATCTTGTGCAAAAGTAAGTTTGCCTGACGTTTAGATCAGCAGGATCTTCTTCAGAGGCTGAATGACAAGTAACAGTAACAGAGGGGACAAATACACGCACAGACAGGTTAATGCGCAAGGTGAGATATAGAGGAGAGGTAGAAGATGAACTGTAGAGAGACAAAGAGGGTCAAAATTTTGAGGACTCCTTTTCTGCCCTATGTCCCTATTTCGCCACCGTAGAATTGGAACACCTTTGAGTTTTATAATTTCCCAAGCGCACCTTTTCGGGCTCACTGCACATACTACTTCTAGGGTCTACCACCCAAATAAGCCTTAAAGTAAAGATAAAAAGTGTTCAACTTACCATTTTCTGTCACGCTACAGCTATACAACAAAATACATACGAACGTGTTGTAGGCCTACATATCACTCAGACATTGGCATGCATATGTGTGTGTCAGATGGAACACGTATCACGAAATCACAAAATTCCTGTCCACTGACTGAACTCGCGAAATTTATGAATTTTACATAGGGAGGAATATAAGACTTGTAACAAATTATGACCCAGTATTTGGTAAGTGATTTACAAATGTGCACAAGTAGGGGGACATTTGATTTTTCCCCCTTTCTCAAAAAGTGAGGGCACAGGTCCCCCTGCCCCCCCCCCCCCCTCATGCATAAATATAACATCGCTTTTCCAGCTTTTCAAGAAGGCAAGTTTCGTTCTTGCTCCTTGATTACAATTAGTGGGATAGTAAAATATGAAAATGAAACACAAAGATTGCAGGTTTATGAGAGGAAGAGCTGCTCCTTTGAGTAGCTCTAAAAGTGTGGGTTTAATGACATTATGTTACTATATGTTATTGTACGGTATGTTACTGTATGTTAGGATGTGCCAATTCAGTTTGAATTGAAATCATCATTTTAACACGTGATAATCTTAAACTCGTTGCTAATTAATTTCCTTAATCATCTGGCTCTCGGTCCTTAAATCAAGGCTTCTCTCGGATTTCGTAGACTGATTCGTAAATCTTCCTGGCTGCAGTAATGGGCCAAATACAGTCTAGTATATATACTGTATTACTGCAAGATATCGTCTTGAAGCGCCTGAATATGTTCGACAAGTTTAATGTGACTGACTCGTAATTACTCCAACAGAGAATGCCAAGTTCAGACATATCAGTTGCAATACTTGGTTTGTGAAATTAATGACTCTTTTCTGTTGAATTAAAATAAAGCCAAGAGTGCAAATCGTTATACCTCGGGTGTAGCACTCAGTGGCGTAGCCAGCATTCTACTGTTAGGGGGCAAGATTTGTTTTAAAGGAGGCAACCCCGTGATGGTTGATGGTAGGAATTACCACGAGTGGCATCACTGGTCGCGAAAATGCACATGGGTTGCTAGCGCTAGTTTGTGATGGTTATACAACCGGCCTAATTATTAGCGCTTATTCTGTAGGACGATATTGATCAACGGTCTCCGTATGTGGGTATGATGAAGGCCCAAAATGTGTAATACCTCGGTCTGTTTACCAAGTTCTGACCTTATATGAAGTATGAACATGAGCCGTGAGGTATGAATACTTGTGATTAGAACTCGAAGAAATGTAAAAAAGAAGTATTTTGAAAACATCACTGGAATTCATTTGGGGAGGGGGGCAAGACTAGCACAAAGCAAATTTGCGGGAGGCTTCCCCCTCCCTGGCCTGGCCCCTCTGCCTACGCCACTGCGCTCCCTACAATAAAGCCAAGAGTGCAAACACTGGCGGATCCAGGGCCATTGTTTGGGAGGGGCCAAAGTGGCATTAGAGTGATATGGGGAGGGGTCTAAGGGGAGGGGGTGCCCCCCTCCCCTTTGGAACATTTTCTATTTCTGAATGCCCTCAGATGCAATTTGGTGCGACAAAAGTGTACAATGGTGATGTTAATTTACTTCTAAAAAAAAATGTTTCCCAGGTGTAATTTTCTAAAATATTTATAAAACAAAGTTGAGATCATCTTTCTCAAGAAATTTGATTTCTCATAGGTTATAAATTTCTTACAATCAGCCTGTAACTGCAAAATGGTGTTAAACTGTAAATCCTCATGCTCATACATTTACATAGCTCCCAACTCTTGAAAAGGCAAATGCTGGTCCACGCCACGAATCGCCGTCCTGGGGAGGGGTATAAGGGGAGGGGGTATCCCCCTCCCCTTTTGAATTTTTTTTGGAATCCTGGTGATGCCTACATGTAAAATGGTGGCACTTAGAAAGGCTTTTGTCACCCAATATTTTCTGAGAAATATGCATTTTTTTGTGTGTAACATCAATAAATTGAATAGTATACAAATAATGAATGGTTATGAGTGCAATAGTGCAAATATTTCATGAGTTGAAAGGAACAAATTTGCGCCTCGTTGAATGAAACAAATTACCATTCATTATTTGTTTTATACAACACCTTCAAATTTGGATATAATTGGATGTAAAATGCACTCATGCAACAGATTGTTTTGAACAGACAGGATTCTCTGCTCAAAAAGTGCTACCAAAAAAGTATAACGCATGGTTCTATCATCATAGCGTGCAATAGAGCGGATTTTGCATGCAATCGACGAGCAATTGACCAATCAAATCGTCCCCGTTCTGGCGTAGTGACGAATGTTCAAACTGTGAGTTTTGAGAAAACGCGCTCTAAAGACTTTCATATTTTGACTTTAGTATAGCGTAACTAAAAGAGGATCTTTTTTACCGAAAGTTGTCAATATTTTAAATATAACAAATAGAACTTTGAGTTCTCATGTTAGATTGCTGAAATTTCTTACATAGTAGTAATTTTAGTGTAAACATTTTCGTCGTTATGTCATGTCATTTTCAGTTAATTTTAGACATTCGCAACACATTGATCACTGTGCTAGAACTAAATTTTGAGGTTTCGTCCTGTCACAGACTTGTATTCGTCACTTTTGTGTGTAGTAGCCATAGGGTACACCGTGAATGTTCACTGTCACATGGGGAGAGGAAGGGGGGGGGGTTAGGTGGAATAACCTTACGATAGAAGAAAATAATCGAAGGGGTGGTACATTGGTCTTATTAATTTTAAAAAGAATGTCCACGGTTTACTTAAATGTATAAAATAGACAAGGAATGGGTTATATGCAGGTATCAACATACGTGTTTTAGTATGTTTTTCTTGAGTGACATGGATGGAGTCGTATATGACGAGGGGAGGTGGTATATAGGGCAAGGAGAGCCGGCTGTTGAAATGGTGGTATATTGGTCTTATTAATTTAAAAAGAACGCCCACGTTTTGTTGCAATGTATAAAATAGACAAGGAATTTGTATGGGTTATGGGCGGATGTAAGTGTTTTAGTAAGTGTTTCTTGGGTGAAATGTAGGGTGTCGGATAGAGAGATGTTGAGGTAGGGAGGGCAAGGAGAGCCGGCTGCTGAAAGGGTTATATATTGGTCCTATTTATTTTAAAGAACCCCCACCATTTTCTATAATGTATAAAATAGACAAGGTATATGATGAAATGTGAACACATGCATTTGCAAAAATAATAGTTCCAGTGGCGTAATCGGAACTCTTATAAAGTACACAGACTACGGAAAATTGTGTGCAATTCTTCATTTTCAAGTTAGTGTATTACGTGAAATGTCTCTGACGATAGTTTCGAAGTATCCTTCAAACGCTTTGGGAAGCTATTCCACTATACTATCCCCTTAAACGGAATGTGAAATTTTATTACGCTCACAGGCACATTCATAATAACCAACCCAACAACTGTGCAATTGTTCAAGTGTTTCCAAGTTGTACTATAGTATGTTGTTCCTTCTTTTTATTTCCTTCCAGTATACATATAAAAAAATTCTTACGCTCACAGGCACATTCATAATATCCAACCCAACCTCGTGTGAATCCTCAGATTTAAAGAAGGAAATAACTGTGCCATTGTTCAAGTGTTTCCAAGATGTACTGTAGTATGTTGTTCCTTCTTTTTATTTCCTTCCAGTATACATATAAAAATTATAGAGAGGAGTCATATAACACCTCAACAAGAAGAATAACTCATATAAAAGTTTTTTTGCGAATTGCGGGTCAGTTGGGAGCTCTGCATTTAATTTTAAACCAGAAAACGAAAAGGTTTAGACTAGTCTACCACTGCTATTCCTCTCGATTTTTTTAATTTCCAATCATATGATTTAGCGGATGTTCGGAAACACTTTTTGGCTCACCTTTGGGGGGCCATGGCCCCCCTTGGCCCCCCCTTGGATCCGCCAGTGAGTGCAAATCGTTATACCTCGGGTGTTGCACTCCCTACAATCAAGCCATAGTGATCCGCGTTACGGAAAACGGACGAAGAGTAGAACATGGAAAACGGGATTTCAATGCAGTCGTAAGAAAGAAAACTGAAACGGATGAAATAACACGGAAAAAAACCTTGTCACTTGATCATTTTAAACTTTTTTTTAAAAAACCCACTATTTGTAGAGAAAGCCGACTTTCGAGTATCTAGAACTAGCGCCCTTTTCTGAGCTGTGTTAATAAACACACGGTATACGCTTTAGTGAGCGAGAAAACGCTAACTTGTGGGTAAATACAGAGTTACATGATTTTTGTTATTTTCTATTGTGTATGAACATGTGTTTGCCAGCGGTATGGAAGATAAACACGTGATCCCTAATATATTTTGTTAATTTCTAGAGAACGGAAAAACAGGGAATGTGACATATTTACAAACGGAATTTCAAGTTTAGGAAGTGGATAAATTATGGCTTTACCCTACACTGTAGTGTAAGACGATCAGTATTGTAGGTATCAACATTTACATCGCAATACATTAAATATTGCGCAATGTATAGAAGCAGGTGATACCGCGTGGTTATTACATGATAGGCGATCATTGGCTCGTTTGCAAAAATCGTTACTCATTTTAGCTAAAAGAGTTACTCGTTTTGCAAAGCAGCCAACAATAGAAATCGGCCGGAGAGAAACTTCATCAGAATATGAGCTATTGGTAACAAGGACTCGCCTGAAGACTACAACGGTCGATTTCACGATCAGTCTTGTAAAAGTGTCTTAGTTCTTTCTCCAAGATATGCCAAGGATTCTCACGAGGCGATCTTTTAGTTTTCTGCAACTTCTGCTAAATTTAACTAATGCAGCTGAATAATCCAACAACGCATTGGGGTATATCGCTATAGTTAGACAACCATATGCGTTACACATACATACACTTCTGCCCGCACTTTCGACACTTGGGGGAGGGCAGGTTTTACAAGGTTCACCTAGACTTCCTTTATAACCCGAGGTTCACACTGTCCCCCTCCCACTTTCCTGGTAGGCCTATGCTATTTCCCTTTTAATCTTGTGCTTTTTTCCCCTTAGTTTAGGAGATTAAGAAATATCATGAAGAAAGTCAGCAACATTAAACATTTTAGTCAATAGATCATATATATTCAAATCAAGGGTAAACCTTAATGTTAT
Organism: Apostichopus japonicus; assembly: GCF_037975245.1. Taxonomy (NCBI): domain Eukaryota; kingdom Metazoa; phylum Echinodermata; class Holothuroidea; order Aspidochirotida; family Stichopodidae; genus Apostichopus; species Apostichopus japonicus. The sequence continues at coordinate 7,681,563 of NC_092581.1, forward strand.
TTAATTATAGCAATAGATTGCATTAATTCACTTTTCATTTCGCTTCCATATACATAAAATATCATGCACTTAAAATTGACAAGGATTGAGTGGATTGTGTATTGAAAGATAATAGGTTTCCGGACGTAAGTTTATGTTTATTTTGTTCCCGTTTTTACACGTATACATGATGGTACGATAACGAATATGTGTCTCCTTATATACTGCTGATTGTGCGCAATCCACTCATTGTGAGGTTATTAGGTTATGCAAATACGTATCTTCACTATCTGAAAAGAATCATAATCAGTAATAATAAACATGTGTAAGCTAGAAACGTCTCAAATGGAAAAAAAATATTATTATTAATAATTATCATTTCAAATTGCATTCCTAAAATCATAATGAAAGTATGAATGAAGAATGAACACAACAAAAGGAACACACAAGTTCATTTTATATGTCTTGAAGGAAAACAAAAGTTATATACAGTCTAATCATCTTTAACGTTAATGTCTTAAACACATTTGCTAAATAATATATGTATAAGAGCTTCCTTAAATAATAGTAACAAACAGATTACACGAGAAAAGGCAACCATGTGGACAATCTTCATTTAATTCCCATTTCATTAAGTACGAAGATAGTGCATATAATCCCCATTAGAGTTTAACCACATGGGTATAAAGGGCATATAAACGCAATTATCAGATCAACCGTTTCCTCCAATATTTTATACTCAACACATGTCAATTAATCACAGCTGTGAATGCATTGGAGTAGATAGCAAGCTCGTCTCCGCATGAGGCCAAGCCCTTTTGCGAATCCTGAAATGAGCTCCTCAAGAATAAAAACACTTTCTCAATTCCGTCTACTTAATTTGCTCAATAACGAGACGTCGAAATAAAAAATCATTTGCACAATAGTTTCAAAAAGCTTTGACATCATGATGATAATAAAGGTTGACAAGACAAGCCGCATCGATGATTCTTTGGTAAAAAGAGTGAAATGGATGAGTTTTGAATACAATCAACTTCACTTCTAAAGAGTTCGTTTATAGCAGCGTGTTCGGTATAAGACTGAGAAATTTCAGATGGTATTTTATTTTAAAGAACCCAATGTGATATTAACCTTAGGATTGATCCTTGTAAATAAAAGTGTCTGCACTCATTGTTTGGGCCTCCCACACATAGATCAATTAAAATGTAATAAAAAACGATATCGGTATCTAATGGTATGACATGAAAAACCTTAATCTTAATAGTTTATTTTGAAATTTTGGTCAAGGAAAGTAAAAATCTCAGCAAAAAACCGATATGGGAAAATACGCATTTCAAGTTAAACAACTGAAGTTCTAGTCATCTCCAACGTCAAACTTTCTACATAAACAGTCCAAACTTAAATTCTAAATGTCAGAAAACATATTTTGAGATAAAACTGTCAAACACTGCGGATAAGTAATTTCGTTATAAAAAGCCGCAATTTCACAAGTGTGGTGGAAATAGTACAAAAAATATGTGATAGTTTCAGATAAAACCGTCGATACTTGTTCCTACTTATTCGTTTTTTTTTTGTTCTTTTGCAAAGACAAAAGGAATCTATACGATGGTGATAGTGTGTATATGTACGATTGTGTGTGAGTTTGTGTATGTATGTGATGCCCTTGGCACGGTAACTTACAACGTACATACATAGTGGATTAACTTCGTACTAAGTTGGTATGTTGATTTTAGTTAAAGGACCCTACCGTGTTACATAGAAGTCAGTAATGACATGAGGTCACCATTATTAAGGATAGATGAACTTCATATTTATAGTGTGTAGATCCAGCTTGGTGAGCAAAATAACCGTGTTGTTTTCTATGGGGGCCAAAGGTTATTGAGATCACCAAATTTTAAAGTATAGAAATCTTGCAAACTCCATACCTTCGAAGTATACTTGGCATGTGGACTCAATTTAGTGAGTAGAAAGCCCTATTGTTTTCTACGGAGTTCAATGATCATGCGAGGTCACGAGAGGTCAGAGTCAGAAAACCTTGATAACTCTAAAACTTGCAACAGAGTACTTTATAGGTAATAATTGGACCAACCTCGGTGAGTACTATTGTTTTCCAAAGAGTTCAAAGGTTATTTGAGGTAACCAAAGGTCTGAAACGCTTATTTACACAAAGACTCCAAAGGCCAAGCTTGGTTGCCGCATACTTAGCAGGTGGATGCAACTTTGTGTTTGTCGTATAGAGTTCTAAGGTCATTTGAGGTCAACATAAGTGAAATTATGAAAACATAGTAATGCATAATGGCTCCAAAATAGCTTAACCCTTTTACACTATTGGAGTGTGGATCCACCATTAGTGGGTGCAAGAAGTCTATAGTTTTTCTGTGGCAGTTAAAATGTCATTTTTAAGCTCACCAGGTCAGTGTCTGGAATTTATAAATCAATTGGTTCAGCTTTATAAGCTTATACTGGCCATTGACAAGTTCTTAAAATAATAACTCTTTTTGATTGATGAAAGAGGAATATATTCCAACCATCCTGGCAAAGTTTGCAATCAATTATTTAAACTTTGAATCTCAATATGAACACATTACAGTCAATTGTCTTTAGTTTAAGGTTAAAAATCGAATCCCTGCAATTCAAGGTGAAAACAATAAAGTATACTACGAAGAAAAACAAAACATTTTGCTGCCAGTATACAACTATGACGTCATACCTGTTTTTTACTTATGGAACATTCTGTGACAATTTCAGTAATTGTTGCTTACAAATTTTATCAGGATGTTGAGCTTATGTTCCCTCTTTATCAGTCAAACTTAAATGTTCCCCTGGGCTATCTTTTTAACTGATTCTGACTTGAGCAGAAACACCATTTATTAACAGTTTTCTTCTATGTGTGCTGAGTTATTAATAACGTCATTCAAACCATCAGCTAGTAGTACTTTTCTATTGCCATGTTCTACGTCTGCGCTATTACTTACAGAGTTGGCAAATATTACAGTATTTTTTCTATTGTCTTTTTCTGGATCTGTTGTCTCAAACGTTTGTCTGATTTTCGGATCATCGGGAGTTTTCAAGAACCCAACTCGGTTGTTGATATGCATTGAACTTCTTAATTTCCCGTTCTTCTGAGAGTTCTTCAATTCGGCGTCGAACGGATGATTGTTCTGTAAATTAATATCTCTTTGATTCGCATTATTATTTTGGTTTTTGCTGTTGTTCGTAACACTATTTCCACTAATAGTTGTAACATGTAATGGTTTGTGATCGTCTGATACGTAGGACGGATTAGTGGCAGGAGCAACACGTATTGACCCTGATTGCACTGGCACGTGGGACGGACTTTCGCTGCTATGATTCGTTGTCCTGTTCAATGAATTCCTCGTATTTGCCCTAATTCGAGTTTGAGTAAATATGTGCATTTCTTCATCGTCTACGAAGTATAATGCATATATTTTTACAGCAAATAAACAGATTAGAGCAACAGTTGATTGAATTATTAAGCCCAGAGCAGTGTAGGATGCTTTGAATCGTGCTTCAGCAGCCGTATAATAGGCAGGTGAGAAGGTTGCGTATACAACAAGAGTACTGAAAACGCAAAATGTAATAAAACGCGTTTCGTTGTAATTGTCGGGTAGTTTGCGCGTCATAAATGCGTACACGCAACAAACGAGTACTACAGTAACGTCCCAGAGCGTGATCCCGACAGAGGAAATGATACTGTCTGCACAAGACAATTCTACAAGTGGTTTATCATCAAATGGCATTAGTACTTCTACTTCGGGTGGCGTAATAATTGTCCATATCAAGCTCCATGTCAGCTGAAATAAAATAAAATATAATATCATGTCATATCATATCCTTTAATTTCACGTCACGTCACATCACATCATATCATATCATATCATAAAACAGAAAAAAAGGTAAAAAGATTTGAAATCGTAAAGTTGCTGTAAGACCTCCCAGAAAATGACAACATCATAGAATGGTTCCTTTTTCTTTCTTGGCAACAGCTCACGCAACCAAGGGCGTACATTTTGCATTTTTCAAATGTGCTTGAAGAGCTATTTCGTGACCGATAAGCTTTTTTTGAGACCAACTTTAGTGACCGACCGAGCAACGTTCCGGGGCGAGGCCGCCGGATGAGGACAATTTGTTAGCCTAATATTACCAAAGTATGGAGAATGTAGAAGAAGGGAGAGAAATAGTGTTTTCTGATCCATGGGTGTAACACCACGTTAATTCGCCCCCACCCCCAATTTTAAGACCAACTTGGCATGGATTTGAAACCGACTTTTGATTTTCACTGTGAGTGTGACAACCCCCCCCCCCTCACCCGATGTACGCTCTGCACCTAACTCTCCCCTTTCTTGATTGCTATGTCACAGCATGTGGCTTTGAGTACAATCACAAATAATACTCACAGGTATGGCAGTGATCGTAAATGTCAAGACCATTTGAAACGCAGGACTAATGAACTTGGGTCTCCTGGCAGACTTGCGACCCGCATGGAATATCCTATATAACCGAATCGTCTTTGTGCAGAGCGGGATATAAATGAGCGATGTAGCTAAGACCGGGCCGATTCTGCGCAAAACACACGTGACACTTCTTGGCGGCAACCCATTGACTAATGCGACGATGTAAGCGAGATAAATCCCGGTAAAAATGACATAGCACAGTTCTCTACTCGAGGCTTTAATGAGAGGTTCTTCTCGATTCTTGACGTAAACTGCCACAATTATATTTGTGAGAATTAGACCAGTTGATGAGAATACCACAACCACTACACCAAGGATGTTTTCGGTCAAGGAATCTTTTGGATCTATAGGTGCACAAGCAGTCAAATTAGAGTCCTCCAGTGGCCATCCGAAAATTAACGCCGTAGCGTTTACACAAGATGTGCACTTCGTACCATTGTCAGTTACAATCTCGTCCACATCACATCGAGTGCAGGTCCAACAACATGCGTTTTCTGGGACGGTGTTTTGCCTCTCCCCTATACCACAGGGTTCGCTACAAATCGATATCGGGACGCCCGTTTCCTTGTCTCGCTTTCTGAATTCGCCCACATACCATGGAATGTCGACCTCGATGGTGAGTCCCATCCCACCTTCATTGAATATCCATTTCCCGACATCAACAAATTGATAATTGCCATCTATGAGTTGTAAGTTACGCACTGAATATTTTCCCTGAGAATCTCCGTTGTTAAGGAAGTGTACTTTGCCATTCGCTTTACTGTCCACTTCAACATTCAAGATATATTCCTTCAGTGTTGAGCCATTCACGTATAACATATCGTCACAAAGCCTTGTGGGCGTTTCTGGACAAACTTCTTTATGCAAATTGTCCAATGCAAATGCCAACGCATTAACACTATCGATCACGAGAGTTTCGTGTGTCGGCGAATCAGATGCGTCCATGCTATCAAATGGTCTGCATTCGTTATTGATACTAAGGGTTTTTGTTTCATTCTCACATGACCCGTAAGCATCAATAAAGTCCTCGAGCCATGGGTTCTCGCTGGTGGACCTTTCAATGGAACGAAAATATTGATCGTAATCTGGCAGATTTCCAGAAAGCGGGAGGACCGTGAAACATCCTAGATGAAGAAGAATGAGAAGAAAAATAATCAAGTTAAAAAAACAAAGGAAATAAAATCATGCACTATGTTTCTAACATATACATTTTGTCACTCCCAGATCAAAGTGAACATTCAATAAATATAACAGCGCGAACAGATAGGTGAAATCCCAAACGCCTGATAAATGAATAATTGACTGCATGACTCTAAAATATCAATATCATTCCACAATATTGATATATTGAACATATTCATCTCTAATCAATGGGATATTTTTTCCCCTTAAAACAATAAATCCTTTGAGGGTATTTAGACAGAAAGATTGTTTTATTGTACGAATAGATCTGTTGCCCCAGTACGCAGAGCAAACACACATTCCGATGTCTAGGCCCAATATTGTGTATGCCACACTGAGGTCATATACGAACACACGACCATGCCTTTAAATATGGAATCTCACTTTAAAGGGCTTTGTACATCAAACGGAACACAAAAGCCAAAAGGAAACGCTTATTGCTGAAAATTCCTTTAACGTCATGTCAAATCATTTGACAAATTCACCGAGGGACTAAAAAAGTACAGTTTTGAAGGGTTATATACGACAGTTGCTAATGGTTTCCTATTACGAGACTAAGACGTTCTTTACTTGTCCAATGTTATAAACTAGAGGTCTGACGATGATAAAAATTATAGCCTGCTATTAACTAATTTTAGAGGAAGATTTGTGTGATCGAAGGTCGATACTTTCCCGTTTTAAACGATTTTAGAGGATTAAAGGAATACGATAACTTAAATAGTAATTCTGAGATCAAAGCCGGAAGTAAAAAGATATCAAGGGAAGGGGTATCACTTCTGTCTGTAAAGGTGGAGTCTACCCCATCCCATCAGGAGACCAAAATGCGCGCGCTTGAATGGTTCGATTGAGTTTTTTCTATGGTATGAGCGTGTTGTCACCATCGTTTTTGCCTTGTTTGCTAACATTGTTACTTTTCTGAATTGTCGTTCATAAAATATCAGCAAGTTGCCAATGAAAATTTATAAGTCGTTATTGCTTAGTGGAATATATTCGTAAGAATTAGAATTTCGATTCTTAATCATTTATTCGATTGCCATATTTAACTAAAACAGCGAAAACCACTATACTCTAAATAAGAAACACATAGAGTATAGTATTCACGGTCCGTGCAAATTCACACTATAACCACGTGTTGTAGCTAATATTAGTACGATGTTTACAAGACTCTTGGTTTGATCGATCTTATTGCAGAAATAGATAATGTAACTTATCTTTTATCATGTTATGGATAATGTCCCGTTCAGTTGTGTGTGTGATATATGCAGACTTATCATCGACCTAACTTTCTTTCTGCTAAACCCATAGTGTTTGCCATGAATTTTCGTCGTTGCTTTCTCTATTGCCAGATTCTCCCATATGCCTTTAATATTTCAAATTGGCGTTACAATCCCTTAATAGGAATTGAATTCCACCACCCATCGAGACTCATCATTTTAGTCCTTGGATGGAAATTAGTGGTAAAGAGAGCTCACTCATTCTATTTTAGTTATATTTTACTGATAATGTGCTATTCTAACTCTGTCAGTATACAGTTAATCAGGTTAGCACCTTGTACAGATGTTAATGGAAGAAAAATACCTAACATCACGCAAAGAAACAATTATGATACCAAAAGTAATCCATGGCGCTGCAAATCTCATTCCAATATGTGGTTACACGACGGCTCTGATGCCATCGCTACAGAGGCACATCGACAAACAACATCACCAAGTCGTAGTACATGAACCGTACGGTCTATGTGGAGCTTACCACACACATTTTGGAACCTTTGATTTTCATTTTCTACGTGACCTTTGACATTTGACGATAATACGATATAAACATTGAGAGTCATTTGTTTCCACTTGGGTGTGTCATATTCAGCCATGTTGTCGTTTTGGCGTGAACGTAATAACCCAAATGAACAACCTTTGAATTACGACAATTGACTCTACGACGTCATCGTTTACGATCTCAACATCCAAGCCTAGGCAAATACCTACAAAAGCATATTATGAAACAGGTGTGAGCGACCCAGCGTTGGACTAGTTTGACCTTTGATCTTCACATTACCATTGACCTAATTATGTTAATACGATCTAAACATATAAAGTCTGCTTTCTTCTTACATGGGTTTCGCCCATTTTGTCGGGTATGCTCGTAATGCTCTTTTGCTTTGAAATAAGACCTTTGACTTTTGACCCAAACATGACATCAGTCACTTAGGCACATATAGAGATGGCGCTGTGCTCTATAGATGAGAGGACAGAATAATGCAGCGAAAGTTGTACGAGCTCGCTGACAACCCACTATGTTCGTCTGCGGACGTGAATCAGCAGCTTCAGTTCAGGCCCTGCAGCTTTCGTTCACGAACATGGTGAAGGTCCTGCATCTGTTGTTCACGGATGTTGTGGATCTCTCGTTCGCTGACCTTTTGTAGCTATCGTGTATGCACCAATCCTCTGAGACCTCTGGGTTACTGCTCCGAGGTCCCTGGTTCGAATCCCTTCTCTACCGCTTTTGAAACTGGGGCTTGATCCCTGGCGATCCCTGGGGGCACGGTATGCCAGGTACTGTGGCTTCTGACTGGCGGCCCAGCAAAGGCATGCTTATAGGGATCGCCACAAATTAAGGGCTGGATAGCTCAAAGGTAAATGGTTCGAATCCCGTTGTAGCCGTAAATTACTTTGCTCTTTTTAATTCATGACAGTTTCCCAGTCAATTTCTGCTGTTATATTACTTGTATAATAAATGTGTTTGAACAGAAATTAAGTTTTTCTTATTGAAGAAAAAATTCATTATGCATCATGATCATACTGATTCTGATTCTGACCATCATCATATAATTGCATGTAAAAAATTCGTTTTCAATTTAGAAAAATACAAGTTTCCTTATGGGAAAAGTACTTGACTTAAGCGAATTGAAGTTTACTTGACAAAACTTAATTTGTAATGGCCTAAGTAAAATATACGACGTAAATGTTAAAACTGCTTGCCATATGACCTTTGCTTAAGCGCTGTAACCAGTAGTGATGCATTTCCTTACTTTCATTATAAACTCGTGGCTATACCTTTCATTTCTTTATAACGTAATCATCAATTGATCACGCTTGGAAAGGAAATGTGACTCCTGACAATTTTCGTATTTGCTTAAGAGTTACACGTCATTAACACCTTTCACAGTACATTACTGAATTTAATTGACCCGAAATTTTACACAAAATCAACTTCTCTGATAGTTACTTAACAGGTGCTGCAGCACACTACATTAATAGCAGGAAGTTATTTTCGATCTCAAAGACGCTTCATTACTGTATTTGCGTAAAACGTTTTTTTTTTTATATCAAATCTAGAGAACTTACTGGCAGATCAAGATTGGTTACCCGGGAGTCGCTTTCCAAAAGGTGATTTATCGCCAACTATTGGAACGGAACACTCATTTTCAGGCCTTAGCTTTAAACGTGTCTTATTTGATGTATATTCTTGGGAAGACCTTATCAAAATGATACATGCAGAAGCTGTGGATGGTATTGCTGATCGAAATATCATACCACCGTCCTCAAGTGCAATGTAATTGGTTACACTTTCTGTCTGTTTGGTCATGCAAGATTGTAATTTGCTTTTCTGTGCTTTCCGAAATGTGCCATTTGGATTGTAGATACTTAAACACTCCTCTGTTACCCTGTTTTATAAGACCTTCTCGAGCGTGATGCTATCGCTGTGTGTGGTTAAACTGATTACTGAAGCCAAGCCATCTTTTTTCCATTTGCTTCAGACAAATAGTTAGAGACTTTGATGTTGAAGCCTTCTTCTGAATCTTGGAAAAATTTAATCTTTCATTCTTTGAAATTTGCCTATTGATATTCATCTATACGTTCTAAATTACAATATTCTAATCTATTTAGTTCATAGCCTATCGTAAATAATTAAATTTAACCTTTCAACAACGCTAGCCTAGTACATTACTTATACCGCTACTACTATGAGAAGTATAGTCATTGAAAATATTCAATTCCAGCTTGAAGTTAGCATGTTGTTACAAACAGTAAAAGAACAAACAACGGTTGATGTTAACATCACAAACGAGGAACAATGAGTAGGTACGTCAGTAAAACAAATACACGTCGGTCTCGCCGAAAATGTGTTCTCTGATCTTTTGGTCACTTTGTTTACCAGCAGTATTATTTGTAACTGAACAGAATATTGGGACGTCGTTACAGATGTTTTAAGGAGAAGGGAGAACTGTAACATGTACTCGTTTTGGGGGTCGAAAATTGCTCTTTTCTCCGCAAGATGGGAAGGATGTTTATGAATGGGGATAAGTACATGGTGCTCGGTCGTTAATTTGATTTAAGACCGATGATGACGTCATCGAGAGGGCAGATGACGTCATCATCGGTCTTTAACCCCTTAGCCCACGGCTCTCGATAAGCACGGTGGGATTTCCGCGACAATGGCCGAGAGGAGTCTTAAGTCCGCCCCTTTGTGTGCGCAACATCGCGGGTCGTTACGCCCCAGTGCCCTGCATCCCGCTGCCCGATTTTCCCGGTACCTAGGCCCTACTGGCAGTTTCGAGCTGCTCGTGACCAGGGGAAGAGGTGCGTCACATACGTCCCAGATGTGGGCTTAAGGGTCAAATCAATACCCAAAATTACTATGTTTTGACACCGAATTCACTAGTTTTCTTTTATTATTTCAGATACTGATGATTTCATTGTTTTTGGGTGGTTGCCATAGCAACAGTCATAAAAAAGTTAATGTCAGATCCTCAGAATTTACAGTCAGCGTGAATGGCGCATTTCTGGTACCTTTGTTTCTTGCATTTATATGCCGTTGGTATATGTTGAGATGTAGTACACATTTCCAAACTCATGTAACATTACGGGGAAAAAACAATGACATGCTCCTATCTAATCTGATGATATCAAAGAGTAAAAATACGTATGCGATCAAGAATTGTATTTATAAGGTTAGATTGAAAAGGACATTAAATATGTTTTTCAACCCTGCAATGTCCTGCATCGTGACTCACCGTAAAACACAAAACTTAATATTATAATGGCGATTCCCTTCCTTCGTACACAGGTCTTAACCCTATGAAGATCAGACTGCCACATGACAATCTTTGTCTAGAACGTTAGTTTCTTTTTCTTCAAACCTTGTAAGCTGTCAACCTTCTTGAAATTTGGAAACGTTGATAGTTCCAACCAGAAAATGCAAGGTTGCATTGATCTTCCCATGTTCTTAAACACGAAACTTAGGAAGATATGAAGGGAGGAATCAAATGTTGAAAATGTCACAACCAATTTATGCCATATTTGTAATGTTGGAAGTTATTGATGAAATGCGTCGTTTCCACACAAAGCCACGCTCACTTAAAGGCTACACATCAGGTAGATGCACCCTACCCCTCCTCATGAGTGATCGCATGTACCTCACCCCCTCCTCATGAGTGATCTCATGCACCTCCCCCTCCTCATGAGTGATGTAATGCACCACCCCCTCCTCATGAGTGATCTCATACACCTCCCCCTCCTCATGAGTGATCTCATGCACCTCCCCTCCTCATGAGTGATCTCATGCACCCTCCCCCTCCTCATGAGTGATCTCATACACCTCCTCCTCCTCATGAGTGATCTCATGCACCTCTCCCCCTCCCCATGAGTTATCACATACACCTCCACCTCCCTATAAGTGATCTCATGCACCTCCCCATCCTCATGGGTGATCTCATGCACCTCTCCCTCCTCATGAGGGATCTAATGTACCTCTCCCCCTCCCCATGAGTGATCTTATGCACCTCCCCCTCCCCATGAGTGATCTTATGCACCTCCCCCTCCTCATGAATGATCTTATGCACCTCCCCCTCCACATGAGTGATCTCATACACCTCCCCTTCCCCATGAGTGATCTCATACACCTCCACCTCCCTATGAGTGATCTTATGCACCTCCCCCTCCTCATGAGTGATCTCATGCACCTCCCCCTCCACATGAGTGATCTCATGCACCTCCCCTCCTCATGAGTGATCTCATACACCTCCCCTCCTCATGAGTGATCTCATACACCTCCCCCTCCTCATGAGTGATCTCGTGCACCCTCCCCCTCCTCATGGGTGATCTCATGCACCTCCCCTCCTCATGAGTGATCTCATACACCTCCCCTCCTCATGAGTGATCTCATACACCTCCACCTCCCTATGAGTGATCTCATACACGTCCCCCTCCTCATGAGTGATCTCATGCACCCTCCCCCTCCTCATGGGTGATCTCATGCACCCCCCTCCTCATGAGTGATCTATTGCACCATCCCCCTCCCTATGAGTGATCTCATACACGTCCCCCTCCTCATGAGTGATCTCATGCACCCTCCCCCTCCTCATGAGTGACCCTATGCACCTCCCCCTCCTCATGAGTGATTTCATTCACCTCCCCTCCCAATGAGTGATCTCATACACCTCCCCCTCCTCATGAGTGATCAATTGCACCTCCCCCTCCTCATGAGTCATCACTTTACAAGATTCTGTTGGTGAGAATCCAGCTGGTTGTCAGTTTAAACTTCGTCCACTGATAAGCATGCAATAGTCTACATTATGAAACAATAATGACCATGAAAACGTCATTGGTTACGTATTATTGTTACAGGTACCAAGTCAAATCGACCTACTGTTATTATATGCAGTGTGCATACCTTACCAGTACAGAATACTGCTGACGGAGCTAAATAAATAAATACAGACGAGGAGGCAGTTAATATTACGATCACGAATGTGGGAGAAGCCCGCAAGGGCTTATGGGTTACATTATCATGTCTAACATCATGACTAAAATATCATGACTAAAACATCATGACTAAAACATCATGACTAAAACATCATGACTAAAACATCATGACTAAAACATCATGACTAAATCATCATGACTAAAACATCATGACTAAAACATCATGACTAAACATCATGACTAAAACATCATGACTAAAACATCATGACTAAAACATCATGACTAAAACATCATGACTAAAACATCATGACTAAAACATCATGACTAAAACATCATGACTAAAACATCATGACTAAAACATCATGACTAAAACATCATGACTAAAACATCATGACTAAAACATCATGACTAAACATCATGACTAAAACATCATGACTAAAACATCATGACTAAAACATCATGACTAAAACATCATGACTAAAACATCATGACTAAAATATCATGACTAAAACATCATGACTAAAACATCATGACTAAAACATCATGACTAAAACATCATGACTAAATATCATGACTAAAACATCATGACTAAAACATCATGACTAAAACATCATGACTAAAACATCATGACTAAACATCATGACTAAAACATCATGACTAAAACATCATGACTAAAACATCATGACTAAAACATCATGACTAAACATCATGACTAAAACATCATGACTAAAACATCATGACTAAAACATCATGACTAAACATCATGACTAAAACATCATGACTAAAACATCATGACTAAAACATCATGACTAAACATCATGACTAAAACATCATGACTAAAACATCATGACTAAAACATCATGACTAAACATCATGACTAAAACATCATGACTAAAACATCATGACTAAAACATCATGACTAAAACATCATGACTAAACATCATGACTAAAACATCATGACTAAAACATCATGACTAAAACTCGAATATCATGCATGTGTTACACCGGTGACATCGTCGCTGTTTAGTTTTGCATATTCATGTCTAAACTCACATCTAATCGTGGTTTATTCCTTATAATGTGAATCGTTTTTTTTTTCTTTTTTTAATATGCTGTCAAAATGTTACCGTTTTTTTAGTTAGTTTTCGTTAGTTTTAACAACTATCACTGACGTTTTCAGTCATTAAATGAAATATTGCATCGAAACATAACGAAAGCATAACATCAAACATTATCTTATGTTTTTTTCCTTTTTCACTTTAAGTTTTATCCGAGAAAAGAACATAACTATCAAGGTTGTAGTCGAAGCAAATGTATTTGAGTCCAGTTCCTAGTCCGAATCCGAGACAACTTCGTGTAAATAGACAAATGTACTCTAGTCCAACAGCCCTGGTAAAACATTGATTCCGTCTTGCTTCACTGCAGGCGACTTTCACTCGCCTGATCACCCCCCCCCCCCCCCCCTTCCCCTAGACAAACATTATAGGCAAAGAACAGCGTTTGTGTTCAACATGTAAAGTTCAGTTTATTCGCCAAAAACAGTCTTGTCCATCACTTAAACTCTATACCACAACAACATACAAATTTATTGGGCACCTAATTCACCAGTTAAATGCAGAGCTATTTTGATGGTAAACAAGTAACGGTAGTGATCTGAAAGTGACGTTTTGCGGTGAAATATGATCTAATTTAGGAGTTTAATTACTCCCTTGTGGCCATTTAAGGTGCTCCAACGAACACTATATCTTCTTATGAAGATCATTTGGATCATTGGACGTTGCTTTTAGTTCTGTTTGTGTTCATTTTATGACAAGATCATGTCGTAATTAGTTGATTTTTTATGTAAAAGAGTATAGGCCTAATTAAAAACAAATCGATCCACACTCAAGATAAGACTCACGAGGATATTAACATATAATATTGCACATCAAGCAATCTTCTTTCACATATAGAGGAATACAGGCTATTTTATGGAATACAGAATATTTAATATAGTGATTGCTCTTCCGCGATATGTATGAACGGTGGCATTAGCAGGGTTGAATGAATTATTTCTAACCGACTAATTCCTTGTGCAGTTTTTTCTTTATTTAAATTTGCGGAATAGTGTTTTTCTGTCTGTATCCCTCTGTCATTATTATGCATTTTTCGGGAATATGAATGTTACATTGTAATAATACAATCACATTGATGATACAGACAAATATGTTTGCAGATTGCTACATTTCCTATCTCCCCTGTTTATTAGATTATGTTGATGTACAGATCACTATGTATGTGGGGTGTTCGTGTCGCAGACCAAGGGAATGGTTCAGGACAACACTCCCTGCTCACACGAGTCATGTTGCATACATTTTGGTTTCTAGTATAGACAATCTCGCACACACCGAAATCATAAGTCAGAAACAGCCACACATTTAAACACCACAAATCGTACATTTGATCGTTTCATGTTCCCACTTTTCCATCCACTATGTACTAAAATAATATTCATTTGAAATCAGATGATAATTTATGTTTTGTTCTGCCACAATTATGCGGCTGTGAGTCTCCTTAAAAGTCTAGCAAATATTTGAACGCCGAGAGAGAGAGAGAGGGGGGGGGGGTGCGGGCGGGGCGGGCGGCCCGGGAGACATATGAGCTTAAATAGGAGTTGGGGTTGAACATAATTTATGCTACTTTGCTTGGCTAAAATCTAAACTTCTGATGGAGAGATACGGTATTACGGGACGCTATATGACCAAGACGGTCACCTATATTCAAAACTTGTGCCAGTGCGACACTCCGCTTACAACAATGTAAGTCAACATGCGATTAATTCGCCGTAATATTGAAATTTGGAACCGGATACAGTCTGATAACACTGAGAAGACTTACTGGTGTCAGGCAGCAAGGAGTTACTTTAAAAGTTCCTTGGTCAGACTCTCCGTTTGACCTTTACTTGAATATTGAGCTGAATATTGTCATTGAATAGAGGAGCCTAACATTGGTTTATGTGTAACCAGTAGCCAAATTGTAGAAAGGGCTAGAAAACAAAACATTGTTTAACTGAAGTCGTTAGGCTGGAGTAGAATTCTTCCTGTATTATTTCCTGTAGATATTGGTTTTAAAAAGCCTTACCTAATGCAGCTTCTTCATACCCTTGAACTGGTTGCATATCATAGTTGCCCCACCCGTCACTGCCGATCCATATAAACTGTCTCATAGCACCTTCTTCTGTTGCTGCTGCAAATATTCTCCTGGCCATTTCGACTTGCATGAAGAGTATGACTGACGTCACGTGAGATTCTCGCTGTGCTTGTTCCAGTTCCGTGATTATATCTTTGAATCTCGCATCTTCAGCAGACTCCGAGATTGTTCGGGCAAAAGCAAGACAGATATCTTCCAACGGGGCAGTCAAACGAAATTCTTGTTGGGCACTTTTACCGTACGTATCGTCTGAGTTAATGAAGGCGACGTACTTCCAATTGTACATCTTAAGGATGTCGATCATTGCTTTTACCTGAAAGAGGGAAGTAATAAACGATATTTAAGAATACTTACGAACGTATTGATTTCCGAGTAATATAATCGAATATTAAACAGTACTTATACACTCAGAGCATGATACATATATTCACACATGTGTCAACATTTCACGACAGGGACATGGCCAGAAATTTGAAAGGGGGGGGGGGCAGAATTTGAAAAGGGGTACTGCTCACAAAGGGAGCATTACTACCCTAACGGAGCGCCATGATGTACAAGACAAGTTTTGCCCAAAATGCCTCCCGTGTTGCAGGAAATAAACAATAATATAAGAGTATTGTATTACGTATTTCCGGCTACTCAAAGGGGGGGGGGGCGAGCGATCTTTCCCATTGCTCCCCTGGCTACGTCCCTGTGTCACGGGGATGCTGCTTTCACTAACACAAGGAAAACCGATCAATTAAAAAACAGCATCCTTCAAAGAATGAATCTTCTTGAACCACCCTGAAACATTATGCGACCAGTAGTAAATGATTGAAAGATAACAAAACAAATTCAAGTATAATTGTATTCTATCCCATTCCTCGGGAACTTAAAGGAGTAAATTAAATATGTTCCTTTCTGTTACATCACACCACCTGTCTGTTAGGTAAGGTATAAGCCATAAGGTGTGATATATATCGTAAGGTATTTTAGGTATCTGCCGTTAGGTGGGTTAGGTAAGGTATCTGTCGTAAAGTGTGTTAGGTAATACATTACTGTGAAACGAGGTAAAATATCTGCCTTATGTGTGTTAGGCAAGTTATCAGCCGTAAAGTGTGTTAGGTAGGATATCTACATCAGTGAGGTATGTAATGTGAAGTAATTACCATAACCTGTGTTAGGTAAGTTATCTGCCGTCAGGTGTGTATATTTATTGTAAGGTGTGTTATATGCACAAGTCGTAACATGTACTAGGTTAGGGAAATAATCGGTCGTAAAGTGCTATTGGTAGGTGTACCTCCCGTGAGGTGTGTAGGTAAGGTATTTGCAGCAAGGTATGTTAGGTAAGTTATATGGTTTGGTGTGTTAGGTATAAGTGCCTAAAACGTAAGGTGTCCTACTCTTGATATTTGACGTTGAATAATCTGAAGTGCGTTATGCATAATATCTTTCATGGAATGAGTTTAAGAATGATTTGTGTTAATTATATATTTTCCACTGAATGCATAATATCTTTCATGGAATGAGTTTAAGAATGATTTGTGTTAATTATATATTTTCCACTGAATGCATAATATCTTTCATGGAATGAGTTTAAGAATGATTTGTGTTAATTATATATTTTCCACTGAATGCATAATATCTTTCATGGAATGAGTTTAAGAATGATTTGTGTTAATTATATATTTTCCACTGAATGGCCCAGTTACTAACGCTGCGATGTGTAAGGTATAGTAACAGCTGATTCTGAATATTCTTAAAAACTAAATGGTGTGATTTAGCAAAGGCATATCTGCAATTCATCAATACATTTCTTTTAAACACTATAGACCTCAGTCGCGCGGTTGTTGCGTTTCATTAGTAACATTCTGCCGATACCTGCAATATTCTTGACACCAAATACACTCCTGTATCCAGGTGTAATCTTCTGTAATTCTAAATTCCCGAGAAGGAGCGATTAGGCATAACAGAAAAGTAACATGACAAGTCAATATGGCTGTGATTCGTGTGTGCAATGTAAATTGGATAGTATTAGCCAATTCTAAGTGGTGAATTGGTTTTAAAAGGACATTGGGATTTCTTCCAACCTTACGCATATACGCAATGTAATTCATACAGCACACTAGCAGTATAAATTTCTTTATCTATTTGCAATGCTGGAGATCTTACATTGGAATATCAATGGACCAGAGCATGCGATAGTTCATGCTAAATTAATTTCTCCAGGGATTGGATACATCTTGGAGGAACATTTTCATATTTACAGTAATACTGATTTAATTATGTAGCTACAGTCATGCAATCAATCCGTTTGGGTAGTGAAAAAAATAACATTATTATGTTTATCTGTCCTCGTATACTCTCTCGGCAAACTCTGTCAAGTTCGTACAAAATCATCACTCGTCAATCTTCTCTCATATGATGGGGTCCTATAATGTACTCCGTATCATGCAATCTTGTACTTAAACTCATATTCATAAACATATTCCAAATCATTTTGTTCCGACATTTAAAGTTCGGTCACCTGCTATTGACCACCTGACTCTATGGACAGATGAAAGCATAGCGTCAAAAATCGATCTCATCTCATAAACATAAATCTTGACAGTTTGGAGATGGTTTTTAAGGATATCTGACCAATTAGCATAGATACCATTCAGAAACTTCTTCAAAACTGTTTTTTCATATATTTTTTTCATCTTATATTAAATTTTACGAATTTGAGAATCAGTTTGAAAGGATTTCTAAGTTTTCGCGGCAAAAAGGACTTTCTACCTTACGAAGAATTATACTGAATGCAGTAAAGTACAGCGTACCGTAGATTTAAAATAAAGGCTTTCGCATGCAGGACCGGCGAGACACGTTCTTGCATTTTAAATGGATTAAAACCTGCCTTGCTAAATATGAAAGGCATATATAACTTGATTTAGGTGGGCCCTGGCATCGTATTCAATCTATGTATCAGAAGTATAACCACGCACATACAGCCTGCTGCGCGTAAAACCTAGGCATATCTTCAGTGTGTTCGTTGGTTGTTCTTGTAAAGAGATTTGTCATGAACGTATTTAATCATTTTTTTTTGTGCTTTGGCCTGCCATGTTAATCTTATAATCTCAATTTCTCGTCTCAAGTATAAATTTGCAAACTTATTGAATTTAGTGCGTTTTGCAATTTTCATGTGAGTACGGAACACTTTGACGTTACAACCACAAACATCTAAAGTGACTTGACCGAGCACCTTTCTCATACTGCACTCTCTTTCGGCATTTCATTACGTACCAGAAATATCAAAGTCAAACTTCGAAGTTCGTATCCAATCTTGTAGCTTATTTTATACAGCAGATTGTTACAAGATGATAAGTACTATAGCAAGATCAATTCGATGCCCCATTTTACACCAGCTTCCTTCCTTCATTTCCCTCCCACTTACTTTTTTCCTCCCAGAAATCTTCCCCATGAAAGAAGCACAAGATATACATGATCCAGGTTTATAAGAAAAATCCATCAAAGTGCCCCTTTCCAAAAATATGAGAGCCATTTTGGTTATAAAGGTACCCCTTTTCAGCTTTGACCTTTCCATATGAAACAAAGGAAAATCGCATGTCTCTTCCCTTCGAACTGTTGCTCCCCAAACTGAACACTTTCCCGCCTCCCACCCCCACCCCCCGCCCCCTCCCACCTGATCTTTTACGATGACTGTATGCGTTCAAAAGTGGAATGCATGCATAATATTTCTCTTGTTTGAAAACAAGATTTATGTATTCAGAAACCAAGTGGTACGCGTGTTCATTAAAATTATGCAATCACGTGTTTCTTGTTATGCTATTAACAAAATTTCCACATGATGTTGACCTTCCGACATTCATCTTTATTTGGAGCTTTTGTACTCTTAGCAAAAGCATGCCATCTTAAAAAGTTCACACATTAGTACAAATTTAGCAACACACAACGAGGTATAGTCTAGATCTTGCAATACAAACACAGACACTGGCTCTCAACATTGTTCTAAGTACAGTAAGTACGTTGTACATAGATGTCCGTTACAGCGACAACATATACGGATCAAGTCATTTGTTAAAGAAGTACCGTACTTGGCATTATAAATAAGAGACATAAAACATGTATAGCTAACGGTATAGAGTGATAGAACTAGATTCAAACTAAAATGCCAGTAAGTATTAACACACGAAGGATGTAATATCTATGAGTATACTGTTTGTACACAGCAAGTTTTGTCTGTCTTTCAATCAAATAAAAGTCGAACAAAAGAAATCATCGCAAGAAGTTTGTCTCTTTCAAAGCCATTACGTAATGTACATTGACAGACATGCTTGGATGAGTCTGTGCTATTACATCAGTTAACTGTATAGTCATAGTCATCGTCATCACAACCCCATCATAACTGTCATCGTCCCCATCAACATCATCATCTAATTCACGATTTTCTCAAATATATTCAAGCAAATCCTGGATATAAACTGGGGACATTTTCTTGGCATGTAATCATAACTTGGTAGATTTTAAGGCTGTGACATAAACAGAGCTCTGAGCACTCCACTTTAGTTCTATTACAATTGAACAGGCAGTTGACCTGCAAACAACATGTAGTTATTATAACATCTGCCCAGCTACTTCCAATTATAAGGCATGGCGGTAACTTTATTTACATGGATATATGTGTTCACTTAAAGAACAAAGTCCACTCTTCTGTAATCTTTATGTTACGTAACTGAAAGAACCTTCGTTATCTACGGCGATTCTTTAAGTGTGTGACAAGATACAATCGATTACTACGCAAGATAAATAATTCAATTAGAGTTAATGTTTCCATGTCTCATGTTATTTTCATTTACACACTCAAGCACGCCGAACTTTTGTGTCCCTCAAAGTTAAAGGATCACGGGAAGGTTAAACATAGACAATAGAACAACCCACATTCACGTAGCCACTTACATTTGTGTTTTCAAGTAAACGTTGTTTTAATATATATCTTTTAATATATAATTAGTTATCATGCTGTGGGATGTTTTATATTGGACAAAACTATTGCACTAAGGCAGGAAACTGATGTAGCCTAATATATATCATATATCAGCTCTCATCTTGAGATTCGACAACATTTCCTAGCTTCCCACCTGTTTAACTCTTGTCGACCTCTAGCGCGATTTACAGCCACGTATATGGTAGGCCACGTGGGACAAAATAATGTACTATACTATAGGCGCGTATTAATGTGAATATATACACGTATATATTAGCTGCCAATCAGAAGGCCGAATTATATCCTTGTATTACATCGAATATATACAAGTATTAAATCAGCTGATTTAATACGTGTTTTCGAATTAATGCCCGTACATATTCGAATTAATACCCGTATATATTCGATGTAATACGCGTATATATATTCGATGTAATACGCATATATATTCGATTTTATACACGTATATATTCGATGTAATACGCTTATATATTCAATGTAATACGTGTATATAGGTATTCGATGTGATACCCGTATATATTTGATTTAATACGTGTTTTTATTCGATTTAAACATGTTTATAGTACGCGTATATATTCGACTTAATACGCGAATATATTCGACGTAATACGTGTATATATTCGATTTAATACGTGTATATTTTCCATGTAATACCCGTATATATTCGAATTAATACGCGTATATACAGTGGCTTAGATTTCTTTCTGACATTCGGGGGGGGGGGTCCACACAGTTTGAGATGAGGGGTGGCGAATCACGTGCAAAGGGCGTTTTCGATCGACGGGGAATGCGTGTGGTGTTTTTTGACAATCGAGACATTGAATAATGCAAAATGGTGCAACTTGGAGATCATTTTTGGCTCTTTTTTGTCACATTTATCACACTACATTTTCATATTTGAGATGTGAAAATGCAAGTATGCGAAAAGTTTAAGAAAATGCGAGCATTATATCATTTTGACATCAACAGAATTTTTCCATCGTTTCTTTGAGTGAAGCTTCTTAAGCAATGCAGCTAGGCTTCCGTTAACAGCCTAGTCAGCGATAGTACCAACTCTACCGAGCTACAGACAGTCATAGCGACATAGCCGACGTACATTACAGTATTTACGTGTTTTTTAGCTTTCTAACGATATAAATGTGTTGGTCTAACTATAACATTGGTGAAATGATAGCATGGGTAGCCCCCCCCCCTCCCCCCTTAGTCAAATGTTGGGTAATTCATCTCCATTCACTCGATCTCTTAACCTTGTTTCGAAAAAAAACAAAATTAAATACTTTTTTTTTTAAATTGGATACTTCTGTAATCATCATTTTCATGTGGAGAACAAATGTACTTTCTGGCACACGCATACCAATAACATTGGGGGGGGGGTCATTAAATGGGCCACCCCTAGTCAAATGCTGGGGGATGCATTCCCCGGGATCTACGCCAACGCGTATATAATATGGTACATTTGTGTTATAGGGCCTACCACACAAGAACATCTCAATAGATAATTCTACAATTCACATCTCTGATACTCATATACTTTACACTCATAACATGCACAATGTGGAATGTAGTGGCAGTATGGCTGCAATAGAAAACAGGACTGACCAAATTTGACGGTTCTGATTTTGTAACCTTATATAAGTATAGGAGATGAACATATACCCTACGTCAGTGGAAGATGCGGTTCGGGGGAAATCAATAATTGTCGAAAGGGTAAACATGTTAACATTTATAAGTGTTAAATATATCAGAATAATTGGATTCAAGGCCTACAAAGTTCACTGAGTTACTTCCAACATCAAGTGACTAAATATATATATTCACGTCAATACTTCAGGTACCTTACATTAATATCCATCTCTCTTTAATCACTACGATGAAAAGAACTTCAAGGAATTAATCTCACAGGGTACTGAACAAAGCAACGAACGGCTATAACGTTCAACGTTAACATCCAGTAAATTGCATTGCATGTCATAATTAACAACTTTATTGTACATCTGGTATCCTGGCCTCTCCACACTTCCAAGAAATCACACCACGTGGACACATACAGTTTCACATAATTTTACCCCAACTATCTGCTTCCTTGTCGTGATACGGGAGATACTTTCAAGTTTGAAAAACAAATATTGATTAGCCATTACTGTATGATCGAACCCAGATCGTAATGCTTTTGCTGTACTAAAATATCACATGATGATATGTCAATATTCATTCATTTAGTTTTCCAACTGGTTAGGTAAGACTTCGCAGACGGTAACTGAATATCATATATATATATATATATATATATATATATATATATATATATATATATATATATATATATATATATATATATATATATATATATATATATATATATATATATATATATATATATATATATATATATATATATATCGTCTGATATGAATTATAAGCTCCTACCCCACCCCCCTCTCTCATATTTTCCCTGTTCTTAGCCTATGCTTATATTTCATTGTACTTATTTGTTGCAGTAGTTTCATCATCAGTGCGTCGCCCGCTACAACAACAAAATTGTTTTTTACACCCTACAATAATGACCACAGTCGTGTACGGTAATGATGAGTGCTGTATTCAAACCACCAGTTTAGGGACCCGTGCTGCATTTTATGATGTAATTTTAGTCAAGACATTCAAAGTCTACATTTCATGTATTGGTAAACAAGAGTGATTTGCTACCTGAACTCTGAATCCAACCACTCCCCTGCAGATGTTCAGTTCTCACGTATTCCGGGGTCGTGTTAATACTGCATGCAATTTCTCAAAATCTCAATTGTTGGAACGTTATCTAACAAGCCTTATCGAATCAATTGCTACATTAGGACTACAAGCTAACTTCAAACATGTAGCCATGTCTAGCAATATCTCCGCATTATTGAACGCCCCAAGAGGTGAGGATAGGATTGGAGAGGAGAGGATTGGAGAGGAGAGGATTGGAGAGGAGAGGAGAGGAGAGGAGAGGATTGGAGAGGAGAGGATTGGAGAGGAGAGGATTGGAGAGGAGAGGATTGGAGAGGAGAGGATTGGAGAGGAGAGGAGAGGAGAGGAGAGGAGAGGAGAGGAGAGGAGAGGAGAGGAGAGGAGAGGAGAGGAGAGGAGAGGAGAGGAGAGGAGAGGAGAGGAGAGGAGAGGAGAGGAGAGGAGAGGAGAGGAGAGGAGAGGAGAGGAGAGGAGAGGAGAGGAGAGGAGAGGAGAGGAGAGGAGAGGAGAGGAGAGGAGAGGAGAGGAGAGGAGAGGAGAGGAGAGGAGAGGAGAGGAGAGGAGAGGAGAGGAGAGGAGAGGAGAGGAGAGGAGAGGAGAGGAGAGGAGAGGAGAGGAGAGGAGAGGAGAGGAGAGGAGAGGAGAGGAGAGGAGAGGAGAGGAGAGGAGAGGAGAGGAGAGGAGAGGAGAGGAGAGGAGAGGAGAGGAGAGGAGAGGAGAGGAGAGGAGAGGAGAGGAGAGGAGAGGAGAGGAGAGGAGAGGAGAGGAGAGGAGAGGAGAGGAGAGGAGAGGAGAGGAGAGGAGAGGAGAGGAGAGGAGAGGAGAGGAGAGGAGAGGAGAGGAGAGGAGAGGAGAGGAGAGGAGAGGAGAGGAGAGGAGAGGAGAGGAGAGGAGAGGAGAGGAGAGGAGAGGAGAGGAGAGGAGAGGAGAGGAGAGGAGAGGAGAGGAGAGGAGAGGAGAGGAGAGGAGAGGAGAGGAGAGGAGAGGAATGCGTGATGCAGGCCTACGTAACTTACGAAGATTGGATGAATATGTTGTTTACGATTTTTTTTTTCAGCTGGAATGGAAACCATTTTGTTTTCAGTGTTTTTTCGTAGATCTTGTTACCTTTCAGATGCAAGGAAATGCACTTGATTCGTTGATACAAAACATATCGTGAAATGATATACCTCCACATACATATCCTGATGCAATCATCTTGAGGTTTTCGTTACAAGTGACTGGATAAGATATCAGCAGTGACGTAGCTCAACGCCCTCTTCCTCTTCCTCAGTTTGATTCTCTTTGTCATCTTAGTGAATTGGAAATTAACTGACTAAATGTAGTACAGAATACTACTTATACATATGGCCACCATCTCCAAATAAAATGGAGATGTTCCTTAGAGTATCCGACCCCCCCCCCCCCATATGTGTATAAAACCCTCGGTTAAATCTAACTAGCTTTGACCTTGTCTGACCAGGCCGGCAATATTCCGTCTATCAATAATAATTGAGTAGTTTACTTTCTCGAAGTTTAATCCAATATGATCTCTGTTAATATAAATTCTCTGTTTGCGATTCATACATCTCCTATGCTGACATAATGATGCATATCTGTCTGTAAGGTCGAATGGTTAGAGGTTGAATTCATATTAATGTATAACATGAAATCAATCTTTCCCTCTATTTCTGTATTGTATACAACGGACTACCTTTAATTAATCAAAAACTTAGTGGAACAATATGACAGTGAGAATAGCAATGAAATGAGGAACATTTCCTGGAGATAAAGACCCACATTGCGAATGAAGTTTATTCCACATCTTAGAAGGTGATCAATAACAATCGCATATACCATAAGTACAAAAATACCGAGTTGCCTTGGAAACTTGTGTTTTATTCACTGGGGTCTATATTAAGAGGGCACGCATCATGTTAAACCACTATATGTATATAAATGTACTCCTTAACCTCACAAAAGGATAGAAACGAAAACAATCGACAAGTCATTCGGTGATGGCTTCAGCAATACACACACTGCCACATCCAACCCCCCCCCCCCCACACCCCCAAGTACAATAGAAGCTTACCTGAAAACTATCCGGCGGCACAGTTCTTAAGAAATAAGGGTACCTTTCGTCGTTGCTGAGTTCATCGCTAGTTGAGAGGTAACTCACTTGAGGAATGTCATACAAACCTAAGAGGATCGTTGATTGCACACTTGATGAGCTTCTCTGAGGGCCCACGACTCCCAATATCCTGGGGAGTTCACCATGATCTGCTATCGGGTTATCGCAGTCACACGTTATCGACTTCCGGTATGGTGGGATAAAGTTTAAAGACTGCTTAAGCGACTCAGCGAGATATGAGCACGTATCGTATATCTCGTAACCAAGGGTGATATTATTTAGAACGGACGAATTTTGGTTGATATTTTCAATGGCGAACACCATAGCTTCAAGTCTTCTTAACGAACCTATCTCACGTAGTTGCCCGCATTCCCTACCTCGTTCATTGTAAAAGTGAAGCGGGAAAAGTCCGCCTATGTTTAAATCCCCGTGGTTACTGTAATTGAGATACCCCTCAGTGTGGCCGATAATTAACGATATTGTGGCCAGTATGACACCAAGCAAATTAAAGCTATCGTGATACTTCATAATCACAACTGTTTTGCCTTTAACTCATATTCAACTGCAGGAAGTACACTAAAAATAGGAAATTTGCCAAAGGTATTTCATTAAACTGCTATAGGAGAAGAATGTAAAATCTCTCCCTCTACCCCATCTTGAAGATCACCACATTCGTGAATTCTTCTTTTGGTTATAAACATTCTGTCGATGAGCTTGATCTTGTATTATGTTCCCTCTCTCATCTCTCTCTGCTTGACGTTTTATCAAGTAACAATGTCTTGACCAGGCTCATGGTCGTAACAGAACATCTTCGCGTACTGTTAACAGCGTGCTGAGGTATCTGGGCATGTCAGCAACATTCAGAATCAGTGAATAACTTTATGGAGTCTGAAAAAAAAGAGCCAAACTGAAAATGGTAATGCCTCGGAATACGGAGCAATTGAAGAAGCAAGAAAAGAAACAGTAAGATCAGGTACACTTTGGAGGTTGACATACCATGCTGTACATCTAACCAGAAAGCCAACAGGGTAGTGATCCCTTGCCAAGTATTATATTAGCACATTCACTTAAGTACACACATTTTCTATATACCAAATATGAAATTTATCGACTACGTACTTTTTGAGTTATCGTGTTTACAAGCAGGCGTCACTGACACACACACATGCACACATGCGCACACGCCCACGCACCCACGCATGCGGACACGCCATGATTATCGCATATAGTCCTCTTGCCGTCGGAAAGGAACCAACAACAACTGTTTGAAAGCAAATAATATCCTGTATAGCACAAGTTCAACGTACCTCTGGTTGGAAGAGACTGTATGACATGCATTATCAGGGTACATTAAGCTCCATATTACTACAGCGTGAAAGCTGTTAATTGTTCTACATAATAATAGTTTTAGTTTTAGAAAATTGTTCAAACTAGCTAAGGGCAAATCAGGAGTATATAAATAATTGAAATTGTAGTGAGTCGGAAAATCCAGAACAGTGAAAAAGCTTAAAGTCTCCATCCGGGACTCGAACCCGGGCCTCCCGCTTTATATGCGGACACCCTAACAAACTAGGCTATGGACGTTTATTGTTTGCCTAGAAGTTCGAAACCGGTAAGGAAGGTCGTAATTCAACTGACATTCAATCAGCGTCCATTGCCTAGTTTCACCTACATAATTTCCCTGTTTACAAAGAACAGAGTAGAAAATGTAAATAATATTGCTAGAATCACAAGAGAAGGAAAGGAGGGGGGGGTCCTAGACCATGATCGACAATGGGAAGTTTAACCATAGTGCCATGGTAATATGGATGTCATTTGACGACGAGGTTTTCCGAAACAGACATTGCTTGCGGAGGTGGATACTGGATTGGAAAGTGTGCAGGAAGTGAAATGAAATGTAAGGTTGTGTTTGTGTGTGTGTGTGTGTGTGGGGGGGGGGGGGGATTGACGAAAAGCTAGCATGAGGGGGGGGGGGGTACCTTAGACGATTATCCTATAGAACGATCTGTGTCATGACTTTTGGACTTAATATGTCCTCACGGTTCAATTTGTCGGCCCTAGATATATCCCGTCTGATTAATTGAAGAGGCTAAACGACGTTTAAGAAATATCCAGTTAAGATGTTCATAATCACGTAGATCGGAGCAAATCCGTTCCAGTCTAAGGCCTTATTGAACTCGCTTTAGTTATATTACTAGCTGTTTATCTGATTTATAATTGCTGGGCTCTTGCTTAACTCTGTATGTATATCCGCCCAGCACTTATCCTTACACGTCAATATAGCCTTTCCCTGATACAGATGATGCGAGGGAACTCTCTGTCTTTAGCATGCCAACTACAAGGTGCCAAAATAGGGATACATAATGTCAATATTGAATTTAAAGCGACTAAAGTGTAAAGGCTGTACGTTAAAGGATACTGGAACACGTTTCATTTATCCTACAGCAGTTATTGACATTTCACATTAGATTGATACTGCACTATTGTCAGGAATGAAACAACAACTTCAACACGCCGACAGGATCCCCAGAGCTAATTGTCTAATGGTTGCTCTGTTATTATGAACCAATACCTCAGTGATATGTGACAATAACCTGCGGATATGTTACCCGTCCCTTCCTCAACCATCTGGACCGCCAGAGGGACCGGGACAAATTATTAATTTGTGGAGTCGATATAAACCTAGGCTCATATGCAATAAGACGAATCTAATTTTATTACTGTGAAAATTCAGACGATAGTGAGTTACTGTGCCTCGTATATAAACAGCACAATAGTAAACAGTGTTATTTCATGTGTGTGTGTGTGTGTGTCAAAGAAAAAGCAATTCCAGACTTTTTGATAATTTGCGCTAGAAAAGTAGGTTATTTCAGATTTCACGTCGTTTTTCTTTGTATTAAAAAAGCCGTTATAAGCTCATGCATTGAAGACAAGATATCCCTGTCATGTGATATAAATGATGAAAATAGTCCGTGGGTTTGACAAGTGTTAGGTGAAGGCATATTATGGCTCAAACCACGATAAACCGATGCAAAAATGATTTTGAGACCCTATATCCCATCTTGCTTTTAAAGCATTCAAAGTATAAATTAAGCTATGTTGTCCTTGAAAACCCATTAAAAGCTTTTTCCTGCTTCCTCTTGTATATTGTGCTGGAATATTTTAAGACGGACAGAGGCGGATACGATCTCTTGAATCAGGTCTGCGTGCTTGACTGATGTATCTTGCATTTATTGGCTCTATCCGGACCGAACATTTTATATTCTTTGTATTCTACCTTGAACTTTTGCATAGAGCATATCCTCGAAATGTAAAAGTAAAGAATTAGCCCCATTTTCCCTTCAAGCTCCAGACGGATGCATTACCAGAAATAGTTTTGATATGTGACAGATCAATGAAGATAATTTGTATTAATGTAGGGTGCATTCGTTTAAATTTAATTTCTTTGAAGTTTGCTTTCTAAGAATTGTGTAAAAATAGTTGGAGAACAAGATTAAGACATTCACTATTCTGCCAACACAGATCAATATTTTATCTTCCTGTCCATTCTAATCTAGAAACTATCTTTCACCTGCAAACGCAAAGTTTTCAATTAAGTTGAGAGCGGATACTATTATTGTCAGGTCCCGAAAAAGCCGCTTTCGGAGCTCTTTCTGCATGCCATATTCCTCTAACCTGAAGAAATAATATTAAGGGACATCTTAAGCAATGCGTTATTATCCTTGCGGAACATCATTTAGCCTTCATGTAGGATTGCATGATAACTCGGATATACATTCTTCACAACCAAATCATTTTTCATCACCCGAAGTTGATGTTAAGATGTTTAGGAGGTGTAGATCGATTTCGAGACAGTTATTTTGTGATCGACTGCGGTGACTGACTATAAGCACCGTTTCGAAAACTAAATCTACACAAAACCAGCCATTGTTTTAGTAACTGCAAACTTACGGAGTGTATTGCCACCGACCGTGTGCACTGTTGTTGGTTGAGGCGCAGAGGCGAAGCACCCGGAAGATGCACCGTTTTAAGACCTTCTTTTTTTGGAAACAGTTTTAAAGCGCAAACATACATATCAGGAAAAGGTTTTAATATTTTTGGGATGCTTTTGTTAGAGTTAGCTAGAGAATACGCATGAGACAGCTATACACAACGTGTTCTCTTTACAAGTGTATAACAGAGACTGTAAACAAAAACTGTACCGTACATATATACAGAAAACAAGGTTATTTAAAGGTAACACACTAACAATATTAACCTAACAATAGTCTGAAGCAGAGCTGTTACAAAAAGCACTTAACTGATCCACAAAATGCATTCCTTCTTACTACATATAATAGAGCTAGGAACATATAGGTATATCTACAGTATCAAATAGAATGTTAGACAACACTTATTAACAGCTTTGAATTCTCAATGAGGGTCCAAGGGTTTTCGAGCTGTAGCAATTTCAGATATTTCTTGTTCCCTCGTATCGATATTGGAGAACAAAATTAAAAATATGAAAAAACGGACTACTCTGAAGTTGTGAAATGTGTGCATTTTCTACCAATTATTGGAGGGGTAAAATATAACCCTTTGACCCAGTTCATATGACTCTCGTACTGTATCAACTTGTTGCCAAGCAATAAACTCTTTGGTCCAATGAAAATAAAGTTAGCAGTTCCATTTAACGGCGTATTTTCCATTCGATATTCGTGAACAGAATCAGATGGTGAATCTAGATATAATTGTTAGTCTTATATTTACCCTAATTTTTGGGAAAAGTAGACGTAAGGTGAAACCAGTTACAATATGTTTCCCTAGACACTATTTTCTATAACTGTTAATTTATAGTGCGTTAATGACCCCATCCATGCCTGTCGTTAGTACATAAATTCCTCTCCCACCCCAATGGTACACCTCCCATGGAAACACGTTTCGGTCCCACCGTGGCTGATCTTTGTCTACTTTTGCAAGAAACAAACTGTGGATCTATGAATAATGATCGCAAATCATAGACTAAAGAATGGGATGCAAATTCAATATTTTCTGCAGACATGAAGGATACTGGTTGTACGTGATTATTTTCTTAATCCTGTTATTGAGGTTTGAAAAGGAAATCGTTTACTTTGGATTTCACTACTTTTCCTTTACAATACTAGACAGCGCATCGAGACTTCGTTGTGTGCTGCGCTTTAACAGAACTGTTTTATTATTATTAGTAGTATAATTATAATTATTATTATTATTATTATTATTGTTGTTGCTGTTATTATTAATTAATTAATTAATTATCCTGGTATAATAGCATATGCAATATTATGAAATTTTTCGTCCCTCCAAATGCTATCCCATCGTGACTGTTTTTGTAAAATATACCACGAAAGGTCACCATGCATGGTTCCTACAAATAAGCATGGAACATAAAACATGCATTTCCTAACCTATATATTTTGTCTTTGTCATTACAATTGATAAGCAAACAAGTTAATCCAATCAACTAAGTCAAATGATTATGTGATTTAGCTAAGTAGCAGTGAATCCGACTTCAACTCTGGTTTCGTAATTAATGTAAATCTCAATATCATTACAAGATTGCATTAACACCAAAAGGCTCGTAAAATCACCATGGAAACTGACTCTCATTTTGTTTTCTTCTTTTCTTGGTGTTCATATTGCTTTATTTTTCGTTGTCTTGGTTACTTTCTTATTCCTTAATGTGTAAAGTTAACGTCATCTTCGCTATTTGATAGTTGTTGTTGTTGCTGATGTTGCTATTTTCGTTATTGTTGTTTCGTTGTTGGCGTTACTATAGTTACCACGGTTACAGATTTTATATTGCCCTTTTCCTTTTTTTAAACCATTATTCACCAAAAACGGTCACAATTGACCACTGATATTATCCTCAAATGTCTCTTTTTCTCTTCTATTCAAGTTTTTTACGATGAGACTTTCAAATATTATAATTCAAAAAATAAGGAACAACCGGCTCATCACATCTTTGTTAATTACGTCATAGGGAGGAGGAGGTAATTAAGTGTTAATTGCTTGTAATCAGCCTTTAATTCCAGTTTCTTCTTGTTAAAGACCGTTACTAAACCGTTAAATTAATATTACTGTGAACAGCAATTAAGATAAACACAGTTTTCTCATTTTCTCCTCGATTTCATTCAGTTTCAGTTTGATTACTGGGTTTAAAGATGTTGCTTGATTATTGAAGCCATTTACGTATTTTATAAACTCATTTGAGACAGTGTGTTCAATTTTCCGGTCAATCTTGGTTTAACTGTCATTTTAAGCAATGTCCTTTGCTACCTTTCTGCAAATAATAGATTTATTTATATATTTGACCTGTTTATATAAAATCATCGGAAATCAATGATTCCAACTGTACTTTTAGCAACGGTTTGGAATATAGATATTAAATGGATTCTATGGCGTGAGACATGTATTTCTACGACAATGGTTAAACTTCCAGATAGAAACGACATAATGTATCAGACTTTGATGTATTTTGCTTGGATGCAACCTCAAAATGATTGGCATTTAATGTCAAAAAAAAGTAAAGGAAAGAGGTCGATATTACTTTGAAACGTGCAAATTATAAACAGATGATAAACTTCCGTGTTCATGAAAGCTGCCACGTTCATTGAAGTTGTGCATCTTTCAATGAAAATTATTTACAAAGGAGTTCTGACTGTTTTGTTGTCAAATTTCAATATCTCGTTATTTCAAAAGTAGTTTCACTTTATGCAGTGTGTATAGTATATATGAGAATCACTATACAATCGATAAAACCTTTATTATCTACAATATATTCATTGCAATCAGATTTAGGAACCTGTCTAACTGCATGGTATAGAAGAGTAATCGTGTGTAAATTTAGGGAACACAATATTAATGGCTCTTTGCCTCAAAGTTGTTTCTATTACAAATGAGAAGTATAGCTAGAGGTCCAATATAGTTGTATCAGTTATATATTTCCAGCGGAGATGGTGAGGATAAATATATCATGAATGTACAATGTAATTAGCTCGCAATCTGATTGCTATGGATCAAGCAACCTCTGTATTGCTTTTTATTTATTTTATTATTGTTGTTGTTGTTCGTCTGCCGCTCTATGACTACTTTAATTGTTAGTAAATCGTTTAATTAAAGTAAAAGTTGTATATCAATCGTATTCAGTTATATACCAAAGAGGAAACATGGCCATTTGTGATAATCTTGGAAATATTTTCTAAGATATGCACTCTACGATACCTTATGCAGATAAAACGTGATAAATGATTGCACAATGGACAAACGTTACTTCTGCTATATGGTTAAATAAGTAAAATAGCTACCTTTTTATACAATAGAATGGAACGGTGTGGAAACATCAGGTTCAACGTCTGCGTTAACTAATGCAGTTACGCATTGTTCCCTTAAGTCTTTTAGACTGTAGGAGAATATTTCATTAAACTACTTTGATTGGTTTTTCTTGGTTTTCTTTAAGGCAACGATAAATTAAAGGTAAAATCCAATCTTCTCGGTAAGAAAGACCAGTCTTGCCTTTGGAAAGATTTGAACAGCACTATGCAGATGTTTAAAGAAGCATGTTGAATTCATTGTGTTTATGGAGTATAAGACAGAACATTAATACAACTGGCTATATTCTGAGGTAAAGTCGCTGAATGTGTAAGCCTTATTATAATACTCCCGTGACATTATCCCATTATAAAGTTTGTATGTGTCTGGCCATGACATGAACATCAACTAGAAAGAGCACAGACCAACTGATAACACAAAGTGATTATAATACTGTTATATGCCTACACATGTAATGTAAATCAATTTCGTAAGTACCAGCGGTGCATGTCTTTGCCTGCCATGATACAACCATTGAAAGGTGAAGGGTGATGATAACGCTCTAATTTAATATCTGCTGCACCAAAGTCATAATGAAGAAATCGTAAATTATTAATGCCCAGTATGCTACTGACGATCTTTAAAAAATTAAATACAATACAATCGAAATTAGTCACGTATACATGATTCTATTTCATTTTGATCGAACATGTGTTTCTTTTGTTTCTACGTGTGTTATGCGCACTCCGAAATTTACTTGTGCTCAAGGGGTTGGCTGTGTGAACAGCTTATCGAGCCATCCATGCATATACGTTATACCGTAAGATATATCACAATATGCAGCAAAATGCTATGCGAAATGACTCAATTTCAAAAAATTAGAAAAATTACTGTTGTTTTCTGCACAAGCAATACAATCAATACAAACGGTTAATTGTGGTAAAAATATGAAAAAGATGCAAAAAAACAAAATGCTAAGCCAAGAAAACAACGCTAAAGTGTGAATTTATGGGTAACCCCATACTTCAAACTATTAGGTGTATTAGGTGTATATGTGTGATCGCCGATGATACATCACGAGTATTGGTCGCACGTTTTAGTCAGCTTGGCCTACTAAATTCGATGTCAGTTTTCAAAAGCACTTTCGTCGAGGAGTTCTGCTCTTGACTGTTTCCATATACTGCGATTACTTCAGCTTTAGTAATATATATATCTGACAATTTCAACAACAATTTACACAGGGATCGGGAAATCTTGATTCGGATTTTTATTATTTATAATGTACTCGAAGGCGATGATATAACTTGTGCGTAAATAACGAAATCGTGAGCTAATTAAGTCAGACAAAACGTATATAATTATAAGGCAGCGTTGTGTGTCGATTTGGAGGAATTTTAAGATGCTGCTCGAAAGTAAAATCAGTCAACATGTAGTTCACTAGCTTCACTGTAGTCAACATGTAGATCACTAGCTTCACTATAGTCAACATGTAGATCACTAGCTTCACTGTAGTCAACATGTAGATCACTAGCTTCACTGCAATAGTCAACATGAAGATAACTAGCTTCACTGTAGTCAACATGTAGATCACTAGCTCCACTATAGTCAACAGGTAGATCACTAGCTTCTCTATAGTCAACATGTAGATCACTAGCTTCACTATAGTCAACATGTAGATCACTAGCTTCACTGTAGTCTACATGTAGATCACTGGCTTCACTGCAGTAGTCAACATGAAGATAACTAGCTTCATTGTAGTCAACATGTAGATCACTGGCTTCACTGCAGTAGTCAACATGTAGATCACTAGCTCCACTATAGTCAACAGGTAGATCACTAGCTTCACTATAGTCAACATGTAGATCACTAGCTTCACTATAGTCAACATGTAGATCACTAGCTTCACTGTAGTCAACATGTAGATCACTGGCTTCACTGCAGTAGTCAACATGTAGATCACTAGCTCCACTATAGTCAACATGTAGATCACTAGCTCCACTTTAGTCAACAGGTAGATCACTAGCTTCACTGTAGTCAACAGGTAGATCACTAGCATCACCAGTCAACATGTAGATCACTAGCTTCACTATATAGTCAACATGTATATAGATCTCTGGTTTCACACAAGGAGTGTTAGCTCAGTGGTTAACGCCGGTTCCTTTTAATCATAAGGTCCCGAGTTCGTAAGTATGTCGTCCAGTTACAGAGTTGTTGACAATTGACAATTCATAATCATGGACGTTAAATATGAATCTAAGAGACTGACTTCGGTCAGCTTGCGGCTTTGATAAGCCAATGATGGCTTCTTCGCGAGTTCCTGCTTGCAGAAGGATCTAAAATACACACATACATACATACATACATACATACACACTATAGTCAACATGTAGATCACTGGCTTCACTATATAACATGTAGATCACTGGCTTCACTTTAGTGAACATGTGCATCACTGGCTTAACAATAGTCTACGTGTAGATCACTGGCTTCACTATATTCAACATGTAGATCACTGGCTTCACAATAGTCGAAATGTAGATCACTGGCTTCACTATAGGGAACATGTAGATCACTGGTTTCACTATAGTCAACATTTAGATCACTGGCTTGACTATAGGGAACTTTTATATC
The DNA here is from genome assembly GCF_037975245.1 of Apostichopus japonicus. NCBI lineage: Eukaryota > Metazoa > Echinodermata > Holothuroidea > Aspidochirotida > Stichopodidae > Apostichopus > Apostichopus japonicus. The sequence continues at coordinate 7,716,867 of NC_092581.1, forward strand.
AAATACTGATATCACTGCCGAAACTTTGAAATTTGATAAGTATCAGTTAACATGTAGTTAATAGTAACATGTATAACGGTGCCTGGTTTACAAAATATTTGAGTTTGAATCAAACTATTTAATAGCTCGCTCACTAATATTATTCGGTAAAGAGGTATAGTTTGATCAATTGCGTACGTAAAATTCAGTTAGCTCGTAAAAATTAGTCAATGGATGTTTGAAACGACCGTAGTGAGTGACGTCACATCTTCATGACTACGAGAGTATCGCGAAAATTAATGAATAAATGAGCAGGTTTGGCATGTAGTTTTAAATAAAATTGCGATTGCTCAAACTAAGATACTTCTTACCGTATTTTGATCATCCACGTAACGTTAATAAACAAGCATTTTGGTATATATGAAAACAATATTAATTTTTAGCAATTTAAAACCTGCAGTTTTCACAATTTAAATATTTTGTCTTTATTTTACCTAATTAAAACCCTGTTTTGTAAAATTAATGTATTACATTCAGTAATGGGATTTAAGTGTCAAACTCTGTCGAAAATTGACCAAAAGCAAAATCGCTCGTTACTACGAATGCACGAATACTGAGGCAGGCTGAGTTATAGCTATAGTTGATCAAGTGTGTTGCTGCGTGAAAAGGTATACTCACTATAACGATTGCAAGTAATAAGCACAGGGGCGTATCCAGGATTTTCCACCAGGGGGGGCGTCAGGCATGAATGATCGCCGTCCTGGGGGATGGGTCTAAGGGGAGGGGTGGACAATTTTTGCTTTCGAAGAAGGGCTGAAATGCAAAATGGTGCCATATGTGATCCATTTTTTCGACCTTAATAATAAGCAACATTTCCAGTAATACTATAATACTATAATAACGTCTTATCGTGTTAGCAAAGTATGATTAGTAATTTGAAAATCGAGGTCAAGAAAAATTGTACACAAAAAATTTGAGGCATAAAAGGTCAGCAGAAATAAATTTCGTCAAAATTTTTGCCTCGATAGAGTAACCTCACGTGTTATGCACGGAGCTATTATGGGCTTCCCTCAGGCAGCCCAGAGGCCTTATACACGCCCTTTGCTACGCGATAATACAAACACAATTACCATCTATGTTTCTAAAACTATTATGCCGCAGAACTTCACCAGAACCTTTTTTTGGCAAACAAAAAATAAAGCATACGGGAGGGGGGGGGGGGGGTTGAGCGATCACCGACATCTCACATAAAGGTCGTCATCAATTTTTTTTTTTTTTTTGCTAAACTTATTTTTTTGGTGACGGCCAATAGGGGGGCGCGCGCCTGTTGCGCCCCCCTGGATACGCCCCTGTAAGCACACGAATTATGTTGAGTAGTATGCCACGGGGACAGTCTAAAAGCACATGGACAAATCACAAACACACATGCACACCACACACAAACAACTAAAAACACACTTATCATGTAGGCTTATGCAACGAAACGACGTAACTTTTAAACCCCGTCCGCCGCCAATATTTGCATTTCTTCCATAATAAAAACAGCATTGACAGCTTTTAACACTTTCTTCAGACTTGATTTCACAATCGCCTACGAAATTCCAACTTAAGCAATTAGTTCTTCAAGTTAAACCGAGTATTCGAAGTGTAAAATAGTTTGGCATGTGTTACTCTCTCTATCTCCAGTTGAATAAGCCAATAAGTATGCCTACAACTATCGGTGACATGTAGATTGTGAAGTTATCTGTATACCGACTAGCAAACCACCAAGCCCCTCACCAATCCTTAATGCAGCCCCTCCATAGCTTTACCCAATACCGGCCTGATCTGTCTCCACTTACCTGTCAGCATTTGCAGTTAAACCCACTTTCAAGGTGGAAAAAAAAACATGAAATAGTATAACGTTCAACTTCCTTGGATGTCTTTCAAAGCATCAGAATAATACGAAGATCTATTGCAGACAGTTATCACACGTTAGTCCTATCGTAACACTTCAGCGACACTGCTTCTACAGTTTAACGTACCATCTAACATACAACAACACAAATAAGCACAACAATATATATCAACAAACAATCTTTAGTTGAAAACATAATCAGCAAACTCACGTGTTCACGAAGCTATTTCACCAAGTCGAACTTTCTTCGTCGGCGAGGGCTTCACGGACTTCGCTTCACTTAACTGGCCATTTAAATGTCAATGCGTTTTTTAAAGACTCGCTAAACATTCATTGTGCACAACCTTCTTGTTGGGTTCCAAAGTTCATGTGCGGTAAATTTACACAGGCACCACCGTTTTATTAACAAATTGTCCAGTGCAGGCAAACTATCTCGATTGGGGTTTAAAATCTGTTAAGCTGTGACGTAACGGCGGCGGTCGATAGAAATAGGCCGCAAAGGGACCTTGTAGTGCAGGGAACAATATGTAATATTATAAATCAGTAATTTTACCAACTTGAGACGACTTTCAAGATTTGTTTCATTCTTTGTGTGTGTAATTTATATTAAATGCAGATAATAAATAATTATTTTTGTGTTTAAGCATTATTTTAAAATAACGATTTTCTTCTACTAGTACGGTACCGTACCTTTATCATCGACATGTGTATCGAACTGTAAGTACGTAAAGCTGCGTTTGTGTTGGATTGTAAAGGTCGTTCTGATCATTATGTTATATTCACAAATAATTGGATAAAGCCCTTAATCTAAGTCCAAAGAGGTGGATAATAACGTAACAACCATTTACTGCTATTTGTGAGCTATTAACGTTGTTTATTGCAGTACAGAAAGTGTAGCGTCACAGAATACTTTAATGCCATCCTGTTTCATTTACAAACCGTAAAAAGTTTACTCCTTAAATTTTCTACTTGCTGGTACTATGTTAGCTACCTAAGACACAGATAAATGTTGTCATGCACAGTATGTGGACAAGGTTACGGCAAACTGAAATGCAAACGAAGTCAGAGGTATCCATTTACGGACGGGGCGCTTAACACACATCGCCCTTCTCATCTGTTTTGATAATCTATGCGGTGGAAAGCATATGGTTTAATGGAAAGCTTTCTTCAGAAGGAACTTCTTATTCCACTCAGTTCTATCCAAGTGTTAAACTGTCCGAGCTATCTTGTTAACACGGTTTTCAGACTTTGACATCCGTTGACCTAAAGTTACCGTTGACCTCTCGAGATCAAACTTGGTTCTTGTACTAAGTAACGTGTATCCACATACCAAATATGAAATTCACTCGATTACATGTGCTATTTTAATTATCGTGTTTACAAGCCAAGGCGTCACACACACTGCATGCCATCTGCATCACATATATTCCTTTCAAATTCTTATATAGACTGTTGTCCCACTGTTCTGATCATGCAGAGATTTATTCGGTTGAGATGACAGTCCTTAATGCTTGAAAGACAATTCGGCAGAAATTATCTTAAACATAGATATTATAATAAAATATATAAATTATTTACTATATATATATATATATATATATATATATATATATATATATATATATATATATATATATATATATATATATATATATATATATATATATATGTATATGTATATATATATATGTATATGTATATATATATATATATAGATATATATATATATATGTATATGTATATATATATATATATATATATATATATATATATATATATATATATATATATATATATATATATATATATATATATATATTCTATTTTACTATAATTTCTATGTAGATATATTATTTCCTTACCTTCTCAAGCACTTATGTTCGTAAAATGAATGCTTTGTCTGTTTAACCTTTATGGCGGTTTGAAGAATTCCATACATGGAAGTGGAGTGTATATACCGTGATTGATAACGTATACCATTGTTTATTTCAATATGCATATTTCTCCTTTATTCATCTCAGTGTTATTTTACTCCATATGAATAACAGCCTGAGAGGATAGTCTTCCGTTCTTAACAACCTGGGGTATTTGTATAATATTCCACATGTTCCTAAATTCATTTTGACATAGGCAGATATTATACATGAGCAAATAATCCTGTATTGATATTTCATCTGATTAATGACAAATTGGCCGCTCTGTGGTTAATGTTGCTTCCGACGTCCGCGTTATTCTTGCCTTTACTTAAAATAAAGAACACTTTTCCTTGTTAAAATGTGTGCATGTTTTGTAATTCAGACTTAAAGTTATATCGATCTATGTATATAATTATATACATATATATATATATATATATATATATATATATATATATATATATATATATATATATATATATATATATATATATATATATACATATAGTTCGTAGTATAATAAAGTATAAAGATAATGGTGGCAGGTGCTATGATCGGATGACACATAGAAACGAATGGAGGAGAAAATAATAATTTCCTTAATTCACGCACAATTAAAACTTGCAGTTTGAAAATGTAAGATCAGTGCCGCAGGGTAACATCTATATAACATGAAGTTAACGATCAACATTTTCAGCATCTCCAGATTGAAAGCTTTCTTCTTATTGCAATTTCTTACAAGAGTTCTCACGCAATCAGTTTAGATATCAACTTACCACATTACAATGACACCAGTAGAATCTCTGTGGCCGAGTGGTACGGAATTAAGTCTGTTACAGGAAGGTCTGGTTCCTACCGTCGACTGATGAGTCCCAAAAGGAAGAAAGCAGTCGTGAAATGGTGTGTTGATCTTTAGTAATTTATTATATATCTGTCATACCACGACTTGGCTTGCCTCAAAAAGTGGTAATTCTGTGTACATTGTCAGATTCAAAAGCACCATCATTCTGTATAATCGTAACACGTGCGTAATACACTCTCATTGACAGTTATAGAAAGACAACAATAGGCATTCACACTAGTAGAATAATTGAAGCTGAGTGGTACGGACTTAAATCTGTGACACTAAGGTCCGGGGTTCGTTGCCTATATCTTCGCCTGATGAGTCCCGAACGACGAAACCGCTCGTGAAGTAGAATTTTAATACTTTATTAAATGTCATGCTACATGTGATACACAAGCGCACATGGGTTACGAGGAACCCCCAACCCCCCGCCCCCCCCCCCTCCCCATAACATTCGTCTTTTATGACTACCCAGCGTCTCATGCACCGACTACCGCTTTGTGTTCATTTCTTTCAATGTTATGAAGAATTATCATAACAACCATAGCTGTATAACTTACATTAATTTAATCAACAATACCCACAGTTCACGAAGTCTTTCTCTTTCAGGATTGTATTTACAAGTACTTCTCTTCAAGATATTTCCTCCATAAGATGTTTGTACTAGGTCTAATCATATTTAAGTGCATTATATCTTTATCAAAGGTAGGGGATTCTTCAGTTTTTCTTTCCAGCCATGCCATTAAGGAGCAATGTTCTATTATTAAAACATGGACAGGTTGATTTGCTGTCACCATAGATCCATCGTGTTCTATTATTAGAAAATGGACAGGTTGATGTGCTGTCACCATAGATTCATCATGTCACTAAGGAGCAAAGTTCTATTATTAGAACACGGACAGGTTGAACTGTCACCATAGATCCATCGTGTTCTATTATTAGAAAATGGACAGGTTGATATGTTGTCACCATAGATTCATCGTGTCACTAAGGAGCAAAGTTCTATTATTAGAACACGGACAGGTTGATATGCTGTCACCAGGGACGTCGCTAGAGGGGGGGGTGTGGGGGGTGTCTCACCCCCCCAATCTTGGTAAAAATTACGATAGTTGGAAAATTTGAGTGCGACAGTCGGAATTTCCGACTGTCGGAATTTCCGACTGTCGCCAGCTTCAATTCGGAATTTCCGACTGTCGCACTCTAATTTTTCTGACTGTCGCACTTTTATTTTCATATGTTCTTGTAATTTGTGAGTGACATAAAATTTTCGATCAAAATTGACCTTTAATCAGTCATATTTACCACGTTTTCCTCGTCACATTGAGAAATTGTATCTCGCGATCCTTATACTCTACCATACAAAACTTCGTATGATTTTGAATACTCTAAAAAAAATACAACGTTCGCCAGCTTCAATTCGGATAATTTATGTATTAATTTTGCTATTGGGTGGGTCGACCCTGTTCGCTTGCTTCAAGTAAGTTCAGGATATACAGGGACGTAGCCAGGGGGAGCAGGGGAGCGACTGCTCCCCCCTTTCAGTGTCGAAAAATATGTTTAAAAACTGTTGTTATTATACTGCTAATACACGGCGATAACGATATTTGTTTTTAGGCCACTGCACATCTGGCTGTCTTACAAAATATGAAAGTTTATATTGTCCATCAGTTAAGTTCGTCAAACGTATTTCTGATATATTATGTAAAAGAACATGTAAAAGAATTCAAACAGGAAAACAAAATCTGCTGATAATATGATATCATATGATAATGATGAAACTGGCAACAAATTGCACCAGATCGCATCTAAGGACCTTCAATTGTTCAAAAATATCTCAAAGGGGAGGGGGACACCCCCTCCCCTTAGACCCCTCCCCAAGGGCGGCGGAACCGGGGGGGCACAGGGGGCACGTGCCCCCCCACTTTTCCTCAGGGTTAAAAATGTGCCCTTTTTCCACATAAAAATTGAGGTGTCTCAAGTTAGCAAGAAGCCAGGGAACCAGAATGAACACTCGGGAAGGGCCGTTTCCGGCCATCTGAGGAGTTTGTAAAACCAAAATTTTTCTTGTACGCTCCGCGCCAACCGATGGTGGCGCTCCGCTCAGATAGTCGTGCATACAACTTTGCAAATCCTGGCTACGCCCCTGACTTTTAATGAATTTATGTGGGTCAAACTCAAAGCTATTTCGAATGGAAACAATTTGTTAAGATATTAACAAGAAAATAAACTCTAATTCGGAAGATTCCTACATTAGCAACTAGCATGATTTCACCTCATTTGTCTCAATAGAAAACTTGTTCCTTGTTTCCCAATTTGCACATTGGATATTGCAGTGCTAGTATGCATATTTTCCTTGAGGGGGGGGGGGGGGGGCGTTGATGGAGTGATATGTATACGCAAATAAGATAATACAATAAGAGTTATAAAGGGTACTAATGATATCAGGCTACATCAGTCCAATCGAATTTCTGCAAAGTGCCCTTTGATGTCGGTGCCCCCCCAGATTAAAAGTGGTTCCGCCGCCCTTGCCCCTCCCCCATAACAATCGCAAAATGTGTTCCCTCTTTCAAACTCCTGGCTACGTCGTTGGGATATACATTGTCTCTATGGTATACAATTAAAACGCCAATGCTAATCTATGGAAGCTTAAAAGTGCCATCAACATAAGCAAAAGCTTTGCCCCATAAGGTACAAATGTATCGAAAAAAATCGGAACATAAGTGCAGTCGCGAAAGATGGGGTGTCTGACTGACACTGACCGTATCGTTGACGATTAGTGCGGTGGTGGGGGGGGGGGGGTACAAGGCAGCAGTCAGAATTTTCTGGCTCCAAAACCCATCCAGTTGGAATTTCAGCCACTACACCCCCCAATCATCAGGCCTTAGCTACGTCCCTGGCTGTCACCATAGATTCATCGTGTCACTAAGGAGCAATGTTCTATTATTAGAACACGGACAGGTTGATATGCTGTCACCACAGATCCATCGTGTCTTTAAAGGAGCAATGTTCTATTATAAGAACATGTGCAGGTTGACATGCTGTCACCATTTATCCATCGTGTCATTAATGAGCAATTTTCTATTATAAGAACATGTACATGTTGATATGCTGTCACCATAGATCCAAGTTCGCTACTTAGGCACATTCATTAAAGGAGCATCGAACCATATTATTTCAAGAAATTTTTGTCAAAATACAAGAAATGTTAAACAAATAATAGAGTCAACTCCAGTTTGCACGACTTTGCTCGTATTCCAGATTTAGTGTTGCAAAACGGGCTTTACTAAAAACAGAGAAAGAAAGCAAGACAACTAGGAAGTATCATTAACGTAATTTAAGCTGCACAGGTTTTAAAATGTTTGTCATGTTTTCGAAATAATGTTCCTTTATGTATGGTAAAGTCCAGCTGTTATAAAAACGATTTGAAATAAGAGATAAAATGTCAAACATGTAAATAAGAATTTGCAAAAATGGCTACTTCCCGCTGTTATAATTGCCAGCTGTTCACTCACTGGTGTGCTGTCTAAATATATATAGGGAAATGTAATAAGACGATATGATAGTTCCATAACTTAGAGCAAAACTATCAATATTCGTTTGTTACTTGTGCTAGGTGTACGGATCGGATGGTTCGTGGGTCTTCTTTTTCAGCAGACAAGCAAGGGATTAACATAAAGGTGAAACCGAATTGGCAACAGATGACAGCATTGGGTTATTAAGATCCAAATCCCTTAATCGGAAAAAAAATTTCCAGCAAAATCTACATTCGATGAGAAAGCGAAGATGATTTCACGGGCAGAGCCCATGTGAACGGCACAGATTATCGCACCATCAATATAAAGAAAATTTGACAATTTAATTTACCAGCACTGAAAAACACTTAGGGGACAGGGGAGGGGTAACTTTAACATTGTCTTCACAGTTCATTTCTCTTTTAAAACCGGTCAATGTTATTGCCGAAGTAATTTCGCTTAATAATCACTTTTAGAATTAGTCTCTTCAAATAAAAATTAGCTTAAGATGAAAGAAATTGCATTAAGTAGTAACCAAAGTACAAAGATAGGTTTGGCGCCAATTATGTCTTGGTTATTGTCACTTTATGCTGGATCAATAAAAATCAATCAGCCACGTTATAGACCCAGATGTTAAATATTTTGACTGCATAATTGCCATTAATTACCTATGGTCTAAAAACAGATGTCTAGACAGTTTGGTCTTAAAATGTCAATCAAACACTGCTAAGAAAACACAGTATACGGTACATTAGGTCTTTTGAAAATTAATGCTGACTCTTAATTGCGACCACCTGCATCTGCTCTATATTAACAGATGTTTGACTATATTTGAAATTCTATATATCGAGGGTCTTCTGTCGTTAAAAATAGTTTCTTGTCATGGTTAAAACGTATAATGATACAGTGCGAAACTTACCTTCAATATATTATTGGCCATCATTTTACAACGGAAGTTTGTGCGGAAACTAAACGCAAATATTCGAGTACAAGACGGTCCTTTCAATAATAGCCTTCTCATTGTCAGCCTTTGAATGGTTTCATCGCATAAGCTTTTACGTCATACTCATAGACGATATGGTCAATCACGTCTTGTCCACAAGCGATGTAGCATTGTAAGCTTTGCATTTCGAGACCATTTTGCAATCTAAAAATACAATATCAATTAACATTAATGTCCATTCCGTCTGACTTCAGCTGACTTTCAATGAAATAACACAGTTTGGGGCATCGACCTATGATGAATTCAAGAGCTTAAAGGTAGTTACAAGTCACAACTGCAAAGAAATGATAAATACAACATAAACAATTTTGAGTTATCACCATATATCTACATAGTGTATTGTGATTGGATAACGAAGGCATGCACAACAACTCAAGGTGATCACGTGATAAAGGCTGATGGAACATTTACTGGTGAGTATAAATATTTGCGATGTCGTTTGGTGTCAACACGTTATGTAAACAAATAAAGATAACCATTTGGCAGGCTCTCTTCTATAACATAGCCTAATTATATGTAATAATCGATCGAATTCCAACTTTTCGTCGCTTATGACATTGAAGATATTTTCACTTATTATAACATAGCCTAATTATATGTAATAACCCATTGAATAACATATTTTCATCTCTTATAACATAGCCTAATTATATGTAATAACCCATTGAATTACATATTTTCATCTCTTATAACATAGCCTAAGTATATGTTATAATCCATTAACTTACATATTTTTGTCTCTTATAACATAGCCTAATTGTATGTAATAACCCATTGAATTACATATTTTCATCTCTTATAACATAGCCTAAGTATATGTTATAACCCATTGAATTACATATTTCACTTATTATAACAAAGCCTAATTATATGTAATAACCCATTGAATTACATATTTTCATCTCTTATAACATAGCCTAATTATATGAAATAACATTGAATTATATTTTAATCTCTTATAAAATAGTCTGATTATGTGTAATAACCCATTGAATTACTATTTCCATCTTTTATAACAGTCTATAGTCAGTTATAATTAGTCTTGCATAGACAATGGTTCAGTGTTTTTATTTTAATGATACACATTTTTTAAATATGTATGTATTCATTTGAATTTGATCTGACCAACAGATACTGCCACTCAATCATGAGAATGCTGTAAACCCCTTAGTAAGTCCACCATACCAAGTGCATTGATTTCTGCTTCTAGATAGCTCTTTCTTTCAACTAAATTTCTCTAGCTAAAACCATCAAGATTTGTTTCATGTTTATAACTTCAAAATAGCAGAGCATATCCCTTCTCATACAGAGACACTCCAACTCAAGCACACACAAAGACATATAAAAGGCAAACTTCCTCTACACACAATAGGAAAAAAATATGAAAATCTTAGCTATATCACATATAAAACAAACTTAAATTATTATTTATTAAATCAATAAATATTTGACATGAATATGTACATTCTTACATCATACATGTTATATGAAACTACTTATTTTGACCAGGCTTGAATGAACTGAAATTGCCATAAATGGTATTGCCCTTAAAGGGCATCTGTTATCAATAGTAACTACTGCCATGCCCATTTAATCAAGTTGCCATATGGTGCAATCACAATGACATCAATCAGTAAACTAAATTATCACATTAAATCAGAGCTCAAAAGTTGTCTGCAACTCCAGCAATATTTACCACTACAAAACAGCTATGAAGCAGCTGTGTGAAATGCAAAGACCTTGATGAACAGTTTCTCATAAACCATTCCTGTCTTCTCTCACTTTTGGACAACATGCCTTGGTGTCCTTCCAACTATTAAATTGCTTTGTTGCCATGCCACTCTACTGAAAATCAATGGTAGTTTCTACCTTGCCCTAAAAAAGTTGCCTTTCCCACTTGTATTCTTACAGATACTGTACTTCCAAGCCTGGATTTTGACATGCATAGAACATGATACCATGATCACTGCGGTAACAATAAGTGAATTATAATGATTTATGTGCAGAGGATATCAACACATGGATCTTACACCATGTCTTAATTGTAAATTTCTTAGTGAACATGAGAAAGAAACCCCCATAGTTGATTTACCACTATACATGGAAACACTTACAGTTTTGACATTTGACCTCAATAGAACTAGAGTGTATGTGGTAAATGACATGTGACATCTGATTATGATCAAGAAGAGCTTTCCTCTTATGGTCAATACACGGCTGCATCTCTGTGACAAATATCAGGTTGACTGTCTTTATACCAACTTCACATGAAAACATTGTACATAATAGTTATAGCTTCCTTTAAGTACATCACTTTAACATCTCTCTTCAAAGGGTATTTGACAACTTGATATTGGATGTTTCAATTTAAACGACTCACAGATATTGAGAGTGCAAACTTAGATAAGCACTGATGATTACCTTGGGGAACTCATAGGGCTGTTAGAGAGAATGTTGATGATGTTGCAAGGGCACTCATTGCTGCAAGCTATAAATATCACTTCAAAATGTAGATGGAAATGTATATACACTGAATCTTCCTTTGAACTGGCAAATTTAATTTGGACACTTCAAGTACACCAGTTAATTTGTTTTTCTCTCATATAAAGGAGTAAAGTTTGTACTGCAAACTAACAAGGCAATCCAATAAAAGTGCTAGATAACTCATAATACTTGGAGGAAATATGAGAGGTAAAGATGAGATATGAATTCTGACAAGTAACTATGATGCCAGAAAAACACTAAGATTCATGTAAGCCAGTCATGCTACAACTCCTCTCCAAACAACAGCATGAATTTTGTTTGTATAATGGCTACTCACTTGTTAACATATCACCAGATTTAATTCACTCTTTTCTTAAAGTCAACAGTAAAGTTTGGTTGTCTCTACCAATGATTGAAAGAGTGTTGCCCATTAACTTTGTTTTGTATTGGATATTCACATTGGTGATTTCTTGTGTAGTTGTAAGATATTAATGTTACCTTCATCATTACACATTTCAAAGTAAAGTCTGTTGTAGTTTCAGACTTTAAACCAAATTAACTCTATGTCATGCATATTATCTCACTGAATATTTCATTTATCTATATATCTTAGTCTTATGGCACATCTAGGCCCTTAACACTTGTTTTCTCAATAATAAGAGTTTCCTGAGAACCACACAATACAACATGTTGTGCACTCTAATTGACTAGTGCTTTGCAAGATACACTTTAACACTGGAATAATTACAGCAAACATAGTTCCTACACTAACTACAAGGCAATTATTACATTTTGTAGCAAGAGGTTATAAATATATACACAATACTTGCATTTATAAATATAATATTGATGTGATGTAGACAATAAACTAATTCAAGGTTCAGTTTAATATTTGATTGTATTTGTCCAATCAATGGCACCTTGCAGCTACCAGCCTTGTTGTATCAACTGTAAAGGTCAAGCACCCTGAAGGCTACCAACAGTTTGTTGTCAGGCTAAGATGACCAAGCAAGAAAGATTCAAGATTCTCACATTTACTTTGAAGGAAACGTTTGCCATTGATTAGTCATTGTCCCAAAGCATTTTGGCTTCATGTTGACAATTCATTTCCAGTATGTGTAATGAAGCTACGGAATGATTTTGTAAACATACAGGCTGCCAAAGTATGTTGTACATACACTGATTGGGCTAGTAGGAATTCTGTATAACCGCAGGTCAGAGTACACATCAATGCTTAAATTAATGGTACTGTTGACCATAGCATGCAGCTATCAGTAGTCTTCATAAGCTGTTGCATCTTAAAAGAGGACAACATTGACTTAAGGGAATTAGAAAAATGACTTAATTATTTATCAGGATGATTTACACAACCTGAACACAGCTGGACAGAACCTTCAGGAAATGAGTGTCCGATTGAGCACTTTTACTTCACAGGAGAATAACAACTAAAGTCTGTCTTAGAGTCTATTATTGAAAAACAATTAATTCCCAATCAATTTTTTTTTAGTTGTAAGTGAAAGAATTCATCTTGAGCATCCAATTTCGGACAAATATTCCCCAAACTGATCTCACCCTTCCGAAATTAAAAACAACTTTTAATATCACAATACAACTGGATAGGATGTTGCCATGGAGATATAACTGGCAAAATGCTAGCTAAGAAGAGAGAAAGCAATCATTCGTCATCCTCTTAATTTCATCAAGAGATGATCAGAACCTTGACTTATTAATCAGTGAGATAAAATTGCAAATCAAATTTACTTTGCCAATGTTATTTCTGATGACCCTTACCTACATTGCTGGTCAAGCTAATGGCAATAACAATTACACACAAACACACACACCAAAAAAGAAAAGCATCTTGACTCAAACTTTTCCCAGAAGATGGGAGCAAAAATGTTGGTGTTTGCAGTCCTTCAGTCAAGTATCTTCGCATAATCGATGGTTGATGAAATCATAGAAGGACATCTCAGGGCTGTCAATACAAGAGAAGAAAAATCACCCAGTAAGCAGGTGTACAGGAGTAGAAGTCTGAAGTAACAGGCCTCAAATAAACTACATTGGATTATTGAAGATATAAAAGATATTGTTAGCATAAATATATCAATTAAGAAGAAACAAAAAGTAGAGTACTGATGCTTAATTGTTACATATCACTGTAAGGCACGTCATTTCTTTAAATTCTGATTGGCTTCTGAAATAATCACTAAATCTAGTTGAATGCTATCAGTCACAACTATCTAACAAACCATTAACGAAGCAGTTAACCAAACTTTTACTTTAATATGCAGTTAAAATGCACTGACTATCAAGATCTGCCCAACTGATAGATTTTGTTCAATGTAAGACAGATCACCATCTAAACCTTGTAGTCAGATGACAACCAATTTGTCATAATGTTTTATATGAGGTGGTATCTTTGACAATTTCATGCTGCAAGATACAGAGTGTAGGAGCCAATTACATTGCTATGATCAGACTATTAAACCTGATTGTTATTTCAAATAGAACATGGATATTACAAACAAGAAAGCACTGAACTGTTAAAAGCATTTTCTTTTAAAATGATACCATGTTTAAAATTCTGCTTAAGATGTATGAGTCACATTGTTGAGCTAGTGATGATATCTTGTGAGTAATGTTATCAATTATGAAGCAAGGTATCACCCTGTAATATTTTTACTAAGAGACTGATACTGTATACCATCACAACTTTTTCATCACAAAAAGTGTTTCAGAATTAGAAAATAACCAATTTTACTAATTGAGCCACAGCTATGAATTAAAATTGTGACATTCAAGTCAAATATTGATTACACACTTTATAGTACAATATAAATGCTGCATACTAATACTGATCAATCAAACCCAATAGGCTACTGTACAGCAGGTATGTACAACTATTGATTACTAATAACCAGATGTTGAATAAAGAATAACCACCAGGGTGCAAATATTTAACAAATTTTTGCCTGTTCTAGATTCAAATAGCTTATAAAGATGCGGTTGTCAAATTTGCTGTTGCTGAAGAAACAACATTAAGTTGTTGGTTTTATCCAGGTTTCTCAGGCACTCAACAGGGAGTGAAGATAAATATATAGCACCATACCATGTTGTAAGACTGCCAGACCATAACTGGTTTTCTAAACAGATAATTTTATCTCTATTATTTAATAATAATAATAACCTTTTCTCATATCTTAAGCTTCTTGACTATACATCAGGTACTATTATGGGGCGGGACTGACTACACATCAGGTATTACGGGGCGGGGAGTGACTACACATCAGGTATTCTTACAGGCTAGGGAATGGCTACAAATCAGGTACTATTATTGGCTATGGAATGTCTACACATCAGGTGTTCTTACGGGGTGTGGAATGACTACACATAAGGTATTCTTACGGGCCGGGGAATGATTACACATTAGATTTACACATCAGGTACTATTACAGGACAGGGAATGACTACACATCAGGTATTATTATAGGCCAGGGAATGACCACACATCAGGTATTCATACGGGTTGGGGAATGACTACACGTCAGGTACTATTACGGGCGGGCAATGACTACACATCAGGTATTCTTACGGCCGGGGAATGACTACACATCAGGTACTATTACTGGGTGTGGAATGACTACGCATAAGGTATTCTTACGGGTCGGGTAATTATTACCCATTAGATTTACACACCGGGTACTATTACAGGCCGGGGAATGACTACACATCAGGTATTATAGTAGGCCGGGGAATGACTACACATAAGGTATTATTATGGGCCGGGGAATGACTACACATCAGGTATTCACACGGGCCGGGGAATGACTACACATCAGGTACTATTACGAGGCGGGGAGTGACTACACATCAGGTACTATTACGGGCGGGCAATGACTACACATCAGGTATTCTTACAGCCGGAAATGACTACACATCAGGTACTATTACAGGCCAGGGAATGACTACACATCAGGTATTATTATAGGCCGGGGAATGACTACACATCAGGTATTATTATAGGCCGGGAAATGACTACACATCAGGTATTCATACAGGCTGGGGAATGACTACACATCAAGTACTATTAAGGGGCGGGGAGTGACTACACATCAGGTATTATTAAGGGGCGGGCAATGACTACACATCAGGCATTCTTACAGGCCGGGGAATGACTACAAATCAGGTACTATTACGGGCGGGGAATGACTACACATCAGGTATTCTTACGGCCGGGGAATGACTACACATTAGGTATTATTACGGGGCCTGGAATGACTACACATCAGGTATTATTATGGGGTGGGGAAGACTATACATCAGGTATTATTATGGGGGTGGGGTGGGGAATGACTAAATGGGGAATATATACTTAAATAATTGATTTCTTCTGCACAATGAACAGCAAAGTCTGTAATTGAAGGAATTCCCACAGAGAACTGTCCTTAACAAATTATAAGGGTTTAGTACTAAAATTTCCTAAAGTGTACTGTATATCCCAGGGGTGGTTTTCACTCCAATATTTGGTTATTATAAAATAAAATAATAATAAGGCGGTTATTTTTACGATGCTTGGCCAACCACGAATGTGAGAGAATCCTGCAAGGGCTTATGGATTAATACTACTTTCACGTGGGGCTTCCAATTCAACAACTCAAATTTGAATCTTTTCAAGTTAGAAAGCCATTTCAGATGGGAAAACCGTAGATTGTTCTTGGAGGAATAGACCACCTTATTATATGACCCCAGCTGGGGATCAAACTCTGAACCTCCTGATTGCTAAGCCTCAATGCTTCAAATGCCACCGCCTTATTCCACTCGGCCGCAGCACCGGTTATTGCCTAATTCTGTGGATGTATACACCTTTTACACAATAAATATTGGTTAATTTATGTCAAAATGAGAGCACTTTATATGAAGGTATTGAGCTGAATTGAGAACTCCTTCAAGAGAAAGACATAACGTCACTGGAGTGACTATGAGGGGGGTTGTTGTACAAACATATATATGCAATTCCATAGTATATTTCTTAATTGTAAAAGAATTTGAGCAATTTGACAGCATATTCTTGCTCTGGATGGGAGTAACCAAGAATGTGCTCTAATTTCGTACCAAACAAAAGAAATGTAGTTTCTCAAAAACACATACTGTAGCCTGGACAGACAATCTCATAGTTAATTGAAGCCCCGTCACATGACCACACAGATTCATCTTATTATAATGTACAGTGCATAACTAGTCATAACAGGGCTCTCTGGTCACAACACTTATACAAATGCAATGAAGATGTCAACTTGTTCAAGGCTTTCTTCCAGTTCCAAGGTTCCCAACACGATTAAACAGAGTTTACTTGTCATGTGGTCATAAAGTGACTATGAAAGAAAAGATAAGACTGTTGGTAGTTTACTTCCTTGGCTAGTATAACACAGTTGTAGGCCTATGCCTACCAACTAGTAATTTGAATGGAGCAGTTGTGGTGTGTACTGTCCCTGAGAACTTTGTATGGAGAGGAGACTAGGCATTAGATTACAGTAGCTGAATACTATTCTTTTTATCTATTTGACTACTTTTGGATATTGGTGTGGGAATTTATTCTTCCATAATCTGTTGCTTCTTACTGTGAAACTTCAGACACTGGAGATGGTACAGTACTGTAGCTCACACTTAGGCCTAAACCCACTTCCACTGACGCTGACAAAAACAACTTATAAATGTTTTTGTCTTTAAATTTTTGGGAGCATGTATAAGATAATTCTCTCTCCAGCAGCATTATTACAACCATTTGTAACTTACTTTTTGAGAAATTTTGGGGCATGGAAGCTTAAATTTCCTGGCTAGGAGTATTAAATTAGGGGCATGAGCAGGCTATGGATTTTTTACTTTTTGGTCACAATATAGTTGAATTGGTTACACCAATAATGTCATACTATCCGATGAGCAACCAAACTTTTATGGCACCTTCAGTACATGACATTTTTTGTTTGGTCAACTTTTACAAGGTTATTAAATTTTGCATTTCCACAGTACAAACATGTCGACAAACGTGCTCAAATATTTTCATCTCTTTGCCTTACTTCACTCTCTTCATAACATTATGGTAGATAATTCCTAACAGAAATCCTTCAATTGTGGCAATTAATTATTAATCTTATTGAGTGCCAACAGTTCAGTCCACAATATAAATACCATTACTGATTAATATCCAAGTGTGAAATGAAGAGGAAACTTAAGAATTAGCAGAGTTTCAACATAATGACTTCCTTAATTATTTGCAATGGAATTTGAAGCAGCAGTAAATGCAAATGCATAGGTTGAATGCATATATAGTTGGTTGGCTACAACTATTTGTTTTTATCTTTAAAGGGCACAGAAGACTCATTGAATGGTTCCAATGATGCTCTTGTAAGATGCCAATTGAAATTTAGATAATTGGTAAATGAACCTGAGTGGATAATCAGACACTAAAACACCCATGATGCAGGTGCTTATATCATATAACTTTGAAGAACAATGGTGCACATCTTCAGCTGTTGGGCAAACAACTAACATGATATCAATGCATGTAAACTAGTTATCTACCATCCATAAGATACAATTTACAATGAAGGTAATCCACATTCACTCAGGAATGTAAAAAGAGCTACAAAAGTAAATCCTTAAAAAGGGGAACATAGACAAATGGAGTACAAAGTTTACAATATAGCTATACACCATTCCTTTAGACATAGCATGCATATAAGCTTTCTGTGTATGAACACTTACACACACACTTATAAATAAAATATATGCCAATGTGACAGGAAACAAGGAACTAGTTATTGCAATATTTATAGTTTTACCTTATGTCCCACCTACTTATTAATATGCATGACTTTACCTCTCAAGAAAATAGTGCATGTCTACAACACTATCATAACTGTAACTGCTAGGAATAGCATACTGTGCAAATACACATATCAAGAGAGAAATCAAGAGGGAACAAGTAATCATTGTTATTAATTTGGTATGGAATATTAAGTACCCAGTAATTGCATGTTGTTGGACAAAACGTGCTCCACAACATTCAAATGAAAACTAGGCACAACTTCCCTACATGATTCTCAAGCATACTGTACTGTATGTAGACATTTGCTTATCTCGAGTAAAGTCAGAAATGAAACGAAACAACCAGGTACTTTTATGTCACATTGACCTCACCATGAGAGGAATGTGTGGGGACTACATTCCACTTGACCCATGCAATTATGTAGAGCTGTTATATTATGCATCACCTTTCATTCAATACGAAACCATCATCACCTTACATTCAATGCAAAACCATAAGCTGGTCATAAGCTCCCACAGACATTCATTGTACCACTGTACAATCTACATTACTGTCAAAGATATACTGATAAAAAAGGGGGGGGGGGCACAAAGGGTACAACTTTGCCATTTTGGTACAAACTTTCGCTGTTGACCTCTGGATATGTTTGGCACAGTAACTACTAACTTAGCATTACATCTCAATTGCATACTATTCACAGCCCATGATCAAATCCTAATAAATGATTGTTTTGATCCCTTTATATAAATTAATGGTCACACAATTTTCACACAAACTTTTCAAACCATACAATTGGTAGGATTAGTGATATCTTTCTATTTTTCTAAATGAACACTTCATATACTGTAACACTGCATTTTCAAGTTTAACTCTTTTGACAACAAGGCTCTTACACCAATGTGGACCTGCACATCAAGTATGAAGATAATCCAACTTAAACTACTGGAGCTGTGGTTGAGATGCTTTACAGACTTTGATCTCAAAAGACTTTTGAGTTCACAAAAGATATCACGACAAACTTCAACAGACATTTGAACCCCAAAACACCCAAAAGCAATGCGGTTTAGTCGGACTGTCCTGAAACCACCTTTGATATTCATGTAATCTTTGATTTTCTTTTGGAGTTATTTATAAGCTTTCCAGACTTGGAACTATCTTGATCTGACTTGGATTGGCTTCTTGTAAAATTAACAAAGGGGACAATGCATACTGTACCAAGTTTTATAAAAAGTATTAAATTAAGTTGTCCTTTTTGAGTCTCTTGTTACAAGCAGGCACAACACTCACACCATGACACACACTATCACAATAGTGTGTAAAAGTAAGTTGGCCGACAGGCTCTTCAGTGGATAAGCAGTTTGCTAACAGTTTTATTTTATTTTGACTATCACAATAGCACGGATTCATTTTGCCTTGGCAAGGAATAAAAGATCCAGATAAGATATTTGTATGAAAATTACATTAGCAAAATACCATTTCAGGGACAACACCCCTGGATTTTTTTCTAAACTGAATCATTTCTTCATCACTTACTCAAATCTTGAATTATGTAAAAATTACACTTAAATGACTTCTATAGCTGTGCAATTTAGTATATAGCAAAGATGTCAAAATTGGTCTATTATAATTCTAAAGGTTACAAATTGGCCTTCCACAATTAGTTTAATAAAGTGTTCTTATATATTAGAAAATCATCAAATCAAAAAGAACCTGTCAGAAAGTTAGTCAAAAATAGGCCATGAAAACAGACAAAATCCAGCAAAATAAATTACAATAGATATAGATATTTAAAGATTGCATTCATTGAAACCAATTTCAATCTAATTTAAAGCATTATCTTCAAACAAAAACGGAGTTACCAAACGATATAAGCTAAAATATTAAATCTTCTAAGTGGCTGAAAACAGTCATGATATGTTGAAACTAAATACTGAATATTACATCAAGGATTCAAGAGATATAAAAGGAAGAAACCTGTTAATGGAATGAAAATACAATCATAATGTCTCGCTAATAATGGCTTTGTCAATTTCGTGAATAGGATATGGCAAACAACACTGCTAAAATGCACCAAAGCCAGCAATTGGCTGAATTTTAGTTTAAATATGACATCATCAGGTCATATAAGATATATCATGCTTTCAAGGGTTTAGGACAGTTGACCTCTGACCTCTTCCAAGAACAACAGGGTTCTCTTGTTTGAGAGACACTGACCTGACACAACATCAATTACATACTATTGCTGCTTTCATGCTGGGTGAATTTCATTCCATTTACACCTCTGTGTATAAATACCTCCCATTTTCACTGAACCACAAGTCTTTAGACTTGTGGTACTCATCTTAGAAACAGAATAATGTTCACCATCATCAAGTGAATGCAACAACACTCAACTATCCTAGCTGAATATCTGTATATATACTTTGTATTCACATGTCATTTTGAGCTCATCTTAGAAGCAGAGTTATATTCACCATCATCAAGTGAATGCAACAACACTCAACTATCCTAGCTGAATATCTGTATACACTTTGTATTCACATGTCATTTTGAGCTCATCTGAGATATAGATTCCTGTTCACCATCATTGAGTGAATGCAACAACACTCACAATCTTATTTTATTGTATTGTTTTCAATGTTGGTAAACTTTTGTATTCTATTATGGGTTTAACGTATCTTGGCAGATTTCATGTACACCGCCAGCAATGCAGTACGTTAATCTAAGGTGACCATTATATCAATAAAAACCGATGCCCTGAAAAATACAATTTAAACCCCACAGTTTGAGACTTTGTTGCAATTTTACTAATATTCATTTTTACCTCTAGACAAATGTGATATTTACCATTGTACCCATAACAAATAAAGTGCTCCAAGTCCTTTCTGCACTTCTAAAAGCTCGTCAGAGTGTGCAAAACATCTCATAAAAACAGAATGAAAGTATACATGTGAAAGATCAGTAGATCATGCAAGTTTAATAGGAATACAAGTCACAGGACTGCAAGATAGGAATACAAGTCACTGGACTGCAAGATCAGTAGTTCATGCAAGTTTGATAGGAATACAAGTCACTGGACTGCCAGATCAGTAGATCATGCAAGTTTGATAGGAATACAAGTCACTGGACTGCAAGATCAGTAGATCATGCAAGTTTGATAGGAATACAAGTCACTGGACTGCAAGATCAGTAGATCATGCAAGTTTGATAGGAAAACAAGTCACTGGACTGCAAGATCAGTAGATCATGCAAGTTTGATAGGAATACAAGTCACTGGACTGCAAGATCAGTAGATCATGCAAGTTTGATAGGAATACAAGTCACTGGACTGCAAGATCAGCAAGATCAGTAGATCATGTAAGTTTGATAGGAATACAAGTCACTGGACTGCAAGATCAGTAGATCATGCAAGTTTGATAGGAATACAAGTCACAGGACTGCAAGATCAGTAGATCATGCAAGTTTGATAGGAATACAAGTTACTGGACTGCAAGATCAGTAGATCATGCAAGTTTGATAGGAAAACAAGTCACTGGATTGCAAGATCAGTAGATCATGCAAGTTTGATAGGAATACAAGTCACTGGACTGCAAGATCAGTAGATCATGCAAGTTTGATAGGAATACAAGTCACTGGACTGCAAGATCAGTAGATCATGCAAGTTTGATAGGAATACAAGTCACTGGACTGCCAGATCAGTAGATCATGCAAGTTTGATAGGAATACAAGTCACTGGACTGCAAGATCAGTAGATCATGCAAGTTTGATAGGAATACAAGTCACTGGACTGTCAGATCAGTAGATCATGCAAGTTTGATAGGAATACAAGTCACTGGACTGTCAGATCAGTAGATCATGCAAGTTTGATAGGAATACAAGTCACTGGACTGCAAGATCAGTAGATCATGCAAGTTTGATAGGAATACAAGTCACTGGATTGCAAGATCAGTAGATCATGCAAGTTTGATAGGAATACAAGTCACTGGACTGCAAGATCAGTAGATCATGCAAGTTTGATAGGAATACAAGTCACTGGACTGCAATATCAGTAGATCATGCAAGTTTGATAGGAATACAAGTCACTGGACTGCATCTGCAAGAAGAACACATATCTTGAACTGGACCTGTCAAGCTGGATTGTTACAAATTATCTATTCCATCTCAAGCATGATGATTTACCCAATTACCTTTCCATACTCTGTCCAATCTATAATTGCATATTTTGCATGCAGAACACTGCTATTTGGCAAGGGGCAAACCATAGTAACCCCTTAACAAAATATAATGTAAGAACAATAAAATACGATTTCACCTTGTTATTTACACAAGGGTACATTGGCAGCTGGCTAAAACAGTTTGGGAAATATTTCTCCCCAAAAAACTACTCTCATAATATCAACAAGTCCTTTCTATCAGTTTATCTCAACATCTTAATTCATATCATCTTCTTTTTCTTTCAGAAATCACTATCACTTGGAAATGCATTCTACAAAACAGATTAAAAGCCAGAAATAACATACTGTAACTCTTCATATCAAGACTTATTCCAGGAGGACCTGTAAAATATCTTGCATATGTAACCATCTACTACCAAGGTTACAGCAACATTTAGAATGCAGTGAATAATTTAAGTAATCTCATAAGAATTGATTCCAGAGCTCCAAATTTCATTAAACTCCTATAATGAATCAATTTGATACTGTCATGATTCTTAGACTTACTGAAACAACTAGTTGATAGATAGAAGAGTATAGGAAACCAGCCTGAAGACTGCTAGTTCATCTACGCAGAAAATCAGTTCAGACTTAGAAGGCTGGTTTGACCTTCATAGCTGGTGTTCGACCATGTATAGAATCTCATTCCTGTCGGGAATGCAATGCATTGGTAAAGGACATTGGCTGTGTTGACCTCAACAACTTGACTTTCCTTTGTACCAAGTTATACACGATACACAGTGCCCCATGTACATTATATAAGATATATGATATACATCAAAAACATTATACACAGCAAAACCACTCAACAATATGCATATGGCATGACTCAACGTGCAAAATAATTGACTCAAAGTTTATCATTGACAAAAGAAGATAGTCTTGAATTCCAGGATTAAAATATGGCTTTTGAACGTAATATTATTGTCTTTAATAGACAGTGCATGTAAACAACTTCTCCTCTTCACTGATGCCCTTGCAATGAGAAACAAGGTCTTTGTCGTAAACGCTGCCAAAGAGGCCGAACCCATTGGCTCGTAAGGATGTTTCGTAAAGGCTAAAAGAACTGCCCCATGGTGGCGCTAACCATCTGACCCTTGGTCCTTTGTTGGCCATTCCTCTGATGAGTTTGGATGTATATTTTTTGGTGCCTGGCCTCAAACCCTTTGAGGACTGCCGAAATTGCTGACCTGTAATTTTTAATTGTGGCTACTTGTTTCCCTACATCGAAGAGTGCCTGCATGAAACAACATACCTCCGTACAGAGTTCTTGGTATGAGATTTGTCTGTTGTCTGGTGCTATTGAGCATGCACAGAGGCTGGAAGGCCTATGCCTCTAAGTAATCCTATGGAAACAACAGGGTGTCTCTTTGGTAAGTCTTAGTGTGAAACCATCTGGTAAAGAACACTTGTAGTTTGGCATTCTGGGAGGTTGCAAACAGGTCTATTAGTGGTCTTCTCAGGATCTCAAAAAATGTGTCGCATGTTCCCTGGGAGAGAGAGACCATTCGTTGGGATCTAGGTCCCTCAACAGAGTGTCCCCCATGACATTCTCTTTCCCTGCTATATAAGGTGTACATTCCACTCCTTGCACTGTATCAGCAGTTTTTAGTCAGCTGGCACAACTTCTTTGAGAGTGTCCCCCCACCCCCCCTTGAAATTTGACATAATCCATTACTGTTTTGTTGTGGATGGGAACTGTCACTCTGGTGTTGCTCACTTTTGGTAGACAGGTCTCTAATGCTCATCTGACAGCCAACATATCTAGCACATTCATGTGATACTTCCTTTCTACCGGGATGTTTCCCACGCTGTTTGATTTAGCCAATGAGCTCCCCACCCTGTCAGTGAGGCATCTGTTGTTATGGATGTCACTGGTAGATCTAACTTGAAGGGAACCCCTTGGTTTTAATGTTCTTCATTGGACCACCACTGGAGATGTGGAACTACACCCTCTGCTTGAGGTATTGGTGCCTGCTTGTGTAGCTATTTTGGGTCGATAACCCCAAGCAAATGTAGATGCAGCAATCTCATCCTGAGTCTGCATGACTGGCATTGACTGCACCACATCCACAATCCTGGTCATGAGTCCGAGGGCTCCAAGTCAATCTACCCCTGATGACTCTTGTCGTGAACAAATCTGGTCTACTATTGATCTTACCCCCAAAAGTGCTCTCCTCTGAAGGCAGTACTGTGCCACTTCGAAATTCTAGCATAGCTCCCAGAAACTGGATACCTTATGTTGGAACTAGATTTGACTTTGCATCGTTCACCAACCAAACTAGATTGTGAAACACTGTAAGGTTTTGTGGTCATTGTCCCTACTTTGTTCCTTCGACTCTCCCACAATCAGCCAATCGTCGGGATACACAAACAGTGTCACCCTCTTTTTGTGAGAAAGATGACCACTGGTCCTGCAACTCTGGTAAGTACTTCAGGTGATGTTGATAAGCTGATGGCAATGCCCTGACCTGAAAATCTCTTCCTTCATTTCAGAATGCCAGGTAGCCTAGATGTTTCTGGTGCATTGGTATGTGTAAGTAAGTGTCTTGGAATTCGATGTGTATAGCCCATATGCCCATTCTTAACAATGGGATAATCAGAGCTACTGTTTCCCTGCAGAAATGTTTTGGTTTGACATGTTTTCTGTTGAGGGGTTTTAATTTTAGAAAAGGACACTATGACCTGTCCCTCTCTTTGGTTAGGATATTGGTCCTGACTCTCCCGTAGCTCTACGACTCCCCGTCCTAAAATTACAGCCAGAAGTATATACAGTAAATTTTATGCACTGTTTGGGGAACAATTAACAAGAAACTATGTGGTCCTTCATTGGCTTTGAAAATGTTCTCTATTCTGTAAAGGTACAATCAGTTGGCCATTGTTTTGATGTGTCGCAGCGAGTTTTTAGACAATTCTTATCTATGAAAAATTTATCTCCGATTAGAAATACATACAGGTTGTTTGCTAAGTAAAGTTTACTTACATTCCATTAAACACAATCTGGGTTATTCTGGAAAAAAGGATGTGAGCTGAAGTGCTCGTCTGCTCAATTAAGAGTTTGGAGACAATCTGAGGGTTGGGGAGGGGAGCCTGGGGAGGGGTATTGGATTGAGTTCTACATGGAGAACAACAGTAAAGTAACGATATTAATACAGTAAAGACTTGTGCATTTGAGTCTGGTGTCCAGTATTCTAACTACAAACAAGTTAAACTCTCACATTTCTCTGAAGTATGGCAGGTAGTTTCAACAGTATACAGTTCATAACAGCAAGAACATTGTAAATTCAACATATGAGAACCCTCAAGTTATTACGAGCAGAAGTAAAGTTAGAAATTCATGTAAGTTTACACCTTGATTCAAATCATACAGACGATATGCATGCATCTTTAGCAAGGCTATAGAAGCTGTTGAAACTGTTTGAAGTAGAAAGATGTATTGAACAATAATCAGTAATAATATCAAAGCAACAGCTACACCTGGTAATTAGCTTCAATTTTCAAGCAATTAACATTAATTCTGGATTTAATTGTCTATTTTGGCCTTGTTATTCAAACACCCTAAAATTGTAGCAAACATCTGCACACAGAAATCAACTTTACATCTAGGGGAACTTGAAACAGGGAACAAGATGACATCAGAGCACACCCTCTGGTTACCATTTGTAGAGGTAATGAATGCTTTACCGGAATGAATAAAACAGTTACATGCAAGCATCCATATATAGAGTAAAGAACAAGATAACAAGAAGGGACTGTGCAGTCACCCAAGCAGAAAACATTGCAAGTGATTTGGGAAACAATAATGTTGAAGAACTCTCTGCTCCATTTTTAAACTGTTTGTTCTCCTGTTTTTCATTCAGTCTTGACTCAGTGCTACAGTACCTCAGCACTAGTTTAAGCTGGAGATGTATTACTATGTTTATTGTTGACAGTAACATACCCACTTCATTTTAAGTGGCTACTACTGCCATTAGGAGGCTGGAGATGTATAACTATGGTTATTGTTGACAGTAACATACCCACTTGATTTTAAGTGGCTACCATTGCCATTAGGAGGTGACAAACTGGAATAGTGACTCACCATGAGTAACATCTTCATCTATTAAGATGCCTTATCAATGGGAATTAAGTCTCCTTGGCAGCCTTCAACCCTGCTCAGAAGCTGTGAAGCAACAGGACAGAATTCTGATCTCCAATAAGATCTCATAAACTCTTGAGTCTCCTCATCCCATGTGACATCATCTGGGATCTCCATAGCAACCTCTTCATCTGTATTGAAGTTCAAAATAAAAATTGCTTAACATGCATTGACCAACCAACCTGAATTTAGTCACATTAGTTTTATGAAAACTGAGGAGGAAACCTGACTTAATGCCAACATTAAACACAGTGTATGTGAGGTTGAACCTTTTTATCAATCTTACCAAGAGTAAAACTAACATAAAATTCTATACCCTGGCTAAATGTGCCTTATTTGATAATTCCTAATTACAAGGAATACTTTCATATCCTTATCTCAGACTGAGACAAATTCATCAGATCTATTGCACTTGAGATATATGCTACTGGAATATGGGAATAAAATATGCATAGTCCTGAAACAGGACAGTTTAAGAATCAATAATACAAAACTAATTCAAACAACAGAACAGAATAACAACAGCTGGTCGCTAGCATTAAGGTATTGTCCAGTGAGTGGACTGATATCCGACTATCTCATCAAAAAGTTTGAAGCTGACAACAATTTTCATCACTTAAAACATTGGGTATACTTCAAATGAAAAGGAAATCATCATTGCCTGTAATGACAGCTGGGACATCCTGCTATGTATTTTTATTTTCTTCTCAATAAAGCATAATATGTGAAAGCAGACTTTTGATGCAGATAAATTGCACTTGTGAAACAAATTACTTTTACAACCATGCAATCAACTGAAGTCAAATTTAGTGTTAGTCATTACAACTGAAATTTCTTGAGTGAAGTATTTTGCTCAGCAATACCACATGATTCTACATCACAGCACATAATAGTCATCCAAAGACTTAACAGCACTAGACAATGGGCCATTGTTCTTTTTGGCAGATTTTACCAGTTAATCAGTATAGCCAGTCCGTGACCAGCTGATAAATTGTCAATGTACAACAACCCTAATCAGTGCTTCCATACAAAATCAAATTGTTGTTACAATAATTAGTTTCAAAGTACGAAACTTGATTTACATAAAGGATTCTTTCAAGGTTGAGGTCATACATAAAAAACTTTGAGATTACTCTTGCTTGTCACAACAAATATAGCAATATTTACAAAACAGGTTATGTCTTCTAAACAAGTTTGGTTAGGCTTTTTCTGACTCATTACAAAACATAAACAAACTCTGCAAAGACTTCACAAATCAAAGTTGTTTATCACCAATTTCCTTTATTTTCATGTCCTATTGAAACACCAAAATTTGCAAGTAACGCTTGCATATGTGGCAAATTCCTGCACCCTTCTTCTTACAAAAAACCGATTGGAACCAAGACTCAATACTTGACACTTCCCTTGGTATAGGGTAATAAACTATTTCTTCAATATTAAACTAGTTGGCTACAACATGAATATTTACTGCAGCCTTCATGGAGATAGGATAATGAAATTAAAACCATAATGGCTTTACTGGGTAATGGAGCTGAGTGTTGCCAGTAGATATTTTGATATAAACATGTGTTCTTACTAGCTATTGAGATGAATACACCATCCAGGCTCAAGATATATGCAATATTTACTCATATTGACATATATTTTGAGGTTGTGTGGATTATATAAACTCACTCAATAGGTTACTGTAAGGGAAGGGAAGTGGTTTGAGAGAGGCCTCATAATTCACTTATGTTGGAACCTAATGAATATTTACTACTTGACTGGATTAAACACAATGGCCTGTTGAACCTTAGAAAACTAATGATATGAGCTGTCTTACCAAGATAATCAACAAGGAGGTCGGTAAGGGATGAGGCTTCTTGCTCTCCAAGGGTTTCTGGAGAGTTTTTCATCTTTTCTGTGTAGTTACATAGAATCATACAGACCATTGCAGCAAGCTGCCAGTCTGTACGACCAAAATCTCGCAGTACCTCAATTAACCTGAAAAAATATGAAAATGAATGCCAGAAGATTATTCAATACTTAAATGGTTCTAATAACAAGTCCATAGCACTCTCTCTCTCCTCACGTGATAACACATCTGTTCAATCTGTACTGACAGCTTTCATAACGATGGATTCATTCCACCCACCTCCTCTGAACCT
Organism: Apostichopus japonicus; assembly: GCF_037975245.1. Classification (NCBI taxonomy): domain Eukaryota; kingdom Metazoa; phylum Echinodermata; class Holothuroidea; order Aspidochirotida; family Stichopodidae; genus Apostichopus; species Apostichopus japonicus. The sequence continues at coordinate 7,745,827 of NC_092581.1, forward strand.
TGGCCATTGGTTTAATGGTCAATTAAGCACATTTCTTATGTTAAAAATCATGATTTTGTAGAGATTGCGGCTTCATCTGTCAATAAAGATGAAAATGTGAAGAGCCCTTGGGCAGTTGCCACATGCATGGATGCGTAACTATCACCCCTGTTAACAGATTATCTTCAACATTTCTTTTAATAGAAGGATGTCCCACTTGAATTCTAGCATGAGAATTATTTCCTCTATTCCTTTGAATTACACAAAGACTAAACTCTTAATTAGCAATAAACTGTTTGAAATGTTAACAAATGCTGTGGTGTAAAATCAATGTGAACCAAACAGAAAAGAGACTAACTTCCCAATGCCAGATTCTTTCTTTAACAAAGGTCTCCTCTTTTCATCTGTCATTAGGTTAATGAGCACTCCACAAGCAACATAGACCACTTCCCGATCTCCAGAATCCAGCAACATCACCATCATTTGATCCACTAGATGACAAGTAAAAGGCATGAAGATGTGATAACTCAGAAGTGAAGAATGAATGTGCCATTAGAACAACAGTTTGTGTCAAAATACATTAAACAAATATTTTTATGATCACAGTGTGATATTTAACTAGAATTACAAAGAAACAAAAACATGTGACTATGCAGAGAATATGATCAACAGAAAGCTAACTAGTAAATTGTAAGCTACTATTTTACCATACTATTGTTGTTTACACAAACATTCAATCTACCATGCATTCCAACACCAGTAGTCTACCATGCAAACATGTAATGTTCAACAGATGACTGAGCTTGGGATAAAGGTCTAACATTAGACATTCAAATACAAAAATCAAGCTATGTTGTATTTCCATCTACAACTCTTACCTCCCTGACTTTAATGGTGAATCAAAATGACATGACTTTATGTAAAGAATTTTTGGTTCGTTTAATACTTGGACCAACTGTTTGTTTAGATACTCCGGATGCAATCAATTTAATAGTTTAATTGTAACAAATAAATGATATTACTTAAGTAATTCAACTTTACCTTTCTTACTAGTTAGAAAGTCTCTGATACTTTGTGTTCTGGAGAGGTTACCAAACACTCTAGCAGCCTCCACCATACCATCCATGTTATCATTGACAAGAAGCCTCAACAACACTGTTGGGAAATAAGTCATATGGTTATCAAAATGCAAACTGAGACATAGCATGATTGAGGGATATTCACTTAAATATGATACATGAAACACAAACTTTACGACATGCTTTAGTTAAGCTAGGAAACTACAAGAGTATTATCATATGTGGCTTAAAAAACATAAACACAACGTAAGGCCACCGAAATAAGAAGCAGGATGAAAAACCCACTGAAAAAAAATCAAATTAAGCCAAAAAGTGGTGGGAACACAATAAATACATGAATATGAACAACAGTAACTTTCAATAATGAGTGGGAAAAGGGCGGGAAGAGTAGTGTTAGCAATTCGCAGAACTGCTATCCGTACCCCAAATATGTGATACAAACGGGACACCAAATATGACCACTTATTCCTTCTTCTTATATACACCAAAAGGTTCTGATTAAAATAGTTCTGATTGAATTGAGCCAAAAATAAATCCAAGCACAAAACAATGTTGTAGACACTTTGGGTGGTAGAATGATAAAGAAGGGCATTGACCAGTCGGGTCCGGAAATTTAGGGCACACAGTGTTACAAGGTTATCAGTTTATTCTAGGAACGGTAGAACAAGAGTGTTAAGGTTGTGAGGAGACAGGTAAGCGAGGAGCGAAGTAAATTCTGTATTTCATATATAGCACTCACTTCATGATTTTACCATTTCATTCAGAAGCACAAAATGGTAGGTTTAATTTGTGCACATAACTCCTAGAATTTAACTAAACCAAGGCTACGTATTCAGTAGTTTTCTTTGTATCTTACTCATACCAAATAATGCACAATCTAAGAGTTTAATATTTAGCTACGGTAGACAGAGATATGATGATTGTTACCTAACCTGCCACAAGATTTTATAAACTATGAAAGACAGAATGAACAAAACTGCATTTTATAATATTGAATGTAGGGCAGTTCCTAACTTGTGGCCTAGACACAGCTATAGACCTGACATGCTAGCTACATGGCATTGATTGCTTGAATGAGTTTTGAACTGAACTGCTGCAATGGTGGATACACAATTATGAATAAATGAGTTTTGTAATCACAAATGCTTCATTACAACTCAAGCAGGTATAAACGGAAATTGAGAAACAGCATAGGATATAGGCAAATATCTTTATAGCTTCCAAGCAAATATATTTAAATTACTAAGGATGAAGCAGTCAGATGCTTCAACATCAAATAATTGCTGATATTTCTACCTGCTAAGAGAGATAAAGCCTCAATAAGCCTATAGGATACACCTGCTACTACTTTAACACTAATGGAAGGGGAGGAAGAGAAAGTTACTTAATGACAAAACACACCTGCCATGGAGAGAGGTAGATTTATAATTTATTGACAATTAAACCATACCTACTCCTTTTTAAGATTGATGTCGTCACATCAGCTGACTACCACCACGAGGGACTAGCATGTATGAATAATCAATTAACTAACAAGCAAAAGTAATGGTTTTGAATATTGATTATAGTAGGGGGAACAATGTGATAATATATTTGACAATTTTCAACACAGTGTTGGCTATCAGAAAGATAATGTTAAAAGCAACTAAACAATTTTTTTTTTTTGGAATGAAAAAATGATTTCAATTTCTTTATTCCAGTATAAACTACAAAATTTATAAATAGGACACAAAATAATGATACACAAAAGATGTGAAATGTACAATCATGAAAGTATGAACAAATATGAAATAAGATGGAGGATTAGAAGGTTGAAAGCTTAAAAGGATCATAACAGAGATTCTAAGAACCCATTTTAAATATAAATGGCTGCTCTGCAGATAAATGAGTTCTTAAAAAGCATAATTTTAAAAGTTGGCAAGATAGTAAGATTTCGTAGATTAAACTTGTTGGTTTTATTGCACAGAGAGATCAACTCGGAGTGAATTGGGTGATCTTTAGAACTATGTATATTCTTAGCTTGTCTTGTTGAATTTATTTCTAGCAGTAGTGTTTACTTTACCAACTAGGCTTTCATAGTCGAGATTAAATATATTTGAGCAATATTACAAGAAACTTCTGATTCATGTCTTGTCCTTTTCAAGTAGAAGGTGACACCAGACAGGAACTGCATACACAATGACTGGCAGAATTGATGAGTTGAAAACCTTATCTCTTATATTAGAATGAAAATAAGGAGTAATGTATGCCAACGTTGATACAATATAATACACCTTAGACATCATTTCAGATATATGGTTTAAATCATGTTCATGAGCTGGTATATATTTGAACTAAGCAGCATTAAAATATGCTGGAATTCATGTTTTCAGCTTCAAAGATTGATCTAATTCAAGGAATTACAACTGTAAAATGTCATTGTATATGTGAAAGATAACAGAATTTTGCCATTTCTATTTATAACTTACCATGGTATATGTTGTCTTGCTAAATCTACCAAAATTTAGATGTTATCTGACTGTTGTACCATTTCTAATATAACTTACCATGGTACATGTTGCGTTGACCAAACTTCCATTCACTCAAAAGTTTCTATGACTTTTCTAACTCCACCAATAATAAGGGGCAGCAACACTAAAGTTTGAAGCTGTGCCCACCTTTGTGTTTTCATTTAAACATTGCCTAAGTTTTCTTGAATATGAAAGTTTAGACTAAAAACAAAAATACTTACATCTAGCTATGGTCAGATGCCTTTCCTCTATAGCACTGCTAATTACAGTGTAGTATGACAGGTTGTTGACTGTAATAATTGTATTAATAACCAACTCATCACTTTCAGTAACAGAATGGCACTCTGCAAATGGTATAAATTAAAAGAAAACAGGTAAAACAATCGGATCACATTCCTCTTACTGAAAGTCTTTTCTAGATTTCTTGCATAATCTCTCTTAGCCTAGACTTGCTGATGACAAGTAGTTCATATTTTGCTGAGATGCCACCTCCATAGAACACATCATCCAGTATCTTTATTAAAACAATGCAGTCAATGCTACACAAACTATGGAAGTATTTATAGAGAACGTCAAGTGAAGCAAAAAGAAGCATTGCTTGAAAGTAGCAAAATCAAATCAAAATTTCCCTGCTTGTTGTACAGCTCCCAGAAAAATAGCAAAACAGAACCATTGTAAGAAAATGTTGAAGTGCATCCAAATAGAGATGGTACAACTGTCAAAGAAAGACTTACTATGTGTATTGCAAGTTAATTTTATAAACTTTGAGATCAGTTGAGCATATTCAACAGTTTTTGTTTATTCTTAAAAATCTGTTTTTGTTTGATGTAAAGTAATTATTTCTTAAATAAATAAAGATTTAATAAATCTTACTCACCAAGAACTTGAAGTAGGAGATCCACACAAGTTTCATTCGATGCAATCAATGCACCTATATCATGATTGATCGATAAATTGGCTATGACTCGTATCAGTTTAATCAATACATCTTGTGATTTCTTGTCAACTGTACTCTTTTTATCTTTTTCAGCTTCCTGTTTGGGATGAACTTTAGAATGCTGTAATGAAAATGAAAAGTGCAAAGCACTAATAAATGGAATGCAAAGGTAACACATTGATATCAAGTTAAATTGTAAAAGAAAAAAGTCACAAATGAGAAAATAACAATAAGTTGTGACAAGAGTCAAAATAAAAATATGTCTGATAAATATTTAGTTAAACCCTTCAGAAGCTGTTCCACAATCAAAAATCAATCAACAATCACACAAGTTAATGAACTTACTGATAGTTAAACAACAATTGAGGGCAAAAGTTACTAAATTTCACTCTTTTATGCTTTGTTAGTATTCGTCAATAAAGTAGTAAGCTCAACTCAAATAGTTAGAGAAACCTAAGCAACCGGTACATATCTTAACGACAAACACAATCAATCTGTCTTACCATTGAGAGCAAACATCACAGTCAATCTATAGTGGCCATGTAATAGACAAGTGATAGGCCTTTGTTTGAGTGATGTGCCACCAAAACATTTGAAAAATACATCACATTTGTTCCTGTTGCTTGTAACAGTCTATTCTATCTCAATGACAAAATGTCAGCAAACACATATTTTGGACAAGCTACATCAAACTTGTTTAAATGCAAATCATATCTCCATGTACCAGAACAACCTACAAAGGTGATACAAATATTTGACTACAGAGTAAACTACAATATCAATACATTTGATATTATAATGAACTAAACTGCAGAGTATTTACATTAAACAACAAAAAATGGAAAAAAAAGAACATAACAAAATATATATAACCTGAAAAAAGGAACTTAAATGCGATATTGAGGTCAAAACTCTATGTCATTTGCCTTCAACAGGAATCAAACAATGTTTCATTCAATTACTTCTCAAAACACATAAATTAATAAACCAAGAACAATGATTTCTAAGAGCTGACTTTTACCTTTAAATCTGAAGCTAAATAACTTCTAAAAGTGGAGAGAAGTGTGTCAATAGCATTCTCTGTGTTGAAGAGGCAGTAGCGACAGTCATCGTTGTGAGCCGTCAAGTTACCCAAGATGAAACAGACTCTTACTACCAGGTCTGAGGAGTTGGGATGTTTGTGGAGGATTAAGATTAGAGACTGGAAGGATGTAGGATGATCACCAATGACACTGCAGCATTCGTGATTCAGGGTCAGTTTGCTGAGAGGAAGAAGAAAATACAACACTACTTTATCTTGATATCCTGATATAAACAACCCGAGATGACTATATTTACTAAACAAATTCAATTACACATAACGTAACCAAAGAAATATTATCAATAAATATGAAACCAGGGTAACAAGTAAGCCTTGAAATGTATTCCAGGAACATAAATTTCCAAACATTATCCTCCTGTCTGTTTTTACAGTCTGACTCTTTTTCGAACAGTTGTTTACATCTATGACGTACCTGAGAATTCTAGAAATATTCAACATGAGATCTGCTTCAGATGAATAAACCTCCATAACACTGCAGAGCTCCTCCAGAACTTGATGGGAGAGAAAGTCTGCCCTGTTTTCAGAGATATCAGCCAAGTTTCTTAAAACTGCTGTTACTTGCAGGAGGATGTTTAATGTTGACTTTGTTGGTTTACCAGTTTCAGAAAGCTAAAAGGATTAAAAAATGAAATATAGTTAGTATTAGTTAAGTTTTGACCCAAACCTTTCAACAACATTGCACAGCATTGTTATGTTAATTTGACATTAAAGAGTCATGTTATCTTCAAGCGTCATAAAGTTTTACTTGTCAGTAATAACCTTACAAGTGTATTACTATTCCAGCGTCCAATGAATGAATGTTTTTCTCCACCTGAGCAAGATTCTTGAATTTAATTAAGTCCCTGACGTCCCCTCAACCCTACAGATACACTCTTATTACAGCACTTAAAATAATAAATGTTCAGCAATAACCCTTACATGAAGATTAATGGAGTGAAGTAAACTGGCCAGGACAGGAAGGAGTTTCTTCTCTGAGAGTACCTGGACAACGTTAGCATTCCCTGTCAAACATTTCAAGCTCCCAATGGCATACACTAATGGCTCACTGTTCTTGACAGGGTCCAATGTAGCCACAGTGCTTATGATTAGATCTGACAATCAAAGTGAGAAAAAATTCAGACATTTTGTTATGAGGAACTCTGATGGTGAAAAACAGCAGCCAAAAACCTAATTGGAGGTTGGAGATCACTGGGCCAAGTTATGCATAGATTACAGCAAAGAGACAACTGTAACATGTACAGATCTGGGTACAGATGTACAGCATTTACACATAAATGTAAGTTATTATTTTTTCAGATTAATCAAATGTTGTCATTAATACTGTTCAAAACACAAACTCTAAGGTGCATCATGCAGGAACTCACAAAAATGGACCCCATGCACCCATCCAAGGAATAAAAATATATATTGAGTTTATTTGCATATACCTTCAACCTTCAACTGAACCACTAACATCTCTATGCAGAAGAAATAAATTATTGGTAACACAGTAAGGAAACACTCACCAAGAACGTCATCTTCAAGGAATAGTTTGTCATTTTCCTCCACCCTGCCAACTTTGAAAAGTAATTTACATAAACTGGTCATACTTTGTCCACTGACTGAAAGCTGCAGAGAAATAACAAAAATGCAATAACAAGGGTGAGTATCAAAACACTAAATCAACAAAACATTGAAGTCATAAATCTCAAAACACTGAATCAACATAACATTGCTGATCAAGTCATAAATCGACAAGGGTGAGCAACAAAGCACTGAATCAACATAACATTGCTGATCAAGTCATAAATCGACAAGGGTGAGCAACAAAGCACTGAATCAACATAACATTGCTGATCAAGTCATAAATCGACAAGGGTGAGCAACAAAGCACTGAATCAACATAACATTGCTGATCAAGTCATAAATCTCAAAACAGTGAATCAACATAACATTGCTGATCAAGTCATAACTCTCAAAACACTGAATCAACATAACATTGCTGATCATGTTATAAATCTCAAAACAGTGAATCAACATAACATTGCTGATCAAGTCATAACTCTCAAAACACTGCATCAACATAACATTGCTGATGCTGTTATAAATCTCAAAACAGTGAATCAACATAACATTGCAGATCAAGTCATAAATCTCAAAATACATGGATCAGAGAGAGTGCTGGAACAGCAAAATAACAGTAACTGAATATTCATCAATGACTGCCCTGTAACTTAATTACAATGAATGAATCAAATTAATAAATAAGAATAACTTAATAACTAACACAACATATGAGACTCAAGGTGCAAAACAATGAACTTTCATTTCAAAGATCATCTCAAATAGTTATATTTAGTTAAAAAAGTAGTTGAGAGTGCAAAAACACAAGAATTTCTCTCTCTACAGGTCAGATGATTTTTTTTGTTTGTTTTTGTAAACCATTGGATATTTGATAAAACATTGGATATATTGTTGTTGATCCCTACTGAAATGCCCCAGTTTTCTTCATTGCAAAAGTTATCTATTAAGGTGGTCACATGGGTAAGATAGAAAGAAACACACTTAGAAGGTGAAAAATACAACTTACAGCTAGAATCATTCTTGCTGCTATTAGATGTAGCCTGGCATTCTCAAAGTCCAGTAATTTGTAGATAGTCTTGAGTACTTGACCTCTCCTTTTGCTTCCCTTCCCCAGCAATTGTTTTTCTTTCATGATCCTGTACAACTCAGAGCATCTCGAACACAGCATCTCGATAACATCAGTATCTGCTGAACCTTGCATCAACAATAAAGGAAATATGCTAATTTAACACACAAAAATATTACCATATTTGTAACAATAAACAATGTTAAAATGACACAATCAGTTGTGCAAACTATAAAATGTGTCATGTAGAATGTGTCCTATCATAACCATTCATAGACATGTGACACAAAAACTTTCTTCTTTCTATCCCACTTATGTTCGACATGTGGAAATCTTATGTTCAAGCCCTGGTCCCACAACTAAACTTTTGGTTCCTATGAAGACACCTTACCTTGAGACAACTTTGCCATATCTTCTAAGATTGGAAGAATTGACGTGTTCCAATAGAGTGCCTCTTCTGGGCTCAAATTATCCCTGTTTCCAGCACTCTCTGGGAAGGAAGATAAAATGGAAAGTAATATGAAAGTATACTAACATGCCCATGAGATACAGCAACAAAAAACATGCATATTATACATATACTTATCATGAATACAACTTTGAAGAAACATAGTTGGTGATTGCTTCTAATACACTGGCACATTAATTTCAGCTTAATAAAAGAATGTAGACAAACAATTGAAATACTGGAGGAATTGTCAAGAATTCCTAGAGTCAATTGCAATGGTTGCATTAGAAGTAATGAACCCCGAGATCTGGGAGGTTGTGGGTTTCATCCCTGGCTGGTCAAAGTAATGTGGGTTTTTTAGCCAGGATGGAATCCACAGTTTATCCCATCTGCAAAGATCTGCAAAATTGTTTGACGTTTAGTATTTGGACACAAACTAGAAAAAGGTAATTCTATTTCCTGATTAAATCTAATTGTTGTTAAAGGTTACATTGAAGTTGAAGAAAAGTCATTGGAACTTGACAAGTTTTGGAGATGTTTATGGATTTTAAACTTGTCTATGCATCCACAAAGGACAAGATGTTTGTCTTTTCTTGATTTTCTCTCACCAGATCTACTTCCAGCAGAACCTCTCTCACTGGAGTAACCACTCTCTGTTCTGGATGTCTTGCTGGTAGACCTAAGAAAAATAATAATCAGGTAAATATTCATTTACTAAATTATTTGAAGCTATGAATATAAAAAGTTTGACATTCTACAAGAAACAAAATGTGACCAAGTATTTCCAGCAGTCTTTCCAGAGCAACTATCAGTTTAAAATGTGTTGTGGCTGACAATTGCAACTTTTACTTGCAGAATACTTAACAAGTGCAATCTTTGGAAGACAAGATATACCTTGATAAAACTAGACAATATATATTATGCTTAACAACAAATACTGTTTCAATTCCTTAAAGTACGTACTAAAATTTCCAACCGAAATTGGCACTCTCTGTATGAAACAAACTTTTGTATTTCCTTTATCTAGAACAGGTCTGACCAGAAAGTATCTATTACTACCAGCTTTGACGAGTCTCTCTCCTGAATATAGACAGAATATAAATCCCACACAGGGTGAGAATGGCCACAGAGTTCCCCTATTATTACCTAGATGATACACTGTCTGCTGATCGGACCCTTAAGCTTCCTTCTTCATTAGTGGACTTCTCCTGGGGAAGTTGTGTTCTCTCCTTAGGACCACTATGGACCCTCCTCTGAAGAGAATCATCTGCTGCACCTGGCTTACATGCAAGGAGAGGATTGGAACTTCTTCTCTCCAATGGCTGGGGTAATACTACAACTGCATATATGGAAAGAAACAATATAAGATACTCTAGGAATAAGACATGAATTTTATATGTACACTAAGTAAGAGAGGAGATACAGGTGGAAAAGTTTCCTACCATGAACAAGTTAAATTAATACAGAACAGGAGAATACACCATTGAAATGTATCATTCTCTACATACCTTGTTAATATTCAAAGGAACTCCTCAGAACATCACTTGCAGATATTTCATTTGGTGGTTACCATTACCAGTACAGAATTAACTTTTATATTATTTTAATACTTTGGATGAAAGCTCCTTGCTAGAAGAAGCTTGATGTGTCTACAAGGATATGTTTCCCTTCACAAATATTGGTTTACTTTTCTGCTTAAGCAATTTTCATGGTGTAAGATCAAGTGTATAGCACTTCTGTTCTTGAAGGATCACTTTACTATCTAAATCATGAACATCCTTTTCTAAGTTAAAACATATCTGTACTTGAGCACTATAACTATGTATCAATGGTCCTTTTGAGGGTTGCACTGGATCCAAATTTTTAAATCTAGGCAGAATCAGATCTGGCCGGATCAGGCTGGATTTATCCAGCCAGACAGGGTTGTTCCAATGAAATCAGAGAAACAATACAAAAGTTAAGAATACTTCTCTTCCTTCATCAAAACTTGTGAAAATATGCTCAGATGTAGTAAAGAATGAAATTTAGATACACATATTAGGAAGGACCAGATATCCAGTGCATTTCTAGTTCTTTCCATATAAGTAACATGTGTAGGAACCATGAACATTATCAATTTCAGCCTTCAGCTAATTGAAGTGTTTTAGGCAATTTGCTGTATCCGCTCAACTAAATGTTTCAATAATTGAGTACTGCTCTACTTTCATCTTTTAACAAAAAGAGTAATTCACTTGATAGAGGAGCTGGGGTACTCAAAAGCTTATATGTTGGAGTAAACAGGCCTTCTGAAGGTAATAATGTTGTTCATTAATTACTACCTTTCAAGAACCATTAAACAATGGAAATATCTAACTTTCATGACATGTTGTATACATGTATACTTATCAATACTGTCAGAAGCATAATAAACTTGCTTCAGCAATCTTGTCCATTATTAGGGAAGACAATCTGCAATAATTAATAACTGACTGTAAGACAATCCACCAGGCAATAAATGAAACCTTTTAACTTATTTGTTTGAAATGAGCCTTTACCGTCTCCTTCTTGACTAATTGCATGCATCAACTTAGCCCTGGCTTTCCTTTTCCCTGAAATGGGCCTGTTAGGGTCCGTGCTAGGGGGTTTGGGAATCACTGGTAGGGTTACATCTGCAGTTGTTGGTGGCGATGTTGATGGAAGAATTGGTTTCTAGAATTTGTGTGAAAATAGATACAAGTTGTCAGTTGAAGATCAACTTAGCTACATCAAAAATTTAATGGAAGAATCAAATGTGCTTAATTGGGTAAGCTATTTCAAGTTTTTAATAACATTGTTCTAAATTATGAGATTATCAACACAGATGTAATATACTTAATATGTTTGATATAGCTCAACAGCTATAAACCAGAGAACCACGAGGCTTAATGATACCGATCCCATGGGATTGAAAACCGTTACTGAATGTCCATGAACATGTTGCTACTATGGCCTAATACCTACAGTAAGTCCCAATATAAGTAAAAATCTGATACTGGAGAGATTTTATGTCCCTTTTTTCATTTTGCTGAAATTTCCATTCATCATACTCCTTTGCTTGTATTTCCCTTTTCAATGGTTGTGTCAATATACCATTAGATATCATTGATAGTTATTCAACCATACATTGGGTGGATGCAAAATTATGAGGGTTTTACTGCAAATATTGGGCTAATTTTGGACACCAAAATGTGACATACATGTGGCTGTAATTGAGATGCACTTTTCTTAGTTTTTCCCATGTTATTATGCCTTGACTTTGCATTTTCTATTCAAGTGAAAGCAGAGCTTCAATTACACTTGCAAATTTCAGTCACCCATGCTCATCAACTGCTGGAAAATAAAGATCTTCATCTTTGTTAACGTACATATTTTCGGTGTCCTCCTGCATCACATACGTTAACTGGTGGCAACTTTTCATGATTATAACCTAATCACACACTGCACAGTAGTGTACTAGGGATTGCAAGTCCCAGAAACTCAATACTCATGCTGAGAATAGGTCTAATGGCATCTCAGAGGACAAATTCATTCAAAAATACATGTGAAAAAAACTTGTTATTGGTTGTTAAACTGTACAAATTGTTCGGTGTCCTCAACATAACGTACGTTAAATGGGCATTATTTCACTATCAACTGATAGTTTTGAATATCAAAACATTTGTAACTGATCAACACCCCACATACACTGATAGTAAACAGTTCTTTCACTGCTAGCAGTTCAATTCCTCTGTATCAGTCACAATTTGTGTGTGGTGTCCTCATTTCCAGCCTGCATAACATACGTTAACTGTGAAAATCTATTTTAGGCTCATGGCAGGAATTCTCACAGAATATTCAACTCACTTAATATTTCACCATGTTTGAAATAGAATTAAACTATTTCCATCATCCAATGAGTCTAAAACATGGTTTTAGAACATCTGTTAACGTATGTGATGGTGTCTCATTTTTTGGTGTCTTCATAACATACGTTAACAATATGCACTTTGAATGTAAATTATTGAGAAGACTGAGAACTTCCATGCTTGGAAACACTTCATTTCCATGTAGTTCTAAGGTACTCTATCTAACTAGTTGATGAAATTTGTCATTGAGCCAGTGGCTAAGTTCTATAACTCCAAATTCCTGTTGTGTTGTTAACGTATGTTATGGTGTCCTAAATGATCAGCCTCATTAACTTACAATGGAATGTGATAAGAACTTCAATTTTTTTTGTGTCATAAGATATCATTTGACATTGCTCATATATATTCCCCTTCACTTTAATGGAGAAGGGGCTATGTTTGTAGACAACTGTAGGACACCGAGTAATATACGTTAACATCATCACTTGTCCTTTTTATTTGCCTCAAATCCACCTTTCTTAATACCGTATTATCTTTTAACATTACTAATTGTGTTCGACATTCACCGGAGAACTAGAATCAGCACTCAAATAGATAACTTTGTGTAAATCATATTTGAACATGCATGTCACACTTTAGTAACCCAGTATCAAATAATGACATATATTGTTCACAGAGTGGACAAGAACAACAAGAAGCACTAGGGTCTGCGTAAAGTGGTGGAAACCCTTGTGGGGGCCTGTATCAGTGCTGCATTATTATCCACAAGGCAACCACTTCCAGTCACAAACTTGTTCAATAATGAAGTATTCCTATGATATTCATAGCCATACTGTATCATACCCTATTCCTAACACCATATCTATTGACCTCTAAACAAGTTAATGAAGACCAATTAGAAGCAAAGTGTACAGACATCAGGAAGTCATAAACTGAGATACATACATTTTCCAACGGCAGAAGCCTTGTTGCTGAAGATGGTCTTGATCCTGAGCCATCAAAATGTCGAGCCCCAAGACTGAAACGGAAAAGACAAACAGGCGTGAAAATGGCGAAAGTAGTGAACGGAAGATGAAAATAAGGATATACATTTGCCATATTTGTACAGTATAACCCCTTGCAGAATGGTGTAGCTATTATCAACATTTCTCATCAAAAGTTATAAAGTTCCTCCATTGATACACATCAATGATTAGAGTAGAATAATTGATGCAATCATGTAATTTTACAAATAGGGTATGATGGTATTAACAAAACACTTGTGCAAGAACAAGAAATTTCAGACAACTGGAAGCTACTATAAGCTGCAATCAGAAAATACATGCTGACTGCCTCAGAAGCAGCTCCACATTGGGCTGCTACATCTTTAACCATTGACCCTTATAGTTTCAAAACTTGGAAAGCTAAAGAAAGCAAATAAGGGGTCACTTTTGTTATGAAAGCTCTAATAATACTGTGTAAATGACCATTCTACTACATTGCAACTGAATAGAAAGGGCACCAAAAGCATAAACTAGAAGGCATTGCAGCATGATGGTTGTGCAATCAGTGCAGGGTGAAAAAACTGAAGGTTACAGTACAAAGCCTGAAAGGTCTGTGTCATCCTGTTTTCTGACACTACCATACTATAGTACTATACACTACAGTACTTTACCTGAAAGCCGATGGGGGTCTATCATGAGATGATCTGGTAGACGTGCCACTGAATAAGGTTCTCTTATCCTCCTTAGGGGTGAAAGGTCTGTTTGTTCGGAGAGTCCTCAAAGATGTTCTAGCTTCATTTATTATTTCAGCACTTGTCTCTCCATCCCGTTGTTTCTCATAGAACGGTTTTATGGTCAGTTTTTTTCTTCGAGTAGGTGACGTAGATATATCTGGCTCTGCCATATTCTCTGTTCTAAATAATTATCTTCTTCCATGAAAGAACTATCAGCAACAAGGTTTCCAGGACTTTCCAACTCTCACAAGAAGAATAGTAACTAATTTAATTTCATCTTATGTTTGTGGTTCAACCTGTGATGCATCAATCTCTACTGTGACAACACTACACCATGTTCTGTTGGAATAAATCACAAGTATTAATGAAGTTTATAAAACAAACAATTATTATCAGAGAATAATTTACGATTCCAATTTTGCTGAGTAGTACCTTCACAGGTTCATGCTATTCTTTATTATTAAATAATTCAAAAACAAAGTTACTACATATGAACACTGTCACTTATCCTACTGTACTCTGTTATGAGTTATAACTTACCCACAAGGGTACAAGGGATATCTCCAAGATCGATGCTATGCCATCCATCTTTACTGCATGACCAAATAAATGGCTAGCCATAGGCACTCATTACATGTGTGGCCTTACTTTTAAGTAAAATTACAAGTGCAGTGTCTACATAGTGCTAGACTTGGTCTCACTTAGTCATTCCTATATGTAGATATACAGTACCATGTAGAAGTTACCTAGCTGCATGGAACTAATCAACGCAATTAAGTGCAGGTACTCTAAAAGATCGCAATCAGTGTGTTCTTCATTCATTAACTACACAATAGAAGTATAAGACAATATATAACGCCATTTATGCATGCACGCCCTTTTTCGAATGCTGGTCCATTTAACTACAACCGTGCATGGTAATAATACACACACAACAAGAACAATAAAAATAAATAATTACAAAATGAACATTGTTAATCTTAACCACCAGTTGATTCCGAAACTATACTTTCTATAGTCTACATACAATAAACTAAATTAAATAATGCTAGCCCAAAGTGTGGTAAATGTATGGTACTGTAAATACTGCTGAAGGCTAAGTTAGGTTGTCTGCAACAAACTCATACTGTAAGTTTAACAGATAGTATGTGAGAGGATTGGTTGCATTTAGGATGAAGTGGAATTGGGGGCCAATATGTAGATTAGAATAGAATTGAAAATAGAAAAACTGGATGGAAAAAATAATGATTAAGCAATTTACCTCACATACATTTGCTAGAAACAGTTTTGGAGTACGTAATACAACATATCTGCCTTGAGATATTCTAGTATGGTTTCCATTTTTATTTTTTCCACTAAAGAGGTAATTACTGAGTCTTTTCCACCTATGGGTCTCAATAATGTCCTATAAGCCTTTGTACTAAGACAAGATTTCTATGAGGCATTAATGGCAAAATGTTACTTTATGTAACATGTGCATGGCATGGTTGGTCTTCTGCAAGGAGGGGATTTTCGGAGCTCTGCCGTCCTTTGTGCCTGTCAGTGCTGTGTGTTGTGGTGCTCCATGTGTCGTGGTCGGAATTTTGATTGCGTAGCAGATACTGTAGCCTACTACATCTGGTTTGGAAGAATATGCACCTGTCCTATGATTTGCCCTGTCCAACATTTTCTTAACAGGAAGTGTTAAACAAAAAGGCAATCTTAAAAACAGGTCTTATTTGTCAGGAAAATTAAATATTTCACTCAGACTTTTTGTTTGTCGATGTTTTCAGTCTACAATACATGAATCAGAACATGTGGCAGGCTTGGAATAACATATTACGATGTTCATTAACTGTATAGGCCATGTACTACTCCCATGATACGAAAAATACGCCATATATTGTGTAACAAAATATGACTCAAGATGGCAAAGCAACTCCGCAGAGTTAAATAATAACAGCAGAGCAAAGAGGAAACTACTAATGACAAATCCTGTAGGTGTAGCCTACATCAAATAGGGAATTTGTAAGGTACCTGACAATGCTTCAAAATATTTTAAATTGGAAGGTAGAACACATCATTGTAATATTGAGTGGTAAATTTCTTTTGTCATTCTTACGCGGGCCTCTTGTCTTGGGCAGAATGGGATAACCAATTTTCTTTTTAATGATGTAACTTTTTCAACTGAAATTGCTCTAGATATTGCAGCCAATGAAAAATGACAATCTATATTCTGTTTAGTGCTGTGCCGTTTACACGTTTAAACGTGTAAACGAACGAAACATCATTTAAACGTTTAATAAAACCTGATGAACGTTTAAACAAAACTATGATATCAACTGAAAATTAAATTATTGGCAAAAATCGCGTATCAATTCCCGTGTTTATTTTGTCTACTACGCGAAATAACAACACAACTTACGATCAGTCAAATCATAAACCGCGAACGTAATCCTACTTTTGTCCTCCCCCCCCGATGTATCCGGCGATATGAATGGCTTAAACTTGAACGCTGTTATCCTTTTGTGAAAACTTACTGATTCGCGGCACAAGTGTACTTTATATCGAGCCGACAGCGGCGGCGCAGATAATCCAGTCAATGCATGTGCGATCAAAATTATTACAATCCCTGTCTATCACGTTGAACTCTCCCACCAGACAATACCGGGTCGAATACTCGACTTGGTAATAGTTGTTCAAATACATGATCAAAGGAAATGTATCGATTGGAGATCGTCAAAAAAACTCTGAAAATCAGTAGAGAAATTACCAATTGTGTACGAAAAGTAAGTTGATACACCTTTCAAATTTTACGAAAGATCCAGCAAAACACTTTCGAAAACTTCACGCGAAACTGGCATATCGTGCTAAATGCAACTAATGTCATGTAAACAAGGCTCTAGTACACCCATTTATGAATAAACCGTAAGACCACATCTGGTGTAAAGCGAGAAAAAAAAAGTATTTTCTAAAATTTCCAAAAATACGGAAAAAATAATGTCCTACCATAATTAAGTGTATAGCAAATAGCCTAACCACCTCGTCGGTTACGGATCTCACGTAACTACAAAACACAACTAATTGTATTTTGCGAACTTGAGGTTTTCTACCGAGAACATGGAAATAATGTTAAGCATTAGTTAATCATGCCGTGTGGTCTAAAACATATTTTATTACAAGGTTTACTTTCATAAAGATGGCCATAGCTTGATATCTTGTGCTGCGTGTACGGTATGAATGTGTGCCTCGTGTATCATGGGGAATACTCCATGAAACGTTTCTTGGAAACGTGCCAAAATTTTTTACAAACAGGTGTTAGACAGGGGATGAGCACACAGTTGTTTGGCAATGTACCTGGGAAAATTCTGAGCACATGTACAGTACCCTACCGTAGTATTTAAGTTTGGTTAAACAGTACTGCAGTTGTAAACTGATGTACTTTTAGTGCGCGCTATTCATTGTTAGGCAGTCTAGAAACGGGGCTTTGCCGAACGTTTTTTGTTTCATAATATCGAAGGTTCTGTAAGTTAAACTTTTTAAAGATTGTAAGACAGATTAAATCTCTTTTCATTTTATATCATAATACAGCTACTCTAACTTGTCATTTAAAATTTTTCATCAGCTTCGTGACAATTTAAATTAAAAAAGTTGTCAGTATTTTGCATCCTCAACTGCGAATTTTTTTATCGCCAGACACGCAAAAATTTCCTTTTCCTTTTCCGGGGTCTTCGCTCCACCAGGGCCCTAGGGCGGTCCCCTGGACCCCACGCCTTTATGCTCGCACGCTGCGCATGCTCGGCGTTTTTTTGCGATTTTCGCGAACGTTTAAACGTTTAAACGAACGAAAAATCGGCCGTTTAAACGTTTAGGTCTTTAAACGAAAACTCACAGCCCTAATTCTGTTAGCTTCATACCATTCAATCAGAGCATCTAATTAGCTCCCATGTCCATTGACAAAAACAACAAGCTGCTAGAAAAGTTTTGGAACCTTCTTCATGTAACAAACATAAAACTTTTTTGGTAACGTTACTTAAAAATAGCGGTATGCTGGTTTGTACTGCAGTCATATCATACAGCTGAAAAGCAAGGTCACTTCCACATGGTATGTACACTAAGTTACTGACTAAGCAAGGTCTAAGTTAAGAAAAAGGCAGTGGCTATTCTTACGACTAGTCGTAACAATTATTTATAAACTATTCTTACGACAAAGGCAAATTAAAGCGCAGTAAAGTAAATAAAGCAACTGCGCATGTAGTAGGGGTAACCCTAACCCTAAACATAACCATAAACCTCAATCCTAACCCTTACCCTAACCGGAAATTATTGTTACTCCTCGTCGTAAAAATAGTACTCCTGGTCATGAAAATAGCAACTGTGCATGCGTAGTCGGAAATTATTCTTAGGACTAGTCGTAAGAATAGCCACTTTGTAAGAAAAACTGAGTAAAGCAGACTTGGCCCTCCATAACCAAGTGTGGTAAAGTTGGAAAACAAACATTGTTAATGACAAAATTACAATTACCTGCGTATCTTCTTGAATATTTACAAAAATACTGTGTGGCATACGATGGGAGTGGGCCTTAGCATATGATTTGCTAATGCCTAGTAAAGACCAAACTTAGTTAAGTTAAACCTAGGCTAACCTTAGGCCTAACCTAACTTGTTAAGCCGTAACGTAGACTACTTGTTAGGATAAGCTTTAGTTTAGGCCAATAAGTTCTATGGTCGTCTCATTTCGCAGATAAATACAAGGATTGCGCTAAAAAGCATTTCACGACATGCTAAAAATAAGATGGCTGCATTAAATGTCTTGTGAAATTCATGTTCTCACCTGTTTTGCCATTTGAATACGACGTAGGATATTATTAAATCGTTAAAACAGGTTCTTCTTGGCCTAATACATAATTATGTAGCGGCGTCAGTTAAAAACCAAGGCTACCGGACACCGGTGTGAAGTTAGTTACTTATTCCGCATTCATCGTTAGACATTCGCGATAAGTGTCTGTGTTACTTATTCGATAATGGATTCGATATACCCCTTTGGAAAGCCGAATGCTTCCGAACGAGATTATCAAGATTTTGTCGTCGGAAAATTACATAATAGTGTGTTTTTCCAAAGATAATGAGAGTTTATCAATGGGTCATATTAACTCTGAAGACGATGTTGAAAATTACTACAATGCGTCTTTCCCGGTCCAAACAGTGCTAGACAAATTCACATAGCCACTACACCATGGGCGGCGATCATGGGGGGGGGACGGGGGGACATATCCCCCCAATATTTTAGGTGGGGGGATAAAGTATCTAATATCCCCCCAATATTTGGTGGCATAGTTTTTTTTAGCATAGTTTTTTATGATATCGCTAGTAATTTCAAAATAGAAAATGCTTAGATGCAACTTACAAGGCCTGGGAAGTGCCATTTCCACATATCTGGGAGGCATATTCGGCCAAAATTTTCTTTTGCGCTTCGCGCCAACCTATGGTGGCGCTACGCTTAGATAGTTTGCCTACAAGCTTCGCCCCTCCCTGGCAAATCCCTCGCATGGCGCCTGTCTAACCGTGTCACAATTTGTTACTATATATAACCGAAAGTATAGTTTTTACTTTTTTTTCGAAATGAATACCTAGACGGACCGCATCCGTAATGAAATTTGGCTTGCCGATGAAAAAGGAAAATAGGGCTTTATATATATATATATATTTTAGGTGGGGATATACGGTATATCTAATAGTAACTAGTGCCCCCCCCCCCTCAATATTTGGTGGCATGATTTTTTTTTGTGGCTATAAATGGAAAATAATGCGTGAGATTATTTATCCAAATCATATTTGGCGGTGGCTAAAACTTCATCCAACACATGCTGCATGAGGTAAAGGACTCTTCGTGGTCGTTTTTGTGATCACTGGCCGTATAGCATGTTGTCACTCATGATTATTATCATAATGTCTGTACATCTCTTGTGTATGAGTGTAAGTACGTACAATCATATATATGATCCACATCGATATGGGTTCACTGGGTTTCCATTTGGCGTACTTCCTACAAGATTTCTAACCTCAGGCGCGTAGCCAAGGGGGGGGGGGGGGTTGTAATTTTATAGTAGCCGTTATAAGAGGTTTTATATATGTACACCAAGAAATTAACTGTGTCTGAATATTTGAAAATTCCTTGACCAACATTCTACATCATACTTCCCTATACTCGTGCAATTTTGACCGGTTTGTAAGGGGTTGAAGGTGGTTTTTCAATATTGGTTGTCCATAGATGAAATTGTGTGCAACATTATGGGTATGTTTTGAAGTGAATTTATTATTCAAATTCTGAACAAATAATGGGCTTAAAACCTTGAAAAGTGGGGCTGACGGGTATTGTGGGGCGTTACGTAGAATAACCTACAAAAGCAATGATGGGCCACAGGAGATGCGATGAGGTCGAACATGAAGTGTGACTGGTGACAATCTTGAAAAAGGTTATGAATAAAAAAAAACTATTGGGAAAAGCTTGGTTCTCAGGCAAAAGTGTACATCTGGTTGGTCATTTTCAAGCCCGAGAAGTGCCATTTCCGGTGATCTGGGGGGGCTATTAAAACCAGAAATTTTCTTGTATGCTTCGCGCCAACCAATGGTGGCGCTCCGCTTTGATAGTAATTCGCTCGCACCCAAGCAAATGTCCCCCCCCCCCAATATTTGAAACAAATCGCCGCCCCTGCACTACACCGTCACTTATTAGATGGTTTACGGGCCATAACAACTTTTGGCCCTAAATAAAGTTGATAATCTCGTTCGGAAGCATTCGGCTTTTCATAGGTGTATATCATGTGTACTACTAGAGTTACTTTTTTGCTAATGTCGAACGAGGAACGCGGAATAAGTAACTAACTTCACACCGGTGCTACCGGACATTGAAATAACAAACGCTGTTGCCACATAGGTATACCTAATTTCGGTTAAATATCTAAAAAAAAATGCTGCCAGTTGAGCAACTTGTCGTCAATTGGCCGCAAAATACCGTAAATATATGCTTTACAGCGAACTTGCAACATATCGGTATTCGTCAACAAGTCTTAAATTCTTGTTATAAGAACATTTTTACTTTTAATCCCAAACCAAGTTAATCTTAAAGTGTCAAATGTTCATATTTATCTGAAATTTGGTCTGTGTTAGTTTTCGAAGCGATATCATGAAACGAAACACGATATCCCAAGAAGGGAAGCTTGGACCAATCTAATATTTGATGTTTATGAGTACCACAATGAGTAGAAGAACTCCATTGTTTTGTGGGGAGGTCAAAGGTCACTTGGAGTCACCAGGGGCGAAATAGTCAAAATCTCGTAAACACGATATCTAAAGGAGGTAAGCTTGGACCAATCTCATATTTCATAAGCAGGAGTACCACATTAAGGAGCAAAAGCCCATTGTTCATTGTAGAGGTCACAGTTCATTTGGGGTCACCAGGGGCCAAATTATGTGAACCTTCTAAACACGATATCTCAAGACAAAAAGCTTGGATCAAACTCGTATATCGTGTGTAGGAGTACCACATTGAGTTCAAGATCCCTCTTGTGTTTGGTGGAGATCCAAGTCCATTTGGGGTAACTAGAGGTCAAATTGTGAAAATTACCTTGGTAACACAATAACTCAAGAAGGGAAGGTTGGACGAATCTCATATTTAGTATGTAGTTGGTACACGTTCAGTACAAGATTTTATTGAGGTCAAAGGTCAGTTGGAGTCAGCAGACGCCAAATTGTGGAAATCTTGTTTTATAAGCTACCGTATATCTCCCACAGACCAGCCTATGAGATAACATGTTCAATACGCCTCATACGAATAGGAGGCTACTGGCAATTGGAAATTAGCTTATGGGCATCCGTAGAATCTAAAACTCAAAACTGAAAACTCGAACATATTTGCATTGGCTTCAACGTGCCGCTCGGAAGCCTTACTTTGCGTGCAAAAAGGTGTATTTTGTAGTACAGCGGTTCTATTGGACGTTTTCCGTCGTATTTATTTAAGGTTGGATGTGGTTTCGTTGTGACTAGGCAGCGTCTAGTTAGATTTTTTACTTTGGCCAATCTCAATGCGAAATAATTGTATTAAACGGTCTTAGTTTGGCAGTGAGTTTCACGAGCTTTTGTCTGGATCGGCTGTTGATCTCAATTTGTGTAGTCTCTTCCACCAGTTTCAGCATATCTAGGCCTTAAAAGTAACGTTCGACTTTCGTCACGTTTATGATTATTGGACAATTAACTTAAACCTGGCTAGGCCTGTGAGTAATTTTATGTTGTCTATGCTAGCAACGGTTGGGTAGAATAGGGTTCGTCAACACAACAACGTGAAGAATACTAGTCAGAATACCAATACACTTAAGATGGCAAAACATTCTCATTATGTCTTAAGGCATTTTTTCTACTGGATATTAGTCATAATTCGCAAAGTATAGAAACATTTGAGACAAGTTTGCTGTTGTTTCCTGCTAGGATTTTAGGAAGATAGATGCTCTTAAAACCTCATCTTTTCATTGCGTAAAAGATCGCTTTGATTTAAGCAGTGTAATAATAGCGATATTGTTCGCGCATCAATCTGCAGTTAAAAGACAAGACAAATAATGTGTCAAATGTACGAAGTCGCGCTAATCGAGTAGCGGTTCAACGTAGCAGTAAGATACTGTATAGGCTTAGGACTCGCGCACACCTATCTACTGTATCTAATATATACCCATGGGCGTCAACAGGTGGGGGACGGGGGGACATGTCCCCCCCCCCCCACTTTCAAAAGTGGAGGGGATATCATATCATTTGTCCCCCCCCCCCACTTTTCAGAGCAGTTATTAAAAAAATCACATGCATATGTGCGATTTTCTATCACAATTGCTGAGCTGATTCAAGTAGAATCTAACTTAAGAATCATTATCAATAAATTGCACTGGAAATTAGAACAGTGCTTGGCCCTTTATCCCCCTTCCTCCGATATTCACCCTCCCCGCTTCGTCCGAGACCTCTGATAAAAGTTTGTGCGATGTTTGAACGATGCTTTAGAGTGTTTTGTGGAAGCACCCCTTCTCGCCAGAAATGGAATTCCCCTTGCCCTACACTGTGAATCAGAGAAAACAACGACGCATTTCAACTTGAAAACAAGTCGAAGACCCCACCAGGAAGGTAATACCATATATTTTAGGCCCTACAGACAGTATTCTGCCTGTATGCAGGATATTATATGATACCAAACTACCGAAAATATTTCGTTTGAGATGGACGCTGTGTAATTCGTCTCCCTTGGTGTCAGAACGGCATCTTTCTACCAGTACTTTCTGTCGGAATTTAGTTTTGTGAGACAAAATTTCTCCTCACAGATCTGGTTCTGATGTAACTAAAAACGACTCAGGAAGGCCGTCTCCTGCAATCGAGGGGGTCTTATGTACCCAAAATTTTCTGGTACGCTACGCGCCAACCAATGGTGGCGCTGCGCTTAGATAGTATAGTGTCCCCCTCACTTTCTGAAACCTGCTGACGCCCATGTATATACCTAGTAATATAGGAGCCATAATGTAACAGAAGCCAAGCTATCTTCGTAGGTGTTTTTACAGACGTTTTATGTTTAATTATTTAAGACATTACAGTAGGCCTAGCTGCTTATTTATGATTCTGCGACATGTTTTACTTTGGTCAACACTCACTTTTGGTGGAAAAAAGTTTAAATTTGATACTGCAAAGAAACATGACTTTCCAACGCGCAATTACGTAGCACCATGTATCTGCCTAAACTTTGTTCGTAGAAAGTATTGATGGTGCAGATCTGTACTTTGGAGAGTTAAACAAAAATCAAAGGCCTACTGGCGAGTGGAATTTGGCAAGTAGATGTTTAGTCACGGTCGCCAAATAGCGAGTACTTTAAAAATATTTGTCGATGCCTGAAAACTTTCAAAACATGATATCTCATGGTAGAAATAATGAATACTGTTTATACATGGTATATGGATTTGCCATATTGAGATGTAAATCGTACCTCTAATACTTGGTGTGTGGATTCATAACATTGAGTACAATACCCCTCTTGTTTTTGGTGGAGGTGTGTATAGCCACGTATAGTAGACTGACCTGTGTTTATCATGCCATAGTGCTATTGCAACAGCTACTTCTGGTTATACTAACAAGCAGAAGTCTAGTGCATTGAAGTCATCGAAACCTCAATGCATTTTGCATTCTCATTATTTTTAGACGTTTCTCTGCACTGTTTTTCATGTGTTTATCCGAAACAAACATAGTCAGTGAGGATAATGCAGCCTTTTTCGGAAGAGGGCTGGAGAGACAAGATATGTAACATTTGTACCATGCAACAAGAAAAATTGGTCGAAGTAAAGCCTATAGTGACGTCACTTTTAATCATATCTTTGGTGGCAGTCCAAGAGAAAGTTACCACAGGACTACCCTTTAGATGTTGATGATCCGTTAGTTTTATATTGTTTCTAATATAACACGACCGTCTTTCTTCAAATTCATACTTGGAATGACATGCAGCTCGTACCGCTTATCCACCATATGTTTCCATACATTGCTAGCACGTATATATATACGTGTCGTTGAATCGAAGATGATGGTACGTGTAAGTACTTATTTCTGTATTTTTTACAATGTTTAGAGCTTCTTATCAACCAGTGCAGTACGTGCTCCGGTCCTAATGATCAGGGGCTTCAATGATGGGGGCAGGGGGACACGTCCCCCACTTTCATAAGGGTGGGGCACAATATCCAAATGCCCCAGGTTTAGTGACTCGGGTATACGCCTATAGGCGCGGGCACTTCTAAATTATGAAATGTTTCTCACAAAACCAGGCTGAGGGGATATGCCCCCCCCCCCCCACTACTGTCCGATTTGAACAATATGTTGTTCAGTAGAGAAAAATAATTTCGCAAGTAATGTGTGTATTTGTACTGTGTATTCATTTTCTGCCATGTATTTGACAATGTGTTGATGTTTTCTTTTGTTGTTAAGCGCTATGTGATCATATTTGGAATAGCGCTATATCAAGCACTGTATTTATTTATATGTTGACGATCAAAATTTAGATATATAGTCGTGGTGCAATGGTGATAGAGTGCCCTCGAATTATCAAAAACATGCATTTCTCTCTGAATAGGCCTATTCATCGAAGAGAGAGAGAGGTTGAGTCATCCATGACCATCATATGCATATAGGGTTACAAATGTTCGATACTGTATATATTCACTAATAACTTGTTTTAGTTTATATGTGAGGTTAAAAAGTGGGGTTACACACTAGTACCCATACTAGCATTGCATACCGTTTTAGGACAGAGGCTCAGCAACACCACTTGTGGTACACTGATGGTCACTGTCCGACAAATTTCGACACAGGAACTCATTGTAGTATCACACTTTGTCATACATGTGTGAAACATAATCTCTGTGTGAAATAGAGGCGTATGTAATACAAGCAGAGGTCTACCTCCATCTACAAGGCAGAGGCTATGCACAGGCATTCAGAATTTACAGAATATATTTGTATCACATTTAAGTTATGTAACCCACAAGCTACACTATAGTGCTCATATAAACAGAATAAGTACACAAACCTATTGCTTGAAAGTTCT
This sequence comes from Apostichopus japonicus, assembly GCF_037975245.1. Taxonomy (NCBI): domain Eukaryota; kingdom Metazoa; phylum Echinodermata; class Holothuroidea; order Aspidochirotida; family Stichopodidae; genus Apostichopus; species Apostichopus japonicus. The sequence goes on from NC_092581.1 coordinate 7,771,683, forward strand.
CGGAATCAAAGTTTTGATATCAACAGCAGGTCGTTGGTTAGGTGCGGCCCAGTCAATTGTTAACTCCTTATATCTGGCCCATTCATTTAAAATGGTTGCCAACCCCTGCATAGAGGTATATTTGTATCATATATATGTTTTGTACCCCACAAGCTACACTGGTACTCAAATAAAACAAAACTTAGGTCCTACAATCATGCGAATGATAACTTCACTGTACATGTAAGGTTGTAAGCCAATGAAATAAATGTTTGTTTTTGATCAGAGAACTCTGGGTTTAGTGTGAAGACCAAACACAGAGCAAGACATACAAAAAATGGAAAACTCAACTGGATTGGATCAAAAGAAATTATAATTATCAATAACAAAAAATATACGGCTGATCTGGGCCCAGTCAAAGAATGAAATTAAATAACTTACAGTCGTGAGGTTCGCACCCAAAAGTTAAAGTAAATACACTTAATTTAAAAGTTGATTCTGGTGGGTTGGCCGGCTGGTGACATAAGTATTCCACGAAATTAGATCTTCCACGACATCATATCTCCCACGACATCAGTATAGTTGCACATAATACAATAAAAGGTATCATGAATGTCTCCCACAAAATAGTATCCTTTAATATATAAGAAATAGTGTCCCAGGATATCCTTTACAGTAAAATAATGTCCTTTATAAAAAATAGTGTCCTGGAATATCTTTTATAACAAATTAATATCCTTCGTAACAAATAGTGTCCCGGAATATCCCTTATAGTAAAATATTATCCTTTATTATAAATAGTGTCCCAGACTGTCAGTTGAATAACACGCCTTCCGTAAAATAATAAGGACTACAGTAACTTCTACTATGTAAATTCAGGTTTAAAACAAACTAACCAGTCATTGAAACTATATTTCTCCTCTTTTGCACTGCCTTCCTCAAATACTCATAGAAAACTCCTTATACCCCCACAAACCTCCTCTCTTTCTAAAATATAGACAGCACAGACCGAACTAGCCGTGAGGGCTAATTTCCAGGACGAACAAGAAAGTTGCCTAGCAACCCAGAAGAGGTAGCAGTGTAAAGGTGTTAATCCACCCTTTTGCTGCCACAAGACAACATCCAGGGGTCCCGTTTGTCTTATTCCGTCTTTGTCTGTTTCTTGATCAAACTTCTGTCCTCATCCACCGTCTAGTCTACCATCCAGTGTCTTCATCCATCTGCCTGCTGTTAAATCTGTAAGAAAAAGGATAAGACAAACAGTTAAAACATATGAAATATATTACAAAATTCACCAACCCACCCGGGATCCCCTGTCTGTCTTCTTAGGGCGTGCTCAAGAGTCATAGTCCTCCCGCTTATTCATCCATCTCATTCCTCCTTCAGATCTGAAAGCACAAAACAAAAGAAAACAGTTGAAACATCAAACACATTGTGAAACCCACCTATTCAGGGGTCCTGTCAGTCTTCTGCTTCTTCATCCATCTTCTGTCCCTTTCCACCGTCTCCAAGTGCCATGCAGCTTCTCCATCAATTTGCCTGCTGTCATATCTGAAAGAACAAGGTTAAGGAAACCATTTAAAACATGGCAAACACATTGTAAAACGCACCTGACCAGGGGTCCCGTTATTCTTCTTCAGACGATGTTCTGCTTCTTCATCCATATTCTGTCCTGTTCCACCCTCTCCAAGTACCTTCCAGCGTCTCTATCGATATGCCACCTATCACATCTGAAATAAAAAGGCTAAATAAAACAGTTAAAACATATCAAACACATTGTAAAACGCACCTATCCAGGGGACCCGTCATTCTTCTTCCGTCGTTGTTCTGCTTCTTCATCCATCTTCTGTCTTGTTCCACCCTCTCCAAGTACCTTCCAGCGTCTCCATCGATCTGCCACCTATCACATCTGAAATAAAAAGGCTATAGAAAACAGTTAAAACATAGCAAACACATCGTAAAACGCACCTACCCAGCTGTCCTGTCAGTCTTCTTCCGTCGATGTTCTGCTTCTTCATCCATCTTCTGTCCTGTTCCATCGTCTCCAAGTGCCGTCCAACTTCTCCATCGGTCTGCCCTCTGTCATATCTGAAAGGAAAAGGCTAGGGAAATTAGTTGTAATATATCAAACACATTGCAAACCGCACCTATCCAGGGGACCCGTCATTCTTCTTCAGTCGTTGTTCTGCTTCTTTATCCCTCTTCTGTCCTGTTCCAACCTCTCCAAGTGATTTCCAGCGACTCCATCGATCTGCTTGCTATAACATCTGAAATTACAAGGCTAAGGAAAACAGTTAAAACATATCAAACACATCGTAAAACGCACCTACCCAGCTGTCCTGTCAGTCTTCTTCCGTCGATGTTCTGCTTCTCCATCCATCTTCTGTCCTGTTCCATCGTCTCCAAGTGCCGTCCAACTTCTCCATCGGTCTGCCCGCTATCATATCTGAAAGGAAAAGGCGAGGGAAATTAGTTATAATATATCAAACACATTGCAAAACGCACCTATCCAGGTCATTGTTCTGCTTCTTTATCCATCTTCTGTCCTGTTCGACCTTCTCCAAGTGATTTCCATCTCATTCTTAGATACCCTACATACGCTTAAAACCCCTACTCATGCATAGATACCCTACTCAGGCCTAGATACGCTACTGCGCTTAGATACCCTACTCACACTGAGTGGGTGGGTAGGAAGGTGAGGGGAGGGAAGGGGGACAATGGGAGGTGATGGGACGGTACAGGAGGGGAGAAGAGTATATAAAAGTATAAAAAGTAAGTAAACCTGGTTCCTCTCGTTCTTCCATCGATCTGCGGTCTAGGTCCTCATTCGCATTGTCATCGTTCTAGAAGAAACCCAGTAGAATTGTAGATTATTATTTCGAGTATATCCCAAATATGAAACTTGGCAATACATTCGCTCCAAGTAGCAAGTTTTGACAACCTCCTTTTGTAACATCTTTATGATTTTTTGTATTTATTGAGGATCTTTGAATTTACATTGCTCCTAAAAACTTTGGATATAGCAGAGAACAACTCAACAAACAGCATTTTGACCAGACAGTTTGAGTGTTCTTTGCCAAAACTGAAATTTACTTAGTCAAAATTGTAACTGCTTGTCTGGGGATTGGCTCTTTTAGTTCACTAACTTACTGTCTCTTTTGGCTTTTGGTATCAAACTTTGCCTTTTCATCCCAAGTTCACATGACCCCCCTATCGTCTTCTGGTGGAATCGTCCGAAGTCTTAATCCATCTTCTTCTGTATCTGAATAAACAAGGATAAAAAACAATTAGAATGTGTCAAATACATAAACCCACCCACAAACCCAAGGAACCCCTCTTATTCTTCTGGTGGCATTGTCCAGCGTCTTATTCCACCTCCTTCTGTCTGCATCCACCTTCCATCGTCATCATCCTTCTTCTTATGTTGTCGTCGTCCTACGTCTTAATCCATCTTTTCTGCATCTGAAATAGGGATAGAAAAACCAGTAAGAACATATCAAGTACATAGCCCAACCACTGACCCAGGGACACCTCCCTCCCCCCCCCCTCTCTTCTTCTGGTGGCATCGTCCAGCGTCTTTATCCATCTTCTTCTGCATCTGAAAAACAAGGACAAAAAACAGTTTAAACATATCAAATAAATAGCCCACCCACTGACCCAGGGACACCCTTCACGTAACCCCTCTTCTTCTGGTGGCATCGTCCAGCGTCTTAATCCATCTTCTTCTGCATCTGAAAAAACAAGGATAGAAAAATAGTTAAAACATATCAAATACAGAGCCCACCCACTGACCCTGGACACCCCCCACCCCTCTTCGTCAGGTGGCATCGTCCAGCGTCTTAATCCATCCTATTCTGCATCTGACAAAACAAGTTTAGAAGGACAGTTAAAACATATCAAATACATTACTCACAATCTGACCCAGGGACACCCCACCCCCTCTTCTTCTGAGGGCATGGTCCAGCGTCTTAATCCATCTTTTTCTGCATCTGAAAAAACAAGGATAGAAAAACAGTTAAAACATATCAAATACAGAGCCCAATCACTGACCCTGGACACCCCCCCCCCCCCCCACCAACTTTTTCAGGTGGCAGCGTCCAGCGTTTTGATCTATCTTCTTCTGCACCTGAAAAAACAAGGTTAGAAAAACAGTTAAACATATCAAATACATAGCCCACCCATTGACCTAGGGTCATACCACCCCTTCTTCTTCTGGTGGCATCGTCCAGCGTCTTATTCCATCTTCTTCTGCATCTGGAAAAACAAGGATAGAAAAACAGTTAAAACATATCAAATACATAACCCACCCACTAGCCAAGAGACACCCCCCCCCCTTTTCGTCTGGTGGCATCGTCCTGCGTCTTCATCTATCTTCTTCTGCATCTGAAAAACAGGGATAGAAGAACAGTTCAAATATATCAAATACATAACATATCCACTAGCCCAGGGAGCCCCTCCCCTCTTCTTCTTCTGGTGGCATCGTCCAGCCTCTTCATCTATCTTCTTCTGCATCTGGCAAAAACAAGAATAGGAAAACAGTTAAAATATATCAAATACAAAACCTACCCACTAGCCTAGGGACACCCCTCACCCCTTCCCCTCTTCTTTTGGTTGCATCATCCAGCGTCTTAATCCATCTTCTTCTGCATCTGAAAAAACAAGGATAGAAAAACAGGTGAAACATATTAGAAACATAGCCTACCCACTGATCCAGGGCCACCTTACCCCCCTCTTCATCTGGTGGCATCGTCCAGCGTCTTAATCCATCTTCTTCTGAATCTGAAAAAACAAGGATAGAAAAACAGTAAAAACATATCAAATACATAGCCTACCCACTGACCCAGGGACACCTTACCCCTTCTTCTTCTCGTGGCATCGTCCAGGGTCTTAATCCATCTTCTTCTGCATCTGAAAAAACAAGGATAGAAAAACAGTTAAAACATATCAAATACATAGCCCACCCACTAGCCCAGGGACACCATACCCCCTCTTCTTCTGGTGGCATCATCTAGCGTCTTCATCTATCTTCTTCTGCATCTGAAAAACAAGTTAAGAAAAACAGTTAAACCGTATCAAATACAAAACCCACCAATTAACCCAAGGACATCCTCCCCCCCCCCCCTTCTTCTTCTGGTGGCATCGTCAAGCGTCTTTATCCATCTTCTTCTGCATCTCAAAAAAACAAGGATAGAAAAACAGTTAAAACGTATAAAAAATACCCCACCCACTAGCCCAGGGACACCCCTTCCCCCTCTTTTTTCTGGTGGCATAGTCCAGCGTCTTCATACATCTTTTTCTGCATCTGAAAAAACAAGGATAGAAAACAGTTAAAACATATCAAATACATAGCCCACCCACTGACCCAGGGACACCATACCCCCTCTTCTTCTGGTGGCATCGTCCAGGGTCTTAATCTATCTTCTTCTGCATCTGAAAAAACAAGTTAAGAAAATCAGTGAAAACATATCCGATAAATAACCCATCCACTTACCCGGAGACACCCGCCCTCCCCCCCCCCCCTCCTATTTTTCTGGTGTCATCGTCCAGCGTCTTAATCCATGTTCTTCTGCATCTGAAAAAACAAGGATAGAAAACAGTTAAAATATATCAAATACATAGCCCACCCACTAGCCCAAGGACACCTCTTACCCCACCACCCCTCTTCTTCATGTGGCATCGTCCAGCGTCTTCATCTATCTTCTTCTGCATCTGCAAAAAACAAGGATAGAATAACAGTTAAAACATATCAAATACATAGCCTACCCACTGACACAGGGACCCAGGGACACCCAGGGACCCAGGGACACCTCTTCTTCTGGTGGCATCGTCCAGCGTCTTCATCTCTCTTCTTCTGTATCTGAAAAAACAAGGACAGAAAAACAGTTAAAACATATCAAATACATAGCCCACCCACTAGCCCAGGGACACCCCTCCCCCCCCCCCTCTTCTTCTAGTGGCATCGTCCAGCGTCTTCATCTTTCTTCTTCTGCATCTGAAAAACAAGGATAGATAAAACAGTTAAAACATATCAAATACATAGCCCACCCACTGACCCAGGGACACCCCTCCCCCCCCCCCTCTTCTTCTAGTGGCATCGTCCAGCGTCTAAATCCATCTTCTTCTGCATCTGCAAAAACAAGGATAGAAAAAAAAGTTAAAACATATAAAATACCCAACCCACCAACTAACCCAGGGACACCCCACCCATCTTCTTCAGGTGGCATCGTCCAACGTCTTAATCCATCTTCTTCTGCATCTGTAAAAACAAGGACAGAAATACAGTTAAAACATATCAAATACATAACCCACCAACTAACCCAGGGACACCCTCCCCTTTCCCATCTTCTTCTGGTGGCATCGTCCAGCATCTTAATCCATCTTCTTCTGCATCTAAAAAAAGAGAAGAAAAACAGTTAAAACATATCAAATACATAACCTACCCACTGACCCAGGGACACCCCCCCCCCACTCACGCCTAGATACCCAACTATGCTTAGATACCCTACTCACTCTTAGATACCCTACTCAGGTTTAGATACCCTACTACGCTTAAATACCCTACTTACACTTAGATACCCTTCATAGGCTTATATACCAAAGTACTCCGGCCTAGATACCCTACTTCGTTTAGATACCCTACTCAGGCTTAGATACCCTACCCAGGCTTATATACCCTACTCAGGCTTATATACCCTATTCAAGCTTAAACTCTACTCACGCTTAGATACCCTACTCACCCTTACATACTCTACTCGGGCCTAGATACCCTACGTAGGCTTAGATACCCAGTACTCCGGCTTAGATACCCTGCTCAGGCCTAGATACCCTAATTCGCTTAGATACCCTACTTACGCTGAGATACCCTATTCAATCTTAGATACCCTACTCATGCTAAGATACCCTACTCATCCTTAGATACCCTACTAACGCTTAGATACCCTACTCATGCTTTGATATTGTACCCTACTCAGGCTTAGATACCCTACTAGGGTTAGATACCCTACTCAGGGTTAGATACCCTACTCACGCTAAGATACCTTGCTCATGCTTAGATACCCTACATAGGCTAAGATACCCAGTACTCTGGCTTAGATACCCTGCTCAGGCCTAGATCCCCGACTTCGCTTAGATACCCTACTCACGCTTAGATACCCTATTCAAGCTTAGATACCCTACTCACGCTTAGATACCCTACTCACGCTTAGATACCCTACTCAGGCGTAGATACCCTATTCAAGCTTAGATACCCTACTCACGCTTAGATACCCTACTCAGGCGTAGATACCCTATTCAAGCTTAGATACCCTACTCACGCTTAGATACCCTACTCACCCTTAGATACTCTTCTCACACTTAGATACCCTACATAGGCTTAGATAACCAGAACTCTGGCTTAGATACCCTACTTTGCTTAGATACCCTACTCCCGCTTAGATACCCTATTCAAGCTTAGGTACACTACTCACACTTAGATACCCTACTCACCCTTAGATTCCCTACTTAGGCCTATATACCCTACATAGGCTTATATACCCAGTACTCCGGCTTAGATACCCTGCTCATGCCTAAATTCCCTACTTCGCTTAGATACCCTACTCATGCTTAGATACCCTGCTCAGGCTTAGATACCCTACTCAGGCTTTAATACTGTACCCTACTCAGGCTTAGATACCCTACTTACGCTTTCTACTCATAGATACCCTTCTCACTCATAGATACCCTACTCACGATTGGATACCCTACTCACGCTTAGATACCCTACTCATGCTTAGATACCCTACTCAGGCTAAGATACCCTACTACGCTTAGATACCCTACTCACACTTAGTGGGTGGGTGAGAGGTGAGGGGAGGGGAGGGGAGGGGAGAAGGGTATATAAAAGTTTCACAACCTGGTTCCTCTCGTTCTTCCATCGATCTGCCGTCTAGGTCCTCATTCGCATTGTCATCGTTCTAGAAGGAAACCAGTAGAATTGTAGAAATTTATTTCGAGTATATCCCAAATATGAAACTTGGCAAGTTTTGGCAACCTCCATTTGTAACATCTTTATGAAAATGTATTGTATTTATTGATAATGTCTGAATTTACATTGCTCCCAAAAACTTTGGATATAGCAGGGAACAACTCAAGAAACAGCATAAACAGCAAGAAACAGCATGTTTGGATTTGGGGTTTGACATCTTGACTGAATAGAAATATTACTTTTGAGCTGTTCAAACTTGCTATTAATTTGCAAGATTCTGAAGAGTCTATATATAACCTTAAATTGGCACATTTTCTGACTGAAGTACCCCAGTCAGTGTTCGTTTCCAACAATTGTTTTATCTGTGAAGAGTGATTAAAATTTATACTACAAATGCTACAAATAACCATTTTGTTATGTGATCAGTTATGTTCCAACATCTAGTTATCACAGTGACAACAACAACTTGTGATTGGTTTCCATGCAAGTGTTTATCATTTGGAGACAAAGGTATATTTACTTTAAGCATTCATAACATGTAAGTGCTATGATATGATTATCTTCATTAAAATATAAGCAGTCTTTAGTCTTGCTCATGTGAGACAAGCTTTTGTTCTTTTCTTGTTTAGACCCTTAATAAGTTGTAAGCTGTTAGTTTTCTGTTAAGGTGTTTTCAGTACAAATGATGTTTAAGTTTCAAGATGAATAAAAATGTGAAACACATTAAAAATGACATCTTCAGTTTTACCCTGTTGTTTATTGCTTATCCCTATCGTCCACTAGCCCAGACTAAGGCGATACTTTGGAAAGTTAACATCAATGGGAAGATCTAAATAACACCAATTTTGGTGTTAAAAGCAATTCAGTTAGTGTTAGTTGTACACCAACCAGAGTAAAAAATACCAACACCAAAGATAATTAATTAAACACCATTTTTGGTGTAAAGTAAATGATTATCAACTTGGTGTTAATTTTACACCTGGTGTTGGTAAAAAACACACTCCAAAAAGAATACAAATTTAACATCGTGGGTGTAAAACTTAACACCGGAGTTTTGCAGTGTTAATTGAAATCATTGACTTCTGTTTGTAGGGTATGGTATGTAGTGTAAGACTTATACTGCATGCTATGCCATCTTATTGGTGTTATTGTTCTGTTCACCTACCCATTATTGCTATGTTAATGTTTGTACGGTATGCCTTGCAGTTGGTGCACTGCACTGGTGTATGCAGTGCAGTGTTGCGGGAAATACAGTTAAGTTTTGCACTTACTTCCAACCTGTCAACAGTGGCGGAGTGTCCATATCGTCAGGGGGCCGATCATGCCCCCCACCCCCCCCCCCCGACGGACTCAAATAGATTGCTGGCGCCCTTTTCAGCTTTTTACCACTTTTACTTATTCGCGATTATTGACTTTTTTATTGCGCTCTCATCTACCTATTGACACTTGTCACATTATCTGCAAATTAGCAAGGCCCGGAAAGGGTCATTTCCGGCGATCTAGGGAGTATCTTTACGCAAAAAATATTCTGTACGCTCCGCGCCAAACTGGTGGCGCTCCGCTTAGATAGTGTCGAATGCGCCCCTACAGACCATTCTCGCCCCCGATCAATAACCCTAGCTCCGCCACTGCATGTCAACATATCTTCTATTGTGCCTTGTAAAGGTAAAAGGTAGAAGTAGGAGTTTGCTCGAGAAAAACGGCCCTTTTTAGGGCCACTAAATTTTCCAGAAAGAGCTACTTTCCTCTCCTCCAACGTGCAAAATGTACTTTCTCTCTCTCTACCTCTCTCCTCGTTATCTAAAAAACGCAAATAGTCCGATCAGTGAAAGCTAATAAAAGCTCCGAAAAATTCCGCACCACCAACAGGGAGCTACAGACTACAAGTAGTCACTCAAAAGCCCAAAATCTTCGAAAAGAAGCAGAAACACTAAAAAAGTTCGTAAAGAACCTATCAGACAGAAACATGTCCAATATAGAGTTTATTGCGCTGGGAAAAGGTCTGAAGTTCATAGCAACTCCAGTAAACCTAAACGAAGTGATCTTCTCAAGTCATTAAAAGACCTAAAAAGAAAAATGAGAATCCGCTTCATCATTCAGAATAAAATGCAAAAAGGGATTACAAAATTCCGTCTACCCTCTACATGGTCACCAAACATGACTTTTAGTAAAAACCTAAAGGACTAATTGGAAGCAACACAAACCGAAATGGCACGTGTTACTATCCGAAATGCCAATAGCAACACGCATAAAGCGGAGCGCTTTGCACTAAATGCAATTACAAACGACCGCTCTATTATTGTCAAACCCTTCGATAAAGGTAGAGGCATTGCTATAATGAATCACTCAGACTATCAAGCCGAAATTGAAAGGCAATTAGCTAGTCACCACTACGCAAAGTTAGAAAGTGATATGACGTTTCAAACTAAAAGTTTAGTCCAGGAAACACTAATTGAAATGTTCTCTGCAAAAGAGATAAAAGCACCTTCGAGTACTTATCACCATATAGCCATAAGATCTGCACACCGGTCATATATGTGCTACCAAAAATTCATAAAGCACCCCCGGCTAACTCAAAATTTGCCGGTAGACCGATAATAAGTGGAAACGGATCACCGACCGAAAAAATATCGGAATTTGTGGACTATTTTTTGCTTCCTATTGTAATAAAACAAAGCACTTATGTGAAAGACACAAATCACATTCTGCAAATTTTGGAAGCCATCCCGTTACCAAAACGGTAGCACTTGCTGTACTCGATGTCGTCGCCATGTATACAGATACTCCCCAAAAGGAGGCATTAGATATATGTCAAGAAGTCTATGAAAAGACGGGAAAAAGCGAATATGGGATAAATAAAATATCTTCCATATCCATGCGCAAACTAATTGAACTCATCTTAACAAGAAACTGTTTCGAGTTCAATAACCAATTCTATCTACAAAAGATCGGTTGCGCCATGGGTAGCCAAGCCTCTCCGGAAATCTGCGATATCGTCATGCATAGACTTGAAAACCAGATTTTACCGACAGATAATAAAATCTCAAAATGGCTCCGCTATAGTGATGACATTCTATTGCTCTGCGACGGTACACATCAGGAACTTGAACACATAGTAAAAAGGTTGAATGAAATTCACCGCTTCTTAAAGTTTACGGTAGAAATATCACAAACCGAGGTAACATACCTAGATTTGAAAATCTTCAAAGGTCCAAGGTTCGAAACCAATGGGTTATTAGACACTAAAGTCCACACCAAACCCACGGAAACCTTCCAATACCTCGACAGAAACTCTGCACACCCACTTGCCACTTTTAAAGGCTTCATTAAAGGGGAAATATTACGATACGCACGTCTCTGTAACAACAGAAAAAGAACGCGTTCACAGAGAAACTGTTACTCAGTAGCTATAAGAAAGAGGAAATTGCCACAGCCACTAAAGGCATAAAATTTGAAAACCGTAGGCATTACCTCACTACCAAACCTAAACAAAAGGAACCACCACTGGTGTTCAAGCTTACCGTGACCCCATATCAAAACCACGCATTTGAAAGAAAAAGGACTTTTGAAACATTGGCACTTAATTTCGCAACACGCGGAATTATTAAAACTGTTTCCAAAAGAACCGATTCTTGCCTACAAAAGGGCCCAAAATCTCAAAGATTTACTTGTTAACTCAAGGTTTCGTACTAACGAAGACTCAGCTGACTCTCAAGGTTCACACGAAGCTCTTTTAGATGCTCTTATATAGATGCACTATGAGTCCATAAAAACTCGTGCACAGAAAATAGATGCATTTTGAGAACGAGACGCTCATGCCGAATATAAAATATTCAAAGGCTTACTACTGATGAAGCTCCTCCTATAAAAGTTGAGAGCAGAAACCGGTGTAGTTGGTCATAAGAACCTACACTAGTCTTTCCTACTTTTAAAAGTACACTCAATTCACCTAATAGGTGCAATTATATTTCATTATGAGGGCATGCTATAAGTTCATGTTCCTCGGGCCCTCCCTTAAAAATGATTCAGGTTCTTGGCCACTACGTTGCGTTAGATAGTGTAAAACCGCCTACACCCCCATTCCATACATCCCTTTAAGTTGTAGTGTACTCTACATGCATATGTTCTATGTTATAATTGTTGTACAGTTACGCACATTATTAGCGCTCACTTTAAAATGTTTTGTATTCCTCAGCCAATCAAAGGAAAGGTAACTTAAGATATTCTATTTAGATTCCTTTACTTACCTTCACTGCCAAGCAGCCCGCTGTATGAAATGTTGCACAACATTCGTTCCTTTCCTTCCTATCCTTCCTATCGTCAAAAATGAATTTCCCGCGAAGCGCGTCTGTCGCGTGCCTGACCTCATTAGTATGGATGTTTTCTTGTCTGAGCATTCATCGAAGTCAGTCAACCATACATACTGAGCTGTTGGAAGCTAGACCAATTATCCTCCTTTTCATACTGCGCCACTTCTTGTGGAAACTTCATCTATGAGTATATTTAGGAATGCATGCACTCCACGGCAGTGCTAGATCGAACAGCTGGATCATTTCTATTAGCGGCAATATGAATTTAAGGCAATCAAGTGATAATTTTTTTCCGCTTCAGATAGTAATCAGCCTAATTTTATAACCATAACAATAATAATACATTTTAGGTGAAATTTTTTCCTCATCAATTTCCGATGAGATATACCACGGTACCAGGGCGGCCAGTAGCGTCGTGACAGAGGCTTGTAACGTCGGGAACCAGTGCGGCCTGATGGGTTGGAGCAATATAGGCCATAGAATTTTGATGAACTATTCGAAATTTTCAGATAAACAGTTTTTCGACAACGTAGTAAATGCAGAATTTTAAGTTATTATTAACTTCTTTTTTTGCTCCCGACAGTTTTTATAACTAAATACAAAATGATAAGTTGTGGAGTGTTACACAAAATATGTTACACAAAGTTATACAAAATGATAATTTAGTGGAGTGTTAGCTCAGTGGTTAACGCCGGAGCCTTTCAATCATAAGGTCCCCGGTTCGAGTCACTCCCAGATTAATGTATGTCGTCCAGTTACAGAGTTGTTGACAAATAACAATTCATAATCATGGACGTTAAATATGAATGTAAGAGACTGACTTCGGTCAGCTTGCGGCTTTGATAAGCCAATGAGGCTCTTCGCGAGTTCCTGCTTGCAGGAGGATCTAATATACATACATACATAATATGTAAATAGATTCGCATTAATTTCTCCGTCAGTTGATAAGTGAAAAGGTCAATATATATATATATATATATATATGTATATATATATATATATATATATGTGTGTGTGTGTGTGAGGGTGTGTGTGTCTGTGTGTCTGTGTGCGTCGTATAGGCGTGTGCGTCCTATGTGTGCGTCCTACATCTGCAAATTTTGTGTCAAAACCGGTCGATTTCCCTCAAACTTGGTAGAAAGGTGCCCCTAAAGGGAATTCTTTTCTTTTCTTTCAGAACGCAATGTCAGAGGGCAGTCGGGAATTTTTGGGCTATAACTTCAAAGGGAAGCCGTGAACTCACGTACAATCTACAGAGGTACAAATTATGTAAGTGCCAAGTTCTAAGAAAATGAGGTTAACATGGTTACTGAGGTGAAAGGTTAAACTGTATACTTTCAATGTAATTTTGTGTCAAAAACGCCTCCTTAAAGGCTAAGCCGATTTTGTCCAATATTGGTATGATGAGAACTTGCATCTCACATACTGCAGAATGAAAAGTCAGGGGCCCAATGTCCAATAAAGCAGTGAATGTGTATTTTTCTACAACCCCAAGGGGACTATATACAATTCACTTGCAACGTTCACCTATTGAATTGGAAGTCAAATATCAATGAAATCTGCTCATGCTGTCAAATGTGGAGTTATGGAGAAAACAACTTAAAGGGGTTGAATTTACTCAATGGGTGTAACAGGTAAATAACGTAATCACACTTTGTGGTATCCATGGTAACTTAAGAGGTAAAATTTATAACTTCAGTGGAATTCGTGTAAGAAATCCACCCCAACTGCTCGGCCGGGTTTCTCCAAACTCGGTACGAAGGTTCGCCATGATGGGAACTTGTATTAAGCAGATTTTGAGCAAAATGTGAGAGGTCAATGGGTAAATAAAGCAAAAGGCGAGGGGAACAGTGGCGGAGCGTCCATATAGTCAGGGGCGAATGCCCCCCCCCCCCTGACGGCTCAATTAGACTGCTGGCGCCCTTTTCAGCTTTTTACCACTTTTTACTTATTCGCGATTATTTACTTTTTTATTGCGCTCTCATCTACCTATTGACATTTGTCACATTTTGTTGGTGTAATTTTCTGTCAAAATGCTCTCACGGCTATTTATTCTTAGTTTATCTGCAAATTAGAAAGGCCTGGTAAAGGGTCATTTCCGGCGATCTAGGGAGTATCTTTACTCAAAACAATCTGTACGCTCCGCGCCAGCCTGTGTTGGCGCTCCGCTTAGATAATGTCAAAAGCGCCCTACAGACCATTCTCGCCCTCTCTGACCGATACCCCTAGCTCCGCCACTGGAGGGGAAGCATTATATTGACTTCCAAACTTCACAGGTTTGTGAAAGGTCAACGAAAGGTGAAAGATCTGAAATCAAATCAAGCAAAATTTGTTTATTTTTTTTTTAGTCTGGCAACCTTCACAACTAAATGGTCTGTCAGTATAAGAAGAAAAAATGACGAAAGAGAATTGTTCGTACCCGTGATCGGGATTTCTTTTGAAATCTGTCGACTTATCCGACGTATACCTATGGGCACACCGCATATTATAATACTACTACTACCTTACTACTACTACTAATAATAATATTAATAATAATCAGCAGTTAGTTTACGACGCTTAAGCGACTACAAATGTCGCCGGGGAGGAACCGCAAGGGCTCGTGGATTACAACTTACACGTCGGGTGGCTTACAATTCAACATTTTAACTCAAATTTGGAATTATTTAAATTGAGAAAGTCATTTCAGATGGGACCACCGTAAGTTGCTTTTGTATGAAAGACCCATCTTACTATGACCCGACCGGGAATTGAACCCCGAACCTCCCGACTGCTAACCCCTCATTGCTTCAAATGCCGCCGCCTTTATCCACTCGGACACAGCACCGGTATTTAAAATAGAAAACAATGAAGACAAAAAAGACAGTTGATATGCAACCAGAACTGTCTCCTGTCTCCTGGTTGTCATCACATTTCGCCGACTTGTATCAATATGTCTTGCACATTAAATAGCTGTCATAAAATTTAGTACGTCAAAATATTTACTATGACCCCACCCGACCTAAAAGATGTGTCCCGTAAGGACATCCTTTGTGAATTGCGCCATCTATTGTGCACAAAGCGATTTGTACAGGTATCATATCAGGGAAATTGTGGTTTTAGGATTATGTAGGAAGAACTTGACAGCAGGTCTTCTAAGGTAGTATCTAACCAACAAACAGGCGAAAATTTTACATATGGTGGCCAATTTTTCGAATATGAAGAGGCGAAATGCCGACTGTGGCAGACCTAGAAGACCTCTAAAACGAACAAAGATCGCTGAAGGGTTTTACAGCAGGTAAAATTAGATATTATATCGTTACCCGAGTAAGACACATATGCTATACTTTCTACAATAACAACATAGCCTAGCCTAACACTAGTAACAGTTAACCATAGGACCTAGGCTAGGTCCAACCCAGACTAGGAGCATAGGTTATAATTACATGTAATTGAGATAACTAGTAGTAGCCTAAGCTAGGAGCAGGTGTGACAATAATAGGTCTGGCAATTATAACCAAGCCTTAGCCCATCAGGTAGGTGTAGTCTGATTTATTATAAGTTTTGACTAATGCTAAGTTATGGATAGGCTAGTAGCAGTAGGCCTAGTACTAGTATAGTCAGTATTGCGAAGTTCGGCATACTGCGAAGTTGGGACACCCTAAGAAATACACGATTTCACCATGAAAACCTACAGGAAGAGCCAAATTTCACCAAAAAGTATGAAGCTACAGTTATTTTCTCTCCAAAATGACCCGTGTGCAAGAAATTACTTACATATTTGTCAATAAAATGACGAAGATCTATGAAGTCTGTTATAATTACTGAAAGAGCAACTGCGCCACCAATTTTATCACCAGCGCCACACTGTGGGTTGCGTGTCCGAACTTCGCAATACTCTAGCAAAGAAATACCAGTTCCACAATCACGAAGAATCTTCTTAGAAAACAACGTGAAAACAGTTTGCAGGAAAGAAGTTTTGCCGTGTATCGTACTATAACACAATTCTCCCACCATATGAAGTATATTTTCTGGTGATTTAGACCAGAAGATTTAGTTTTGGGGTGTTTTAAGTCTTAAGTGCCCAAACTTCGAAGTCACCATGCTACTACAAGTAGTAGGGGGCCATGTCATTCCGCCATCAGTACATTCCACCATAGAAAATATGCTCTTTCCGCTAAAGAAAAAGTTCTGTTCCGCCATGTTACCCCGATGGCGGTAAAGAACTATTGTATGGCGGAAAGAGCACATTTATTGTAGGTGCACTGTAGGCCTATATGCACTGTATTGCTTTGCTTCACACTACCTATAGGCCCGCAAAACACAAAATCGGGTCATTTAAATCAAAAATCAGAATCTGTCTTTTTTAATAAACAATCAACCTAATTTAACTTGATTTATCCAACCAACTTTCATATATTTGAAGACAGTGTATCGACTCAAGATTACAAACTTACAACAAAAACTATTCAATCAACATGTACGATAAAGGCTGTGTATGTATTCCCCTATCTTGTCTTAACTATAATTCAGTCTATCCAGTGAACCGTCACATTTGAAGAAGGTGTACCTATAGATCCTTCCACGTGAATCAAAGAAAGTTTCATCGGTACATTCCTGTGTAAAAAAGTCTAACACTAGCCGTCAGTGTCGTTACTGTTAAAGTAAGCCTAACGTGGGCTAGATCGTGTGATTGAGCTCTAGGTCTAATTCAAGTAATGCTTTGTCATGCAAAATTTAATATGCCTATAGGCTCTTCACAAATTTATTGTAAAATTAGAGACAATTATAAGTTGACAAACCTATAGGAACTTGTTAGGCTGTCAATTTTAATGAATATGAATAGACAACACAAACATGTATGAAAATTGATTTGACATCGATTAATTGTAACCTGGTACTACTACTTGTGTGTTAGATTGTGGTCATTTCTTGAGTACATCTAAGCTAGACTTGATGTACACAGACACATGTTGCATTAATGCTACGTTTACCTTGTTGCTGTTCTTTTTTTGTCACTATTTGAGCGAGCAACATGAATGGGAAACAGTATACTGGGAAATTTTTACATTGTACTTTTTGGCAAAAGTTGCAGATTTATTCCTCAGTTTGGTAATAGCAAAGCCACAAGCTTTTAATCATTAAGGTCTCAGGGCCACCAGTTTTCATTGGTATTGGGCATGTGATTAAGCAATGTCCAAACAAACTCAGCAAAGATGGCAAAGTGTGGTTACGATGATAGCTTGGTTTCTGTCATATTGCCGTACAAACATACAGTAAGGCCTTATACTTGTAGCAAATATCTCCACTGCAACTCTGAGCGGACTCCATGTTCTATTTTCAAGTCATGTATTGCTGTCTTCCTACTGCAAAATGATTCATCAACATTTAGCTGCTACTGCCCTACATATATCAAGGTCATAATTTGTCAAAACTTTCATTATTTGTAATAATTTCCTATGCAGGGGATTTCCACATGTTCAAAGTAATCTAGATTACTAGTGCCACAAGCACTACGTTTGACACTAAGTTGACTGAGCTTATATGCAGGTTCATCATGGGATCGTTGATCAACAAACTTTTCAATTAGAAAAATGAATAAATGAGCACCACATGTTGATGAAAAAATGTTAATTCCCCACATGTCTCCAGCCTCAACCCATTCCAGCAAATGCCGTGGGAAATTTGTGAACAAGCACTGCACATGAAAAACTCACATATATACGTACAGTCAGAGTACCATTTCACACAGTTAATTCCCATTGAGATTGGTCATTGACAAAAATCAGCTTTACCGTTTAAACTCACTTCAAGTGTGCTAAGGTTAATTTTTATCATAAATAATACTATGCTCTGAAATATTGTTAAACATAGTCTTGGTATTATTTTGTAGGTATATAAGGTACTGATGAACTGTAGTCGGAGATCAGCAAAAAATTCTGTGTTTAATAAGTAAGGCATATGTAGGAATACTTACAAACAATTTGTAACCGTCTATAAACTTACCAAATCACTAGAAAAGCTATGTTGACTATTGTTTACCCAGAAAATTGCTGTAGTAGAAATTTATGTATTTAGCTCTCACAATATTTTGTAGCTATTTAGTACCTTCTTTTCTATTTTAGGGGTGGGGGAGAGGGGAGCAGTTGCCTCTAGCAAAATGTGAGAAGATGAATAGGTTGTTTGGAGATTGAAAATGTTATGCTACAGTAGCAGGGTATAATTAATTTGGTATCATAAAATAAAAGCTATGCAAAATAGGCAGATTGCTATACAGTTGTAAGGATGTAGAGCAGTCTTGTACACAAGCACCATAGCATTTCATACCTGTAAGTGGCAAAAATGAAGACTACACAAAATTTGAAAACTGAATTATTATTCCCTGATTAAGTTTCATACAGTACTTGTTTGTTTTGACATGCTTTTACTTACAGTGGGTGTGTGTTTTTTTTTTCTTCAAACAAATGTTCTTTGGACACAAGCAGTATAGAGACTTTCAAGACTAAAATATAGCGTTTGGGACATATAGGATCCCGGATTCATTAATGCAGATCACCGAACTATGAAAGTTTTATTAGTCTGATAACTTTTTCACTTGTGGCAGAATTTGAGTCTTTCAGTTATCAAATGAAATATGAAATTAAATGTCTTTAGGAAGATACAAAATGCTGATTGGTATACATTTTTGTCTCTACTTATAGTACCTTCTTGTACCTGAAGTTCTTGGGAATATGGGCTACTGTCTTGCTCTTTGACTTCTTACTGGAGTTCCGTTTTGAATACCTTTGGCCTGTGTGGCTCCTGCTACGCAGTATTTACGACTCTTACAAGTACCAAGGCCTGGTAAGCTTAAGTTATCTCTGGTAGCTTCCTGAGGAGCATTTATCACCTTTTCATAGTTTGTTTACAGTATGTTATTGATTGTGCATGTTTGTATTTGCTTATTTACCAACAGTATCTACAGTAGGTATTAACCAGTTCTGGCACAAATGCGCCTCCCTGTGTTGTAGATTAGCTTTATCTTTTATCAGCAAGATGTGACTTGGCTATGATGTTTCTGTTGTGAGAACAAAGTTTAATTGTAATGAACATGAAAGTGTATGTCATTGCTATCTTTACAAAAAAGTTAATCCATTGCCTACAGTAGTAGTATCGATTATTTGCAATATCATCATATTACTCACCAGATCTCTTGTTACCTTGTCAGGAGAATTTTTCTCTGCTCTTAAAATATTCTTGCTCTTGAAATTTGGTCAAAGCAACAAGGCAAACAGTGTCTTCAACTAATATGTTACACTGTAGTTTGTTTAAAGTCAGAAAAATACAAAGGTGTTTTGATTTCATATTTTCACTGCTAGTTGTAAATTGGTTGTTTGTGTGGTAGAAAAGTATTGCTTGACAAATTTTCTAAACATGTCACGTCATAAG
This sequence comes from Apostichopus japonicus, assembly GCF_037975245.1. NCBI lineage: Eukaryota > Metazoa > Echinodermata > Holothuroidea > Aspidochirotida > Stichopodidae > Apostichopus > Apostichopus japonicus. The sequence continues at coordinate 7,791,342 of NC_092581.1, forward strand.
CGATGCATGAAATCTACTAATATTCCGTATTAACTAAACTCCTATTTGGATTATCAAGTATGAAATGTTGTTACCCAAGGACCAAGGTAATGGAAAGCTGGCATCCTAGTATGTACTCTGTGTTAAATACACTCCTTATTGTGTTTGTAAAGAATGACACATATTATTTATTTGAAAATTGGAATTTTTCATATATTCTGTATATTAACTCCTATTGGTCTGTAAGAGTTTGAACATGTTATTTCAGGGCAACAGAAGCCTGGCATGTACTTACGTATGTATTCTCTACATAAACTTCTATGGGGGCTCGAAATTCTAATTGTGTTTCTCAGATACTTGTGACTACAGTGGTTAAGTATATCAGTGAATAAGCTTTCATTTGGGACTTTCAACTTGGAATATTTACAAGATATTTAAGCAAGCCCCTGATTACCACACTTTATGGAAGATTGTTGAAGATGCAATGTAACATTTGATTTTTCTTAATGAATTAAATCAGATAATTCTACCATTGAAGATATGCAGTCATGTTTGATTGGTGCTACCCTAGTTTCCTAATTCTTACATTATTGTCCCATAAATTTAATAATTCAGACGATGTCCATTTTATCATGTGTTTGTTTTTTGCCACCCGCAGGCCTTTTCCATCTTCTTCGTATTTATAGTCGCCACTTCGGACATGGTCTGCCTACTCTTCATCCCTGTTCATTGGCTGTTTTTTGTGGCCAGTACATATGTTTGGGTGCAGTTAGTATGGCATACAGGTAAATTGTCAACTTTTGTTTACATTTGTTAGTAACTGCAAAATTTAACACTTTTACCTGATCACACAGTTAATTATAATTATTTCCAGAATGGTTTTAATGAATGATTACAGTAGGCACTTTCTGTTGTCACTCAAGCTGTAAACAACTGGACAAGACTTGGAGCATTTTGCCTAGATGGTAGGGAATTAATGATGATGAGGAACAGGTGCCTGGCAAGATAAACCTTGCCATACCTCATCATATATGCTACAGTAAATAAAACTTCTCATAAATTGGCTTTAAAGAGATAAAGAAAGCTAACAGCTTGTCTACTGGGATAGTCAGTGGTTGTAAATATATACATGTAAATATCTTTATAATTGTTTCGAAGCCAGCAGCAACAAGCTACTTTTTAATCACTTGGATAGATCTTGCACTTGATATGTGGATGCTCCATGTCATGTTCAAATGTCAGATTATCAAATGATTCAGCAATGACTTCATCAATGTTGTGCTGTGAGCCATTTCTTTTTTCTTCTTCCCTAAATATTTGTATATTTTTGTCACCAATTGATTATGTTGTATAGAATCTTTACTCTTCAGCATTAACAGATTTGTACATGATTGGAGATGTATACCATCATACTGTATCTTTTATGTCACCTTGACTCTGCAGTATTTCTTGCTTCCTTAGTTCTGTATACAGTCAGAAAAATAGTATTTCAAAATTTCTCTACCTATTTGCACATACACATCTACACATACACAATGGCATATTAATCATCTTACATATTAAGGCACACCCAACAACCCACTGGTCTGACAATATGAAATCCTAATACACACATACTTGCAAGAAAAATTCTGAAATATCAAGACTTACCTTACAAGAGATATTTAAGAGCTTATTTCATTTTAAAATAATCATGTTTTTTTTGTGATATTACTTGATGAAGTGAACCTTAATGACTAGTCCTTGGTTGTTTATCAAACTCAACTGTAAACATGGTTTCGTGGGTGTGTTCCTTCTTGAGTTTAATCCATTGATTGTGAGTTTTGATCTTAATTAAGCAACAGCCAATCTCAGTAGGGAAAATCGGAACTTATGATCTGAGTCACCTGGAGAAGGTTAATAAACAGCTACAGTATTTCTGCAGAAGAGACTGGATATTAAGTGATGAGGTTGATTAAAAGCTCTGTGTGCATTAATATTGGAAGAGGTGAAAATGCAAACTTTATGACACTAAATAATATAGGCAACTATATAGAACACATAAATTGCCATTCTAATTTTGCAATTTAAAAAGTGTATCAGAAGCAATTGTCAAATTTTGTATTCAAACAATTATGCAAGTATAGGTAAATATAATAATTGTAATTACAGCATGAAATTTCAAGGTTTTAACATATTTATTGATTTTTTTTTATGTTGTACAGAGTTAAAGGTTTCACATTTTCAAATGTTTTTTTTTTAATCTAATTTAATTCCTAGGATTACTATGGTTGTCAAAATAGTGATATGCCTTAAAGGTTGATTTTGGTTGACTTTGTCACAATGTGTTGGTAACACACTCAATTGTTAGAAGAAACCAAGGTATCAAGAAGTATAAATGTTTCTTTAGTTCACCAAACTTGCACATGTGTGTTCAAGGATAACATAAGTCACAAAATTATTATCGTTTTTTTTATATGTTGTAGAGTGTTTAATAACAATGCTATCAATCTAGGTTATATTTCTATTTTTTACACCACATATAATTTGTGAGGAACCCTTTGCTTGCTGTAGTCTACCATTATTAACATTGACATATAGACCTTCACTTAGGAGCATCATCAATTAGCCTTAAGGGAGCTTTACAGAGACTTAGCATATTTTTAAAGTGGAATATCGTGAAAACCAGATTAGCATTAAAAAAATTAGTAGCTGTCAAATTTTTCTTCTGTCATGTACAATAACATATAAAGTATGAATTCTGTATAAAGTAATCCTTCAAAAACAGGCATAAACATCAAAGACATGTTTGCAAATGCAACAGTAAAGTTTGTCATTCTCGACTTTTAAAAACGTTTGCTTGCATAACCAGGATAGTTTTATGTAGGCACATTGCTCAATTGCCAGCTTGTTATGAGTAAAACTTTGAAAATTTATCAGTTTCCTGAAACATCTTACCAAATGCCAGAAACATGCTATATAGCAACGGCCAGAGATACATAAAGGAAAGTCATGTATATATCTAGATTCTATGCCAATATCATAACCTCATTCATTTATAGTGAAGGTCAAAAGTCACTTGAGGTAAACCTGCTGCAAAGTCATAACACTTCATATCAGTTCACAATATCTCCAGTTGGACAGTTTGTGAATCCACACACCTGATATATTATGTATATATTATATAAAGAGGCCAAAGATCAGTAAGGTCAAAGATTGATAACTTGTTAACACATTTGAAGCTTTAACCTTGTCCTTGTCTTTATTACTGAAAAAATGATAACTAACTTGAGGTCAAGGACATCAAATGTAATTTGTATATTTGCTGCTCTTGTTTGATATTTGAAACCAATTTGTAATGAACCGTTTATGAGCCTTAATTACATAGATTAAGCACTGGCCATATATTCCACATAATACATGTTTTCTTTCAATACTACAGTAGTACATGACAATATGCTGATGACACAATGTAGTTTAAGCAAGTATAGGTTCATAAGTGAAATGATAGTGTGTTCATTCCTGTAGAGATTCTGTTTCTGGGTTGTTAGTCTTTCAGTTATGAAACAGAAAGACCTCAGTTTGTGGGTGGTTGTGTTTTAAGGAAAAGTTACAAAAATAAAGTGAAAGAAAGTGTATCTGTGGTAATTGCAGAAGCTTTCTGTTACTGATTCAGTCACTCAGTGTGATTATAGCCTACAGTAAACTTGGTTGGATTCATCTTCCACAGAGAATTGGGATATTTGTTGCTCTAGCCACTTACCTTCCCATTACACTTATGGATGTATTCTTCAGCTGTTACTTTTCCAGAAGACCCTTTTTGGTTCTTTCCTGGAAGCAAAGCAACCTATGGTTGGCGTGTGTATCGTCTGTGACACTTGAATAGGGCTGCGAAAACTCAACAACAAAGTGATGGATATATGTCATACTTGCTATGTAGATGTAGTGAGAAGGTGTGCCCTATAATTTGTTGGCGCTAACTTTATAATGAGGTTGTGAGGTCAAATGTAAAATCTTTACATTGAAATGACTCCACAACCTTTGGATTGTAGCCAAACTTGGTATACAGTTGTTGGTTAATAGCTAACTAGTACATGTAGCAATTCTTGGCACACTTTTGGGCTGAGTGGGCCCAAATTTTATTTCCACCTTAAATGCATTTTGGGACACATTCTTTGGGCCCAAATTTGTGGGGTCCAATATTTTTGGGATCACTTGGGCCCACAATTTCTTTACATTATTGCTGCAATAAATCCACAATGGTAAGTCCTATTGTAGCCAAACTTTGTATAATAGCTTGGTTAATAGCTTAGGCCTAAATTTGTTATGACCATCTGGGCCCATATTTGTGATAGGTGATCCCATATTTTATTTCAACCCCAAAGTACATTTGGGACACATTCTTTGGGCCTGAATTTGTGGGGCCCAATATGTTTGGTACCATTTGAGCCCATATATTCTTTACATTGTTATAACTTTGCAACCTTTAAAGTCAGATTGTAGCCAAACTTGGTATACTGTTGTTGGTTTATAGGTGGTACATGAAGGCCATCTGGGCCCCCAAAATGCTGGCCCTTTTCTGGGAACATGTGGGCCCACATTTTTGGGGTTCAATTTTTTGTGGCAAATATATTTTTGAGGCACATTGTTTGAGCCAAATACTGTTGGGACTATTAAGGAGCAAAATGATCTTGCCCACTTTGTGGGGAGGGGCCAAAATTTTAAATTTGCAATAACTCCACAATCTTAAATCAGATTTAATCCAAACTTGGAATACAGTTGTTGGTTAATAGCTGATACATGTGGGCATAAATATTATGATATTAGGGTGATGACATGCAACACTTAAATATTCCATTAAGCTAGATACCATAGTGCCCGTTGGGCTCTCGTTAGTTTCTCCATCTGCTTTACCGAATGGCAAGGATTTTACCATATTATATCGGTAACAAGTATTCTGCACATTTTTACCCATTATATAGGACAGCAGCATTACACCCAGTGTCCCACTTCTCACCAATATGCAGCTGCACTTAAATCCCAATAAAACCTGTTAAATTCTTACTGTAGTACAGTACATTATGCCAACTTGTCAGCCCTTACTGGCTAAATTTTGTTTTGGTGTGTTTTCTGTTAGTGTTAGTGACCTCCAAGTTTAAAGCAAACTTTGCAGTATCTATAGGCAAACTTAACCTTACAGCCTATTGATACGATATATATTTCTATGGCAAAGTTAACAGTCTGTGGCGGTTTTCTTGCTTATTTGTCATTGAAACTTCCAATCAGTGGTGGGATTACAGGAGGACAAGACTTTCCCAGACTTTGAATTGGCTTTTTCATCTGATTCAGTTGGTAATTTGGTTGGTTATGTCGTAGCAATTATGACAACTCTGCGATACTTTTATACTTATTCATAATGTCATTAAACAGGCTATAAATAAGGACCCATTGTGACGATTCTTAATCTTAAAAATCTGTCAATACTTTTATGCAGATAGCATAATTACATTATCAAATACACAACTAGTACTGGGAAATAGCCTGTAAATATTGTACCATATTACATCTACTTATCTTAGATGGTTCCTTGTCCCTTCGAGGCTCTGGATGCCATGGTTCACCACTTCGTTCTATCCTCCGCTGTTCGTGCCAGATCGTGTAGGCTTTTTCCTGTCTAATTCCGGATGTCTGCCAACCACGTGTTCCTTGGTCTCCCTCTTTTCCTTTTGCTCCCCACCTTCCCTTCAAGGAGTTGTTTCTGAAGCCCATTCGATCGCAAGATGTGGCTCATGTACTGCATCTTTCTGTTTTTCAGCTCTGATAGTAGCTTCCTCTCATCGCTCACCCTGTTAAGTACCTCCTCATTGCTCATCCTGTCTTTGTAGGGCACTTTCAGCATCTTTCTATACAGCCACTTCTCGAAGGCTTCAATCTTATTTTCTGTCTCTTTAGAGAGTGTCCATGTCTCTGAAGCATACAGCAGGGTTGAAAGGACATAGCACACATCTACTATAAGGGGTTTATAAAATCCAAAAATTTCTCAAAGGGAAGGGTGATACCCCTCCTCTTAAATCTTCCCCCTGGTTTTCCCCACTTTCAGACATCAAATCTCTCCCCTCCCCACTTCCAATTGCTTGGCCTCATTTTATATTCCTTTTCTGAATGTATTCACTTGTATGAAATTTTTTAATGTTTCAATGTTCTAAAAGAAAAGGCAAACCAGGTTTGGTGTAAGGAAAAAAAAGCCATTTTAATGAGCAGGTGTTTGGGTTACTTCCAGAGTTACAAACTTAGAAGTTTTACAGTCTTATTGCAGTTATAAATTCAGACATGGTTTTAACCTATTCACAATATGGAACCACAGCCCAGTGTGTGGCAGATTTTCCTACAATATATACATTCTTCTTGATGGACATCAATAACATTGTGGAATTTCTCAGGGTTAAATCTCATTAGGCATTAAATTTAAACCCTGTTCAGAATTCTATTCTCAAAATTTCAAAACTTTGGTAATTTGCTGAAAACCATCAACAATACAGCTTTGTAAATTAAATCTTTTGGCAGGAGACTACAACTACCAAGCTTGTATTATTGTGAGGATATTTCATTTTTCCTTGCTAGTAAATAACTTTGGAAGTTGGAACACATTTTTTCCTCTTTGGTGTCCTCTCTCTTGAGAAAATTGTAGATAATTTAGAAATATTAAGAGCTCATTACCCACAAGATATGTATATTTTTGTGACATTTTTACAATGATTCAGATTGCTATGTACTTTATTATGTTCCTCATCCCTAATGGATGTGTGGGTGTCAATTTTTTTTTTTTTTTTTTTTTTTTTTTTTTGCTGTTCTGTTTCATGAATAACTCCCAAAGGAGTAAGTAATATGATCTAAAAATCAATGTACTTGAAATTATCATCCAATTTTTAAGACATCTTGTACAGCTTATCTGTGTGTGTCTTTCCAAATGACATGTAACCTCACTAGATATAGTTAGACACTAGTGTATTATATTTGGATTCTTTACTTTCCACCTAGATTTAGAACTGATAAGACCAGTTGCCTAGATACACACTGTATATATAGAGAATTTGATATTACATTAACTTCCATTATCATATAATAGTATTAAAAATTATGTTTGCATTCCAATTGAACAGTCAATAGATACAAAGGTGGTAGGACAATATATCAATGATTGGACATACTGATGTAAGAATATTGAAGTGCTTTTGGACCTTCTGGTCATTCCTACCCACCCCCCCCCCCCAAGAAAAAGAAGACAAAGAATTTGTTAGCCCAATTTAACCACAAACTACTGTATGAGATGCAACACTAGATAAGTGAAGAGACTGTTAATTGATTGTGTTGCAGTGGAAAATTTCAGTCATCTCTATTAACGAACCATTGTTTATTTCTTGCTTTTTCTGTACAGATCGTGGTGTTTGCCTTCCAACGGCGTCGCTTTGGTTGCTTTTTGTATACATTGAAGCGTCAGTACGGCTACGGGAGTTAAGAACAGCGCTCCCATTCCATTTGGATTTATGTAGGCCATTTGCTGCTCATTGGTAAGGAAAATAATGCTGCTTGAACCAAGCCATAATTTATGTAAAGATTTTTTGCAGCACCCCAAATTCTATCATGTCGAATTCTTAAAAGTTTCTGAAAAGTATGTTCTGCAATCTCTACAAACTTATTCCCAGACAAGAATAACAAAATATAGAGGGGCTTTCCATTAGCAATTAAGGATTGATTAATCAGAAAGGATGGCTTTAGCTTCTGCTTTTGAAAGTCCATTGTCTCACTGCTGGTGTTTCTGAGAAATCAAAGAAGTCACAAATTCTCAGACGGAGGTCAGAGATAAAATAAACTAGGAAAGATTGTTAAAATGGAAATATTGTTAAAAATGGACAATTGGAAACATGGTCGAAGCACTGTGAATGTGATACAACATTACTAACTGATCAGAGGCAAAATGTGGTCTGGTCATGGAAGAAAAAAAGAGACCGTACTTTACATTAGGTTTACAAAACTCAAGACCTTTAGAGGAAAAAGAACTCTATAAACATAGTGACTTTCTGTATTATACGAGCAAAAGAGAATGTGTAGCATAACAGAGAAACACATGATAGCTTAACCATAATTATCAGCTACACATGCTATTGAACAATTCATAAGCATTTCATATGCATATTGAAAGTAAAGTAATACATAATGAAATCAAAATAATATATGAAACTACTACAGTAGCATCACCCTGAAAAGGAAAGACATTTTATGTGTGTAATTTCATTCATCTTACTGGGTGAAAATGCCACATGTGATCTTCTAGAAATGAAGACTACTGTAACTCATTTGCATACTATCTGATTCTTTTGTTTTTACTTTCCAGTATTGGTTATCCAGTGGTGACACTGGGATTTGGTTTCAAAAGTTATGTCAGCTATAGACTGAGACTTCGAAAACAGAGAGAGGTCCAGAAAGAAAATGATTTTTATATGCAGTTGCTTCAGCAGGCATTACCACAAGAAGTGCTGACAAATTCATTGAATACTGTTCCTGATAAAAGTAAAGGTAAGAATTCACAAGGAAGAATTTGTCATTGAAATAATATTAAAGAGTTTCAAGGCAATGAATATGATATTACCTTCACTAGCATGGAAACACAAGTTGCCTAGTGCTGCCTGTAGCATGAAAGCTTTTGATTTTTTTCAGATTTATACTAAATGATTACTTAAATAATATGAAAGGTAGATTTCAAGAAATTGCATTTACAAACGTCACTGCAAACAGCATAAAGGAACTTGTCTCCGATGGTATCCCAACCCAGTTTACTGCACTGGATAATTCCTGTTAGCAGGAAGGAAGGTATTTGATACCATTTCAAAGTTGGGTTGGGTTTGGGGGAATACAGTTCTTGGAAGTTAAGTGTAAGGTATCATTTAATTGATTAAGTTCACAGACATCATAATTGTTAATGGCATATACGAATATATCCTTATGAGATGGTTGTAAGTTTGGGTATATTTTGTTTTGAATAAGTAGGATGTAATTTTATGAACTCTTTGAATTTTCATGTAAGGGAAATCAAGTACTGAGGGTTCTTGTTAGTTTCTTACTAACGTTTTGGTCATTAGGAATCCTAATGCTCAGGACGTATGAGGACGTCCGAGCATTATCTCGGAGACACAGAGACAAAATAAATAACACTGGACAACAAGAGTGCTGCGGACTAAAGTAAGCTAGATATATTCAATACTTCAGCCACTCAGTCAATCATAATAATTCACATAATTTGGATTTAACTTACTATTAAAGGTCTTCGATAACAGATAAAACTTAAAATAATTGCCTTACTGTTGGGGTGCCTCCAACGAACAACTTTAAATATAACAATACATAGTTCATGTAAATAATAAGCTGAATATTTTTTTGGTTATCTGTTTCATTGCGGATGGTGGTTGTTGGTGCTGGCTGTGGGTACCGTCTCCGCACAGTATAGTATTAAGTATTTATGTTGAATGGCAAATAATTAAACAGTTTGGCGACAGTTCCTTAAATTAGAATCACAAATCAAACACTTTTGACTTCCTCTAAATATTACGAAGGATGGCAGGAGAAAGTTTCTTCAAAGGTTGTATGAATATTAATAATGGTGAAGCTGGCGTCCAGACAAAGTTATATCCTTATTTAATAGTTTACTATAGCCAAGAGCTAGACTAATGATTAAACAGGATTCTGCTGTCTACCATACACACATAAACATTCTACACAGTAATAAGTGAGAACCTACAAAAAAATAGGTCTTCGCTGCTTGGCAGGTAGAAGTGCTCTGCTGATATAATTGGCTAACAGTCAGAACCTTCACTACCACGGAGGACTAAACAGAGGTATAGGGAACTAATCGCTCAATCGGGAGATGGCAACATCCTGCCTTATCTTTAACTATTGGCTTTGGTCAACGGCACTACTATAACATAATGTTTTGGTCCCTTTGCATATTCAGTGGTTAAGTGAACTTGTTGCCAGGGCTGGTGACTACTGTTACTAATACAACAAGAAACAATGGAAGGCTTGTTTTAGTACCAGAGTAAAGATGACACAAACGGTGTCTTATTCAGCACTTCTGCAATGGAAGATAACGTTAATTGAAAACAGTGTCTATTTACATTCAGGGAAAAGAGAATTCACAATCAACCTCAAGGCGGGTCCTTTGTAAGTTAAAGGTTTGACTGAGAAAAGTTAACAAAATTTGTAAAAATTCTCTAAGTTGTATGTGCCTTCACATAATACCCAAATCTCTGAACGGTACTCCCCACATCATGTCATGAATGGCTTTCCACCAACGAATTGTCAAATTTGGCTTAACTTTACAACTAGAATTTAATTATTTACTAGTAGAAGTAATCCATACCTTACAGTATACAGAGAACATAACATAAATAAATAACATAATAAAAATAACCTAAAACAGAATCCCATGTTTTCAAATTAGCTTTAGGTGCAACACCTAAGGAACAGGTTTTCAGGCAAATGTTGCACATTATAATGCAGTCAAATCCTCCGAAATAGTTGTTCACTTTTATGAAAGAAAGTCTCTGCAAAAGGAGTACAAGAAGTCCAGTGAGCTCTTACTCTTATGTAATGATGTGATGAGGTGATTGTTGGTTAGCTCAACTGGCATAGCCAGTGGAGCTTGTGGTAAAGCAATGAGGTGATTGGTGGTTAGCTCAACTGGCATAGCCAGTGGAGCTTGTGGTAAAGCATTTATCTATCTACCTGTCTGTCATCAGGTCAGAGGTCATTGCTTGAGGTCATTTGCTGCAAACGTTGTTGCCCATGTCAATTACTAAATTAATATTTAAGTCAGGACTGATTTGAGTTTACTCTAAATCATTCTGCTAGTGACAACGGTTGGAATTTTTTTCTTTTTTCTTGTTGAATATGGGGCAAATGGTCGTCATGTTCGGAGTAATATGAAAATAGTAAGTGTGGCTGTCGCATTCATTTCAAACTAGAGCAAAACCCAAAATCTTTGATGATGTGTCTCTTACAAAGGAATGGGATGGAAGTTGCTGATATGCTTTAATTATTTTGATGAGGACAGTGCTGTGAAGAGAAGCAGTGTTTCCACGTGTGTCAATATCTGTTTAATCTTTAAGATAGTATATACTGACTGTACTCAGTATTAATATTTGTTATGTTCCAAACAAAAGATCATGTCAACAGTTTGTGTAGTAATAGATGCTATTTTGCAAGCATAACAAGCTTATTTAAGGATAATTAAGCAATCCTAATTTGCTAAAAAGGCTATGCGTTTCACACCTTTTTTTTCCCCTCTTCCAGCTCTAACACACAAAAGCGATGAACCAGTTACAAATGGTACAGTTAAAAAAGGCTCACCGAATGGCCACGTCCATCACAAAGGTTCTTCAGATAGTAATTCAGACAGGGTGCATAGTAAAGATTCCAAGGAGAATAAACATTGCAAACACAATGGAACTAATAATGTGAGCTCAGCGACTAAGAGTGATAATCCAAACCTCTTAGACACCAAGCTTACACAGAGGATTGTGAATTATCATGACAGTACACGTGAGAATCTAGCCAATGAGCAGACACAAGCCAAACATCTACGACATAACTCATCCGGAGGCTCAGTGCCTAAGTCTAAAAATTCTTACTCAAGCTCGAAAGATAGTAGTAGTAGTGGTAGCAGCTCTTCTTCATCTTCCAACAATCGTAAGGGTAACAAAACATTACCTTCCAAGGTAGAGAACAAAGACAAAGATACTAACATAACAGCAGATGTACTTCTCCAAAATGGTCCGCCAGCAACAACCAGTCAGCCATTTATCAAAGATGACTTTATTATCAGGTAGGTCCTGCCACACCCTCTAACTTGTCAGTGAATTCATTATCATGTCAATAAGCTTTACATCTAAGCATAGCTGTATGGGTTCAAGTTTAGCAGAAATTTTGTTTAGTTACAGCCTGTAGCACAATTGGCTTTTCAAGGTTATTGATGCCCAAAAGTAAGAATGATTCAAACTTTTACATTGTGAGCAATTGAAGTTATGAAGAGACACAATTAGCAGAACATAATAGAAGGTCAGAGGTCATCTTGAGCATAATCTTAACGTTACATAGATACAACTCTGTTAGCATTGTTTTTCTGTCCTCAACCATATTTGACAAATGGATGTAATCAGTTTTCAGGTAATTTTAATAACTGTTAAAGAATTTCTCTGATGGCAGCATTGATTTTAAACATCAATTGAGATATTATGAACTTAATACTGGAGCAATGCACCTTGATGTGTCTGTCATTGATATCCAGTTGAATAACTTTACCTTGTTTATATGAGAAAAATATGTCAACATTGTTCAAATGTTCAATTATGTCCCTTGACCAAAGTAGTGTATAACTATCTGCGACTAGGTGTAGTTTCGCTGCAAATATTAGTTAAGTATTGTACATGGTAGTCAAAAGTAGTGAGAAATTCTGTTAATTGTTCAGTAAGGTGCATATCTCAAACAGTGAATGTTGCCTTAAGCTTTGGTAGGTAGTGGCATTGATTAGACAGTGGAGTTCATAAATACCATGTCTAGTTGGTCACTTACTGATTTGTATCTTAACTTCATAAGGTTAAGAGTATTTCACCATTCAGTGCTTTGTTTCTTTAATAAAGTAGATTAGAATCAGATATAAAGAAGCTAAAGGCAGATCTGCAAAGCAGTCGACAGACAGAATCAGACCTCAGAACGGATATCAGTCGCTATGCGGCAGAAGAAAAGAAGGCTAAATGTGACTGGGAACAACTGCAGAAAGAAAATGAATCCTTGCAGACAAGGTAAGTGTCATGAAAGATGTCAGGTATTCAGGTCTGTCTTATGAACATTAATACCCCCTTCCATCAGCCAACCCCCCCCAGTGCCAATACCAACGTAACACGGTGGTGACGTGTTTGAATTGAAATGACTGGTTCATAAACTTTTCCTAATCTAATGTTTCTTGTATCTGACTGAAATGATACTGTAAACTATGAGAGGTGCACTCATTTTGCACAGTTTTTTCCTCAGTCATTAAATTATTTGAAGTTTGCAATAAGGGTAAGTCAAAATTGATGTCTTCAAAGGAAGCATTTAGAGTACTTTCCATGTGGCTCTGCATATATAAATATATTTGTAGTCCTGGTAGTGAAGTAAATTTCTGAATCAGTTTAGCAGTTTTGCAGCTTGTACTGTCTGCCTTTGGCAACCAGTACTTATGCAGTAAGGTGGAACACGAAATGCCTCAATATCTCGACTCTGATTGATGTCTTACTATAATTTTACAAAGATTGTTTCTCATGGGATCTTTAAATTTTTGTTAATAAGGACAGGTTTGGTAGGGACTGTTCACACTTTGTATCTATTTAATTTTCATCCTGTTCATGATATCTGTTCGTAGCATTTGACATTAGTTTGAGGATAAAACGTGGTGTTTCACTGCTTGTTTGTTTTATATAATCTTACTTTGGTTTTCTTGTAAGGTGATGTGGGGGTTGTTCCCAATGCTTTAAATGATCTTGTGTATTATATAGTTTCTTCAGTTCAGGATTTCTTCCCTACAGCAAATTCAAAAAGTTGATCCCATTATTTTTAGTTCTATGAGTTTTCTGACTAGAATCTAGGAATCTCTGATGTAGTGTTGAACCATTCCGCTAAATGTTAAATGTCAATTAATGCACACCCAATCACTGTAAACAATTATGATCCAAGTTGAACCAGTTGTTTTAAAGCTGTACCAACCATCTCAACAAATATTCATGAGAATAAGTCACAAGAATATTGAGTAAAGGGTTTATGTTCTAAAATGGTCCATATTTAAGAAAAGTTTACAGAGGTTTTGTAACAGAACATGTGTAAGTGAGCACTCAAGATTAATTTACTTGTCTGTTGTGACTAACAAGCTTCAAAGTAAGTGTTCTATTCAAAGCCTAATTGTTCTTTGTTTTGCAGACTTCATAATTTAGTTACACAAAAGCAACAGGACAAACAAAACTTGGTGAAAATGGAACAAAAAGTTAAACAAGAAAGGGAGACCCGTTCATCAACTGAAAACCAACTACGAGAAGAAAGAAAAAATCGTAAGATGGAAGAGGCTGCTGCACGTGCTATGATCATGGCAGCAGCGAATCCTTCAAGGTATGTGTCAATATTGTGATTTCAAAGAAGTCTGTGTTCATAGTTAAATCAGGCATTGGTAGGAGCTAAGATAATATCTGTTAAGTCTACTTGACTGTCAGATCTATCTCGTTAAAGATAACACAAGCCCTAATACAAAAAAATGAAAAAAAGAACAAGCAGCTGTGAATTTGATTTTTTCTTTCCCTATGTTTGAGTAATCTGTAGCATATTTAGCAACTTTAGAGAGTTAAATAGCAAGTTTTAAGAGAACATTCATGATCTTGCCATTAAGATAGTGTTTCAGATATTTTGCTTGCTGTGTAGGTAAAGATCATAAAATTTAATGTAGAAACGTGGCATCTACTTGGGGACTACCTCGTATCATACTACCTCGTATCGTCCTACCTCGTATCGTCCTACCTCGTATCGTCCTACCCCGTATCGTCCTACCTCGTATCGTCCTACCTCGTATCGTCCTACCTCGTATCGTCCTACCTCGTATCGTCCTACCTCGTATCGTCCGACCTCGTATCGTCCGACCTCGTATTCTCCTACCTCGTATCGTCCTACCTCGTATCGTCCTACTTCGTATCGTCCTACCTTGTATCGTCCTTCCTGTTTAACTGTTTTTTGATACTTTTCCCACTTTTGCAGGGTTATAGAATGTTCAGAGTCATGTCGCACAAAGCAAAAAGACCAAGAAAATGAAATATGCAGATTGACACAGGAAGGACGTGATAAACAAGAGAAATTATGGGACCTGGAAAGAAAAGTTGGGGTAAGTTTCTGACAAGTGAGAAGGTGTAATATGTGCCAAACAAGTTTGTTTGTTTGTTTGCATGTTCTTCCTTTTCAATTGCAACAAGTGGGTTATAGGTCAAATGTCAACAGAGGTCAAACTCTGAAACGTAAGTATGATACCCCAAGATGGGGAGCATTGACAGCTGTCTTTATACGTGACATGTGGCCCTTAATGAAACATATTTGACTTGTAGCTCACAAAGTCAAAATTGCTCAAAGGGGTCAGAGGTCAGCAGCAGTCAAGGTGTGAAAGTCTTTATATCTGCATAACCGAAGAATCATAACCAGGGCACAGGTTGTACATGCATGATAGAGATTTATCTGTCAACTTGCATGGACTCTTTAGGGCTGAAATGTCATTTGAAGTCAACAAAGGTCAAAATGTGTAATGGTCTTTGTCTCAAAGAATCTTAGCATTCACATACTTGGGATTGCATGGTAGAATACTTTGATGATGTTGAACAAGTTGACAGTTTGCTAATAAAGAGTGTAGTAAAGTACATTGATAGGAAAGGTTAATATTCACTCTTCTTGGCACTTAACCAAATCTATGCCAAAAGCTGTAGTAATTCAGCTTGTGCTATTTTGCAATATTTAATATGTTTAGAACAGTTCAGAGGATTTCTTGTGCATCATATATGATGTTAATCTACTTACTGTACTTAATTGAGGGTCTTTCCTTCAGAGACATCCATTCCTTTAGAACAGCATTTTTCACACTCCTTGAAGGATATTTGCTGATGGCGGCAAATGGCAGGCATTAAGTTAGTTCATCAGCTGTCAGGATTTAACATCCTCGACAATAGGTCAACAGGTTATCACTTCAGAGTTCTGTTGAAACCTCATAGAGGTAATCTGTCATAGCAATGCTTAAAACATAGTTGTGATGACTTTCATGACCATCAGGTGTCTGGCAGTATATGATTTTTAAATTGGCTACTTCTAACCACTGGATTTGTTGGCACTCTTGTTATAGCAATTTGATTCAATTACTTATATGCTTTTATACAGTTGCTTGTTATCTGTAGATAAGAAAAGGGCAGGTAAGTTACTGACCTCCAGTCAGATTCATGCATGGTCCTTTTACTGTAAAAAAAAACACCAATGTAGGGAATGGCTCTTTTAAGATGTCAAAAATAAAACTAATAAAGAAAAGAATTAGAAGCAGAACACTGTAACTCTGGGAACTTGTAGACTATTTCTTCTTCCATTAATATCCTTGTCTGTCTCTGCTCTGACTAATCTTACCTCATCTTACAGCAATTACAAGACAGACAGGAGACACAAAGTCACAACGAGAGACTAATGTCCAATCTGATGGTCCTCCAGGAAAAGACCACCAAATTAGAAACAAGCTTGAGTGCAGAGACAAGACTTAAGATGGATCTTTTCTCTGCTCTAGGTGATGCACGTAGACAGCTGGAAATATCAGAAGGTGAGATTCAGATCAAATACAAATGTAGAATCAAAAAGCATCTGTTTCTCAGTCCATCTCCCTGTCTACAATTTACAACCTGTTTCTTTTAGTTTAGAGAAACATTCACACAGTGATTCTTGATTGCAGGCCATGTGATACATTCAGAATGTTCAAGGTTTAAGATAATTGTTTGAAATTTACAAACTATATCAGAAGTTTGAGGCCAAATGTTACTTGGGTTTGTTAGGGACATTTCTTGCCAGTGATTCATCCACATAAGTTAATGTTCAATTTTGGTTATTTAGGAGATTTGATCATAGAGGTGTTCTTTTGGGGTCATTGTTCTACCCTGTGTTAATGTGGAATTGTGAGCTCCTCATCAGATCACAATCTGTGAATGAGGCCGCAATATCTTTAAGTTAGCGGACCGGGGGTCATGATCAGGTATGGGAAATGATCAAGATTGTTATTATATATAACCTTTATATTGTAATGTTAGGTTTTGGTAAAGGAATTTTAATTGTTGTTGTGTTACATTGTAACACATGAGAGAAGTTTATCAATTAATTTCTGCTAAATTTTGCTTTGTTGTAAAAGAATTGCTATCACTGATGGACGGCGATTTAGTATTCGTTTGTGCTTTATACATTTTTGGAGAATTGTTTCAGTAAATTATAGTTCACATATCTTGATGTAAATGCACAATTTTCTAACTAGCGAGTCAGGATTAATACAAAATACTCTTGTTATATCATTACAGGTCAACTTATGAAAAAAGAGCAGGAAATTCACGATCTCAAGTCCAAGATAGCTGATATCATGTCTGTCATGCCTCATCCGTACCAAACCCCACCAATAACCCCTCTCCCACCAAACTTGGTACAAAACCTTAGCGTGCAGCGGTATTTCTGTGTACCTCCTCCTCCCACAGACATACCCTCTTCTCAAGTGCCAGCATCTTCCCCGCCCACAGCTTCACCACACGAGATGCAGGTGGAAGCTCAGTCTTCCCCTGGTATGGCGCAGAACAGATCATGTTTAGATCCAAATGCAGCAATCTATAGGCCTAAAAGCAACTAACTTCATGAAAGAGCAGTGGTCTTTGCATGGAAACATTTGAAATAAGGTGATAAAATTGTCAGACAAATAGTCCAGGCAAATAGTGAAGAGATTCAGTTTACAAGTTTAGTCTTGAGGACTTCCACACTTTTGCTACAGTTCACTTACTCCCTTTTAAATCTAAAACCAAGAGTTAAAATAATTAAGACAACAAGAGGCTTATTCTTCCCTTATTGAACAACAACAACAACCCCCTTTTCTCATTCAGTTCAAAGAAAACAGTACAGCTAATACTCTATAACTCTGTTTGTGTGTAACATGATAGTCTTGTTCTATATGTTTAGGAACCATCATTTCTTCCCGGAGACCAAGGAGAAGATTCATTTAAGAATATTTTATGTCAAATGAAATTGTCTCCCAAAGAAAAGATTTAATTTATTTTCTTGATTCAATTTGATGATATCAGAGAACTTGACCATTTTGGACACAACAAAAACCAGCATTGCTTCCAAGTTTTGCTTTTCATTTTTAAACCGTGCCCCTTTTCTTAAAACTTACACAGTTTCAATAAGGAATATGTATCAAATTGGTACTTTGTTGAATTTGACAAGTTTTGCTAAGTTTGTGGACAATTAGGCAAAAACAAAACCTTATTTCAAATAGTTTGCATTTTGTTTGTAATGTGTTTCAGAGGGTTGGGATCCTTGCATTTGTTAATTGTACTGCTATTTGGATTTGCCTTCTACAGTTCTTGTGCTGCACCCTGGAGTGTAGTATTTTTTTCTCCCTGTTCTTCATGGTGTTTGTGTCGTTTTCAAGAATGTTTCAATGTTTATCACTTACATGAAGACGAATATTCGTACTTGACTATTTTTTTTTTTTTTGTCATTTGTGGGTTTTTAAGCCCCACTCTTCTTTGTCCATTGTGAAGTTATTACTCTCACCTTATTGACAAGATAGATTAGAATATATCTGTTGGAATAGCTAGCACTGTTTAAAGGGACTGTAAAAAGAGATGTAAACAAGCTGGTGTTCAGGTTATGAACAACCTGCATTCATAATCACATGTGGTGTAAGATTGGAGTCAGATAAACTGATGTGGTACTGTCTGGTTGTATTCTGTTCAAACTAAGACCTTTCATCATCAGAGATGGTGTTAGCTTTGAGTCAGATACACTGATGTTCTACATGCTGGTGTGGGGTATGTATATTTGCTGTGTCTATAGAGGAGGTTTTGTGATGGGGTCAAGAATAGGTTGCCAGTTTATAATGATCATAATCAGGATGGACAGTGTATAGGGTTTATCTCACATTGAATTGAAGAGAACCATTATGATAGGTTTTGCATTATGTTATGAATGGTTAATGTTGTTATGTAAGATCATTAAGTTATCCTACATTGAATGGGTCATATCGTCATGACGATTGCTGATACTGACTGTCTGATGGCATTATAGTGTTAGAACAAAGACCGCTCAGTTGCATTGGTTAGATCAAGTTAGTGTGTACTGGTTACGTTGAGGATCTGTAATGGTAATACAAGAAATGAAACTACTTGATATAATTAACACATTTTTCGAATGTATGAATTCTGTCTGGTAACTGTTGCTATATCACATGATTGATTGGCAGCGTGTGGTTGGCTGATATCAGATCACAGATCTTTGTATTGTAAGATTAACTGTTACACATCTTATCATGTTACAGTAGCATACAAAACTATATTTAATGCAGCTGGTTCCTTTTCATAACGATATTTTGCCTTCCAAAATGATCCACTTCATATACTATCGCATTGGTCCTACATGAGCACTGTAATTTGTTTCTAGTAATCAAAAAGTTAACTGTTAATTATCATCAACTGTTGATGAAACATAATCCAAATTCTCAAACAAGAAGTTGCCTAGGCTAGATACATCTGTCATGAGATTGTGGTTGATAGGCTCTAGTGTAGGGAAAGGTGTGTAAACCTTATGACACAAGTGGGTGGTGGGTCATGGAGGACATTGGTGAAGGGGTAAAGTATCCACATATAGAGTGCTAGTGGATGTCATGATGGTTATGGAGCAAACCTGATAAGTAGCTAGGTGAAGGTGCCAAAGGAAGGGTGTGGTAGCTGGTGTTTAATATAAAAGTAAAGGTGTCACAAGAAGAATTTCATAGGAAAATTGAAATAGCTTTACTCCTTGGATTGACATGTTTTGAAACATAAGACCAAACTTGGTGTTTTACAGTAAGCACGTAGAAATTTTGGTGGAAGTATTTGCCAATTTATAGTTCAGCAGGTTGGTTCACAAGAGATTGTAATGTGTTTTAGTTATGTCATTATTAACTTAAGGGGGAGAGATGAGGTATATGATGTTAGGAAAATTAAGCAATTAATTTGGTACAAGGTACAAAAAACATGCTGATTTATAGATAGATAGATTTATTTCGTCCATAAGAATATGGAAATTTTCATTCTAAAATTGATCTGACAAACTTATAATGTCATCTCACAAGCTGTCCATAATCTATGGACAAAAGTAATATTTGATCTAAATGAAAAACAATATAATAATATCTCTGCATAGATTATATTAAAGAGGACAAACCGAAAGGCTAGGGGTACCAAAAATCTTTGGCCTATAGACTATCTTCCTTTAACAATTATACCAGGCAAATGTTCCTCAGTCAAGAGTTGATGTTCTGTAGGAAGTAGTGTACCTATTGTTGCACATAAACTTGTTAGGTCTTTCCCTTCCTGCTATGCAGTATCTCACTTTCTTCCTTTTTCAGAGAGCTGTGTAATATGTAAGATGGACAAAATTGTATGCCAGTTATAAGCCTTTGATAGAATACTACATGTTGCAGATACAAATAACATGTATACTTACCTATATACATATACACAAACATACATACATACACCCAAAGAAGCATATATATGAAACGGCCAGTTATTTATTTTTGTTCCATGGTAGTTATATGGCCAGTAATGAAGCACATGATACAACCATGCTGGGGTTGGAAGTAAAAATAAACCATTTTTACCACCACATAACCCAAATGGTATCACAAGATGTTAGGTAAATCAAATCAAACACAACGTTTCCATTTCTCTCTTCAAAACAGTCCTGCTGTATACCCTCCCCCTGCCCCCATTTTCATCATCCATCTCAGAAGAAGTTCAAGCTCAATTAAATTCTTCTCTGATTCTATTCTCCTGCCTCTCTCATTTGCATCATCTTTTCTGATTTTGAATAATGAATGTTCAGTAACTTTGCACTCACAAGCCTAAGAATCAGACATTAAAGCAATCACAAATTCTAAAATTAGTAGGGTGTGTATAAAACATGAAGTGTGAAACTTGTTTAAAGGGAAGTTGGAATTTTGTCAGTCAATTTTAGCTGTGAGGAAACAGAGCCCCCTCCCCATCCCTGTTTTCAATCAATGCTCTTGGTATATATTAAACTACTTTACATCACTCAATGACATTTCATTGTTCATGTTTGCCTATGGTTTCAATAACTGGTATGAAGCCAGTTACCAAGTTCAAGTTCTATGTTGGCAACTTGGTACACAAATCACTTCCAGCATTTACATTCAATATCATCATATGACAGAATATCTCCTCACATTTATAACATAAATCAGTTGGTATTAGAAACAGAAAGTGCCCCCATGTTTATACATACAGCACATTGACAACATGTAATGCTTTTGTTATGATTGATCTTGGAATCTTCTCATTCTCACATCTTCTCTTTTCCTCCTAGAGATTTTGTTTTCCACATCTTCAAAGATGCTTCAGTAGTTTTTGAAATGTTCTGGTTCCATGAGAACAAGTTAGGAAGGGAAACATGGAAGGGCAGGGGAAGGGGCTGGGGGAGGAGGGATGGAATAGCTTGGTCTGTTAACCCTGCTGTAACTTTTTCGGTCTTGTCTTGTGCTTTTGTCTCCTTTGCCTTTATCTTGCTGCAGGACTGCTCTCTTTTTGAATTATGAGAAAAGGGACTTTTAAGTCGGTTGTTACTATTTTGTAGTTTTTTTGGGGCGCTTTGAAAGAAATAGACTTGCTGTAAGTTCAGAAAGATAAAAAAATAAGAAATGCAAGTTGGAAAATAAAAATGTTTTATGTTGCAAGCGACAAATTCTGTGTCTTACTGATTTATGTTATCCTTTTTTCAACATGGGAAAAACCATTGCTGTACATACCAGAACCTGGTCTGGGAGTGTGCAGATATTCATAACAGCATACATGCCCTGGGTAAAGGCATGTACTACTACTAATACTAGATGTGTCCAAATGAAACAAGTTCAGATGCTACCATTCTTACTACTTCAAACATTACTTACTTTGGTGTCATCATCAGTAAATATAGGCCGGACATGGCAAGAATTGGATTGAACCTGGATTTCTAAAATCCCTATTTGCTATTACAACAGCACTGAATCTGAGTTGATCTTTGCTGTCTCAGTAATATAACCATACAGCCCTGAAAGGAAATTAATGGAAGTAGTTATATTAAAAGACTATTAACACTTGTGGCGTCTCGGAATAAGATTGCGACATACAGTTGGTCTATGATTTTTCACTGAACAGTTAACTTGCCACACAATGTGACACCTGATCTAACTCTGGCTATTTGTGTATTTTTCCACAAGTCATGGTTTCCGAAACGGCCAGGATTTGTCCATGGATTGTTTAGTCACGTACCAACCGGTTACTGGACCCTTAAATTCCCTTTTGTAGTTACTATCCTTATACATACTGTACTTTCTTGCTACTTCCCTTCTAATTTAAAACACATGTACAGTACTACCTTAATTGTTGACACCTTGGCCAAATGTCTACTAGGATTATTTCCAACATTCGGCATCTCCCTTATGAAATTTGTTTAAGTGCTCTTGGGCTAACTACACTTGAATTGAGGCGATACCATGGTGACATGATATACGTTTATAAGTTCCTTACAATTAATGATTCTTTAGGTGCTTGTGATTGTTTGAAGGTTTCAACTATTTCTCGAACTTGTAGTCATAGTCTCAAATTAATTAAAGAGTTTTCTCGTCAGGATATTAGAAAATTTAGCTTCTCTCAAAGGGTTGTGAATGAATGGAATGACTTGCAAGAATGGGTTGTTAGTTATGACTCTGTGCTGTCATATAAGAAAAACATTGATACTTTCTTTACTTCGAGTTGTCATATGTAATGGGGTGAAGGGTGCATTTTTTAATTTATTTTTCTTTCTTTATTTCTCTTTTTAATTTTTTTATTTTATAAAAAAGTTTATTTTTTATAAATAAATATGCTTGTGTGTGTATTCCTGTGCTGGGGTTTTCTAAAGTTGGGCTTTCCATGGGAAAATGTGGCCTACTTGGCCCTTTAACCTGTGATGTTACGTGATGTCTGTGAAAGGCCAGTTGTGAATTTTTGTCAGTGGATGGAAACAATTACACCCGCTTTGTTCCACACCTCTTCATGCTAGCCTAAAAATTTATTATTTGTATACTATTCTTGCCTCATCCCAACTCCTGTTCTATTTCATCTCTAATGGTTATTATTACCCAGGAACCCCCATAACCAATGCAACCCATATTTCAACTGTCATGGCACTAGCATCTTCTTTTTTCCTTAATTTCCTGCCTTACTGATGGCTCTTCCAATATCATGTAAGCCCAACCTCCTGACCAGCGAGGCCTTGAGGGTAGGCAATTCAGGCCGGCAAGTAGCCAGGCATTGAGTGGGGAGAGGGGGCAGAGGAGGAGGGAAGGGAGTGGCACCAATAATTTAAGGAGGTGGACAATACTTGTGTCCAGACACTTCTATAGTTTTTGTACACATCATGCTGGCACAAAAGAGGCAGTCTGCATAGGGGCAGTCCCCTCTCCCTTGGCCCAAGCCTGAGCAATTCCATTAGGGAAACCAACACCCTCTGTTCTGACATGGGTTTAATAATCATAAATAATTGATGAATGACAAATTAAATTGTTTACAGGTAGCAAATAATTTTGATGTATCCAATCAATGATTACTTTCAAAATATGAATTTTATGGCATTAAACTTCCGTTCCACTGAGGCTGCAAAATGTTGCTGCAGAAATGGGTTGGATCCTCGTGCTAGGTGAATATTATTGTGCTGCCAATATAGCATACTTATTATGAAGTTAATACAGAGGAGTGTCTGATCATTGTTGTTCTGTGCCAGCCACCATCCTCAGAAGTTTTTGTTCTTTATTCAACCTGAAAGAAACATTGACAAATGATTTTGAAGCCCGACATCCCATACGTTTAACACACAAATATAGGCGTTCCGTATTAATTTGTAAACCGGTACTACGCCCTCGTATTGTACTTCCGTTCAAGTGTCTATGTATGATATTGTGTTTGACGTACATTCAATATGCCACACATTGTCTACTGCCATATTGAACGTGTCAACCATCTACTCAACGACCCACTAAGCACTACCTTAAAATAATATCGGCATTTGGTGACTACTAGTCTTTTCTCACAAGTTTCTTTCGATCGTATTCAAAACAGTCAAGATTTTTCTCGGAGTGTACTCAAAAATGCCGCTACGCGAGTTAGCGGACCCGTGGAAGAAGATCCAAGTGAGGCAGGAGATAGAGGTAATGTAATCTTAGGCACTCTGTGTTAGGACGTGTAGCCTAACTTCCATTAACGTTAGGCTACAGTTGGACAACCTGAAATTAGTCAGCCAGGCTAGCTTAACCACAAGGTAACACTTAACTGTTAGCCTTTCTGTTCTAACTGTTAGTGCACTACTAGCCTAGAGCTGATAAGAAATCTTGTTTAAGAATCATTTCAAACCAATGATAGGGCCCTAAGTAGCCTAGCCTAAGCCAGCACTGTCACTAGTCGAAAGTAGTTAGTCTAGTAGTAGGAGTCGTACTAGGTAGGACAGACAAGTTAACAACTAATAACTAACCCTTTAGAAATTAAATCCTATCTTAACTGTGTTAGGTACAACCTTAGCAAAATGTTATAAGCCTGACATTAGGCTAATGTTACACAAATTTGCTAGGTGTAACTGATGTAGGGACTAGGGTTTTTGGTGATATGGGTAGTAGGTATTATGGGGAAAATAATAATACTTAGGAAAGTCATTAAACTGCAACTCACCAAATTACAATTTAGACAGTCTCTTGTCTATTAACAGCAGATCCTCCGAAGTCCAAACTAAAAAGGGGTCTTGAATGAAATATATTTATATGAAGGATATTAATGATGAAAACAATGAAGGTCACTTTTCGGTAAAGAAAAGATCAGTGGCGAGTGGAAGCTCCAAGAAAATAATAATAATAATAACAAATGAGACTTATATAGCGCCAAATCAGTATATAAAAGTCACTGCTCGAGGCGCTTTACAAAGAAAGTAAATTCATTTCCAAAAGAACAAGTGAAAAATGGTTCTTAAGTAGACTTTTGAAAGTAGAAAGTTTATAGCATGTTTGAATGTGATCTGGTAACTTGTTCCAGAGATAAGAGCCAGAGTATTTGAAGCTTCTGTAACCATATGTCTTCAAGCGTGGTTTAGGAACAGCATTAAATACAGTTTGTTGGAGGAGCGAAGTGTGCGAAAGCACCAATTTCCAGTAGAATTTGTATAACAAAGATGAGAGGATGTTAAATAAACCTCTATATCTTGCGGAGCGACATGGGGAAAATGGTCATAAATTCCTTTTTCCAAAATCCTAAAACAAAGGCCTGGTCCTTTCATGACTGAAGGGGAACATCGAGTTTCAGTCCACCTGGACAAAGCAATTTGAAGATTTTGCGTCCCTGGCCAAAACATTGAGTTCCGGACGCAGAATCCTGCGTTCGTAGCAATGCTGGTACCAATGATTTAGTTAGTTGGAATGGAAAATTTATTATTGCGTTGTTCGTGTTGTGTGTTTGCGTCCCTGGCCAAAACATTGCGTCCCAGGCGCAGAATCCTGCGTTCGTAACAATGCTGGTACCAATGATTTAGTTGGTTGGAATCAACGATTTATTGTTACAAATACCTCTGGGGTGATCAAGGGAGCTGGTAATCTTGGTTCTGGCTGTGAGTTGGGACTTAATTCTTGGACAATTAACTTAAATGAGAGCCTGGGAAACTAAATATGACTACCAGGTTCCAAACTGTGATTACCCTTTCCAGAAATTTGTAATAACTGGCAAAATGTACTAACATCATTTCCATTTTCAGTTACATTTAATATCCAGTAAATGCAACTGAAAAAGCAGTTCACATCTGTTGTTCTTGTCATCATTTGGTGTTCAACGTTTCCTTCCTCTTTGATGCAGTATTGTTACTACAATTTAAAAACCTACCTCCCAAGGCACTCCATAACTAAAGTATGTTTGCATCTGCTCAGAAAATCATACATCTTGCAGTTTCCCATGAAACCATGGTTTAAATTTCCAAGACAAGAATGCACAATGCTTGGTCATAATGTCCCCTACTAACACATTGGCTTACCCCAGAAACAGTAATGTCAGAATGACTGTGAGAATGAGAGAACTATCATTGGAATGTAGTAACCAAACATTCACACCTGTACAACACTCAATAGGACTACCTGACATGACCTGTGCCAATGTTAAAGGCATATTGTAAGTCCTGACTGGAAATTTGAAACTCATAACCTCAAAAGTAAAATGAAGATGAACTTCATACTTGGCATGTTGATCCACCTTAATAAGTACAACAAACTTGTTTTCTGTTAAGTTCCAAGGTCATTTGAGGTCACCAGAGGTCATGTCTGTAAACTGTACTTTGTTAACAAAGTTTAGATGACCTTTCATGTAGCATGTGAATCCAACTTAGTAAGCACAAATCCTCCATAAGTGAACTTGAAAATATTTTGTGCAGTGTTTTGTATAAACCAGGAAAGGAATCAATGAACCTCTAGTATGCTATGTGTTTTCTGGTTTAAAAAATGCCCTACTTTTCCAACCATTCATAAAATTAGAGCCTCGTAAATCTTGAGTCTCTACACTGCATTGACTGCAACAGCAAAAAACTAGGCTCACAATGCACTTTATGATCTTATATCCATGTATAAAATTTTGTGTCCAAAATGGCAATCCTGCATTTCTAACCATGCTGTTGATGCTGATATTAATTTAGAATCAGTAATTTCCAAAATCCTGCTGTTGGTGAGCTGTAAATCCATTCATGTTTGTAGAGTAGATAGGACAATGGCAAATATGGTGCATCGGTATATATACCGGTATACCCATTGACGAATAATGGTATTACCCGATATACCGGAAATTTTCATGGAACCACTATTTCCAGCGTTAACTGTACTTTCAAACACTAGCATGAACCTATGGACACTAGCCTAGCCTACAAATGTATTTGCTCGTTTATGACGACTTTCCCATCTCTCTCTTTTCTTTTGCAGCAACTTATTTAAAGATTTGATTAAAAAGAAAATAAAATACGAAAAAATCAGTGTTGTTTACATGTCTTTCATTTTAACGCGGACGTACACTCCACTACGGGGCCCAGTCCAAACAGTACAGTAGCATATAATCGGTATGGGAATTACCAGGAAATTGAGTATTTGGAAAGTAATGCATAGACTTAGTATGATACTAGGGATGCACCGGATCCAAATTTTTGGATCCGGCCAGAACCGGATTTTGCCGGATAGTACATGAAATGGAAGACCCCATTTATGAGATTAAATATGACTTGAAGTGGTGTTATCTACATTCTTTAATAAAATAACTACAATATAATTGTTGACAAACTTGATACAGTATGTTAATTTGTTTGCTGGAAAAATACTGCATACTACCTATGAAGTTTGTTTTAAAACGGGAAGCTACATTTCACAAATCTCATACTTTATACTGAATAAAAAGATTATTTAATTGTTGTAATAACACTACTATCTGGATTTAGAATTGTCTTTTATTATTCATTATTTGGTAACAAATTTTTACACTGCAATATTATCTGTAAAAAAAAAATTTTAAAAAAGAGCTTCATATTATTACAGTAGCTGTATTTTTTAGTTGATCTTTAGAAACAGTGGGTCAGACCATTGAGAAAATTAAATTAAACATGTTAAACCTAATTTTTCCTTACTTTGAATGTTTTTATTAATTTTTGGAAATAGTTTACATTGATTTAAGTTAATACCAACACCTTTTTAAGGAATAATTCAGGCTAGATTTTGAAAAAGATCCGGCCGGATTTTGAAAAATATCCAACCGGAACCGGATAACTGCTCACTATCCGGCCAGACCGGATATCTGGTGCATCCCTATGACAGTATCAGGCTGAGAACATGAATATATACGTATTGCGCAGAATCTGTTTCTTCCCAAAACAACTTGTTAGAGCATATGACCATGGACCTATTAACGAAATAATTTTGTTAATAGCTCCATGATTTGACATACTACGTGCTCCAAATGGAACTATTAGCTCCATGATTAGTCGTAGGAAAGTGTGGGTATTATTATACAACGTGACTGGAGAATAACTTTTATTTGTCAAGTAGCAGTCGGTAGAAAAGAACTTTGGGAGAGTCCTTTTCTCAAATGTAAAGAGAGTGACATCTTAGAACCGCAATAGCTCCGTAACATTGTGAAAGTAGTGAGATAGAGACCAGATTATCCCATCAATTAGTTTACTATGGATTGTTTTAAAACTTTGATAAAACTTTGCCGATCTTTCTGACAGTAGGTACAGAAAGCTTGGCATGCACAAATGTCTGTATTTTACTTTCGTGTCTTTATAGACCTGCTTCAAGCACATTTTACCAGCTCAGGTTTCTCTTAGACCGCATTGCATCGCTAACAGCAACTGCAGATTCCTTGCTACCAAAAAATGCATACATGTATTGTTATTAATGTACACACACAATGTGAAGGGCAGCACCTGAACTCCCTAGTTGAGAAAATAAAAATCAGTTCATCGCGCAACCCTTTTGGAACACCTGTGATCTGTATTCTTTTTCCACCCGGCTACACTGTATATAGAATTTTTAATGCATCTTTTAATCGTTAATCTCTTGCCTTTGTCTTTCCTTCTTTCATTGGGTTCTTATCATATTTACCGTTTGTGATTTGTTTATACTTTTTATTCCTTGCCATTCTGTGAGCTTTGGCGCATCTGTTCCCGTTCCTTGTTATTAGCATTTCTTATGCATTTATTGTCCTACTGTTTGTTCTCTTATTGTTGTATAGCATCGTTTTTATATCTTACTGTTTTTTCTGCAAGCATGTAATTTCCCTATCGGATGCAATAAGTTTATCTTATCTATGTACCTACCTCTCTCTGGAATAATAATATTGGCTTAATAGCGTGGATTGAGGATAGAGCAATTATCATATTTTCTCTGGAGGGGGTTTTACAATAACATCTACACTTCAGGAAGATTCTCCACCTGGCACAAAAAGTTTTTTGTGTTAACAAAAAAATGCTATGCTGGGGCCGGGGTATGAACATGAATTATGGTGGGAAGTAATTATATAGCATTAAAGGAATTGTCTGGTGGAAGATTTTGATACATTGTCCTTGTAGTTATTATTTTTCTCTTTCTAACCATGTAAAAATTGTCCCCATTCGACATTTTCTTCTTGTAGAAATCTGGTTTTCAAATTCACCAGTTTCTCACCAAAAGTACCGTTTGTTCGAACGCTTCAATATGGTGTTTGACGTAGTGCTTGCAGATAGGCAAAACAGGCGACTTGAAGTTAGCACTCCCAATTCCGCAGCAAATTAACTCACGTGTAAGCACATTGAATTGCCTCATATATATAACGTACATACTCGCGAACGTATATACTACGATGCTCAGTTGGTGTACTTGTATAGCGTTACACATAGTACACTCACACTCAAACCACAGTTCATTAACTGTTCTTCGAACTCGCGGAAATAAAATTCACAGATCAAATTAACAGTAAAAGGAAACTTATAAAGTATTCGTTAAACCGAAAGATGAAACTTGGCGGGATCGATGTCATCGCAGAACTGTCCGATTGTAAACGTTACAGTAGCCTATACACGCGAACATTCTTCGCGCTGGAGCTGGATACCGCGATGTATAAACAACGAAGAGCCTGCTGTTAAAACTTATCTTGTGTTACACAAAGACCACGAAACCACCGATCTACTAAATATATTGCGGCTTAAGGAGTTTTTTATATCATATCTAATTTATAAGAAATTTCACCGGAAATTATTGAAGAAATTGATCGAATCGTTGTCAGAGCAGAATATAGCGCTGAAAAGCTTAGGCTTCTCAGAACTGTCCGATTGTCAACGTTTGAGTACAGCCTACATGCGAACATTTTTCGCGTTGGAGCTGGATAGCGCGATGTATAGCCTGAACAACTCAGAGTCTGCTGTTAAAATTTACCTTGTGTTACACAAAGACCACGGAACCACCGCTCAAGTACATGGTGGCTTAAGGAGTTTTTGAAAACATAACTAATTTTTAAGAAATTTCACCGGAAATTAAGGAAGAAATTTATCTGTATACACACGCTGGTTTTGTTGTGATTACCGTATAGGTACTGTGCGGAGGGTGGGTTATGACGCAATCTGCTATGGCAGAGCTGACGTCACGTATTGTACTGTTCAAATCATATTTGAAGTGTCTATCCATAACGATTAAAAAATCGTTTCTCTGTCAAACGCAACATTAGCGTTCTCATACTTTGACAACATGTTTGGAAAATTATTTACTATTTTTTAAGGTAACTTCTTTGGGCCACCAGACAATCCTTTTAAGTGAGGGAGAAAATTACTGCATGATGTGAAGGGGTGAAAATACTTTTCTTTTGTGCATTTTCAACTTCAATCAAGGTAAAATTGGATTGTTGACCCTATATTTCAGGTACTGTAGCTCCATTTTTATGGAAGTCGAGGTCAAACTGTCACATTTAAACTTTTAAACAAACGAAACTGGTCGTTTAAACATTTAGATCATTAAACGTAAATGCACAGCCTTAACACATGCCATCCAATCCCTTTTTCCTGGTGTGACGAAGCACGTGTTTCAAATCCTCCAACAGGTGCTGTGCTGTATTCTGTACCTCCCCCCCCATCCGTACGTAGACTGTTCCATATTATCGTGTGTAAATGCAACCCATCTGTGCTCGTGCGTGGCCGAATAGGCTTAAACCATGTTTGAAGGTGAAAACGCAAGAAACATATCAGTGTGTCCCTTCAGTGATCTTTGGTCTGGTACAGTACAAGCAAACAAGGGCTAAGATTGTGCAGCAACAATGTTTACAGTTAACTTGGGATGGTAAGTTTTACACTATAAAGGTTAGCAGCCAGAGGTTCCTCAAGTTTGCATGTATTATCTGGGTCGGAATTTTTTATTGGGTATTATTTTTTGAAGGGTATTTAAGATTTGTTTTGGATAGACCTGGTATTTTTGTATATTTGTTGATGACAGCTTTGAATACCGTCAGTATGGGTATGAAGGAAATACCCGGTACTGTATATCGACCCACCCGAATCACAACTCTCATGGCATTTTAAGACCCATGACTCTTTACCAGCTTTTTACCAGAAATTCTCATGTATGAATCTTTATTTTCATTGTTACTGCTAATTACCTTTAATACTTTACAGTTTACTGTATGCAATATATTTTCCACTCCAAACTCCTTTCTTTACATCATCTGTCCTGAAACATCTTGAAGCTGGTTTTATGAAGATTAAGTTAGGGGAATTCTATATGAGATTTCCTTGGGGTTTTCAATGCATCAATTCGAGCAGGAAAGATGAATCTAATGAGCCTTAAGTTTCAGGCATCCTGCAGGGAAATCATTGAAAAGTAATGAAACAACTTGAAGCAATCTAATTGAAGGTAACTAGACCATCATAGGAGTAAATTATTATCTCATGACCCTACATGTAATGTATAGGGATAAGAGATATTGTACTTCACCCCACATCAGAAATGTGAGGTAGTAGTTGGTGAGTGTGGGTAGGTGCGTTTGTTTTGTATTCTGAACGAGGACTTGAACAAAAGAATTTCAGGTCCTCGGTTGTGATTTCTAAAGAATCACCACGTCCTTGGAAGAATTCTATTGTATGGGATATTGTTATCTTCTTGTCCAGAAACCTAAAAAAAAGATATTTTTGGATAGCATGCAACACTTTGAGAATGTAGGCGTTTGGCAAAGGTATATTGATGACGTGCGCCCAGTGGATGGTGATCTGAAAATGGTTGAGAGGACACAGTTTTTAACCTGTTATAACTATGAATACATTAGTGCTTTGGATAATCGTATTGATCTATAGATTAAATATGTCTAGCATTTTGTAGAGTTGTGATGTTATACAGTCATTCCGCCACAAGTGGTGCAATTTTTAAGTTATGTTGTAATTATAGATCAACTGTATACACTATACACACATTCAACTTAAAGTATTTTCATGATTTTATGTCAAATGTAGTTTACTGTATGCAATATTGAAAATTAACTTTGCAAACTTGATCAGTCATACATCATGGCAGTGATGCCTACAGTAGATAGAGTTTATCATTGCCATACACATACATTAGCTTTCTTGCATTCTTGATGCTCAAGAACTAAGTGCCTTGTGCACTCTGAGCAGAGGTGTTACTTTCACACCAAATTGATATCTTTATTGGTATACACTACTGTGTCAATTGGAGGATATCTCCTGTATACTTTAACATAGATTTGGAGGCAAGAGACTGAGATAAGATCTTAAAGCAACTTGTGTAGAAGATGTGACCAGAAGGTTTATCTACCTTTCAAGATATATTTACAACAGTAGGTTTCTTTCTTAATTGACCATACCTTGACAAAACCACTACTTTTCTGGATGCATGTGCCATGTACTTTGTTGAAATATTCATGATGGTATTCCCTTATCACCTACTGTATTGTTTGTGAAGAATCTTAAAAGGATTGTCTGGTGGCCCAAAGAAGTTACCTTAAAAAATAGTAAATAAATTTCCAAACATGTTGTCAAAGTATGAGAATGCTAATGTTGTGTTTGACAGAGAAACGACTTTTTAATCGTTATGGATAGACATTTCAAAATGATTTGAACAGTACAATACGTGACGTCAGCTCTGCCATAGCAGATTGCGTCATAACCCACCCTCCGCACAGTACCTATACGGTAATCACAACAAAAACCGCGTTTGTATACAGATAAATTTCTTCCTTAATTTCCGGTGAAATTTCTTAGAAATTAGATATGTTTTCAAAAACTCCTTAAGCCACCATGTACTAGATCGGTGGTTCGGTGGTCTTTGTGTAACACAAGGTAAATTTTAACAGCAGACTCTTCGTTGTTTAGGCTTTACATCGCGCTATCCAGCTCCAATGCGAAGAATGTTCACATGTAGGCTATACTCAAACGTTGACAATCGGACAGTTCTGCGAAGCCTAAGCTTCTCAGTGCTACATTCTGCTCTTACAATGATTCCGATAAATTTCTTCCAAAATTTCCGGTGAAATTTCTTATAAATTAGATATGATTTCAAAAACTCCTTAAGCTGCCATATATGTAGTAGATCGGTGGTTTCGTGGTCTTTGTGTAACACAAGATAAGTTTTAACAGCAGACTCTTCGTTGTTTATGCATCGCGATATCCAGCTCCAGCGCGAAGAATGTTCGCGTGTATAGGCTACTTTAACGTTTACAATCGGACAGTTCTGCGAAGCCTAAGCTTCTCAGTGCTACATTCTGCTCTTTCGGTGTAACTAATACTTTTCAAGTTTCATTTTACTGTTTATTTGATCCGTGAATTTTATTTCAGCAATTTCGATGAACAGTTTATGAACTGTGGTTTGAGTGTGAGGTTACTATGTGCAACGCTATACAAGTACACCAACTGGGCATCGTAGGATATACGTTCGCGAGTATGTACGTTATATATATTAGGCAATCCAATGTGTTTACACGTGAGTTTATTTGCTGCGGAAATGGGAGTGCTAACTTCAAGTCGTCTGTTTTGCCTATTTGCAAGCACTACGTCAATCACCATATTGAAGCGTTCGAACAAACGGTACTTTTGGTGAGAAACCAGTTGGTGAATTTGAAAACCAGATTTCTACAAGAAGAAAATGTCGAATGGCGACAATTTTTACATGGTTTGAAAGAGAAAAATAGTAACTACAAGGACAATGTATCAAATTCTTCCACCAGACAATTCCTTTAAAGAGGCCATGACACGAAAAATCCAACTCATCGAAAGTAACTTCCTCTGAATCTATGAGAAAATCTATGTTCAAAACTATCCTCAACACCTTGAAAACCTCAAGGACTAATTAGTAATTAACGTTTTAATATTCGCATCCGAAAATAGATATCTGAGAATGCGATTTCACAACAAGACAATGATGACGTCATGTTAGGAACACACGTGCAAAGCTCAGGCATGTATCGGATGCGCGACGATCATACCGTTCCATATACAGTACACGCACATTTACACTGAGAGAACAACCACTGTATTACGCTATATCGTTAGAAATTTCAAGTTTGTTTTACGACTGTTGTAAAATATCCGAGAGAAATGCCGGTCCGTTGTGTTGTTGGGGCTGCATAAATATCATTACCCATGCAATTAGCCTTCATCCATGGCTGAAGGACGAAAAAAAACACGGCGATTATGACCAAGTTAGTGCACAACACCAGCGCCGATTTCACTGGGCCTAGCCAGTATGCAGCTCCGAATGAAGCGAACACTTCACGGAAGCATACTACGATCCCTCCTTTTTGTTATGAAATAAAACAAATGGACTTTAACGGTTCGACATAAAAGAGTCATTCTTCTGTCAAGTAATCCACAAAAAACTACTCTGAAGACCAGATCGGGGAACAGGAAACCTCCAATGGGGCAAGTGGCGATCCTTAGGAGGTAGCGCGCCGAGCACTAGTAGTACTATAGTATTAGCGTTACTACACTGAAGTCGCAATAGACGAAGAGATTTTACTGTATCATCAAAATTAACACCCCCTTCATTGCTCTATTGTATACTAATAAGCTATGAGGTTAGCTTCAGAAGCGATGGGTTACATCTTCTTGTGAACAAATCTCAGTGCCCCAATTTATTTCTGGAATATGCTGGATCAGTTAATTATAGCAATAATTTCTTATTCCTATTCCAGGAAAACCATTTATTATGTTGTGGAGGGAGTGGGGATGGGTCAAAATAGGTAGGTAAAAAGATTTTATTCCAAAGGTTGTTTAATTAAATCTCAAAGCGATTTATTTTAAAGTCACAGAGCCAAAAATTCACACAACATAGTTCAAGTGTTAAATCATTGAACAAAATTTATTCAATATCAGTTCTAGACAGTCATTCTGGACAATCTGAACTAACATTAACAACAATCATTGTATTATATGACATAAAAGTAAAACTGTACTTTCCATAAACATTATCATTCTTAAATTACACTAATGTAATTTGTGACATCAAAGGAGGTTAAAAGAAAACAACTTACATGAATTTTTTTGCTTTAAGCCTACAAAGCAGTTGCATGTCCATCGCTATCAATCGTTGTTGTGACAAATTAATTAGAATAATCCAGAAGCAAATACAATACAGGGTTATTTAAACCAAGAAACACTGCACGACGCAACTCATATGCAAAAATGTTACCCACGCAGGACGACATGTACAACACTGATGGGCAATGTGAAACACAGCATCACACGCATTAAAACAATCGAAGACCATTAACAGGGTGTACTGCTGAGTTTTTGAAGAAAGACTACAAAACAAACCAACTGCTGCTGAAGAAACAGTCTAAACATTCAAGAGTTCTGCTGCCTCCATTGGTCTTTATTATGACTTTTCTGTCAAATATCATTGGTGATATGGATATTTTGGCTTCCAGATTAAAGGTACGAATCAACAAGGTAAATGCCCCTAAAAAGATCAATGCCCGTTCCCTTATGCACATATTATATGACATCACGGTCACACCAATACTTGTGTCTAAATGCTTCAAATCATGCCTTTTCTTTTATTGTTGATGTTGGGTCTGGAAAATAACCTTTTCATCCTGAATTAAAAGTCTTGAATTTCAATATATCAACACTGAGGGAACCCTGACGGATTGATAATCCAACACAATCGTAGTTTAGAAAGGCTTCCTATACAATGAGTTTTCTCCTGGCAACTTGAATCCAGTGTAATGACCATTGGCTGGAAAATCACTTCTGATCCTTTGGACTGCACATGATGGTAGCACAACCCTGACGTGTCTTGCTAGGAACCCCAAGTATCATTGAACCTGTTGACCGTAGGCTATGTATCTGTACTGCCTGGGAAAAAATTTATGAAAGTTCAAAATGTATTAATGTTGGCCATGATGTCCACAATAACAAGCAGGCACACAATGTACAGTTATGGTTACATTTGTTGTGATTTTACACCTTCCATGTATCATGAAACATTCTTTTGTTTCAGAAAATTGATTTGCAAAACTCCAGGCCAAAGTACTAGCCAAGTAATAATGAGTATGAAATAACACATATGCCTACCTAGCATGGCTGCATAATGCAACTTACATCCCCGAGCCAAACTTTCAGTATGCAACCAACCCTACTAGTACTACACACTCTACATATGGGTTGTAAGTTACCGTAACACAACGCACAATACGGTTTAGGGTGTTCCGCGAATTCCAACAACACATGCACAAAATGGACTGGATTTTGTTTTTAAATGCTTCGTTAATAAATTCTTACCACGTTGTATGTTCCTTGCAATGGTTTCGAACGGATTTCTTCTTCGATATGTTGTGGAGCTTCAATTTCGGCTCGTTTAACAGGCTCGAACTGATACGGTTCTAACACCTCCGCTCCACCCTCAGCGTTCGGTTCAATATTGGAATGATCATCGCCTTCACTCTCTGCTTCGAATATGAGAAAGGGCACTCTAATTATAGCCCAATTTCACTGCCTAGTGAAGAACCATTATCACTTTGAACTTCGGTTGCCGCATTTGGCTCTGGATCCGCCATTTCACAGGAAATTTTGATTTGATATCGCACTTGTGATCGGTGTTTTGTTTAGTAACTACTAGTGGTATGTGTACTTGTCTACTGTGTACGTGAATGGTACCGTAGCAGCGACAACAAATATGTGTTCAAAACGTGACGTCACATGACGTCATGCGAATCGGAAAATTTTCGAGTAAACAAAGTTTCAAACGCCGAAAAGGGTAAATTCATTCTCAATTTTCGACTTGAAAAATCAAGTTTTAAACTGGCAGATTGGTTGATACATGTTTTAGAGAACATTCTTTAATGGATCCCAAAAATATAGGACTTTGAAATTTTCGTGTCATGGCCACTTTAAACACCTCCAAGCCCATTTAACACATGATTCCTTGCCTACCATAAGAGGAAGTTATGGGATGGTGATAGCATTTGTGTGAGGGTGTTTAAGCGTACTCTGTGTGTATCTGTCACTATGCGATGCATTGATTTTTGTAAATACTGTAACTACAAAAAGGAAACGTTGGATTAATTTAAAGAAAACTGTAGGATCATGAACTTAATACTATATGTGGTACGCACATCCACCTTATTGAGTACAACAAATTTAGAATGTTCATCTGCTTCTTAAAATTATAAAATGTCTTCAGTTCTCTTTGTTTTAGAAAACACATTTTAAAAGATACAAAATCTACATGGAGGTTGACATTAAATGATCGCTGTACATCATTCACCTAATTGGACCTTATAGTTCTATGGATCGCAAGATCACTTGTGTCATTAATAAAATTTCTTTTTAATGTTTGTGCAAACACAGGCTTTGGTCAGTAGTTTGATATTTCACAGTATGTTCCATTTTGCTCACATCATGATTCTAATCAATGTAATATGAATTATGAAGTATGGAATACTTAACTAGTTTCTGCAATGTTCTTTTATGATTGGAAGTGGAATATACTTAGGTAAGTTTGTGCATTGCTCTGTACCTGCATATCAGTATTACAGTGAAACAAATTGCACAGTAGAGGTTCAGCTTTGTGCAAGTTTTTTTTCACTGTAATATTGATATACAGGTACAGACTCCATAGCAAAACCTTCTTTCAGCAACTTTCACTCAAACCAGATTGGTTAAAGAGATTATTTACACTTATTTGATTTACCTCTTAAGATTTAATTTTCTATCTCCTTGATTGGTTTATTAAAGCTTTGCAGCAAACTTTCCTTCAAAACTAGGACAGGACACAGAAACCACTTACTTGAAATGAATAGCTACTTTTCTAGTGAGTTTATGTACACAGGGACAAATAACTTAATTGACAATACAGTGCACTTAAGTACAGTGTTAAATACAGTGCTTATAGTACGCTATTGAGTAGGATGTGGCCAAAATTGACAATGAGTCTGTTTATGCTTCAGAAAGTCTTTAAAGTGACTAATTGAGTTTACTACTAAAGCACTGCTTCTGAGCACAGTAGCATGTTTTAATAGTACTTTTGTTGAATTTGCAGTACAGCAGTATAGTAGTATGAATTAATTGGTTCATATTTGTTTTGTAGTGTAAGGTTTTGCCACACAGCTAAGATTAGCAATATTCAACAAGAGGCCAATTCATCTCATTACCAGCAAACACTGATATCAAATTATTATTTGTTTTTGAAGTTTTTACATGACTGCATGTATTTGTGAACCCTACACTGAACAATTTTTCCTTTTTGGTTCCTTGCTTTTTGCAAAGCAAGGAACCTATGCGTTCAACTTGGCGTGTGTGTGTGTGTGTGTGTGTGTGTGTGTGTGTGTGTGTGTGTGTGTGTGTGTGTGTATGTGACGCTTGGCTTGTGTACACGATATCTCAATAAGGAAATGATGTATCATGATCAAACTTGGTGAGTGGATGGCCCATAGTAAGAGGAAGATCCCTATTGTTTTTGGTGCCCGCAAAGGTCACCAAAGGTCAGTTAGATGCCAAAAACCAATATATTAAAAACAGCAATAACTCCCATTGACAGGGTCCGACATGGTTGATATTTTGGGAGTAGTTGTGAATGGGGTAAGGCATCGTTTCCAAACATAACGGTAATGTGATCCGAGGTCAACAAAGGTCAATTAATGATAAAAAACTAGTATTTTTGCGATAACTTGAGAACGAAATGTCCGTTAGGGTTGGGAGTTGCTTCAATGTAATCCAATTGTCGACCCGCACCTCGGTGACCCTTGACCTCAATTTGACCTTTGGTGACCTTTACGTGTTTTTGGGGATTTTTACAGTTTTGATGCTATTTTCAGATGTCAAAGGTACCTTCTGAACATAAATGTCAATAGGTTGACCCCGTGTGACCTTTATGTGCGAAGTTATATGGGGTCAAAGTTTTTCGGTCGGAGTTAGGATGGTTGTACAGACTTGTCGTTTTGTTTTTTGGAATCAGGAGATTGAACTACATCTGAAACCAAGGTCAAAAGGTCAAAGGTCACATTAGAAAAAATGTGCTTATTTTGGGAGGAAACGAGCAAAAAAGAAAATGTTTGGTTTTGATGCTAGATTTGGATACCAAAGGTACCTTCCGATCAAAAATGTCAATGGGTTGACACCTGTGTGACCTTCGTGTGCGAAGTTATACAAGGTCAAAGTTAATTTTCAGACATTTAATGCAATAACTCCCAGTTCCAAGGTGTGACGTGGTTGATATTTTTGGACAAGTTGCAAATGGTATAGGGGAATATTTTCAAACTTAACGGTCATGTGATCCGAGGTCACCAAAGGTCAATTAATGTCAAAAAATTAGTATTTTGGGGGTAGAAAATGGGCAAAGAAAAGAATGTTTGATTTTGTATAGTTTGATGCTCTAATTTAGTTCTCATCAATCAAAAATGTCAATAAGTTGACCCAAGGTGACCTTTGTCTGTTAAGTTATATGAGGTCAAAGTTAATTTTCAGACATTTAGTGTAATAACTCCCAGTGCCAAGGTGTTACACAGTTGATATTTTGAGACAAGTTGCAAATGGTATAGGGGAATATCTTCAAACTTAACGGTCACGTGATCCGAGGTCACCAAAGGTCAATTAATGATAAAAAACTAGTATTTTTGGGATAACTTGAGAACAAATTGTCCGTTAGGGTTGGGAGTTGCTTCAATGTAATCCAATTGTCGACCCGCATCTGGGTGACCCTTGACCTCAATTTGACCTCTGGTGACCTCTGGTGACCTTTTTAGTGTTTTAGGGATTTTTACAGTTTTGATGCTATTTTCAGATGTCAAAGGTACCTTCTGATCATAAATGTCAATGGGTTGACCCCCGTGTGA
This sequence comes from Apostichopus japonicus, assembly GCF_037975245.1. Taxonomy (NCBI): domain Eukaryota; kingdom Metazoa; phylum Echinodermata; class Holothuroidea; order Aspidochirotida; family Stichopodidae; genus Apostichopus; species Apostichopus japonicus. The sequence goes on from NC_092581.1 coordinate 7,831,022, forward strand.
CCTTCGTGTGCGAAGTTATATGAGGTCAAAGTTAATTTTCAGACATTTAATGCAATAAATCCCAGTTCCAAGGTGTGACAAGGTTGATATTTTTGGAGTAGTTGCAAATGGTATAGGGGAATATTTTCAAACATAACAGTCATGTGATCCGAGGTCACCAAAGGTCAATTAATGGTAAAAAACTAGTATTTTTGCGACAACTTGAGAACAAATTGTCCGTTAGGGTTGGGAGTTGCTTCAATGTAATCCAATTGTCGACCCGCATCTGGTTGACCCTTGACCTCAATTTGACCTCTGGTGACCTTTTCGTGTTTTGTGGATTTTTACAGTTTCGATGCTATTTTCAGTTTTTAAATGTACCTTCTGATCATAAATGTCAATGGGTTGACCCCCATTTGACCTTGGTGTGCGAAGTTATTGGAGGTCAAAGTTAATTTTCACACATTTAATGCAATAACTCCCAGTGCCAAGGTGTGACAAGGTTGATTTTTTTGGACAAGTTGCAAATGGTATAGGGGAATATTTTCAAACTTAACGGTCATGTGATCCAAGGTCACCAAAGGTCAGCTAATGTTAAAAAAGTAGTATTATGGGGGTGAAAATGGGCAAAGAAAAAATGTTTGAATTTTTACAGTCATGCTCTATTTAGGTCTCACCGATCAAAAATTTCAATTGGTTGACCTCCGGGTGACCTTTGTGTGTGAAGTTACATACAAGTTCAAAGTTAATTTTTTGACATTTCATGTAATTAAATCTCAATGCCAAGGTGTGACATGGTTGATATTTTGGGACAAGTTGTGAATGGGGTGGTGGAACATTTTGAAACTTAAAGGTCATGTCATCTGAGGTCACCATTGTTATCATATCTGTTGACACGCTTGTAGGTCTCTTATATTTCTTACATTTGCGACGCCATATTTAGATCTCAAAAGTGCCTTTTGATAAAAAATCCGATCACATTTTGTGATCACAAAAGTGTTGGCTATAGTGTTGGTTACTTTATGGGAACATGTAGGACCACAATTACTTGGACTATTTCAGCCCAATCTTGCTTGATAATATTATGTGTATTGTCATATACCCCAAGCAAGGAACCACAGTGCCCTTGGGTTCTTGTTCTTGTTCAATTTATACTTACTTTTCACACTATGAAGATTACCAATCATTGTCAGTCAGTGTAATTCAATAACTAGGCGGACTTTGTCCTCTTGTCCGCACCTAGACGCAGGAAATAAACCTATAGTAGGCTACGCATCTAGGCACAATGCAGTATATGCATTGCACATATTTACAAGTTAAAGCCTAGGTATTAAGCGATATTATTTTGTTCGTATCCATCTGACATGCTGAAAAAAAACGTTCCTTGCTAGCTGCAAGTTCCAAGATAGTAAATGATAGTAGTAAACATTGCTGCATGGGTATTGTCAGTGAAATCCTTACAGACTATTGTTTTTTTTTAACTTGAAGCTCAGAGGGTACCAGACAGTTCTGGACATTGTCAGACCTTTTCGGACATGTACTTTAAAATCGGACAACTGTATGGAACACCACTGTATGCACAACTGGGTCATTATATGTACCAAAAGGAAGGAAAAATCAGTTATGGTATGCAGGCACAGCACACATATGCAGGATTTTCTTGCTGGTGAGGTGGAATCGTTATAATCTGATCTTAGCTGGTCAGCACCACACAACAGGCAGTTAAATATGACACCTTAGAGGGCATTTTGGTATAAAAATGCCCAGACAAAGCTCTACTTCGCCCAGTGAAAAGGCAGTGGTTGTCACTCGGACACCACGATGAGGTCAGCTTTGAGGGACTTTTGGTCAGAGAACTTTCTTTTTTAAGAATGACTACACATTTTTTTTGGTCCCTTTATTTATTTCTCATTCATTATACTAAAACTTTTGAGAAGTAAAACTGTCAGAAAATAGTAACAAGACAACAAAACATAGCTGCCAATGATGGCACAACCACTTCATAAACAAGCTATCAAACACTATGAAAAGACTTGAGGTAAAGTAGTAGAAGGTAATGTTACTTAAATGAAAGGCAAGACCAGGAATGGCAAGAAAGTTTGGTGGAACAGTTATAAAGTACATGATACAATAATATGTCACCCTATATAAGATATAAGAATAAAATATATATATGCTCCCAGCAAAAAAAATGTACCCTAAACTTACAGGGGTAAACTATGGTTGAAATTAATTAGGATAAAACATGGTAAAGTTACCACAGTAGCCCTCTACAGAATAAAAGTATGGTACTGTACACACTTAATTTACTTGACATAAACTGTACCATACACTGTAAAACTGTTTAACCTTTATATTGTTGTCATCAGACCTCGACAAATAAGGTCGTCAACTCACCATTGTAGAATTTTAGCTTTGACCATTAGAAAATGCACCACGCTCAACAGTTTGGGGAGTGACTCGTGGGCTGGTCAAACCCCAATATTAGCAAGGTTACCATGTTACAAACATTTCACAGAATGATGAAAGCAGTACTGTACCTTGGCAAACTTGAAGCAAGTTCAAATTGTAAACTAATTTTTGTCAATGACCAATATCAATGGCAATTAACTGTGTAAAATGGTTTGCTATCTGCACCTGCATTATTTTGAGAATTTCGTATCACTGGAGGTTGTTCATGAACTTCACAGAGCATTTATAAACATACCGCAAAAACAATTAAAATCTAATATACAATTTACTACAGGGAAAGATTTGAGCTTAAGAAGTACAGTACGTAATGTGTTTTGAGGGCATTCATAAATATGTATGTATTATATGTATTTTAGATCCCCCTGCAAGCAGGAACTCGCGAAGAAGCCGCAAGCTGACCGAAGTCAGTCTCTAAGATTCATATTTAATGTCCATGATTATGAATTGTCAATCGTCAACAACTCCGTAACTGGACAACATACATTAATCTTGGAGTGACTTGAACTCAGGACATCGTGACTCGGAACATCGGGACATATAAGTTGTGTTCATATATTAATTTCTCAACCAATTGAAAAAGTTTATGGAACATAGATATCATGACGGCTTGGTTATGTGCAGGCAACCCCTAAACAGTGGAGTATAGTACTAGCGACCCAGGTTTAGAGTACTAACAATAAACATTGGTCATCCCCATCTCTAACAACAGTAGGATAATATTAAGTTGGTTCACAAAATCCTGAAGAAAAAAATGTTTCGTGCCAGGATACCAATGCACTTAAGGTTGCCAAATTGCTCTTAAATTATTTCTTGAGGCATTTTCTACATGCCATAGTTCATAATTTGCAAACTTTACAACAATTATCTAGGATTTTTGTCACAAGTTTGCTGTTATCATTGACATGATTTTTGGGCAAACAGTTTCAGATTTTCACTCAACATGAGTTTCAAGTGGAAGATAGATGCTTTTTCAGCCTTAGATTTTAATTGCGTAAAAGATCGCTTTGATTTAGGTTGTGTAATGGAGTATAAGTGACATTTTTCACGCACCATTCTGCAGCTAAAAGACAGATAAATAACTTTGAAAATGTATGAAGTCGCGCTTACTTAGTAGCCATTCAAAGTTGCATTGAGGTACTGTATACGCTGCACACCTAGCTACTGTATATGCCTTGTACTAGAGGAGCCCTAATGTTACATAAGCCACGCTACCATCGTAGGTATTTTTGCTGATGTTCTTTGGAATTGTTTTAGAATTGTTAGACACTGCAGTGTTCCTGGCTGCTTATTAATTATTCTGCGATATGATATTCTTTGTTCATCATTTCATGGAAAAAGTTAAATTTCATTCAGCACAGAAACATAATTTTCCAATCTGTAATTATGTAGCACAAATTATGATACAATCAACCATTGGGTGAAATTTAAGGTAATTTGTGTTGTACTGATTATAGTTAAGAATAGGGAAAACTGTGGTACACTTAGGGTACAACGCTTGTAAATTTAGGGTAAAACTTACTGTGGTACAATTAGGTAAAACCATTGTATAACAATGTTAAGTACAAAGTCTAATCTAGCCAATTTTACCAAAAATGTGCATTTTTCTCATGTAACGAAAATCAAGCAAATTTAACGGCACTTTTTGGAGCCATGAAGAAAGGCGCCAAATTCAATGGAGATTTATCAGAAGTACAACAAAAATAGAAATTTTTACTGTTTCATTATGAAAAATATATGTGAGATTCAACTTTCTGGTCATGGAAGCCAGCGACGCCTTCTTTTGCATGATTCAAACATTTAAACCAGAGGGGTAGGTCTCAAGCAGTTTGCGAAATTTCATACGTCTGACTGACCAAATTTGGGGGCTCATTACCTCGTTCATTGACAGGAACATTGACAGGAACAGTAGGGAAAGTTTGAACGAGTACAATACTAACTGGAGAATCCAGTGAAGAGAATGTGTTATCCAGTGTCTAAGAAATTGTAAAATAGTTTGTGGCAACGTTGTGTAATTTAGTTTGATCTCATTTCTCCCCACAAACCCAATAATCTATCCTTTTTTCACAGAATTCAAACTAAGTAATTTGCAATTGGGTCAAAACCCTAATGGCAATGTTCTGCACTGTTCATGTGCACACATATTTTCTTCTTAGTTCTGGTTGTAAGCTTCAAATGTTTGAAAGAGTGAAAATAATTAACATACACTGTTGATTGAAGTATAACATACTAACATAGATCTAATCATGCATTTGTGTATGTTCACTAGTTTATATTTACTTCATAACTAGATAGTCTAATTTGCAATTGGCAGTTCAGATTAATCTAGATGATTCCTTACACTGTAGTTATAAAGATCCCTTTGCAGATTATGAGTGGATACCAAATAGTCTTTTGGTATGCCTTGAAGTACAATACTTACCTTGAAATATAGTCCTGCATACTGTACCTTCTGGTCAGTATAGTAGAGGTTTGTATGTCCCAGTGGTACTTTGATTTGCCAATGGTGGATTCTCCTTGATGGGGAACACTTTTTCAGTAACACTGGTCCTCTCAGGAAGCATTAAGTTAACAAGGTTTATAGAAGGGGTTAAATTGCTTCCGTAAGTCGATCAGTTAATTAATGAATGTTCTTTTTGATCTGTTTCACAGGGGAAGAGTCATGAGGACATGCTGGTAGATGACAATGGTCAAGAGGTAAGCCTAGAAGTGATTACATATTCTAAAGAAGACCTGTTCAGGATTAGAAGGGTATTTTGATTACTCAGTCAATAAAGAATGCCACATGTACACAATTCAATTAACAAGTTTGCGAAAGACAGAGTAAATAGTATGAATGAAACCAAAGAATATATTACATCTATACGATAATGTTAGATCTATGTGATATATTTTAATGAATTCATTTGATGACATCAGAGAGGAAGATATGTTGGTTGGCAAGCATGCTACAAAGGTTTGTAATCATTTTGAGTTCTATATTCCCTGTTTGATCTCAGAATAACACTATTCTGAGCTGAAAGCACTGTCTTTTTGGGTAATCAAACTGTGGGTAACCTTTTATGAAAAAAATCTCAATGTTGGGTTACTACCCCACATTTTCTTAAATTGTGTATTGTGACATGGGATATTCCATATAGTAAGTTGGGTCAGGGAGTTGTTGCAGCGGGGTGTGGGGGGGGGGAGGAGGTAATGCTTGGAGATCTTTTGACATATACAGGTGTGCTTCTGACCATCTTGAAACAAACATCTGTGATATTAAAACCTGTCTGCTCAGGAGGGATTCTTACAGGAGTCTAAAAGTCTCAAGACGTGTTCACTGAAGAATTTTGGAAAACAAACTTCCAAAGTAGATTCAATGTTTCTTATTCTAAATGCTCTCATGCTCTGACCAGGTGGGTTTAATGGAGGAAACTGGAAATCTGTTGCAATCGAAAAAAAGAATTTAATTTTCTGTTGCCCTTAATGCGCAAAAGATTTACCGTAAAATCACTGCGACTGCCCATGTCAGCATGTTCATTTACACAAATGTAAACAAAATGTTCTACACATGCTGCTCCAACAAGATTTTAACGCAGTCCTACACTCATATCACCCACTTTTTTACAATTCCACGGAGGAAACGTCTGAAAACACCAGTTTATTCATTGCAATGAAAGGAAATGACACAATTTCACAAGCTACGTCGTAAAGACCGAGAGAAAGATACAAGAGCAGGGACCTAAGACAGGACCTACTGTAGTCACGAAAGCCAAAGTAAGCCTAACCTCGCAAACAAAAAAGAGATTTGATTGGCGCATGATCTGTTGCGTGGGGCTTGCACATTTTGATTGAAGTTTGTAGAATATATGGACTCATTAATAAATCTGGTGAATTTTATTCAGCTCTAACATTTTTAACGACAGATATGAATATTGAATATTGATATAAAAATTGTATGGAACGGTTTCATTTTCACTGAACATATAGTGCAGTAAGCTGGAAAGGTCGAAGTTTAAATTAGACAAACACATACTGAGACTTTAAGATTATGTAGTGACTATTGTTTCCTTAGTGTGATGTCTTCAGTACAGCCATGAATATTTGGCACTTACACAAAGTGACCAGACAATTAGTAGAAAAATACTGTAATGTATAGATAGGGCACATGTACATGAATTTTCAACAGCAAGTGGACACCACAGAATGCCCTTGGTATAATTTGGTGGAAAAGTGAAGTTATTTTAGTCAAATTACTTTGAGTGCTTATTTCCATCCTTATCTTGTTTAAGCTCCCTCTTGCCATCATTCCCACCCCCTTTCAAAGAAGAATCAAGTTCAGCACTTTGAGTATCTCAAGCAGTATAAAACCCATGTATATATAGTAGGTACACAAATGTTCAACACTAAATGGAGGTCATGGAGTGCTATGCATAATTAACAAGAAAAGTGATTTATTTTTGACAAACCACCAAGATGTTCATAAGAACTTTGCAACCTTTATTTTGTTTTTATACAATAAAATGTCTCTTAGTAAGACCTTACTATCAGTAAATAGCAATTGAGACCTGACCTGCTGCAGTTCGACATTTTAGTGTGAAGGAAACAACTTCTATATCCTGAAAGTTAAAGTTACACTTGAACACTACTTAAGGGTTTTAATTATTTGGTGAAACCAAAACACATTATTTCACTAAAAATGCTGTACCGGAATTATTCCTGGAATGAACTTAAAACATGCCTCACTACGCAATCAAAGATGACACATTCAAGAATGTTTTCAGGTACTGAATGCAACCCTTTTTATTCCCCAGTGAATGAGGTTGCCAGGAGGAAAATCCTGTGGCGACTAGATCTTTATTTTTCTCAAATTCTGGTCGCCCAGAATAAAAATGTGATCGCCACTTTGATATGCTAAATATTAGTACAAAAAACACTAGGCCTAGGCTCAACATCGAGTAGCACTACTGTCAGTACTGACTACACTAACGATGAACTATAGTATAATTAAGTTCTAATTCCCGCGCTTTGATAGTCGTGGCAACATAAGGCCCGTGTGTACACACATGTATGGGACAATACCGAAACGTAAACGATAGCTACAGTACCCCTCACGTATAACTGGACATGTGTACGCGCACAGAATCGTATAAAGACGTATAAACACGTACAACAATTTAAGAAATGCTTACCGTTAAATACTGGCGTTAAACAATACATTTCGTATTTATTCCAATAAAGATCCACAAAGGATAAAAATGCTAAGTAGAGCTTACTTAAAGAGAAATAGAAACTGCATGTACAAGGTCATTTTAAGTATCCAAATACTATACAAAGAGATTCAGTTCACCGAAACACCCCTTTTCCTTACCACCTGAAGAAAACCGTCCTTTATAAATTATAGTACCTTACAGAACTTTACATTTGATACAAAAGTTACTTCTACAACAGCTTCCAAAAAATTTTGTGTGTCGCAATAGGTTAAGTTTTAACCGCACAGTACAATAATTTGCATATTACACAAAAATTTACACTCGGCGTCCAGATGGCGGGAAAATGTTCAATGTTGTTGTTGTGGCGTTCGGTCGTTCCCATGGTACGATGACCTTGGGCAAGTTCGAATGTCGATGACCTACTTATGTTCCGTGACCAATGTCAATGGGAATTAGATGCATATTACAACGGTATGGTACGTAGACCGCTACGACATGTGTGTACAGCGGTCTTAGGAAATTATTGCTGCTCTGAACTTTGCGAAAATTTGGAATGGGAAATCCATTCAATATTAATTTTATAGCAACGTGCGTTTAGTCAGTAAGTACATTTCAGTTTTTTGTAAAGCATTGGTGAAATTTTCAGTTGCAAAAACTGATCGCCACAGTATTATAGGGCTGGCGACTAGCATTAATTTTTCCAGAAATTCTCATCGCCAGCCGAGAATTGTGGTCGCCAATGCGACCATGGCGACCGTAATTAAAAAGGGTTGACTGAATGATATGATTATAATACCACTGCAGTACAAATTTTTAATTTCTTGGAAGTAGGATCCTTTTCAAAACACTTCAATGGAAGATTAGAGGGGAATGTTAAATTATTTCAACAGAATGAAAGTGGTCTAGTTAATGGGAAATACCCTGTTTCAATCAGCTTCAGAAGTCAGCAAGATTGTGGTGTAATAGTAAACTACAGTGAAATGTTGGTGTGACATTTTCTGCTTAGTTTGGTGTTTGGCTAGGTGCCAGTAGAGTTACCATTTGAAGTTTCAGCAAACAGTTGCTAAGATGTTACTCTGATATGTTCCAACTGTGATACTGTGTATTTCTTTTTCTTGGGTATTACTCTATTATGAAGTCCTATAGTTAGGATATTCCAGTACTGTAATAGGAGTCAATGTATTTACAGAGGTGGATATTTTTGGCTGTGGATTGAACCTCTTCAAGGTGTTTGACAGAAGTGTCAGATCTGTGGCATACAGCATATGAACTTCAGGTCTCATGACATGAGCATCCAAGCAACGGATGAATGTCTGAAAAATTCAAGATAAGAAAGTTAACTGATGTTGTCTTCTGCCCTATACCCGAGTGTCCAGGGACTTTTAAACCTTGCTGACTGAAGATTTAAGATTTTTTACCATGATGTGTCTTAAGTGCTTCATTTGAATTACATCTCATTCAAATGTGGCTATTACTGTGAAATATCGAGTCACCATACATGTAAATTTTAGAGGAAAGCATGCTTCAGGAGAGCTCTGCTTATGCATATTCTTGGAATTTTAAGTGTACACGACGGCAACATTGTCCAAGGTAGTGTGAGACATGAAGTACAGGTTGATGGATGTTTCTGGATTACAGATGGTGATCTGAATAAAGAGAGGTAGAATACAAAATCTCAATAGGTCAATCTGTAAAGTAGAATTGCAAGGACCATTTCCACAACTCAGGTTCGACTCTAGTATGTTGATGTTGTTTGGAAAAAACCTTCACAGTCATGTTCATTTGTTTCTTCTTGGAAGTAGAAGTATCAGCACAGGTGATGCAGTAGAATCATACAGTAACAGAACTTAATAGTCTGACGGATTGGATGTGTACTTTTGTATTTCCTGAAGATTATAATTCAAATGTGTTTAGTTATGAATGATTTGGTTTATAGGAGATCTTTGTAGGAAAAAGAATACAAGTGTTCAATTACCTGGAATCTTCAACTTTTGACTACCTTAAAGTCTAAAGGTACTGTCCACTTTGGAAATTTACACTGGATAAAACTCACAATTTAGGTCTTAGAATAGATATGAAAATTATTGACTTTCCAAGGGAACATTTCCTCTTAGAACAACATTATAGACCTATGTACTATTCAAACATCATTTCATTCCATTATATTATATTCACTAGAACAGTATATGAAATTTGTTCTGAGTGACAGTTGAATTGGAAGACCTCCAAAGAGAAGTGTTTTCATTGTGAAGACAGAACTTTACGCTCTTTCAATTGTGCCAGTGTATTGCTCACTCTGAAAGCAATATCACTAATACATTTAACTTCTCGATCTCTGTCATGTACATTTAAACTGCTTCTCCATTGAACATTAACTAAAGTAAACAATGGAGTAATTGGAAAGCGAAAGTTCTATGAGCATTGATGTGCAATCTTTGGGATTGAGAAATATCGAAACTTGTACAGTGCCGATTACAGCAAGCTAATTTTAAACATTTGCACTGGAGGCTTAAGAAGCTTAAAATAGAACATTGTACATAGCACTGGATAGGAAGGAAAATTGGAGTAATACATATATATCCTCAGGAAAGAATGTATTCCATCAAACTACATTGGAATTCTAATTTACTTATCCAGCGTACTATAAGAAACCAGGAAACTGTGTTCAGTTACTCATTGAATTTGAAGTGGTGTAACAAGATACCTAACTTTCATAGTTTCGTTATAGTACACTGTATTTAAGGGCATACTGTAGTATGCAGGAAGTACTGTTGTTAATTGGAAAACATATACATCGCATATATGGCATCATTTAGCATGATCATATATAAGTTGGATTAGTGTTTACAGTATAACCAGCAAGTGAATGGATGAAGTCCACATATGTAGAGTTTTGACAGATAAGGTGTACCTCGTCTACTGAATGGATATTTAGTGTTTATTGGAATTTTATATAGGTTTGTACAGCATCACAAACGTCTGCATCCAAAGTTAGAATTCATTGCAGTGGATAGATGAAAATACTTCTCTTTGTGCAAAGGATTTATTGGAATATGTATTAATTTGCTCTTTAAAATATATTTTATCAACAAAGAAATGAGACATTTTGAATTTGTAAACAGACCAGTCCTGGTAGGTGTGTCTTTACGTGCTTGAAAATAAACTTTGTGGATTCGACCTACCTTATAGTTTGATGAAAGCAGGTCAAGAGTTAATCATCATGGGAGCTGTACATTTGAAGAATAAATTTATTTGGAAAATGAGAAATCTCATAGCCTCTCCTCATCCCACCATTAAGGTAATTACTTCATCATTTTCTCTGTTAGAAATTCAGTTAAATCTTCTAAAAATCGTACCTAGTTTAGTAGCAATCCAACATTAAGCACCAACTTTAATATTTGCTCTGAATTAAGGTTTTTAGTTTGTTAATTTAAGGCTCCATAATACATCGTTATATTGTCACATTCTGATTGAGCCATATCATTTAATATTTAAATTGCTATTGAAGTTTTGACTCCAACTCCAGAGTCACAACTCCTGCTTAGGAGTCAAGTAATAGTTCCCACTCCATTGCTGTTGCAACTTGCACTTTTTTTGTTGCAAGAGTTTCTTCACTTTTAGTTAGTATATATAATCAGTTTAGTCTTATTTATAAAGAGGGGATGAAATTGTGGGTTTTCATGTTTTAGAATGGTTAATCTACATTACTACAACACCACCCATTCACAATTTCCAATAAATGCAGCTGCAAGAAATTCGCTGTCAAAGTATTCCCTTGAGACCTTCCCGAGCAGACACTTGTGAAAAAACTCAAAGCTTCACACTGCAGTTCATATGAAGTCAGTTAAGGGACAATTTCAGGAAAAGCCGACTACCCGATTTTTACTGTTACGGCGTCATACAGTTTACTACAGGTAACTACAACACACTCTCATCATCAACTGAAAAAGTCTTCTCCCGAATCTTCCGATTCCGAGGAAATGGACCTTCACCTCTCAGAACATTCGTAAGCTTTGACGAAAAAATTACTTTCTTGAAGAAGAAGAGGAGGAAATAGTGTTCGAGGGTGATGAAGTCGGTGTCTTGCCCTACTGTATCAATGTGACCCCCTTCCAGAAGAATTGTAAAACGATTCCCATTGCTGAGATGCTTCCCTGCCAATGAAAGTCCCTGAGCAGGTTGGTCCTGAACCGAAATTGGTCGGTTGACCATAAACAAAACCACTGTTATTAAGACTTCAATATGATTTAAATTGACTCTAATGTTTTTGATCCTGCTACTTAACTTTGTAGCAAAGCTGCTAGAATTTTGTTACTTACATTGCAAGGAAATTGTGACAGTCTGTAAAGTGTACGTATGTGCAACCATATAGTACTAGTACTTAGTAGTAGTAACATGGGTCTAGACCTAACTAATAAACCGTGTATAACAGGCTAGCCTGTGTAAGTTGTATCATCCAACTGTTACGTTAAAATCATAACACAACGCCAGTTTTACCACAACTTAAAAATTGCAGATCTAGTAATGGTTGTTCTAAATCCAACTGGCTTTAAGTTTTGTGCAAAAAATTGTCATTTGCTGCATCAATGAGGCCTAGGCTGTGGTCATAACAATTAAGGCCCACAGGCACTCATAATGTTGTCTATGTGTAGTGTTTTGAACGAATCGTGTTCAAATTCTTTGATTTCTGTCATCTTTTGGAAAAGTGTACAGGTGAAATATTTCTTTTAATTGTGTTGGAACAACCTGCAACCACCCATCAGCTTGGCCTAATTAACAGTTACGAGATAAATTTAAGTAAAAACAAAACTCAATTACTACAGAGCACTGCAACAGTGTAATGTTGTGTGTTCACAGATGTGTAGAATGCAAACATAGCGTCCCAGAAGTGAGCTGGGTTCCTCGACTGATGTCACGCAGCATTACCATATAAACAACAATTTTTAGAAAGTTTTATAACCCTCAAAGTTTTGATCGTTTATTCCTTCGTTTGACACAAATTGGGTATCATTGGAAAGCTACGAGTGTATATAAAACAATGATTCATATAAATCTGTCCATTTCACCCCCTCTTTAACTGTTTTGTTTAACTTGTCCGGCCACTGATTTAGCACCTTGAAACTCACAAATTATCCTTTATATGCTTAAAATTTCATCTGAGACCTATTCCTATTATATATTTGTTTCTGTTTTCAAACAATTTCTAGTAATGTTCTCCATACAGTACAGTAGTTGAACAAACAAACCATTGGTAAATGCTATGTTTTTGTGTGTATTGTGTATACGTTAGGCCACAACAACTACTGTGCATAAGTATAGTGGATATAAGCCTGTAGATAGCAAGCTTTTCATGGACGAAATTTATTATCAAGCAACATAAATGAGAGGACAGTATTCACCATTCACAAAGGGATTTAGTCCCAGCCTTAACGACTGATTTAGTAAAGCATTGTTAAAGAATACATTGTTAATGGTTGAGTAACCTGTGTTGGTTATTGGTATATGAGGCACTTGGTGTGGTTGCGCCAATTGCCACAGCAACTTCCCTCCTCCCCAACTTGTACACAATTGTGTGTTCTGTTGTTCTTTTGACTCATGTATTTAATAGTTCTTACCTCTTTACTAGCATTGGTATTGTGTAATACATATTTTGTTCCATGTTTTTTCCCTTCATACTTTCTTCCACTAGTGTTTGTTCATAGCTTACCCCAGGGGATGAAGTAGACCTAAGCTGCTGTTCTAAATACTACTGTGTGGGCATTTAAATCTCATTTACATAATTTAAGACTTTACTTTGTATGGTGTCCTCCTCACCTCATTCTTACCGCTCATTTTCTCACCCATCCCCAGTAGTATCATCACCCTTCCAATTCCCTTTGCTTCACACTCTCCTTTTGAAAATCTGTCCAAATAGGTCTATGATATACAGTAGTATATATTTGCTCCACTATTCAATCATTCATATATATCATGGCTTAGATGCATTCTGCAAATGATATACACAACAAGAGTATACTCTGTGTGTTTGTGGTCTGGATCCTTATCTCTGATGAAAGTCTTGTGGATTTTCTTCATTTGCTAGGTAGGGGGTCACAAGATCATTTTCAAGGAAGCTCAAATCATACATGTACATGAAACTACTGAGTAATGCTTGTAAACATACTGCACAGCAATGTTTATGTGACTTGTCACTGCTATCTGCTTCTTGTTATTAAACTATAGAGCTACCATCCTACAATTGCAACATCATCCACAGTTCAAAGGTCTTGCTGTGAAGTAAGAAGAAAAGCAACTTCTAATGCTAATACTTTATTCAATGTGGCAATGACATGTATGAGGTTATGTGTCAAATTGGCTTGCAAACTTGGTAACAATAGTATGTGATATTTAAAAAAAAAAAAAAAGTCTGATGTACATCATAGTTTTCATATAGAATCACCGTATTGAGTGAAAAAATTCTATCCTTACCTATGAAGGTCAAAGGTCTTTCAAAGTCAACAGAGGTCAAAATCTGCAACTTTGTAAACACAGTCAATTCAAAAGTAAGTTTTAATGAACAACAGTCGTTCTGCATCATGTACAAGGACCTGATATAATACACAGTTCTTATAAAGCGCAAATACACACTTTGCTTTGATTATTATTGCTGATTACAATGCGCTGATGATTATTAACCCCTGGTCATTGGTAACTTGTCACACCCACACACCAAAGTGTGCACAATTCAATCAATCTCTCCTGGGGCACCACAACCACGTGTCCCCCGGGGGACTTCCCATAGGGTGCAGCCACAAACCGGCGCACACAACTATATTTACAAGTTACCTCGCAGGTCCCCATTTATACACCTGGGTGAAGAGAGGCAATGGAGATAAAGCGCCTTGCCCAAGGTCACAACGCAATGATCTGGCCAGGGCTCGAATTTGTAATCCTTAGATCACAAGTCCACTGCCTTAACCACTTGATATGGACAGTGTAATTGAGATGTTCTCATATAAAATGCAGCAAGGAATCAATAAGTCTATTTAATTGTTTTACCAGTATGAAGTACATGGATATTTCAATTTCAAAATCAATAATGAAGTTAAAAAATTCATGGACATTTTACAAGCTAGAATGGCAAGTTTGGCAGTAGCTCCTACTGTAAAAAGAAATACTGCTGTGTTTGTTAAAGAAACCATCATTCATGTGGCATATTAGATCTTTACACAACAGGTCTAATTGTAAGATCCACTTTTCTGTTTTTAGTTCATCCACCCTTTCAATTCTCAAGTTTTCTATTAGCTACCCTGTAAGGACTTATTCACCTGTCTCTAGTCAGAGCATGGAGCTCATGGAGCAATCCATGGTATAAATGCATCATCATCACTGTGTCTGCTGCCTCTCTTGCTTCAATAGCACACTCAATTCAGCCTTTTGATGGTTTGCATGCATGTGTGTTGACACAAACACAAACATACGCTACAATGCACAGGATACGCATATGGCTTCCTGAGTTTTGGCTTTTGACTTGACAGCAGCAGGTGAAGAAATCTATTCATAGTTTTTTAAACCAATCAATGATTTACATTAACCAAAGAGAAAAGTTTTAAATAGATGCTGAAAGTGTGTGAAGCATTTGGACGAACAAAACATTTTGACCAATAACTGGAATTTCAGCTCTTCTGGGATGGCATACGTCAGTAGTAACACCTTGACGAAATGTTCATTGTTAAGTATTGTGTAATTTTACAGGTATGGGTGCATGGATTTGATAACAGTTTGAGGCCTTCCTTCCAAACGTTCTCCAACTTGTAAGAAGAAGGAGACATCATTGGTTATGTAACTTCGCATTGACTTCAAGTACAGTAGTCTGCTCTAACATTTTCAGTGTTACCATGTAATTTACTTCACTTTTCCCTGACCTATTTCCCAGTCAACATATTCACTTTCCTATCTACCTATTAAACTACATACTTTTTGTTAGCTAGGGAGATCAGCTTGAATATTTAGTGATGACAATAGTTATGATAGTTGTTTATAGATATTCCAACCAGAAGGTTTTGGGGATTACCATCATGCAATTTAGCAGTGGTTTCTCAAATACAGTGGCATCTAGATAGTCCACCTGTGTTAGCATTCTGTCAAAGTGCACTTCAGTGGGTAACTGGTTGAAATACATTAAGTTCAGCTAGACCCACTTTCAGTTGAGGCATACATTTACATACAAGCCCTGTAGTAGTAAAATCCAGTAAGAAATTGCTGATTGCACAGCAATTCTGTGTTCCAGTAATGTGAGGCCAGCATAAGAGTGTGTTTACTTGCTTGATTTTGTGTAAGACTTTAGTATTTTTAGGGTCTTCTGCTGAAAGCATCATGAAGGAAGGAAATATCTCTCCTAAAAAATTCTGTTTTGGTTCTGACCAGTACTCTCAGCAAGGAAATACCTAATAGGGGTTGGCCATGTGCAACTTACAGCTGGATAGTGTGATTGAGCAGAAGACTTCGAGAATAGCTGTAAACAGGTTTCTTGGCAACATACAAATATGTACTAGTGTGCTGCACATTAGCCTTCCTAATCTGAAATCAGGTACTGGAGCAGTGATTGAATAGCTGGCAGTCAAGAACAACAGCCTAGTGAGGAATAGAACATGTTTGCAAATTCTGAATACTGCAGGTATGTGTTTTATTGTTTGCACTGTGACTACATGATAGTCAGTTATATATGGTTCCTTTAAAACACTATTTGATTGATCTTCGTAAATCTTTTTATGTCAAATTCCATAAAAATGTTGTTCAACAGCCTGACTTCAAAACACGCCTTTGTTTCATGTTAATGAAATGAAGGCAGGTGCCTTAGTTCGATCAATTGCAATCTCAGTTTGCAAGTTGAATTGTATTTGGAGAAGTGGGTTGTTGTTCAAATGCAAAAGGAGCATTTAAATAAACAGCTGTAAAGAAACCATTGAAAACATTTCATGTTTGTCAATGAAATTTGGAACTACTTCCAAGCAGCTGCTAACTTGATCAATCTTAATTCTTGCAAATTAAGGAATCCATTTAACAATCCCACATCAAAACCCATGAAAGATTTTAAAAATTTACTTCGTTCCTCGCTTACCTGTCTCCCCACAACCTTAGCTTAGTTTTGGAATAATAAACTCTCACACAGCGTTCTTTATATGTGATCATATACTACTCAGTACCTACCTCAGACCTCAATATTCTGACATTCACCAGTATATGTCATATATGTCATGGGTGGTTATAACTTAGTAGGGTTTGATATGTTAGTTGACAACATGTGGTTTCTCAGTGCCCAAAGAATTGAAGAGATCACAGATTGAGTCTTTCATCACTTACAACAACACTGCAGTGCTGTAAGAAACATATTTTCACTTTGTATTGCATTGTGTAGCTGTCAGTACAGGCAGGGAGCTGCTAACTAAAGTAGCAGCTCCCTGGTACAGGTAAAGCACTCAGTATGTGGTGTAGCATTGTTTCTGTGCTGACCTGTATGTAACTTTTACCATAGGTTGGCATTGTTACACCCTGTTGTATTTCTAGCTGCCACTACAACAGTATGATACTGTATTACTATCACTAATTGACAGTGTGGTTTCAGGTTTCATAACCAATTTTGTGATTAGATTTCCTGTTAGACCAGAAGCCTTTGGTCTTCCCATTTCCTTGCAAACCTCATGGACAACGGAAGAATGATTCCTACTGTACGTTGAGAAGGTGTCCAGGTGTAGTTTTGAAACCATTGAAGAAGGATCGTTGTGCTACAAAGCATTGCTATTATGCCCTGTAACTTACTACATCATATTTTGAAGTAACAATTATTATAGCCAGTTGTATGTCCAGCTGTGTTATCATAGCAAACAGATAGAATACCATATGAATTGTATAGGCAGTTCTATACATGAGTATTGCTATGCCTCTGTGTTACCATGGGTAGACTCAATACACTATTTCCATGATGAGTGTCTAACATTCTTGTTAGTCTGCTTCAAAGGAAGTACACTTCCTCTTAGATTGCTACAGAATAGTCACACTGTGAAGTTCTGTAATGCTGGCATGTCTATATGACCTGTTAATAGTTCTTAAGTTGCTTAGGTCTGTGTTATTGAGTGTGTGCATAATATGTACCATATTTCTATCCGGTTAAGTGATGTTCATATCTCAATGCACACCAAGTCATTGTTATATATTCATTATTATATTAGTGATGTACTGTATATGAATGGACTATGTGACTATCATACACCAGTGTGGTGTTCCTGAATGAGCATTAAGAAGTGTGTGCTCAGTTGAACATGGCAATGCAGTTACCAATTCTGCACTAATTGTTAAATGGCTGATTACTGTTAGTCTCAGACTCTGCATGATGATGATTATATTATAACACACAAGCCATTTTATTTCATGAAACCATATATTGTAATGCTGATACAAAAAATTAACTGAACACATTTTACCAACCTTTTTACATATAAATATTAATTTGGAATTTTCTGCCTTCGACTTCTACACATGAAAAAAAGATAAACTAATGAATTACATTGTATTGTGGTTGTTGTCTGCAACTAGGGGTGTTAACAGTTAAGTACTGATGTCTTGATCAACTCTGTCCAATACCTGTCACACACAAAGAAAATGCTCAACTGTTTCTCTCACACCAATACTCCTCATAGAAGCTGTCTGCTGTCTGTCATTTATATGAATAATCTTACATGAATGTGACACATTAGGCTGTAGCATATAGTCAGGATGAACAACATACTTCAAATTAGTCCAGTGAAAATCATTGAGATACTGTATGGCAAACAATATTCACATTGGCAGCTGATAACCGAGATTGACACACTGAAAGCTATGGACTTTTGTTTGTGAGTTTTGATTAGATTTTACGGATGCCCATAAACTAATTTCCAGTTGCCAACAGCCTCCTGTTCTTATGAGGCATAATGCACGTTATCTAATAGGCTGGACAGTGGGAGGTACAGTAGATTAGAAAACAAGGTTTCCACAAGGTTTTGCCTCTGACTCCAAAGGACATTTGATCTTCACAAAAAACAAGGCTTCTTGACCCTAACATGTCACAACTATATACTAAATATCAGATTGGTCCAATATTCCCTTCTTGAGATATCGTGTTTACAAGGTTTTCACAATTTGACCCCTGGTGACCCCAAATGACATTTAACTTACAAAAAAAAGCTCTAGGATTTCTACTCAATGTGGTACTCCTACACAACTTATAAGATTGCTCCAAGCTCCCCTTATTGAGATATTTGTTGTTTACAAAGCTTTCACAATTTGACCCTTGGTGACCCCAAATGACATTTGATGTCCCCAGAATACAATAGGCTTCTTCTACTTATTTGGTACTGCTACACACCAAATATGAGCTTGGTCCAAGCTTCCTTTCTTGAAATATCGTGTTTACAAGCAAGGCATGACACACACACATACACACACATCCGCCTGCATGACTACAAAGGTTTATAGAGTTCATCAAAACCCAAAATGGTGAATCGTCATAGTGTTTCTAATGCAAAGAACTGACACTGCACATGAGCCTTAATACATTGTTCCCTGCCAATGCATCCTATAGCCTACTGAAGTAATACTCCTCCTATAGAGTAGGTCTGATTTCTTAGTTATCTGTCAGCAGTGTTATCTCCAGTTCTGGAGGTGATTGTACTATTTTCAACAGATCTACTGTATGTTGTAAGATGTGATTGCAAGGTTACATTGATAATAAGTGTGTCTCTTGTATGGTATAGTGCCTAGATAATGTAATATGCTGTTTGAAACAAATAGTGCTAGCTGTATTTTCAAGAATGCTAGCATTAACTGAAGGACTGTAAATTAAAGAATTCATCAGCAGAAATTTACATCGTTTTGCAACTCACCTGGCAGGATGTTTTTCATTGATGTGAAAATAATGTTTCCTGTTGTTGTGTGTGTGTGTGTTTTGTGGGTGATATATTAAGTCATTTAACCACAGAATGGTAAATTAAATCAATCTTTGCCGACAGCATGCAACTCTCTGAGCTATATGGGCAATTTCTTTCTGTGATATTCTGGTGATACAAGGAGATATAGCCTGGAGGATATAATGAAATATTAACTTGATATTATCCTGAAGATGATCATTTTATTATAGGTAGTCCTTAACACAGTGGCGGTTGCAGGTACAGTACTATAACTCGTTTTAGAAAGGACTGTAGCTCATCTTCTCTCTTTGTGACTCTACAACCTCTCAGGAAGGAGACTTGGTGAGTGGTGATAAGTTTGTGCCAGGGGAAAGTTGTCTGTGGTTTTGATAGTTTAGTCAGATACATAAAGTTTTTGTAAGGTTTGTCCTGATGGATTTTCTCTGAAACATTACTCCGAAACAGAAGTTTAAGTCTGACCATTCATGCCATTATAAACACACAGAAACCAATACATATAGTGACACAGTAATCCTCATCTTCAGTAGCATGATGAGTACTATCTTCTTCAATGTTTGGCAAAGGAATGAGTAAATGAATAATCGATATGAAAAGAGTCTTGAATATATTACTTGACGGAGCACTTGCACATGTTTGACCTTTCAAAGCTTTAATATTCTTGATATTACAGTGACTTGACAATCATTGCACCCTGTATTGGAGAGGGTAAAGCATTATTTATTGCTTGTAAGGTGACTGACAGCTTTGCAGAAACATGGATTAATCTTAAAGTGGTTGTTATAGTAAGTGTGCAGTGTACTTCTTATCCAAATTTATTCTTCGAAGGATTTGTTTTGTTTTCAAGATGTCTCATGACAGAGCACAGTAAGTGTTTTATATGAACTTGCAATCCGATGGAAACCATTGAATAATCTGAGCTGAAGTGACATTGTTCAAAGTTCCTTAATGTCTTGGAGACTATTTTCCTTATTTGTAGAGTTAGCTATCACAAAAAGAATAAATGAGAGCACTCCTGCAGATGTTTCCACAGTCTGTACAGGTGACTTCTATGAAGTACTGTAGTTTCTTTATTAGCATGTTTCTATATTTGGGTATTGGCCCTACATATTAATTAGTGTAAACAAACTAATATGAATCACCCACCAATTATTTAACATCCACTAATTGTTATGTGTAAGATTTCTTTTGGTGATCACTGCTCTGCACAAGAAATGTATTTCTTAAATATATACCAAAGACTTATTTTCAAGCATATACAGTACACAAATTAGTTATTAAATGGAGAAGTCACAGATGACAGGATCTCAGAAATCACACATTCAGAGACTCTTTTGAGATTTATCAGCCTGTCGTTTGCTAGCAATCACTTTCTCTCACTTTAAACAAATGAATTTCAGGACATGTTGCATGGTGGTAACTCAAAGTTAGTTTTGCTCTTCAGATTTTCAGATTTATGTAGGGCCCATAGGGAATTAAAGAAATTGTATTTCTCCTTAGTTTTCCCATATTCAATCTCTAATATCCTGGAGATGGTAATTGTCAGACAATGGCTTACCATGTGGAAATTGAGAAGAAAACCCCAACTTAACTAAGACACACTCAGTGAGTGGAAAGGCTAAATGGACTTTATTTAATATGATTTACAGTTAATGTAGCGCCAAGTGTTATAGACAGAAAACAGCTGCTTGATGCAAACTGCATCAGGAGTAATGAGTATAGAGTTAGTATTAATGACCATTAGGGCCTTCTGTTCTACAAGGTCAAAATAGAATACCATATGCCCCTTGTAACTACTTTGTACACATTTGCATCTCATGTGTGATTAACATCATATATCTGGTGAGCGCTGTCAATCTTTGAGTCCTTCCCCAAGGCAAAATGAGTCTATGCTGGATAGTGATGCTATGGCTTGTGTGTATTTGTATGTGTGTGTGTGTATGTGACTAACTTGTAAACACCATAATTCAAAAAGTGTAGCTTGGTTGAACTTATTCTTGGTACAGTACGTACATCAGGTTGTATTTTTCTCATTTTTCCATTCTGTTTTACCGATAGGAAATGATTTCTACAGTATAGTTAATACACAAAGTGAACTACTGGGAGGTAAAGCAATCATGTTGTGTGTAAAACTCAAATGGAAAAGTAACATAAATAAATATGAACTTAATTTGAAGGTGAACTTTCAAGTTTCTTTGTGTGTTCTAGATTATCACATTTTTCACATTGTTAGGCTTTGGCCCATGTATGTTTTGTAAAAATTTAGACACAGTGACCACATGAAATTCTACTCAGAAACCACAAGCCACATCCAAAGGATGCAGAGGCTAAAAAGGGCTTGTCATCAACATAATAGAGAGAAGGTTTACAGTACATAAAACCACAGTATAATATTGTGTTCAGAAATGGAAAGGTCATTTTGATTCAACCCACCCCCCCCCCCAAACAAATAAGGTGTTTTTATCAACTTTTCAAACAGTACTTTGCAAATATAATATGGTGAGTACAAGAAACCTTTTGAAATTGGTGGAGGTCAAAGGTCATTTGCAATCAACATTTAGGTCAAAGTGGGAAATCTTGTAAACACGATAACTCAAAAGTACATCTTTCTTGAACTTCATACTTAGATATCTATCTAGCTCGGTAAGTGCAAGTACCCTATTTATTTGGTAGATGTTGAAGGTCAAATGAGGTCAACAGGTGTCTGTAAACCAATTCTGAAAACCAACACTGAAAACCTTTTTAATATGAGAACTCTAAAACTAAAGCTACAATGAATTTGGGAATTCTCCAATGCTATGGTCATGGTGTTCGTTTGGTAAACAAAATTTGGCCACAGGTCTTCAACAAAACATAGTCATCCAAGAAATGAAATCTGCTTCAAAGAGTTGATAGTCTTGCTGTATAAAACACACTCAAGTGGGCCCTTATCAGTATTCACCCTCTGAGCTTCAAATGACTCAACAGGTTATCTCAAATGGTGGATTGGTCTCAAAATTGGTCATTTTTATTTGGTGGCTCATTCGTTAATAACAATTGCTAGAGGATGGTTGGTGTAGAGCCGATTTGCAAGCTCAACTTGGTAAAAGAAAGTGTCATTCTATTCAAACATCTATTTCTCTACATTTCACATAGGAAGACTGTTCTTTCTGGATATTGAAAAATTTTGAAATAAAAAATCTATACTGTAAAATCTTTACCAGTGGATTAAATGGTTGATGCCCACAAGGGAGTGTCACAAATATGAGCTACAAGTTTTTTGACCTTTTTTGACCTATCTGTCTGTCTATCATGTCTGTTCACATTGTTTGTACAGTTGTTTAAGTGCTCTGGAACACTCAATTTTGATGGTTTTTAATGAAACTTGGACACAATGTACGTTGAATGTTGGGCTACTTTCGATCAGTGAAGGTCAAAGGTCATTAAGTGATCACTACTGGCCATTATGTGAAAATTTCCAAAATGTGTCTTCTCTCTCCCTGAAGACCACATGTTTTTGGAAGAAACATGACCAGTTCTTCTTCCAGGGTGTATTTATGATTTTGGCTCTGAGGTCATCAGAGGTCAAACCCTAGAAATCTTTGAAATAGTCTGTCAAATGACCTTGAATTCTTATTCTTCAATTGATTTTGATGAAACTTAATAATATTGAGGATTTATTAAGCGCAGACATATCCACTGATAACGGTGCTCAAGGCGCATAACAATATTACCCTGGTCAACGATAACCTGTCTTACATAGAGACAATCCCTCCACATGGCAACTGCTAAACAGCATCCACCTGACAGGTCCCCATTAATAAACCTGGGTGAAGGGAGGCAATGGAGATAAAGTGCTTCGCCGTAGGACCCAACGTAAGTGATCTGTGGTGGTCAGACAAACCTATATTGGCGTGAGTCTAATCTCCCAAATAGACTCATTATCACTGTGTAAATACTTTTGAAAGGAAAAATTTGTGGAACTGCAGAAATGGTAGTTCCACGGAAATGGTAGAAGTTAGATAGTCTCAGACATCGATTGTGTAGGTTTAATACTAGATTCCAATTGTATTTTAGTCTGACATCATGTTGCTATGGTTCCCAGTTTTGTTCCAACTCTAAACAGCAATGTGTTTGTGTAAATGTTGTGTTGCTTGAAGCTTAAACTTCACATTGGGTGGCAGTCTGAGTCATAGTTACAATTCAGGATTTTGGATGTTTCAGAACTTTGAAAAGGTGATGATTCTTCGTGGTAGAAAAACCCACCTGACTTTTAGCCGGGGCTCAAAGTTTTGTGTTTCAAGCACAGTAAAAGCAAGCAAGCAAGCACAGTACAAATACTCTGAATAGCATGGTGACTTCCCGTTATTATAGTTAACTTTTACTATCTATTTCAGAAAAAGTAGGGCAATTTTTGTACTATAATTTATTCAGAGTTGTAAGGGATATCTAGTGTAGTAGTGTACAATCTTCACGTGATGCAGTAGTGTATGACTAGCCTTAGACTCTTATGTTGAATAATGCTGACATCCTCAGTATGATAACATCACTTCCTGCATGTGGGTGTGAATAAGCATACAGTGTCAAAAGTAAAGCAAAGTGTGACTGACATACTAGATGTTCATGTTCTTGTTCTTGGTGAAGAATTCTCAACAGCTTTAGTGTGAATGATATGATCTATACTTAATCTGTTCCTTAACCTAAGAAAGAAAGAAAAGGGCACTCAAAACATGTTTTACTCCACCAACATTGTAATGTAGTGTCTAGTGATGTACAGTAGTTACTCAACTTCAGATGATAATAAGTACATTAAATTGAGGAGTATATTCAGTCAATGTTTTCATAAATTCCTGACACAATAGAGAATAAACTCTACAACTGAAGTCACAGGAAGTTCAAGGAAACCAGGATGTTGTTTATATGTCTTCTTGGAAATGGAAACTTGGAATGGAAATGGAAACTTGTAATAAAGGATGTTGGAAAGGTGCATGGGCCTTGTCAAAACTGAAACAATATTCCCTGGCAACTATTTTGGGTATAGCAGAATTTGTCTGGTAATTTTCACACACTGGAATATCTGAATAATTTTATTTTACTTCATCCTTCTCATACCTCACATTGTTAAACTCTTATCCTACAGTAGCTAAAAAAAAGTGACCCGCTACTTGTGCACCAACCATTGTCCCTTTTAAATCTACCATTTCAAAGTCTTACAAACTGCATTCTAGCATTTTCATCCAGGTGAATCTTATTTGTCATATGTTTTGGTGAAACTCTTAAATACTCTGAATATAAGGTCAGATACATTTGTGTTTAATTGTATGATGACTTACTGTACACAATCCTTCCTGAAGTTATAGTAATCAATGGCTTTTTTCTCATGCATTTTCCAGATTTTCTTAGCTTCAAAGATATTGTGACTTCAGTATTATTGTTGATTTCTTTACTTCCGTTTTTACATTTCCCTGGTAGGGTTTACTTGAAACATCAGACGAGTTCCTCAATCATTCCCCTATCAAGAGTACCTTGATAGATACAACTTGTTTTGTAATTCACTTGAAAAAAGGTTAAACAAATAGTGTGTGCAGTAGTACTGCGTATTTTCTCTGTAAAGCCTTCTCGAATGCATGTGAAATGTGTGTACCTGCATTCCATATCAAAGGTTCAGTTGCACTGTGTGGGAGGAAATTCCAATGGCTCAGCAGACCTTCCTTGAAGGCTGTGAGTCATAATATAAACCACCACCTACCAACACTCTGCTTCATAACCTTTATGCCAACGTGTAATCAGGGAGTTGTTCCATAACAACTCCCTGGTGTAATGTATATACCAAATGGGTTTATTTGTCACTATAACATAGATGATTTGTAGGTAAAGGAGAGAGAGCATTGGTAGGTTATATCCCAAGTATTGAAAGTGCTAGTTTGCTTCATAGAATTGCAACATTGTTTCCAGGAATCAAGTATTGTCCATCTTTAATAATGAGACCTTTTTTTCCCCCTGGTATGTATGTACCTTCTCAAATAGGGCAACAGTCATATGTTATGTGCCTTTAAGTAATACAGGGTTATTATTGATTTTGGCAGGGTCAAAGGTAAGCAGATGTCAAAAATTCAAAATGTTAAACTCTTAATGCAGGTAGCTCTATAACTCAAGACTCATAACTTGGACAAGATTTTTGTATAGCCTACATAGCAGATTGGAGTTGTGGAATGGAAACTGTTTGAAGCTCCCTTACAAAGTCAACAGAGTTGATAACCTGAGAACATTGTAAGCCCCATGAACTTGTGTACTGTATCTATGAATGATGATACTTACCTGTCACTGAAACATACACACTCCGATCTGTTTAGCCGATAGAAATTGGTAACATTGTTGCTCTGTGGCCATGATACCTTTTGGTTTCATGGAGGTAAAAAAAATCTGAGAAAAATGTTATATCTCAAGAAGCCTAAATATGACATAGTTTGTAGTACATGGTACTAGAATCTTTGGGATTTAATCAACAATTATATAATAAAGTGCATAGCTATCAAATAAGCTATGAAATTTTATGATGCAGTCCTGTTCAAAAGTTGCCTAACCAGTACCTTACATTGTGTTTTCTTGCATAAAGGAATGACAAGTAACATGCGTTGTCTTTGTTGTGTAAGAACAATGCTCTATATCGGTTTGCTGTTATTGGCAATGGAGCTAACTTTTACCGATACCAATATGCCACGGATATTGCAAATATCGGCTGATACCAATATTGCAAACAAGTTTGTAACCTTCATCATTCTCTTTTCTATCACAGGAGGACTCCACCATGAGGGAGATTGAGGTTGTGTCTATGGCCGCAGAGGGCCTAGAAAAGGCAGACTCATCACACTTTGAACTCTTAAAGGTTCTAGGTCAGGGATCATTTGGCAAGGTAAAAAAAACTTAGAGATTGTCAAAGAGTTTGAAGCATGCTTTCAATACTGTTATGTACATCTTTGTTGAATAGGCTGATTTCTTACAGTTGTTGGATCATCGAAGACAACTGTATTTTGGTATCATTGAATTTACTCATTGCTATACTGTATATCATTGCTAACTACATTATGACTGATACTGTACCTGTTCCCTGGTATCCAATATATGTTTTTCAATGATTTGATTGACCTATAGTCCACAATAAACTGCAAATATTTGATCATACTCTGTAATCATTGAACCAAAAAGCTCTTTTTAGAGCTTCAGTCACTGTTTCTATGGTAAAGTATAGGCTAATTTCATGCAGATAATGCTACTGAAAGTTGCTTGAATGTTAGGCAGTGGTAGGTGCATGTATGGCAGTGCATGTGTACCAACTTACCAGCCCATGTCCATGGATGTTAATGTTGACAACAATCTTAATATGCCCATAAACTAACCTCATCATAACAATGTGATGGTAGAGAGCTTGTCGAAAACTGACAGGATTGATGAATGTTTCTGGACAACGATTTATACCTGTTTAATAATGGACTGCCAAATAAGGCTTTAAGTAATAATAATGAGAGCAGACAGATTGAACCCGGTTGCTCTTATGGTGAAGTTATGAGATTTGTTTAGGCTGCACTAAACTCATGTGAATTTACTAAGCATTTACCTTTAAGGTAATATTAATGGATTTTGTTAGTAAGCCCTAGAAGGAAGTATTATTGCATTAAGAATGTTAAACAATGTATAACTGTGGACTCAATTGATGCAAGATACAGTATATCCTTCTTTCGCTCACTAAGAAGCAGTATACTTGCAATTGGTTTGGCAGATGTCTGTGATGAATGAGATGGATGCTGCCTCTCAGTGCTTCCTGTCTGTTGCCTCTAGGCTCAGTCCTGATAATTGATGAGGGACAATGATGATAAAGACAAACATCACACTTTATACAGTCCCACATTTGTCAACACTGTGTCAAGTTTTCCTCACATTATTCACACATGAAACAGAACAACACATTGTGTTGCTGGAAGAAAAAAGAAATGAAAGATTTGCTGATGCTTTTAGTAGCTTTCTTCTTCCATTTGCACAATGGAATCAACAACATACATTGCTTTGATGAAGCAGAGGCAGTTGTTAT
This sequence comes from Apostichopus japonicus, assembly GCF_037975245.1. Lineage (NCBI taxonomy): Eukaryota > Metazoa > Echinodermata > Holothuroidea > Aspidochirotida > Stichopodidae > Apostichopus > Apostichopus japonicus. The sequence goes on from NC_092581.1 coordinate 7,858,669, forward strand.
TGATTGCAGTCATCTGTGTTTGGTTTCGATGGAAATCATAACCTTTGCATTCATGATGGCGTATGTGTGTATGTGTGTGCGTGTGACACCCAGCTTGTAAACACGAAATCTGTTCAAAGAAGGGAATGTCGGACCAATTGCAAACCATATTTATTGTGTAGAAGAACTACATTGAGTACAAGGAGCCTATTGTTTTGGAGGTCAAAGGTCATTTGGAGTCAAATTGTGAAAACTTGTAAACATGATATCTCAAGAAGGGAAGCTTGGTGTGTAGAAGCACCATATTGAGTACTGGAAGCCTATTATTTTTGGTGGAGGTCAAAAGGCCTTTGGGGTCATAAAAGGTCAAATTGTAAAAACCATGTAAACATGATATCTCAATATTGGAAGCTTGGGCATATCTCATACTTGATATAAAGGTGTATAGCATTGAGAAAAAGAATTTTGGTGGAGGTCAATGTCTGTTGGGGTCATCAGAGGTCAAATTGCCTAAACCTTGTAAACATGATTTGCTATGTACATTGCGTCATTGCGAGTAGTACACTAAAGAATAACCCAAAAATGTTGCGGAGATATTGTTTGATTCATCCTTCGCAATGCAGTAGCAATTTTTTGCACTTTTTCACTTTCTTACATGTTTCCGCAACCACCCCTATCTATATTACATACAGTACAAACATAAATGTCGTTGAGATCGTTTTTTATGCTCCCTTGGCAAGGACTTTCCTTTTTGACATTCTTTTAACTTCCACAGTAAGTCAATGAGACTTCTCCATTGAGTTAACTGTGTGCGAGGGAAATCACACAGTAAAATCCCATTGACATTGTCGCATGAAACTTGGACTTGCTTTAGTCGTTTCTGTATTCAGCTATAAACTGGGCGAGAATGTTAATACAAGAATATTTATGCTTGAATCACGAACGTATACAGCAGCTATAACTATGAGAGCAAAGCACATGAATGTTATGGACAAATACACTTGCAATGTCAATGGGAAAATCTAGCCTAACCATTGGTTTTCAAAACAAAAAACACACTTTGCATAGCTGTGTTTATAACGATAAATTGCTAAATAATTGCAAATTTTTGTGATTAATCGTTAATGCATTTGTTACATGTTGCAGCCCTAGTATCATGTCATATGGCACATACCATGTAAAGAAAGGGATGATTGATTACTTTAGTACTTATGGGACTTTTGAGGTAAAGGTTGCATTGCGCTGCCTTTTATACTAAATAACAACTATGTAGAGAAAAGTTTTCGGCATTTGGGATTTACTATGCCATCAAGCGAAAGAAACAAACGGAATTGATTTTTAAATTTTTGTAAATAAAATTTCGTTATGAAATGAAAAATAACAATTTGTGTGATACTGTACTTGTATTTTTTAGTTCTTCATAATGAAATGGCCTGATTAGACACTTTTAATGCGCATAAAAAAGGAGGTAAAAATTGCATCAACCATAAAGTCATCAGTGCCCTTACTCATATTCAATTTTGCCATCCTGCCCTTCCCATTTCCCGTCATGCCCTTCACAATTGGAAACTACCAATAGCATTTTTGCTGTGCCCTTTCTGAGGCTTATGTCAAGCCCTGTGTATGTATGTGATGGCTAGCTTGTAAGCACGATATCTCAACAACCACCAGCTAAATCAATGTCATACTAATAGGTAGATGCCCCATGATGTATAGATCTGCCCTATTGTTTGTTTGTTCCCATATCATGAATATTAATGAGTATCGGTGCTTAACATAAATTCGTAAAATGTCAATATCTTTTCAACCGTATGTCCAATTTAATACTTGGTATGGTGATGTAACTACATAGTGATTACATGTTTTTTCAACAACTATTTTACCTCATAAATATTCATGAGTGCGTGGGACTTAATGGGAAAATGACAAAAACAGCTTGTAAACACGAAAACTCAACAACCACAAGTTGAATCAATATCATACATGGTAGATGTCCTATGATGTGTAGATGTGATTGATTGTTTTTGTTCCCATCTCATAAATTTTAATGAGTGGGCTTGCTTAAACTAAATATTCTTAAAATGTCAACATCTCTTCAACCGAATGTCTGATTTAATTCATACTTGGTATGGTAATGTGGGGCTTAATGGGAAATTGTCAAAATAACTTGTAAAACACAATATCTCATCAACCACAAGCTGAATCAATGTGAATCTTAGTTGGTAGATGCCCCATGATAATAAGTAGATTGTTTGTGTTCCCATCTCATGAGTATTGATAAACGGGTAGGGCTTAATGTAAAATGTAGTTCATACTGGTATGGTAATGTTGGTACATAATAAGCACATTTTCATTATATCTCCAACTGTATGTCAATAATATTCATCAAATTGCAAGAAATGGCTTTTAAACACAAGAAAAGAACCAAAGGTTCCAAGGTTTTCATCCTTGGCATATTAGGTTAGTCACACTACATTCATACAATCAACCGTGTTGTGTTTGTTTGCATATCAATTAATCAGTAAACAGAGAATTCTGAATCAGATATGTCTGAAATAACATGTCTAATTAACTTCATGCATGTACTTGGATAATATAATATAAGTATATGGTTATGAGATCATAAAATTTGACCTCATTAATATTCATGCATGTATCTGTTTTTTATGCTATGTCACTGATAGACTTTGTCAACATAACAACTAATTCCTGGTTGGTCACTAGATTTAAGCCCTCTCCATTTTGGTGTGCACAATATCATGAATATTAACATGAATGACTTACCACATGATTAATATGTTTGGGCATTGGAAAATGTTAGAAACTTAAGAAAGATAGTTCTTAGTAAAGCCTTTTTTATTTCCTTTATAGGTTTTCTTGGTTCGCAAAATTACTGGTACTGACGCAGGCACCCTTTATGCCATGAAGGTACTTAAAAAGGCCACTCTGAAAGGTAAGGAAATCATTGCAATTGTGATGATGTTTCTCTTTGTGTCTTTGTGTTTGAAGGTCAAGTATCATCTGCTGCATATGTGAGAGAATAAGCAGTTGAGGGAAGGTTACAGGAGACATTACCAAATCATCATCTGTACTCAAGTTCATAAGCAGCTCCCTAAAGAGCCATAGTATTGAAGTGGGGACTCCCTTTTGTGAAATGTTTGATGACATAGCATCACCACAAGGTGAAATGTATTAGATTCCCCCTGTGCTATAGTCCATATATTCAGTGTGAAATGAAACTTGATCATAACAATAAAGTTTGTAACAAAAACTGACAAGTAAGAATGAAAGATGAAATAGAGAGCTCCCTAGTTTAGAATGGAATCTTATAAAGAACACACAGATGAGTTAAAATAACTACAGGAGGTATAACTGAATAAGGAAAATTGTTAAATATTTCAGCTGTTGTAGCTCTGTGATTGAGACTTTGCATGTGGTTATAGCTGAATTAGAATGATAAGGATATTGTTAACTACTTTGTTGTGCCTATTAATTGCACTGATTCCATTAGCTTACATGAATCCAACCTTTCCATTGTGTCTACTTTCTGTTTGATACATGTATATCAATAAAGTAGGAATGTCACTAATGTTCTTGACAAGTAGGTGGCTTTGAAAGCAATAGTTGCTGTCTGATCTTAAAAGAGAAGCAAACTAGACCATTATTTTCTTTAATAGAGATCTTTTTGAGAACAATGTATGAGGGGTGAAAAAATACACTTTTAGGCAGGTATTGTGATTGTTGGGATTCAAAAGTTTTATCAGGGAGTTTGTCAGCGCTGCTTTTAGTTTCATATTTTCAAAGTGCATGTTAACAGTATTGACATAGAAACCAATGTCAATGCAGGCTTCTTTATTCAAAAGGTTCAACTTTTCAAAACCTTTACAGGAAAAAAATATCATTACAAATTCAAGCACATTTGTGGCTTGATGATGGCATAATTAGACTAGTTTTGTGTGTGAAAGGACTTTAAAACAGTGGTATATGCAATATGGAATAAGAGTTTCCTTGGCTGATTGGAAAAGTTGTTAACCACAAGTATCTCTGATCTATAAGACCAATGCTGTTGATTTTTTTTGTAGTGCGAGATAGGGTGCGTACGAAGATGGAACGAAACATTCTGGTAGAAGTCAATCATCCTTTTATTGTCAAAATGCACTATGGTGAGTCCAGAAGCTTCTGACAACATAACTTTTAACCTACCTATTCAAAAATTGCTTTATGTATCTGTGTGACCCTTTGGCATACCAGATCCCACACAAACAGGAACATATCATTTATTCACCTTCCAGAAGAAGTCAAATACTTTTTAAGTATTGATCAAGTAATTTCATTACTGTAGCTTGGCTTGTCCAAACCATGGAATGGTTCTTTACTGAAAAAGAGACTTAATTATCCATATTGATTTCATCGTTTTAAAAAAAAAATCCATGTTTTGTCAGCGACTTCGCTAGACAGTTAGCTTCAAACCGCGAATGCCTCAGCTAGTTAGAAACCCTTAAGATATTGAAAACTTTCCATTAGATGGTCTGTACACAAGTTAAAATATGAGCTCAACGGAGTAATGCACAGTTTATAGAAGTACATTGCAATGCTGAAGGCATGAAATTTATGTAAGGGGTCTCTTTCCCTGTCCCCAAGATACCAAGGCAAAATATTGACTTTTACATGCATATATACTGTGTACTGTATTTAAACAGGTTGTATATTGTATATCATGTTTGATTGATTGATCCATTGACTTTTCTTTATTTAATATTGTACCTAAGGAAACAGGGTTTGTTATTTGGTTTGTTAGTCATCTTTGGCCATTATTCTTTCGCATTTATAATGTGTACCGTCATTGTGCTTGAAAGGGTTGTCATTAAAAACTCATTGATATCCTCAGAGCGTCTAACACCTACTGTACACCAAAGAACCACAGCTTATGTTTCCGTACATTTCCATGAACTTTGATCTAGACACTGGAAATACTGCCTCTTTACATACAAGACATTTTAATATTCATCCAAAATGTAGTGCCTTCTACTGCAATGGAAAGTACTTAAAGTAAGCTACTTATTTGTTATTGAATGCATCCTCATCATACAAAGAGCCATTTATCTTACCTTGTCCTGATTAAATTGTGAGATTTATTTATTACACACACAGTATATTAGACATTCATTCACCATACTCTGGCAGCTTTGTTTTTCGTCATATATCCTCCAGTTCCATCGCACTTTGTCCGATTTCAAGAGACGAATCTGCCCAGCTTTTTTAATCGTGCGCTAGGGCCGGCAGACACGGAAGTGCAATCCATCATTATCTGCAAACTGTGAGGTCATCTCTTTAGATCATCGATATTAGGCAAATAATCCTCTCCAGAAAAGCTGGGAGGCTGCGAGATTGACGTCACAGTCTCTTCTCTCTATTTATCTACAGCATTTCAGACAGAAGGTAAACTCTATCTTATACTGGACTTCCTGCGTGGGGGCGATCTTTTTACAAGGCTTTCAAAGGAGGTTTGTTTCTTTTTAGACTAAAATCCCTAATTTTTTTTTTAGAAAGCATGATAGTTGGTAGAGTTTCATGTGTATTACAATTTATTTAAGAATGGATCTAATGTGGAGGCTTGTAGATTTCAAGAACTATAAATGTTCAATGTTGACACCAAACTGTGGAGTACAAATTGCTGTACAACAAATTGATCTTGTAATATAGAAGATTTTCACTCCCTTGACTAAGGCTGTATAGAACAAAGTGCTTCAAAGTTAAATGTCATTGACAGTGATTATTATTGTTTCTTGGTTTATTTCAGCTTGGATAATGCTTAATAACAGACTACTGATGTTATTTGTCTCAGAGGATATCCATGAGTGAATTTTGATGTCCTTTGATAACATTTTAGTCATGACTCATCTATTTTTCCATCCTTCATTGTTCTCATTTGAACCATCTGCTTCATTAGTGATGGTGATGATATATTACTCAATGAACTGTAGTTGGCTGATAATTATCTTAGAGAATGCATCTTCCTCTCCTCTCCCATCTCCTTCTTTAGGTGATAAATATATTCACATAAATCATTAATAGTAAGGTGTCAAGTGGTTTCTGTTTTCAAGATGTCTCGATGCCTTGGATGCTTTAAAGCAAGTAACCTATAGTATCTAGCAGAATTTTTGGTTTTCTTGACAAAAATCCTTTAAATTCATCTGTACAGTATATTGAATCCTTCATATTACTAAACAAGTCTAAATGCAAATCCATAATGATAATCAATAATTTAAAATAAATGTGATAGAACAGAGAAGTAATGGGTTAGAACAATACAGAACAGGATACTAGTAGAAAACAATGTAACTTAAGGTAATGAACTTAGCATGGTTGCTATAGTTCCATGTGGCATTTATAGGTGAGAAATTCTTAATAATTGGTGCATTTTGTTTAATGCTTTTGGTGGTTCATGCAAATACATCATCAATAGATAGTTCATATGATAATATAGAGTTTTGTTCAAATTGATATTATGTTTTAAAGTTAATGCCACAAGTTTTAGTAGGCGTTATGGTACATCTTCACTAGTTGAAGTGGGCATGTTCTTTCTGACATTGGGAGTGCCAAATGCATGATTCACATGTTTTTCTTCAGCGACTACAGTATATCTGCGTGCCACCTTCAAGTGGTGTGCTTTATATTTTTTCCTCTTCAAATTTTACATCATTCATGTGCACTTAAGCCTTGAGTAAGGATTGTGAGAAACTTGTCAGGTTTCAACACAGATAAAGGATATCAGCAAATGTTTAGTAGTTTATTTGTATGACTTTGAGATCAGAGTAGTAGTGCTCATATTACATGTGTCACATGACACCCAGTGTCAACTCTGAATTTCCTGTGAGTTGCGTTCAATGGTTTGAATGATTACCTCATTTGAATGTCCTAAATTACATTAAAAGCTGGCATCAGATATTAAAATTGCTTTTGCTGGATCAGATCATTTGTTCAGATACCTTAAACCTGATGAAGACCAGAAATCCCCAGGGATCTATAGAAATAAAACAAAAGATGTATAAAGATTATTACACAAATAAAACAAAAGATGTATAAAGATTATTACACAAATGCCTGTTATTAACCTTCAAGGTATGTTTTATAGAGAGTTCTAGCAACCGTGCCTTTCACATACGAAGGCTGAGAACTGTATCATGCCATTTCTGGCAGGGTATAATTAATCTGGTATCACATTGTATAATTTTATGCAACCTGGTCAACTTGCAAGACAAGTTCAAAGATGTATCTATAGTTGCTTTTGTACACAGAAAACAAAGTATATTATAGGAGCCTTCAAAACTGCTGCACCAAATTGGAACACTAAATTCTTCCCTGGTTAGTTACTAAATTCTTCCCTGGTTGGTTACTAAATTCTTCCCTGGTTGGTTACTAAATTCTTCCCTGGTTGGTTACTGTATTATTCTCTGGTTGGTTACTAAATTATTCCCTGGTTGGTTACTAAATTATTCCCTGGTTGGTTACTAAAGTATTCCCTGGTTGGTTACTAAATTCTTCCCTGGTTGGTTACTAAAGTATTCCCTGGTTGGTTACTAAATTCTTCCCTGGTTGGTTACTAAATTCTTCCCTGGTTGGTTACTAAATTCTTCCCTGGTTGGTTACTAAATTATTCTCTGGTTGGTTACTAAATTATTCCCTGGTTGGTTACTAAATTTATCCCTGGTTGGTTACTAAAGTATTCCCTGGTTGGTTACTAAATTATTCCCTGGTTGGTTAATGAATTATTCCCTAGTTGGTAACTAAATTATTCCCTGGTTGGTTACTAAATTATTCCCTGGTTGGTAACTAAAATATTCCCTGGTTGGTTACTAAATTCTTCCCTGGTTAGTTACTAAATTCTTCCCTGGTTTGTTACTAAATTCTTCCCTGGTTGGTTACTAAATTATTCCCTGGTGGTTACTAAATTATTCCCTGGTTGGTTACTGAATTATTCCCTGGTTGGTTACTAAATTATTCCCTGGTTGGTTACTAAATTTATCCCTGGTTGGTTACTAAAGTATTCCCTGGTTGGTTACTAAATTTATCCCTGGTTGGTTACTAAATTCTTCCCTGGTTGGTTACTATATTATTCTCTGGTTGGTTACTAAATTATTCCCTGGTTGGTTACTAAATTATTCCCTGGTTGGTTACTAAAGTATTCCCTGGTTGGTTACTAAATTATTCCCTGGTTGGTTACTGAATTATTCCCTGGTTGGTTAATGAATTATTCCCTAGTTGGTAACTAAATTATTCCCTAGTTGGTTACTAAATTATTCCCTGGTTGGTTACTATATTATTCCCTGGTTGGTAACTAAATTATTCCCTGGTTAGTTACTAAATTTATCCCTGGTCGGTTACTAAATTCTTCCCTGGTTGGTTCTATCATTCCAAATGACTATTCTTGTTTTCTTGGAACACAGCTATAGTTCATACATCCAGCTAAATATGGTCCTCTAAAGAAGTAGATGTTTACATTACAGCCTTCTGTTACAGTACTTATTATCACGTTTAGTAACAACCATTCTTGGAGGATACAATTGTACAGTCATATCATTCACTATTTGTTGTCAATCAATCACTCTCATCCAGATAAAATCGACTTGTAAACATCCCTTGTGCAGACTTATGAATTTATTATGGGAAATGTCATAGAAGCATTACGGGTATTAACTGTGATTGTTGGTAAAGCATATTATGACTCAAGATCATAATTTATGCAAGTGTGTCATCACTTGGTGTTTTTAGTTGCAGATTGCTATATCTGGGAATGGACTTCTGCACAGGAGAGTGAAGTGTTACAAATCCCTGATCGTTGTGGTGTTAGAACTGTTGAAAATTGTATGAGAGAAGAATAGAATAATTGTGTGAACTTACAAGTTGTACGAGACAGTATGTAGCTAGTGTCACTAGATTGTGAGGATTCAGCTCTTATACCCAAAGAAAGAGAAGTGGTTTTTAATGCACCCTGCCTCCCACCCCCCCCCCCCCAACCATATAATCTAAGATCAAATATTTACAAATGTAACCAAATATTTTTTCTGCAATAAAACAGAGTTCTAGATCTGCCTCTGGACATATTGACTGTGCAAACATATCAACATCATCCCCTAATTCTTTCATTTAAACTAAAACGTTTCATTCTAATTCAAGGCACTGGAAACATGTCTCTGAAGTTCACATAATGCACAACTTCTGTTAACTTTTAAGTTAATGGTTGTTTCAGTGCACAAACAAATGCGGAGATCCGTGCCACTGCATACACCCTATGATTACGTAAATGCCTGCGGCATTGCAGTCTTCGATCTCCACCTGGTATGACAAAAAAGCTGGCTAGAGCCATGTTTTTGCACATTTTTAATAACACATTATTTCTTTACCAACCTAGGTGATGTTCACAGAAGAGGATGTCAAGTTTTACCTAGCTGAACTAGCTTTGGCCTTAGACCACCTTCACAGTTTAGGTATCATCTACAGAGACCTCAAACCAGAAAAGTGAGCTATAAATGTCATATACTTGTAGAGTACTTTACAGCTAAGTAAGTACTTTACAGCTAAGGAAGGCATTGACAGTGGGCCACTGTTATGTTTTCTAAGCTGATTGATTCCCTCTCTGTAATCAAATCAATTAACAAAATTGTATGAATTAGGAATCTGTCCCCCAACACAGGGATCCAAAGTTAATGAGGCAGGGCTAATTTGTGGGCAAACCAAACTTAACCATCAGTGAAAAAATTTGTAGATCTCTTATGTGTGACAATTTATTTTGTGATCAGAATCTCAACATACTCTGGCACTTTTCTTTTTTGATTTACCAGAAGTGAAATTACAAAGAATTCTGATGGAGAGTTATTAGCTATACATATGACTACACCTTTACAGAAGCTACACAAGTCAAAGCCTTTGTTCTTATATCCTTGGTATCTTTTGAATGGACAATGTAACAATGTAAAGTTTAATTAGATGACCTAGCTGTCTCATTCAAAGCTACCTGTCAATTGGTATGCTTGTACAACATCTTCACAAAATATTGACATTCAACATGGAGTGACATTATTTCAAGATGCTCCTGCTTTTTCCCCTGATTGTAATCGTCAATTTGTAGATGCAGAACATGCTCTTCTCTGCTTGGATGAACCCATTTTCATGATGGGTATGATCTCTTACTTCTCTCACTTCCATGAAATCTCTGCTCATCCTCCTTCCTCTCTTCTGTTTTCAATTAAATACAGTAAATTTGGTAGAGAAAGTCTTCCAATTTCCTCTTTGGCAGACTTAATTACAAATTGTATTTATTTTATGGTTTATTATGGATAAGCAGGTTCATTGCAAGGGACATTTCTTTCATGTTTTTTTTATTGTATGACAAGAGAAGTCTCACAGTATATTCAGGTTGAAATGATGGAATAAGAAGAAAAAAAACAAGATTGCTAAATGCAACAATAATAGAATGTAGAAGAATTGATAAACTAAAATAAACAAATACATGTGAGTTGATAACAATCACCTAAACTGCCCATTTTCTTTTCCTGCAGTATTTTACTAGATGCCAAAGGTCATCTAAAACTGACAGATTTTGGTCTGAGTAAGGAGTCATTGGACAACAGTAAAACCTATTCTTTCTGTGGTACTGTGGAGTATATGGCCCCAGAAGTGGTGAACCGGAAGGGCCACACAACAGCTGCTGATTGGTGGTCATTTGGTGTTCTTATGGTGAGTTGGTACCCGTTCCTCTTCCCCAGTGACAGGTCAGGGAGAGGGAGAGAGTGGTTTATTCAGAGTAGGTCATCATGTCTGATTTAGTACTTTATCATCAGTCAGAGAGACTGTCATTATTAGTTAAAGTGTATTCTATCCATACACTCTTCCTGAATTGCACAATACCTGCAAATGCATGATACAAAATATGTCAACATAACTAAAAAGGCTGTTCAATCTTTACTCTAATGTTACTACAAATATTTTTGTGGAAGAGTAAAGCAATGTGGAGGGAGATCTCAATTCTACCCTGTCCATAAGTTGTGAAATATGATGCCTCTGACACTTTGGTGAAATCACTTTCTTTTCATTTTGATTCTTGCAGTATGAATTACTAACAGGATCGTTGCCTTTCCAAGCCAGCCACAGAAAAGAAACCATGGAGATGATACTGAAGTAAGTACTAACCAACTGTAGATGGAGATAGTTGAAACCATACATTATACATGCTACTGATATCTCATATAACCTACCAAGTATTACTCAAAATTAGATTTCCATTCATCAAATTAAGACAGTCTCTTAGATTTGTCATCAGCTAAAGGTTCAGGAAGAAGAAATTAATGGTTAGATTCAATTCTCAACAGTTGGTCATCCAGACAATTTAAGTTCTTCATATTATTATTTTTAATGTGTAGAAATTTCACAGACTTTTTATTTTAATAAAATTATTTGAAATGAAACTTGACTACTAACGATAGTGAACAACAGTGGTGTTTTTAGTTCAGAATAGTTTAAACCATATATTTCATCTAAGAAAGCTGCTTTAAGCAACCTTCTGCAGTAGCAATCACCTCAAACCTGATGCTGACACTGTAAGAAGTGTCACCACTGCTAAGTTATGCAGGCTGTTTATGTCTGTTTATAGACAAACTGGAAGCTTCCTAGTGATTACTATTCGATTACCTCTACTGGTTTATTTCAACTATATCTGCAGTCATGAAATGATCAAAAAGCTATGAACAGGGTTGTCAATGGTGTCTTTGACATTAACAAAGTCAATCTTCATGAACAACTTAACATGAACAATGGATGCATCAACTGTTGTGCATTGCTGAACATGAGGGTATTACTAGCAATATTCTTGCATTAATAGTAACCAATAAAATTAACTAATAGTATATATGTAGTTAATACATTAGCAACAGTCTGTTTGCTTACCATGAAACCACATGTATAGAGGTAATATTAGTAGTTACTGTGAATGAGATCTGTCTTTATCTTCAATATTTAAGTGGTTTGTTTGGTTATCCGTCATGACAGACATTTATTTCCTATTAAAAACAATCAAACCATAAATATTTCCTGTATCATAATATTTAGGATCATAAGAACAGATATCATTGTGTTGTGAAGTTATAATAGTTATTCATGGTGCATTCAAATTAAATTGAATGTGTATGTTCCTGTAGACATTGCTATAAAGGAAAGAGTATATTTGCTATACAAATGTGGCTTAGTTTGGTGAGAAAATGTTGTTTCTGTATAATTGGGATAGTCTGATATTCAGTAATATAAAACAAGGAAGGGGTGGTATGGGTGGGTGGGGGGGGGGGTTGTAGAGAAAGGGGTTCCAGGAAGTGAAGGTAATTACAAGGTCGTCTCCTGTTTGTAGACTCACCAGACACCTCTGACTTTAACACATTTTAACATTTTCTTCAATTTCTTCAATCCCTTAAACATTACTTCACAACCAATAAATATTGATAGCATTGAAGTCTAAGTAACCACTGATTTGAAAGAGTTTTGAAAGAGACCACTGATTTAAGAGCCTTTTTGAATACTAGTGTCTGAGACGTTTGCTTGTTACTAAATTACCCTACTCTAAGTTGTTCTGTTGATACTAGCCTCTCTGTTGTATTTCTCATTTTATCCCACATACTGAGGTGTTGTGGCTTAATATGAATCTAGCCAGCTTGGTCTATTTCCTAAGTACAGTCTCTGATAATACTACAATTCATGTCATACTGCACTGTAAAGCATTCAAATGATTACCTGAAGCTTCTGATAACTGCATGGTCAGGGTTTACACCACCAGGTCTACATCCTTCTGTGTTGCTCAAATTTAAGCACCAACGTCTATCTTGAAAGATGTCCCATCAACAGCAATTATATTGGTAAATTGACATAACCCCATGCTCTGATAACGTGAGGACAGCTTAAAAGATTTGTTCAAGCCTTGATTAGCCTGCATTCCATCGGGTTACAGCATCACTTCACTGTTAACTGGAAACAATATAAACATGTGAAAAATGTTGAATCTGATGAATTGTTCTTTTTTTTTTGACAGGGCCAAGTTGGGTATGCCACAGTTTCTGAGTCCACAGGCTCAATCTCTGCTAAGAGCACTCTTCAAACGTAACCCAATGAACAGACTAGGGGCTGCTGCCAATGGTGTGGAGGACATAAAGAAACATGCATTCTTTGCCAGCATTAACTGGGAGGTATGTAGTGATTAACTCTGGCAAACCTTTTTATACAGATTGTAAATGCTCTCATGCAGGATGTCTTGACAGTATACTAGGCTTAGTAAAGAAGAAGCGTCTCCCCTTGCTTGCTTCATGTCTTGTAATTTGAACAAGTTACACATAGTTTGTAGAAAGAATCTCCCTGTTCTAGGCCAACATTTTGGTTTGGTCAGCCTCCCTAATGGCAAGTTTTAAACTAGCATACTAACTCAATTTAAACCCTTTATTATCATGGCCTCTTTAATGGGTAGGTTTACAGATAAGAATCCCAAACACAAGTAAGATGACTCTAAAACAACATTTTGACATATTTTCAGTCTCATTTATTTGGCCTCTAAGTACTTATGTATGCTGGCCTGCCACGGGATGTAGATGAGGTGTTTTTCTTTCTGCCACAGGCCCCCACAAATATGCTCTATGAGTAGAATAGTAGCTTATATGGTGAATGGAAAATCACCACGCTCGACATTTTGGCGAGTGATTTATGGGCTAATCAAACCCAAATATTAGCAAGGCTACCGTAACAAACATTTCACAGAATGATGAACGCATTACCTTGGTGAACTTGAAGCAAGTTCAAGTTGTAAACTGATTTTTGTCAATGACCAATCTCAATTGGAATTAACTGTGTAAAATGGTTTGCTCTTTGCACCTGCAATATATACAGGAACTATTCATGTGCAGGGAGCATTCCTTCCATTTATTAACCTGCGGTGCAAACATTTTAAAATTTAATGTTACCAATATTAACCGGGAATGGGTTGAGCTTACGAATTACATAATGTGTTTCAAAGTATTCATAAACATGTTGTGTTCAGTTTTTCATTTCTATAGCAGTTAAAGAAGTTTGTTGAACATCATTATTTTGATGGCTTCGTTATGCTCTGGTAACCCCTACACAGTACAGTATAGTACTAGCAGCCCAAGTAAACTACCAACAATAAACAAATGGAAACCCCCCATCTGAACTTAAAACATTAAAGCATTAAATTACTACAAGATAAAAAACTTCTTGGGTTTTAGTTGTTATGCACACACCTTATTGGTTGTTGTGGAGGGTCAAAGGTCATTTGAGAACAGTTCATTTGTTTATGTTAATCCAATTCCATCGAGGCATTAATGAATGTGTTAATAAGAATATTGACTAAATTTGGATATTTCTCAGAACCCAAGAAAGTCTCTAATTATTTACTAATTGGTTTAATGAAACCAATCAAAATGTCACCTCATTTCAATGATGTGTGAAACTTGGCAGAGTGTTGAGAATGTTACAGATTGCATAATGCATTGTTTGTAGTTTTATGATATTCAAATTCTTTGTGATTTTTCTTTATGCTCAAACAGAAACTGATGAAGAGAGAGTCTGAGCCTCCGTTCAAACCAGCTGTTATAGCAGCAGATAGCACATTTTATTTTGATAGAGAATTTACTTCCAGAACTCCTAGAGGTGAGCACATTTTTGTGTTAAAGATACTTGATGATACATAAGAAATTAGTATAAGTTCTGCGTTTATTTCTTTTTAGTGTATACTTTATCGAGAAAGGTCACATTTTGCAGAACTGTTGGTGGTAAAATTTGCTTTATCGTTGGATTATAACCATCCCATTCTGATCAAGGCATGTGACGTTCACACATACTTTCATGCCCCTCAATCTAACTAAGAGAGCTATAATAGTTACATCCAATCGGTTGTTCCTTTGGTCATCAAGCATCCAGTCCAATACTCAAATATGTTCTGCTTTAATGCAATGTGTGAATTTCACATTTGCAGAACTTTGCAGTTTGTTGGTAAATTCATGATTCCCTGTGTGAGCTAAACGTGAACCTAAGGAAGAGCTTATATTTGTGGATAAGTGATCTTTTCAACAGTTTATTATTCTACGGCCAGATTGTAGAAACTTCAACAGCACATAGCCTGAAATGTCTGGGTCTTCTCACATAATGCTGGTTAATTACTTAGTTTTGTATTTCTAACATTTTCCTTGTTGTGTCATCAGATTCCCCAGGTCTGCCACCAAGTCCAAGTGCCCACCAACTATTCAAAGGATTCAGTTATGTGGCTCCAATACTGTCAGATGATGGCAAAGCCTCCTCTGTGGCTCACACTAGACATACATCCAAGGAACAGGTACACATGCATTTCATGTCATTATAGAATATGAAGCAATGTTTTATAGTTGTCTGTGTATCAAGTGTCATTTCTTTGTTCATGTTTAAGCCATTATCTTACCTTTCACTCAGCGATTGAAACTACATGTAAGCTCATCATGTGTTTCTGGCAATATTGGCATTCCACAATGGTCCATTTAGGACTACTACTTTTTATTTTTAATATGAAATATAAATGATATTTAAATGTCTTCTCATATTGTTTCCCTTATTTTGTTTGCTGATGACACTATTGTTTTCATCCAACATAAACATCTAGAGAATGCACATCAAAATATCAATTCCTCGCAATTTCTGGCTTGCTAAAATTGAATAGATTGTCACGTAATATAGGTAAAACAACATAAATTGTGGTTTGGCAACAGATTTTGTGATTACCCAAAAGTGTCAGTAATACTTGATGGAGTGCTTATTAATGCATCTGATTGTGCTAAATTTCTGGGATTGTATATTGATTCAAAACTAAACTGGAAAAACATGTGTATATCATCAGCAATAGGTTGCATATGTAAGTAGTACAATTAATAGGTTGAAACTCTTCTTACCTAAACTCACTTTACTGACAATATATGATGCACTTGCTTTGCCTCATTTAAACTACAACATCCTTGTGTAGGGTAATGTCCACATGTCAACACTTGATAGCTAATTCAAATCCAGAAATTGACGGTAGAAATATTTGTAATGCTTCATATATCTCACATTCTGCACCCCTTTTCGAAAGCTTAAACTTGTTTACCCTTAATGAGCTCTAGTTCTGCCTTATTAGGAGCATTGTATCACTGTTTCCTTTCCCAGTTCTGTTAAACCCCTATGTGTGAGCTTTCTCTGTGTTTCCTTGATGTTTTCTTTTCTCTATATCAACCTTCTGGTTTTCTGGTTTTTCTGGTTTTACTTTGTAAGGGACCAGACTTAAAAGTTTATCTTACTTCTGGTCTCGATGCCTCATTGCTATAACTATGTATTAACAATTGTACATCATTGTGATTTGATGGCAGAAATAGACAAAACAAAACATGTATAAGAACAGTAGACTAATAAAACATCAATCTAGTTGACACTTGTTGAAGCTTTGATCAAATTGTAGACATAAACCAATGAATGTTAGAAAAAATGATATGATCATTTTAATTTTAACATTGGGTATGCTCAGAAATGAATAGTTATTCGATACAGGTTGCATGTATGTTTCAATTCAAATTGGTGATTATTAATGTCTCTATCAGTCATTATTTACATGCGATTAGAAAGAATTATTTGATCTGTCCTCCACTCCCCCTCCTCTCCATCCTTCCCTTCTCCATTTAACTTGTTATTGGTAAGACAACATGGAACAAGTGTTCCATAGGCGTTGACCAACAGAATTAAAAATGCACGACCTATTTTCAGGTATTAGTACTTGATTTGTGTCTGCAAGTGAGACATAGATCTCTCTCTCTTGTTGCTGGAACTACAGTTTCACTGATTATCTGGTTTGCATGGTCTTTCCAATTGTAATACCAAGCTATAAATGACAACAGTGAAGAAAAGGCAATGACCTGCTTGATGGAAATGTTTAGCCTGTGGAGTAAACAAAATATGATGATTGAATTGTAATCCCATGAATTTACAATGTTGTCATCTCTCTTCAGCACCACGTCAAGAATGCCAGGAAAACATCTATACTAGAAGAATATGAACTGAAGGAGGTGAGTTGAAAGAATGTTTTACCTGCTTAACTCTGCTTGGGCACAAACAAGTGAAAAGCACTGGAATTTTGGTACTAAGCCATAGTGTTTGCACAGGGTATCTGGGTACCCGCCTGACGCGATACTACTCGGTTCCTAATTTATTACCCAAATCCTACGCACAGTGTGATTTTTTTGGGGGGGGGGCAAACCGATGGTTAGGCAGATTTCCCATTGACTTAGTGTGGTGTTAGGCTACCATGTGGTCGAAGATACCAGCAATAACGAAAGTATTCCATAGATATCTTATAACTGCGTCACAATTTCAGCTAATAAACATCGTTAGGCTAGATTATCCCATTGACTTAGTGTGGTGTTAGGCAAGCATGTGGTCAAACGTAACAGCAATAATGAAATTATTCCATGGATGTCTTTTAACTGCGTGACAGTTTCAGCGAATAAACAGATGGATAGATTTCTCATTGACTTAGTGTGGTGTTAGGCTACCATGTGGAAGAAAGTGAAAGAATTCTCACAATTATTATTTATTCATTTGTATATTTCATAGAAGGAAAGACTGACAAAGAATTTTACGAGATGTTACTAATGGATTATAGACGGGGATAACTAAAAAATAATAATCGCAAGTGGTTTTTTACTTATCGTTTATTCCAAATGCAATCAAATTGCTCGAATCGCGTAATCTCGCTGCGAACCCTGGGCCTACATAATAGTTAGTAGTAATAACAACTGTTTAAGAGCTAAATTGAACATTTATATGGTCTGATCCAATAGAGGTGGAGAGCAAGCATAAGCAGCGGCGGCAGTGTGATGTTAGTAGTGATGTTAATTATATGAAGTTTATTAAAAAGTTAATGAAAGAAACAAAAGCAAATAGAAATTATTGAGGAAGGTTTTATACTTTATCATGCAGCTACGTATTTGAACATAAAAACATTGTCAGTAGAGAATATAATTTATTTATTATAGCATCCAATATGTAATTTCTTGAAAATCGTAACACACGAGGGTAAACAATTTTTTCCGGATACCTGAAGGGTAACAGCTCTCGGGTACCCGGTTCCCGATTTTTGGACCTGTGTAAACACTACTAAGCCAACTATGTTATTTCTCAGTCACTTCAGTAGATGCAATAGTGTGTGTGATAATGTAGAACTCCCTTGGTTTTTACATGCAAGTACATTTGTAATTTACTGAGGGATATCTTACTTCAATAGTACCAGAATCATTATTTTCAGTATTGTTAAAACCAAAAATATGATCACTCCCATCCAGACATTTTGCTCATCCCATGGCATTTAACCCTGATTGAGATGCACTCCAACTGCCACCCACATCCTACCCTCACCACACCCCCACCCCCACCCTCACTTTACCCATCCCTCACCACCCCCACCCCCCCCCACTATATTGTGAACAAATCAGTGGATTCAGAGCCAGAACATTTCTTGTTCAAGCTACCAATCAGATGCTATATAGCTCCTCATATACAACAGTAGTTATTGTTCTCTTTTGTTTATGTTTCCAGGAAATAGGCCTAGGTTCATACTCTGTCTGCAAGAAATGCATTCTGAAAGCAACAAGACAAGAATATGCTGTGAAGATTATAAAGAAGAGTGGTAGAGACGTCAAGGAGGAAATAGAAATATTATTAAGATATGGAAACCACCCACACATCATCTCACTTAGAGACGTAAGTATACTTACTTATATAAATCCAGCTGTGTGATTAGAACAGGTGAAAGTTATTTATTGTAATTTCATAAAAAATTAATCAGTTGGCAGACAACCTTGTTCATGTTCAGAATATTTTGCAGTTGAATAAGTTATGGTGGAATGGACATTGTCATTAATACTCTTTGTAATAGCCCTTGCTACCCCAGAATGGTGCCTCATGTACTTGGTGGGATGGTCCACATTGATGAAGGAGGAGGAGAGGTGCATCATTGGACATGAGTGGTATGGGAAGGGGTTACAGGTAACAGAGCTCTATCTCTAATGTTATAAATAGTGCCAGTTGTGTGCATAACATATTTATCAAACTTCATGAATCATTCACTTTCATGAATAGTCACAACAAGATGGAATAAGTATATTGAGGCCTAGACTTTATCATTGACTATGTGTATTGCATCTTGGGTTTTATAAATAAATATATATATAAATATACAAATATTCATTGCACACTAGGTATAAGTACTTCATGTCTGTGCATATGGGTAATTACTTGTACAGATAATAGTGCTATGTACCCTTACAAGTAATATTCTCTGGCACTAAATATATCTGTTTTGTCCTCAGGTGTTTGATGATGGTCAGAGAGTACACATGGTGATGGAATTGATGAAGGGAGGAGAATTACTGGACAGAGTCATCAAACAAAAATGTCTATCAGAAAGAGAAGCCTGTGAAATTATGCTGGTAGTAACTGATACAGTAGCTTATCTCCACAAGCAAGGGGTGAGTTAGTTATTGACCTGGTAACATATCTTTAACAAACATTATCTGTGTCCCAACATAGTTAGCAAACAAAATCACTGCTCTGAACCATGTCAACTGCATGGGTTTGTCACTCTTCCTTCCCATAGCAAGTCCTGTTATGTTTGACATTTGTGATGTTACATTGTGGATTAACATATTTCAAGGCAAGATTGCACCTTACATTCTCACTTTCCAAGCCTATCAGCTACGAAATCCACAACCATGTCACCATGAATGCACAGTGCATCTTAATGAAGGATGTTTAAGATATATCAAAGAAACTTTAAGTGAACAAAATCTTCATTTCAGGGAGTGGAAAAAGTCAAATCTCAAACTGGGATCACACGCACACGTAATACTTGCATATGCAACGGTGTCTTTGGCTGAGGGAAGCAAGGCATAAGCTGTCCTCCTATTGTTTGTTTATTCAATATATTCCGATGTATTTGTAGGATCCAGACAACAATCAAGGCATGATGATTCTACAGTATTTTGTTTTTGGGCAGAGATGAGAGGTGGTTGGTTACTATTCTCACTAAATTTTGACCTATTCTTGGCCGCCTATTTTGTTCATATTTGCTCCATTTGTCTTATTGTCTGCAGGAGTTACTCTTCCCAGACCTTTTGATTGTACCCTTCAAACATATATTTTTTTTAACAAGATTCTCTTATACTTTTGTATCATTTTAATGCATTGTCACTCCCAACTTCTCAGGTTGTCCACCGTGACTTAAAACCAAGTAATATCCTCTATGCCAACGAGACGTACGACCCTAAATGCCTAAAGCTTGGTGATTTCGGCTTTGCAACACAAATGAGGGCAGAAAATGGGTTGCTCATGACACCCTGTTACACAGCAAACTTTGTTGCACCAGAGGTAAGCTGTTTACACCTTTGCTGAAATAGTTAAACAGTACACTTTACTGTTCAAAATATAAAAAAAGTAAGATTTATTGTTACAAAATTATGTAACCATATTTCACCTTGTGTAATGTATGTATGCATTACATAGTGTTTTGTAGGTACAATAAGACAAATTACTCTGACCAGTGAATGATGTCAAACACAGAACATTTATTCTTATAGGTAAGGTATGTGTCCCTCTGTCTGCTCTGAGAGTGTTATAGGCCTATATTAATTTGATATTCATATTAGGTAACTGTATCTCTCTGAGTCACAACCACTTGTTGTGTCTCTAGTAATATGTTTGTGCTGATATATTAGCATGTCAGGAGACTTTGAAAACAAATAGTCAGCTGTTTTAAGACTCAATGAATTGTTTGCATTCTGTAGATATGTTTGATATTTATACTGCCAGAACTTTGTTGTTACAACTTGTATGTCCTCACATGTATGTTTCATGTTTGAATATTGCACTTAACAAGAGTAGAACCGCTAAGCAACAGAGTTGGACACTGTATATAAATCACATGAACGATATGTTAGAAACAATATTTGGGCAAAGTAGTTTATCTGTTTGGGGGTGTGGGGGAGGTGAGGGGACATTCATCTGCTACTTTTAATGTTATTATTAAAGTATTTTTCTATTTTGTTAGGTGCTGAAACGTCAAGGGTATGATGCAGCATGTGATGTATGGAGTCTTGGAGTTATTCTGTACACTTTATTAGCCGGGTAAGTATCAGTCATTATAGTAAAGAATACAGGTATCGTTAAAGTAGATTATCCAGAGATAATTAGTTCTTTGTTAGCAAGCATGCGGTTTATTGTACAATCAATAGAAAACACATCCTTGAGGCACGTTTTCTGAATTGATGTTAACTTTACACTTTAAATATCAGCTCCTGTTACGCCTCAAGTTTATATCCTATCCTGTATTAAATGTAACATATTTTAACAAGTGTTTGCTCACAAGCCAATTAAGTAACTAAATGTGACATGCAGGCTTTGCACATTTATGGTCCTTCAGTGTTATTTGCCTCTTAATATGACTTGAAGAAAGCTCTATATAGCATCCCTACTAAATAATATATACCAATAAACAAATGTATTAGAAAACAATTGCAAGTACTACAGCCAGAAGATAACACTTTACATCTGTTGAGTAATACTAGCTCTGCATTTGTATGATAGAATAGATGTGTGAACATACTTGATATATTTACATATTGCCTTAAATATACAGGTACACTCCATTTGTGAATAGACCAGAGGATTCAGGTCAGATGATCCTGGACAGAATACAGGAAGGAAAGTACCACTCTATGCAAGGAGGGAACTGGGACAATGTTTCTAATTTAGCTAAGGTATGTTTACCAACAGCAGCAGTTTAGGACAGAATCAATGGCTAATTGCTTAATTGGCCATGAAGATTTGTTGCCAATTTATGTCCCCCTCCCCCCAAAGCATACACTCATGCACATACACACCCAGAAACTTCACATAAACTTCTGAGAATGAAAACAGAAATGAGGCTGTAGTGGTATTACAGGAAGAGGGGAGGGAGCCAAGTGGAAGAAGATCCTTCTAAACATGACCTTAGAAATGAAGACAATTGTAGCAAATGTCCCCCGACCCCCCCCCCCCCTGACCCCCGGTAAGCCTTGAGTAAGTCTGAAGTAAAACTGAGATGTTTTACTGTGGTTTGCTCTCACCAGGATTTAATTAAGAAGATGCTACATGTGGACCCTTACCAAAGACCAGACTCTGCTCTTGTTCTAAACCATCAATGGTTCCAGACCAGGGAGAAGTTGTCACAGAACAGACTCACAGCTCAGGACTATCAGCAAGTCAAGGTTAGTTCCTTTTCAAGAAAATTGCAATTGCAAACTTATCATTTGTAGTGCAGTGATCACATTACATTATACTTGTTCTGCTGATACTCTTATAAGTGTAAAGATATTTTATGGTAGGTAAAGTTCATTATAAGAACTTTCCTTGCATACCTTTGTTAAAGAGCAATTTCTACAATGGTACAACCTTTGAATATCCATCACAGGCCACCAGATTCCACAGAATCAATTGTTTTCTAGTATGGTGTCGGTACTCTGACAGCAAACACACGGCAGCAACAAAACCCTCCAAGGGAAAATTTTGCTACAGGATTTTACGTTCACTATTACAGAAACCATTTTAGTATTGGTCTTTCTGTTTTATTTAGCATATACAACAACTGGATTGCCACTCACAAATTCTCTTTAACTTTATCCTCAATAGAGGTTAATAGTAGAATGATAGGTAACAAAGGTTCCCATCATTTGCTTCAAAGAAAATGGGTTCCCATACTTCGTGGGCACAGAACTGGAATTTGTTTTGCCATAAAATGTGAAATCCTGTGGCCTTCATCAATCATTGCATTAGGTTTGTCTTGTGCTGGCTTTCATTACATGTGTGAATTATTATCCAGTGCTGTTTATTCCATTTGACAATTGCAGCGGTTGTGAGCATTTACTTTGCTAAAAACAACAGAGACTTAGATTGTAGATTAATGTAATCTATTGATTTAAGACTTCCTGTCTCTTGCATCAACTATTATTCGTGGACAAGACTGCTTGTTAACAGAGAAACTATTTTCCATATCAGTTAGCAATTGGTCATTTGACAAATCCAAACATACTTACAAAACTTTGCCCCTTTCAGACAAGGTAAGGAAAATGTCCCAAGGTTTAAAAAGTTTGAAGGTATTTATTACTTCCCAGGTAATGCTTTTGTTAACATTCGAATTAGATTAGTGCTTCACTGAATTACAATTATGTTGTAAAAAACACTTGAGAGTCTAAGACAATCAGGATTTTTACATAAAGTTTAAATGGTTGGTTTCAGTTTATTCATTCCTCCTGTTTAATTTGACAGGAATTGTTAAAGGTTTAAATGTAACTTTGCAAGTATTTACGATAGCATCTTTCTTTGATCTTTCCAGGGTGCTGTTAAAGCGACCTACTCTGCCTTAAACCAAGCACCAAACCTTAACCCCCTGGAACCAGTCACAGCCTCCGTTCTGGCCCAACGTCGAAAGCAGAAGAAATCCAGCTCTACGACATTGTAAGCTTGCGTCATCATTCTCAGGTCCAGAAGCTACACAAGTACTAGTATTTGACAAACATTTTCTTCTCTCTCCATTTTTTTTCTTCTTTTCTTTCTGTTTTGTGACATCATTGTTCATTTTGTGATCTTCTGCTATGTCTGCTTTTTCATAAGCCAACTGTTGGTTCCTTTCATTTCTTTCATTTCTTTAGCTTCACTGTTTCCCATACGTCTTCTGTTGTTATTATGTTTGACCTAGGGGAGTAGTTGGTGATGTATATTGTCAATAAACAACACTGTAAATAGGTATGTTTGGATGCAAAATACAGCATCCTGTCTGGCTATGCTATCTCTGTACCTTTAGGAGGAATGAGATGCCATATGCCCCTCTCCTCCCCCCCCCCTGCCCCATCCTCATTAATTGCCCATGCAAATGAAGAGTGAGGTAGTTTTTATTGAGGTGCCTTGTAAAATTACAGCTGTCAAATATCAGTGTAGAAAAAGGAAGGATAACTTCCAAACATTGGTTGACCACGGGCAAGCAAGTTTCTGGAAGAGATTACAACTCTTAATCCTTGTAAAACAATACTTCAGTCTTGCCAAAACTCTTGATGGCCAAAAAAATGAAAACAAATTATTCTTTAAACCAGTAACCTAGTATGAGATGTAATGTGAATCAACTTCAAAGTTAAGTGTTTACTCCTCTCTACACTCTTTATTGGGGTGGGGTGGGGGGGGTTGGAAAGGATGCATAAGTGGAGGTACTTTTTCCTCAAAGACCCTGTAAGGGCAGAATTGGAAGTCATTGTTCAGAATGGACTTTTCAATGGAAGCTCAGGTCTCCAGCAACTTCATCGCAAAAGTTGCTTTTTGTTGTATTGTGAGACATCACCATTCGTTTAATTGTTAGACATGATTTCTCTTGTCAAGGCATCTTGAGGATCTGTCTATAGCTTTGATGCCAATCAGTAGCCAAACACAGTCAGTAAATGAGGAGTTGAATCTTAAGCTGAGGTTTGTTTCTGTGTATATCAGTCAGTATTGGTGTCTGCTGGCAGTTATTCTCTTCACTAATCATGTGGAACCAATTTTAGTTAACAAACTTTTTCATGATGAACCAATCTGTTTTGGGAAGTGGAATGTTCAAAGGAGAGGTTACAAAGTCTTTGCCTGAAAGAGAAACACATTTAATTTGTTCACCATTTAGAATAATGACAATGAAGGTAGTTGAATACCTTCTGCTGTTGGCTGCCAAGCCTTCTTAGTTTGGCAACATTTGTAAAATCCATTTATCAGTGTGGTCTGCTTGCTCCTCTATTAATATATTCACACAGTGAGTAGAGCTTCAGAGTAGAGAAAAGGATTCAAATAATTGCATTCTTCAGTATTTTGCTGGAGTTGAGGACAAAAGATACAAGTAGCATATCATATTTCAAACATTAATCTGACAGAAATCTGCAGATAGACCATTTTCAGCAAAACAAGTTGAACAGCTTGTAAAGAGCTCAGTTTGGTTGTAATAAATTATTCTGCTGTTGAAGGTATTTGAAAGTACAAAATGTCAGTGTTTCTTATTAAATGTCACAGACAAGTTTGTTATCATCATGTCTTTCATGCATCTAATTTGTAACCGCTGGCTTTTATTATAATTCCTTGTTCTGTAGCTGTTTTGTGCATCAGTTAGCATCTGTATATTTTTTTTTGTCCATCAATACTGTTTGTTTATTTTTTTTCAAGAGGCTTCCAATTAACATTTTTTGTCAATTTCAATAATCACTAAAAAAGAGTATCATGTTAATTCTTTCAAAAAGTTACAAAAATACTTATTTTTCATATCAAGTAAAAGACAATGGAAATGTACATATATATACACATCAAATTTGTACACTTGTTATTAAACTTTTTCATTTTTCTTTATAACTGTTCCTTAGTTGGTCAGCTCCAGGAGTAAAACTGCAGTATATTCTGTTCTAGTACCAAGTGATACAAAACAAGTCTATCAATTGTGATATCCCTTTGTAAGTGAATGTGGTGAGATTATGATCATTCATTAGTTGCATATCGGAAGAAATGTCCACTGTTTGAACACCTCATTGAGGAGGGATGGACTGTTTGACAGGAATTACAGAAAATGTATAAGTTGATTTGAACATTGAATGCTGCTTTTGGTTGTGCAAAAAGTCAGTTTGTATATAATACACCAGTTTTGTCGCTTTAACTTTATTTTATAATGATAGGGAGTATATCATAAAAGGTTTCAATGCCATTGTTTTGATAATTGTAAAGATTATACTAAGTTGATTTGTTTGTTTTGGTTTTTCCTTGTTGTGGGAGGGGGGATGGGGAGAGGGTGCATTTTTACTGTGATGAGGAGGAAATATAAGCAAGAAATGTGCTAATCAAAACAGTTTTCTGTTCATTGTATTTAGTATCTTAGTCATTTTCTCTTTTCTTTAGGTATTTTTTTTTTTTTACCAAGAAGCATGAAATGCTTTGGATCAATGAAAGATTCCGTAGTTTATATGATTAAACAGAACAAATATTAGTAGGAGACAGCAAATGTTTAATTGTTGGTATAAAGTCTATTTGTATGTCTGGTGAAGCACAGCTTTAAAATCGGGAGGAGAGAATTGGGGGTGGGGGGTGATTTACGAAGACTAATAGCCAGTGCTTATTCCGTTCAGTCAATGGTTTAGACTGGATGACTTGGATCCAATGTAATGTAGTATTGGAAATGTTATAGATGTAAAATGATGAAACAACTGAGGAACACAATCAGCGATTTTGAGTGAATGATTAAAGCAATCATAGTTGTGTTCAAACAGTTTACAGAGAAGGCAGTGGTGTATATTGAAGCCAATGTCAAAGGCAAGGTCTTTGGGATATTTGCCATTGAAGCTTACGATATAACACTAATTGTGTGTGTTGATAATGCAAGATGCTTGTATCAAATAGCTGTAACTCAACTCCCATAACAATTGAAAAGCAAAACATTAAAGTTTGCAGAAAGCTGCATTAATGCCCTCACTGCCGAAATAACAATTATTATTTGTAAGTCATAAAAAAAAAATTTTTTCTTTTGTTCCGTGGTAATTACAGATTTGTGGATCATGACATTAGTTCCTTTTCCTTGTCATGGCAACCTTTGATCTCATTAATGTCCATAGACATTTGATATCAATGAAATGAATGTGCTTTGAGAGGTTATAGTTCACTGATACAGCCACTGATGAGCCATAAATCCACCTGCTACTACAGTAACAGGGGTTGGTGGCTGGAGTCAAGGATGGTATGTAGAAGGGTGATATGTTGAGGAGGCCGTTGAGGTCTGGTGATTAAAATAAAGAGGTGAACAAAAAGTTTTAATTTACTCTGGTAGATCATTAATATGTAAACTCCTATTTATGTTCTGCATCACTGTAATTGATAGACATAGTGACCAAGTCTGTCTGACGCTTCGTTTTGAAGATAATGAAGGACAACACAAGGGCTTTTCTAAATCTGTTTTGATCATTACTACTCAAGGAGATGATGCAGGTCTCTCTCAGATTGATGTATAATATTGTTGAAACAGTTGGGAAACATGTCAAATGTTGTAAGCTTTGCATCAGACCATTTTGTGTTGCAAACTTGTAAGTCTATTTTATGGTAAATATCATCCAGTACAACATGAAAGTGAACTTTTTCTTCTCTGTTGAACATGTTTTGTGCCTATGAAATTGTGCAGGTTGTCCAACAACATTGGGTGTGTAATGGAAGCAGTCTCGTTCCTGGTTATTCTTCTGGCCAATGCAAAGGGTACGTTCTGTCTTGCTGATGATTAGAAACAGCTTGGACAGGACACACAAAAGACGTCAATTGATTATTGCAACATCATAGACTGGACCAAAGGTGCCAGTGTGTTTGTCAAGTGTTCTACTGCCATGAGCTCATACCAGACTGTTTGGTTTGTATTGTCATACAGATACAGGACAATGGCCTTGAGACTTACTCATTCTTTCTATTTCTTAAAGCAAGTTTTGATCATTTGATATGATATTTCTCATAGTGAAATGCAGAACTGTGCCCAGAGAAGTTCCTTATTTAAACAGTCAACGTGGATGCAGGGACAAACTTTTCGATTTTTTTTTCTCACAGGGTGGGGCCAATGAGGGGGCCAAGGAGGCCCGGTATATTATGGCAACTTACCATTGGTGCTGTCACTTATTCCAAGCCCTGGGAAAAATTAAGAACTTGGTTATTGTTTTGTTATAATGTCTTTAATGTTTGCCTGAACAGGAAGAAGTTGAAATTATCCTGGCTTTTTGTTAGATGAAGCTGGCTGTTCTAATCAGACTGGTTTAATCAAAGTTGGCATAAATAACTGGCAAATATCAGATCAAGCAGGAGGTGTTTCTATGTGTTTCAAACTGAAGAGAAATGAATGTATTGATAAACAATTAGCAGAATATGGAGCTAACCGACCAAACTAATTTGTGTTAAGTTGCAAGACTCATGTTTGGTTGCAGGTACTGTGTCTACATAAAAGCGGAATGTGTATCATAATAAGTCCTTCATTTTCAAATGTCATAAGTATCAGGTCCAACCTTTTATCTCAGTTATTTGGAGATGACACCTGTAAGGTCTCTCTCAGTGTGTTCAGTCATTCCCTGGTAGTTTATTATATAATATTTCAGTATCTTCTATCCAAACTTATCCTTCTTGTAGCTCTTTTGTACTGTAACTGTGGATGATGATATTACATGTTGCCTTCCATGTATCGAATTTAATGTACTTTTCACATTAAGACGTTCAGTGATGGGGTCTACAAAGTCTGCTCATATAGACTAATGATTTGTAGAAGGGTCTTCTTTTTCTCGAAATAATGTACAAAGGAGAAAAAAATATATATGAGATTGAAAACAAAACTAGTTTTGGGCTTGTTTTTAGCTCAAACCAGCTATGCTGGGTTGAGCTATTGTGATCCACCATTGTCACTTTATCTACCTGTCTATCTGTCTGCCTATCCAAGGGCGGCGGAAGCACTTTTAATCTGGGGGAGCACCGACATCGAAGGGCACTTTGCAGAAATTCGATTGGACTGATGCAGCCTGATATTTAGTACCCTTTACGCTGGCCCTGGACTTTGGAACGCTCTCCCCGTCGACGCAAGAAATTCGAAGACCATCAGAACTTTTAAAGCTGGTTTAAAGACTCATTTATTTAAGAAATCGTTTTTATAATTGTTTTGTTTGTTCAGCGCCATTGAGTGTTTCTTGTCATCGCCATTTTGTCAGAAAATTACACCAACAAAATGTGACAAATGTCAATAGGTATTTGAGAGCGCAATAAAAAAGTCAATAATCGCGAATAAGTAAAAAGTGGTAAAAAGCTGAAAAGGGCGCTAGCAGTCATTTTGAGTTCGTCAGGGGGGCATCCGCCCCCTCTGACTGTATGGACGCTCCGCCACTGCCCCCCCCCCCTCAAGGAAAAAATGCATACTAACACTGCAATATCCAATGTGCACATTGGAAACAAGGAACAAGTTTTCTTTCGAGACAAAATGAGGTGAAATCATTATAAAGTCCAAGTCCATGCACACGCGATCGATACATGCATGAAAGCAAATGAAATATGTCAAAATACAAAAGGATGGGGTAGGTTATGGGATATTAACTAAACTCATTCTTCATAGTAGGCTATAAATGGCTTCTGCTTATAAAAAAGTCACAATGTAATATAGCAATGTATTTTTGGAAATGTATTAGGATTTTTTTGACAAATTGAATATGCATAATGGCACTCACCAGAATGTTAGAAGCCTTGTGTTAGTAAACATTTGAGTTTGACCCACAGAAATTCATTAATACTTCTAAATTAGGACTAGATCTCTTACTGAAATATCGCTGACCTAATAAGGTGATCAAGAGTAAAGGGCACATTTTTAACCTGAGGAAAAGTGGGGGGCACGTGCCCCCCCCCCCTCCCGGTTCCGCCGCCCTTGTGCCTATCTATCATTTCTGTTCACAATTGTTTGTACAATTGTTTAAGTGCTTTGGAGCACTCATTCTTCAATGGATTATGATGAAACTTGGATTCAATGTTCGTTGGATGTTAGGCTCAATCACTGGGAAGTGAAGGTCAAAGGTCATTTAAGGGTTGCTACAGGCCATTAAGAGAAAATTTTAAAAATGTATCTCCTCTTTCCCAGAAGACCACATGTTCTTGAAAGTTGGTCATGTTTCTGGGTAGTGCTTCTTTTGGGGTGTATAAGGATTTTTGATCCAAGGTCATTAAAGGTCAAAACCTGGAAAACTTTAGAAACAGTCTGTCAAGTGATCTTGAATGCTCATTCTTCGATTGATTTTGATGAAACTTTGACACAATGATCGTTGGATGTTAGGCTACTTTCGGACATCAGGACGTTAAGGTTCAGATTTGGGGACAAACTAAAACGAATGACAGCGAATGACCGAATGACAATTGACTTTGTACAGGGTTAATTATCATTTGCGAATGACAACGAAGGACAGTGTTGAGAAGAGATAGAATGATTAACGGAGTGGAGTAAATGCGGTTATTGGTTTTCTGCGCAAAAATGATTTGAGGAAAATCGCATGTTACGTGGTTGCAGGGTTTTGGTGTTATTTACGGATAGAAACCACAGGGAAAGTTTTTGTGTGAGAATGCGCTTGAGTGCTGTGCTTTTTACCCAAGGGCGGCGGAACCGGGGGGCACAGGGGGCACGTGCCCCCCCCCCCCACTTTTCTCCAGGTTAAAAATGTGCCCTTTTTCTACATCAAAATTGAGGTGTCTCAAGTTAGCAAGAGGCCAGGGAACCAGAATGAACACTCGTGAAGGGCCGTTTCCGGCCATCTGAGGGGCTTGTAAAACCAAAATTTTTCTTGTACGCTCCGCACCAACCGATGGTGGCGCTCCGCTCAGATAGTCGTGCATACAACTTTGCAAATCCTGGCTACGCCCCTGACTTTTCATGAATTTCTGTGGGTCAAACTCAAAGCTATTTCGAATGGAAAAAAATTGTTAAGATATTAACAAGAAATAAACTCAAATTCCGAAGATTCTTACATTAGCAACTACCATGATTTCACCTCATTTTGTCTCAAAAGAAAACTTGTTCCTTGTTTCCCAATTTGAACATTGGATATTGCAGTGCTAGTATGCATATTTTCCTTGGGGGGAGGGGGGCGTTGATGGAGTGATTTGTATACGCAAATAAGATAATACAATAAGACTTATAAAGGGTACTAAATATAAGGCTGCATCAGTCCAATCGAATTTCTGCAAAGTGCCCTTTGATGTCGGTGCCCCCCCCCCCCCCCCAGATTAAAAGTGCTTCCGCCGCCCTTGTTTTTACCTCTGTAGATTTATATAGAAAGATAACTGAAGCCGTTTCAAGATTATAGTATTGTTAGTTTCTAACAATTAATATCGGAAAAATGACGTTAAATTTACTTTTTAAAATCAGACGTACAATTTCGCTTACTATAAGGTGCGTTTTTATCTTGTCCGTACTTTACTAGATCTAGATACCCACGAAGTCTGAACTGTGATATCCGGTTGAAGCAAATGTCTGTGCTGTCATTACTGTCATTCGTTTTAGTCAACGCAATTTTTTGGGTGTGTCTAAAACGAAGACCTCTAAAACGAAGATCGAAGACAGAAGACTGGTGAAATCTCTAAAACAAAGACATCTAAAACGAAGACCGAAGATAGAAGACTGGAAAAATCGAAAACAAATAAAGATGTCTTCGTTTTTCGATCTTCGTTTTCGAGATTTGCAGTATAGGAAAATCTCGAAAAGGAAGACCGAATAACGAAGACCTGCAATAATAATCAATTAAAACACATACAATGGTCATGAAACTCTACGAGTAGATCATACAAGGTTTAATGACCGTGTCAGCCCTAGGGACGGGGAGTGGGGATTATGAAACTAGTAGTTACGTGGTAAGGAGCAAGTCATTAAAGCTTATGAGCATCCGTACAATTGTGATCTCTTTCGGCTTTTTCAAAATTACCATTGGCTTTATTTGTCAGGTTTCCTGATCTCTTTCTCTTCAAATTGTCTTTCTAATATTCTTTGGTAAATAAACATTTAAGAAGCATTTCACCAGTATAGTTCCATA
This sequence comes from Apostichopus japonicus, assembly GCF_037975245.1. Classification (NCBI taxonomy): domain Eukaryota; kingdom Metazoa; phylum Echinodermata; class Holothuroidea; order Aspidochirotida; family Stichopodidae; genus Apostichopus; species Apostichopus japonicus. The sequence continues at coordinate 7,890,348 of NC_092581.1, forward strand.
CGACACGAATTTAGCTTGAAATATCGAAGTCTTCGTTTTTCGATCTTCGTTTTCGAGATTTGCAGTATAGGCAAATCTCGAAAAGGAAGACCGAATAACGAAGACCTGCAATAATAATCATTTAAAACAGATACAATGGTCATGAACTCTCCGAGTAGATCATATAAGGTTTAATGGCCGTGTCAGCCCTAGGGACGAAGTCTTCGTTTTTCGATCTTCGTTTTCGAGATTCGCATTATAGGCATGATCTCGAAAAGGAAGGCCGAATAACGAAGACTTCGATATTTCAAGCTAACTTCGTTTTGTATCTGAACCTATTGGTAAAATGCTTATTAGATGTTTATTTTCCAAAGAAAATGAGACAGACAATATGAAGAAAAAGAGATCAGGAACCCTGACAAATAAAGTCAATGGTGGCCCTAAGTTTGAAAAAGCCGTAATAGATCACAGTTGTACGGATGCCCATAAGCTTTAATGCAATGCTCCTTACCACGAACTATATAGTTTCATAATCCCCACTCCCCGTCTCCAGGGCTGACACGGCCATTTAACCTTATATGATCTACTCGGAGAGTTTCATGACGATTGTATCTGTTTTGAATGATTATTATTGCAGGTCTTCGTTATTCGGTCTTCCTTTTCGAGATTTGCCTATACTGCAAATCTCGAAAACGAAGATCGAAAAACGAAGACTTCTTTATTTGTTTTCGATTTTTCCAGTCTTCTATCTTCGGTCTTCGTTTTAGATGTCTTTGTTTTAGAGATTTCACCAGTCTTCTGTCTTCGATCTTCGTTTTAGAGGTCTTCGTTTTAGACACATCCCAATTTTTTAGTGTGTACAACATATTGTCATTCGTTATGTGTAACGCAATTGTCATTCGTTTTAGTAACACCCCAGATTTGAACGGTTTGAGCTGCTGCACCATTGGTGCTCTTGTTTGTTTTATTTTGTTGAGCAAGTATAGTTGACTGGTATACTCAATTGTCTTCACACAGAAAGATAGGATATGTAGCCTACAGTCAGCAACCAAGCTGAAAGGTTTGCCCCTTAACGTCCATCAACTGGGATAGATGTTACAGCCACCTATACCAGGTCTCTACTCTCTTGCACTATGACTTACCTTCACACTATGACCTACACATCCAGTGGCGTAGGAAGGTACTTTTGAGTGGGGGGGCTGAAGACTGATGGCCGGCCTTGGGGAGGGGTCTAAGGGGAGGGGGGTCCCACTCCCCTTTGGATTTTTTTGCATTTCCAGGTAGCCTCAGATGCAATTTGGTGCAAAATAGCACACTTCAACACCCACTCCATTTTGTAAACTTAATTTTGTATTTTTCACCAGGTCTTAGATGCAATTTGGTGCTCCAAATGAGATTTTTTTCTCATTTGGAAATGAAAAAGGGGTTTTCTGACTTGCGAAGCGGGGGGGCGGAATGATACTTCCGCCCCTCCACATTTTTCACTGGGGGGCTGGCGCCCCCCCCAGCCCCCCGGTTCCTACGCCCTTGTACACATCTACTAGGATATGTTATGGAACTAGAGTGTCATATCATATTCATGCAGTGAGATTGAAGCAAAGGTTTCAAGTTTCATGCCCCGGTCTTAGTATTCTGGTTTGTTTAGTTATTACCTGATTTAAATATGTGATATATAGTTTGTAGTACTGCCAGGTTTCTAACTCTGGATGTTGCAGTAGTGCAAGTAGAGCTGGTTTACCAAATAGTCAGATGAGGCAACTTCCTATGGTCCCCCAGGATCAAGATTTTTTTCTTCAAAATGTAAGGGGACAGGGGATGGGGGAACGGTTGTGGTCCCTTTGGACTCTTTGAGGGCGTGAATCCAACTGTGAAAGTAACAATTGAAGCAGACATGAGCTATTTCCGCGAATCTCGTGATTTCTTTTCTACCTCCGAGATTTACACCTCTCAATTTCCGTGAATTTCTAACAACAGAGTTACTGTATCATTATATCCGTCGTTCGCATGTTTTCATTTCCGATGCATATCCAACCTGCAGGGGGACAAAACTATTACCTAACACACTGTGGCATACGAAAACTGGAGCCTACACCGCATTTTTTTCTCTGGATTGTCAGAGCGTTCCCAACATTATTGCAACGATATTCAGGTGCGTATCCAGGGGGGGGCGTTGGGGGCGCGCGCCCCCCGGGTAAGGAAAAGAGGAGAGAAAAAAAAAGAGAAGAAAAAAAGGGAAAAGGAGGGGGGAAAAAGAAAAGGAGGAGAGAAAGGAAGGGAAAAGAAAAAGAAAAAAGAGAGAAGAAGGAGAAAAGGAGGGAGTAGAAGAGAGCCAAGACCTCGGGAAGAGAAAGAGGAACAGTCATAGTTAAAGCGCTGATCCCTATTATATACACAGGGTAGCCAGTGACAGATCAAGGATTACGGAGGGGTGTGCGCCTCACCCTACCCCTTACACCGACAATTCCATTTTTGACGTTTCCATTTTTCCTCTCTCACTAATGTATCTATATAAATACTATATATGGTCTATCATGATGCGTGTGTCTGTATGAACGCCTTAAACAATTGTACAAATTGTAGTACAATTGTGCTATATGGAACCAACTGTGGCTGGTCTTGAACTCGACCGAGTCGTCGGGGAACATGACGCATTTCGGAAAGGGGGCGACCGCCCCCTCCCCCCCCCCCCCGAGCAAATTTTCTTTAAGACATCGCTAGTAATTTCAAAATAGACAATGCTTAGATGCAACTTACAAGGCCTGGGAAGTGTCATTTCCAGCGACCTGGGAGGCATTTTCGGCCAAAATTGTTCTTGTACGCTTCGCGCCAACTCATGGTGGCGCTTCGCTTAGATAGTTTGTCTACAGGCTTCGCCCCTCCCTTGGCAATTACTCGCTACACGCCTGTTCGAATTTGTAAAGCAAAGAGCAGATATAACATCATATCAGTGAGCACTGGCGGATCCAAGGGGGGCCAAGGGGGGCCATGGCCCCCCCCCCCAAAGGTGAGCCAAAAAGTGTTGTCGAACATCCGCTAAATCATATGATTGGAAATTAAAAAAAATCGAGAGGAATAGCAGTGGTAGACTAGTGTAAACCTTTTCGTTTTCTGGTTTAAAATTAAATGCAGAGCTCCCAACTGACCCGCAATTCGCGGGAATTAGACCCGCATTCTAACACCCAAACCCGCTGACCCGCACAAGCGTCCGAAAAACCGCATTGTAATTGTCAAGTATACATCAAAAAAATTGCATCATATCTTGACTTAGCAACCATCATTTCTTTAGCATTTAGCATAATAGAGTATAAAACCTCCTTTACAGCATCATTTGAACCTCAAATTAGCCTATATTTCTTTTCATTGGGGCGAGCAGCGAACATTTTCATGCCACGGGAAAGAATGAATTATCACCTACTATTCAATTTATTGATGTTACACACAAAAAAATGCATATTTCTCAGAAAATTTTGGGTGACAAAAGCCTTTCTAAGTGCCACCATTTTACATGTAGGCATCACCATGATTCCGAAAAAATTCAAAAGGGGAGGGGGACACCCCCTCCCCTTATACCCCTCCCCCAGGACGGCGATTCGTGGCATGGACCAGCATTTGCCTTCTCAAGAGTTGGGAGCTATGTAAATGTATGAGCATGAGGATTTACAGTTTAACACCATTTTGCAGTTACAGGCTGGTTGTAAGAAATTTATAACCTATGAGAAATCAAATTGCTTGAGAAAGATGATCTCAACTTTGTTTTATAAATATTTTAGAAAATTACACCTGGGAAACATTTTTTTTAGAAGTAAATTAACATCACCATTGTACACTTTTGTCGCACCAAATTACATCTGAGGGCATTCAGAAATAGAAAATTTTCCATAGGGGAGGGGGGCACCCCCTCCCCTTTGACCCCTCCCCATATCACTCTAATGCCACTTTGGCCCCTCCCAAACAAAGGCCCTGGATCCGCCAGTGTCAGTGAGCATTGAAATGCATGTTCCACGATGAACAGCCTCAAAAAACTGTCTATGTGTGTATTCAAGGCGTAGGAGCCCAATTGGATTTGGGGCTGTAACGACTTGCCCGAAAAAGAGCCGAAATTTTTCGCGCGCATAGCGCGCGTTCAACACATCGATGCCAATATCATATAAGCAAGCATCGGTCATTACATCAAATGGCATCGTGTACCGCACGGTCCGTGAAAGTTGCACAGTATACCGCCGGATGCTAATGTAAACAACCAAATGTCTTATGTAGATGGAGAAAAAGCATACAGATCCATTTATGTCAAAACTCTCTTTTACAGTAGTAATGTCGGCCAAGCTTACAACTTTATTTTAATTACCAAGGAGATCATTTTTAAGCTTTTCATTGCTATTTATTTTTCTTTCAGTAGGTGCCCGAAAAAAATGGGAAAAAAATGGTTGCGGGGGGGGGGGGGGGCTGCAGCCCCCGCCTTCTACGGGACCTACGCCTATGTGTGTAGTCTTCGGTTTCGATATACCTGATATATCGGAAATATCTGCTATTTTTCATTTCCGAAACCAAGTTTTATAATAGCCATTATAAGAGGTTGCAATATTTCTACACCAATAAATTAACTGTGTCGGAATTTTCGAAAATTTCCTGACCAACATTTTTTCTATATTGGTTGTCCATAGATTGAATTTTGTGCAACATTATGGGTATGTTTTGAAGTGATTTAAGCCCATGAAATATTGGGCTTAAAACCTTGAAAAGTGGGGCTGTCAGATATTGTGGGCCGTGACGTAGAATCACCTACAAAAGCAATGATCCATAGGACATGCAATGAGGTCGAACATGATGAGTGACTGGTTACAATCTTCAAAAAGGTTATGGATGGAAAAAAACTTTTGGGAAATACTTGGTTCTCAGGCAAAAGTGTACATCTGGTTGGTCATTTTCAAGCCCGAGAAGTGCCATTTCCGGTGATCTGGGGGGTATCAAAACCAGAAATTTTCTTGTACGCTCCGCGCCAACCGATGGTGGCGCTCCGCTTAGATGGTAATTCGCGCCCCCCGGGTTAGAAAATCCTGGATACGCGCCTGATATTTCCATAAGTTTCAATGATTTTCAATATTTTAGTATCATTTACATCATTACGTATATTATTCCAGATTAAAACTGACCATTGTGTACATTTTATGAACAGTGACTCTTTAATTATGGGTCGCCATGATTGAAAGAATCATGTAGGGTGAAAAACGACAGGCTAGGCATATGTGGCTTCAGCGTGCACATTTTGAGTGTGAAAACTTTGCTTTGAGTGTTTAATAAATTCAAGATTCTTTATCAAGTAGGCACCAAAATGTTGTCTTTAAACCTCTAATTTCTCAGAGCTTCCGGGGGCTTCGACAACCGGGCGTTGCCCATGGACCCCCACGGGCCCTAAGGCAGGCCCATGGACCCCATCTGTAACCAAGTGCGGCGGAACCGGGGGGCACGTGCCCCCCCCACTTTTCCTCAGGTTAGAAATGTGCCCTTTTTCTACATAAAAATTGAGGTGTCTCAAGTTAGCAAGAGGCTAGGGAACCAGAAAGAACACTCGGGAAGGGCCGTTTCCAGCCATCTGAGAGGTTTGTAAAACCAAAAATTTTCTTGTTTTCCAACCGATGGTGGCGCTCCGCTCAGACTTACAACTTTGCAAATCCTGGCTACGCCCCTGACTTTTAATGAATTTCTGTGGGTCAAACTCAAAGCTATTTCGAATGGAAAAAATTTGTTAAGATATTGACAAGAAATAAACTCTAATTCAGAAGATTCCTACATTAGCAACTAGCATGATTTCACCTCATTTTGTCTCAAAAGAAAACTTTTTCCTTGTTTCCCAATTTGCACATTGGATATTGCAGTGCTAGTATGCATATTTTCCTTGAGGGGGGGGGGGGAGGGGGGCGTTGATGGAGTGATTTGTATACGCAAATAAGATAATACAATAAGAGTTATAAAGGGTACTAAATATAAGGCTGCATCAGTCCAATCGAATTTCTGCAAAGTGCCCTTTGATGTCGGTGCCCCCCCCTCCCCCCAGATTAAAGTGCTTCCGCCGCCCTTGTCTGTAACTGTGTCGCGCTGCGTGCTGACTGACGCCTTCGGTGTTAGTATAGTATTACCCACAAAGTTCAGTTATTTTTTTTTTACCCAGGCTCATCCCTGATTGAAGTTAACAGCTCCTGAAAGAAGTTTAAGCATATTTATGTTACAGTACATGTATAATGTTTGTACCTAGGCCAGTGTATTTTCCAAGGCATGTCTTGTAATTTCACTTTTGGTTTCCACTGATTCTTAAAGGGACAAATTGACAATTTTTATGAGGATTACCACTTACATAATCTTGGAAACATTCTGCACTAGTAGGTGAATACCCAAGCTGCTAGAAGTAGAAGATCTTCCTTGTTGTGACATTTATCTTTAGAAAGGTTGAAGAAACCTCACCATGTAACAATGCTTCAAATAATTTCTAAAACATACTTTACTGTATTGACAATTTAAGAGTGCAGCAGAATCATTCCATTCAAAAGCCTTTGAGAATTTTTTTTTTTTTTTGAACATTGTATCTGATGTGAATTTTCTCCTTCTTGAGCCCAATAACCTCTGACAATTGTTAGGGGGAAAAAAGTTCATCGAGTCAAACTTTACAGTGCACTGTGAGAAAACATCCAATCCATAAATTGGGTGGTGTGACGGAATGTGCCAAAGAAATAATCGTAGACAATTTCTAAAGTGTGTGCCTCAAAAACTCAACTAGGGATCGAGGAGACTGCAGTCCATAGAATTTAGTTATATTAAAATGACAGTGGTTACAGGGGTGGAGGGAGAGAGTAAGTCCCCAGTTTGAAAAGTGGGTAGCTGGGCAGGAGGATTTTCTGCCACCATCCCATGAATTGACGAGATACGATAAGTTGTCAATAAAACATTCTGCAGAAAATTGTTCAATTGCTCAGTTGAAATGAAGTGAACAATTGAACATTTTGCAGAAAAATGTTCACTGACGAGATACGATAAGTTGTCAATTAAACATTTTGCAGAAAATTGTTGTATTGCTCAGTTAAAGCAACTGAGCAATCCAACATTTTTCTTATTTTTGATAAAATATTATCTTGTTATCTAAACAATTTACTGAAAAATGTCAACTTATGGGGCAAAGTTTTTCCTATGTTGATGGCACTTTTAAGCTTCCGTAGGAATAAGTGCAAAATCTATGACAAATTAATCAACATTGTGAGATTAAAAGTCGAAAGTTGGAGAAAATAAATGAAATAGTCAGAATTTTGAAATACCAAATTTCGTCTTATTCTTTTGGAATAAATTCAACGGAAATTTGAAGTTAGTCCAACAATAGTGAAAATTTGACATAAACTTGAAATAAGGAGGTCGAACTTCCGCCAAGAAAAAATAACTTTCGAAATTTTTTAGGGAAAAACTGCAGCAAGTAGCCAATCGAGTATGACATATCTTGTCTACTTTTTTTGACCCGAATCGTTTTTGTGAGGGAGACATTTTGTCCCCTTCCCTCCCCTTCCCGCCCCCTCCCCTTTCCCTTCCCCACCCCAACTGGCTATGCGATTGCGTTTGACCGTTGTTTATGCATGCATATCAGGCGTATCCAGGATTTTCTAACCCGGGGGGCGCGAATTACCATCTAAGCGGAGCGCCACCATCGGTTGGCGCGGAGCGTACAAGAAAATTTCTGGTTTTGATACCCCCCAGATCACCGGAAATGGCACATCTCGGGCTTGAAATGACCAACCAGATGTACACTTTTGCCTGAGAACCAAGTATTTCCCAAAAGTTTTTCCATCCATAACCTTTTTGAAGATTGTAACCAGTCACACATCATGTTCGACCTCATTGCATGTCCTATGGATCATTGCTTTTGTAGGTGATTCTACGTCACGGCCCACAATATCTGAAATCCCCACTTTTCAAGGTTTTAAGCCCATTATTTGTTGAGAATTTGAAAATTCACATTTCTCGTGAATAAAAATCACTTCAAAACATACCCATAATGTTGCACAAAATTCCATCTATGGACAACCAATATAGAAAAACCTCCTTCAACCCCTAATAGACAGGTCAAAATTGCACGAGTAAAAGAAAGTATGGTGAAGAATGTTGGTCAGGCAATTTTCGAAAATTCCGACACAGTTAATTTATTGGTGTAGAAATATTGCAACCTCTTATATTGGCTATTATAAAACTTGGTTTCGGAAATGAAAAATAGCAGATATTTCCGTTATCAGGTATATCGAAACCGAAGACTACACACATAGGCGTAGGTCCCGTAGGAGGCGGGGGCTGCAGCCCCCCCCCCCTCCGCAACCAATTTTTTTCGGGCACCTACTGAAAGAAAAATAAATAGCAATGAATAACTTAAAAATGATCTCCTTGGTAATTAAAATAAAGTTGTAAGCTTGGCCGACATTACTACTGTAAATGAGAGTTTTGCCATAAATTGATCTGTATGCTTTTTCTCCATCTACATAAGACATTTGGTTGTTTACATTAGCATCCGGCGGTATACTGTGCAACTTTCACAGACCGTGCGGTACACGATGCCATTTGATGTAATGACCGATGCTTGCTTATATGATATTGGCATCGATGTGTTGAACGCGCGCTATGCGCGCGAAAAATTTCGGCTTTTTTTTCGGGCAAGTCGTTACAGCCCCAAATCCAATTGGGCTCCTACGCCTTTGACTACACACATAGACAGTTTTTTTTGAGGCTGTTCATCGTGGAACATGCATTTCAATGCTCACTGATATTATGTTATATCTGCTCTTTGCTTTACAAATTCGAATAGGCGTGTAGCGAGTAATTTGCCAAGGGAGGGGCGAAGCCTGTAGACAAACTATCTAAGCGAAGCGCCACCATGAGTTGGCGCGAAGCGTACAAGAAAAATTTTGGCCGAAAATGCCTCCCAGATCGCTGGAAATGACACTTCCCAGGCCTTGTAAGTTGCATCTAAGCATTGTCTATTTTGAAATTACTAGCGATGTCGTAAAGAAAATTTGCCCGTGCGGGGGGGGGGGGGGGCGGTCGCCCCCTTCCCGAAATGCGTCATGTTCCCCGACGACTCGGTCGAGTTCAAGACCAGCCACAGTTGGTTCCATATAGCACAATTGTACTACAATTTGTACAATTGTTTAATTTAAGGCGTCCACACACACACACGCGTTATGATATACCATATTTAGTATTTATATAGATACATTAGTGAGAGAGGAAAAATGTAAACGTCAAAAATGGAGTTGTCGGTGTAAGGGGTAGGGTGAGGCGCACACCCCCTCCGTAATCCTTGATCTGTCACTGGCTACCCTGTGTATATAATAGGGATCAGCGCTGTAACTATGACTGTTCCTCTTTCTCTTCCCGAGGTCTTGGCTATCTTCTACTCCCTCCTTTTCTCCTTTTTCTCTCTTTTTTCTTTTTCTTTTCCCTTCCTTTCTCTCCTCCTTTTCTTTTTTCCCCTCCTTTTCCCTTTCTTCTTCTCTTTTTTTCTCTCCTCTTTTCTTTACCCGGGGGGCGCGCGCCCCCAACGCCCCCCCTGGATACGCACCTGCATATATATATTATAGAACGCTTTCTGCAAACGATCGTAAGTGTTTAGATCGAAATAGAAACGGCTGGTGCAATGAGGTTAAGCATCAATGGTTACCTGTAACTTCATTTCACTACGAGACGCTCATTGCCTTACATGTAAACATTAGTCATGTCAGTTTGTATTTGTGTATACACACACGTACGTACGCTTTTGCTGTAACCCGAAACACAGTAGCCGGATTTGAAATTAATAACGAGCTATTCACCGTAAATCTCTTTCGAGCTGTTGTTGGACTATACATTTGGATTACTACCACACGCAGAAATAGTATGTTCTTGCTTAATACAATAAATCACATCGTACATCTCTTCAATGTTTACTCTCGTCCATCGTTGTTTGAATCAGACTTATTTTGATATACCTATTATTGTTTCAGGTACAGTAACTCAGTCAGTGTAGGTAGGACTAAATGTCGCGAACGTTGCCAGTTTCTGCCCAGGGTTGCATTTCAATCGTTTAACTCGAAGTAAAAATTTAACATTTGCTAAGCCTACAAAGCCTCAAGAGCAAAGTGTAACCTAGGCCTGTATGAATGACCTTTAAACAGCTTGACAGTTTTGTTAGTCAATTTCTCTTACACCAATGTTTACTGTGCTATGATTTTGATAGAGCTTAGGAGTTAGGGTATCAATTCCATAAAAGTTTACATCACAACATGCTACTGCTAGTAATACTGGCTGGGAGTGAATATGCTGGTGTTAGTGCAAGTCTGTATAACATGTTTTTTATACCATAATAATACTCTGTAGTCTTGGCATTAGATGTTCTCTTATTCATTGTGCTACCCAATCCTTTTTTTTATGTGTATGAAATTTATGCAAATGACATGTCCCAATATATGAAACTAAATGCTTAATTGCTTATTCTGCCTTTAGGACTTGGGCCAATTTTTTACCGTTGATATTTTACCCACAAGTGTTATTTATATATATATATATATATATATTTATTCTGCTGAATTGCAGAATATTCACGCAACTCTTGAATCTCACAGATTTTGACGGGAAGTCCGTATAGTAAACAATGTATTATCATTCGCAAAAAGCCTGGTGTGTGATAGATGCAGGGTATTCTGCAATTGCTCCATTTATTGCAAGTGAACTTTTTATACTAAAAGGGATTACTGTTAGTTCAAACAGGAACCATACTCCTGTCAGTGACATGGTTCGTTGGGAGATTGCTATGCAACATCTTCCTATTTGACATTTAATAGATCTATGCATACCAACAATATATTTTTACTCATTTCTCTTCAGATTAAGTTCATTTGAATAACAGTGAAGGCCCTTTGAAAGGTGCACATTTCAATCAGAAGAATGCAATTTAAAGAGAGGTCACAAAATGCATACGGTGACTTTCTCTGAAGATATTAATACTAACCATCCATCGCAAAGTCGCAGGAATATCCAGGCACAGCATGGTGCTGGCAGAATCAGTAAGCCACAGACCCCCAGGAATGGTTACCTACCTCAACATAGAGCCAGAGATACGTACATGAGGGAAAGGTCTCTCTCAGAACCACATCACGTTAAGCTAAAAAACAACCATGTTCCAAACAAAGCCCATGGACATGTCCCAGGATTGCGACCAGAGGTGCAAAATTTATGGATCAATCAATCAAACAATGTGCAGCATAGGCATTATCAAAGAAGGCTGCTGTATGGGATCAATGAAGAAGGTACAACAGAAGAACTTCAAGAGCAGGACAATCATCTGTCACCCCGGGGTTTCAGTGCTAGTTACGATGCAGTGGGGATGTTAGCTGGACCTTTAAGCTCAGAAGCTGATGAAGAAGAGGACTGGGGGAGCCTCTTTGTCAAAAATTCAATTCAAGATGGTGAAGCAACTTTCGTTGTATCAGCCATTTTACCAGATGGCAGGCATGTCTCGGTAAGTAATAATTGTAAAGTGTTCGACTAACTGTAAATATTGTGAAACACAAAATTATCCCTTTACTGCTATGGGAAGACACCTTCTCGGTAGCTTCATTCAGGTTGCAATTACATTTCAGTGCATGTGCAATAAGTAGGTTTGCATGGAAATTGTCCTGCCATGCTAGGAGAGAAGTTGGTTTTAATCTGTGTGGTCGTATAAATTAATTTCTGCGAAAGCTTTTGCTAGCTTCCTGTCTCTTATCTTTATGAGTTTGGTTTAAGTGTGATTAAGTGTACTGTGAACTCTAAGCTTTACATGAAAATGCAAAGTTTTTTATGAACCTTTGTCATTACCTGCCAGTCAGTTATTTATTAAGCAATGCTGATGCACTAATAAAATGACCGTCAACTTTATGTAAATTTCCAATAAAACTTCAAGTTGGATTGAAAAAGGTTGAATATTATACAAGTTGATTTAAATTTGGAACAGTTTTGTTCTGCATTTGACCAACCTGTTTCATAGAGGTGTCCTTCCAGTAGTATGTAAGTGTAAATGACCCTTTATTTTACAGGGTTTTATGATGTTCATTTATGAATAGTGTGTCTGTCCTTCTGAAGGCCTATAAATACTGTACTGTATGTTTGATACCTGTCTAAGCAGCTCAGCCAATAACCCTGCTTTCATTTTCACCATAATATTGTATTTGAATAACAGTTTAATTATGATTCAAGGCTTTTTTCTTAGGTTATAGTAAATCATGCTACAAAACATTTGCATACATGTTCTTTCAAAAGGTACGCAGAGGTCTTTAAGAACTAATGTATAGCCATGACCTATATGTTTTTGGTATGTTTTATCATATGCTTGTTATACTTTTACTATAAATTTGTGAGGAATAAATGGGTATCACTGACCAGCTATGGTCAGGTATGTGTATGGTACACAGCACACTAGTGTTGAAGTGCAAGTTGTCCATGTAGTAAATGGCCAGTAAACTATACTTAGAGAGTTAACCAGTGTTTGACAATCAGGTGTATAGCACTGAGGCTGACTGGTATGCTGGATACTGTTAATAAATTGTAACCAAACCCACCCTGTATAGGACTATTATAGGTGCAGTACAACTTATTCTCTTTCCCTGTGTAAGCAATTCCCACCTGGCTAACCTCTGTTTGCCAATTTACTGTCTAAAATCAGCCATGTGAGTTAACAGGCCCTTTCAACCTTCGTAAGTGAACTGACTTTAGTCCTTGTTAAATCAGAAAAACACAAATATTTAAAAACAAGTAAAATAGAGAAGAAAATAGAAAACAGCAGAGAAGGATTTTGTGAGCCCAAAGCATCCACGGTTAATAATAACCTGGAAGTCAACCGGTTCATGTGTAATGTACTACACTTGAGGGCAGGTTATTACTCTGACAAGAATAACAAATTGTAGCAAGGTACAGTAGTTCACATTCGGGTCTGAGTTCTGTCCCAGGACATATTGAGGATATGTTTGCTGCTTGGTACCTGGGTGTGCCTTGAGGTGGTGTCATAAATTCTACTGTACATGCTCTTCTCTTAACTTGTATTGTCAATTTTATGACAAAAACACTGGTGTTGTCTAGTATCAGTGAAATGTTATCACATAATCCCACATGCCAAAAATCTATGGTGTTAGTCAGGAAAATGTACTTTATGGTATGGGACTGTTTAAACACACACACACACGTTGTTATATCTGCATTGTTTCTAAGCATGTACTGTAAATTGAGCTCTAGCTGAACATTGCAGAAGGTTGTTTTGACTTTGAAAGTGAAGAAAAGTATTATTTCATTTTGGTACTTGTTGGGCAGAAATGGTTGGTATATAGCTAACACTTTTGAAGAGAATGATTACTCATTATAATTTTGAACTATAGATCTCAGTAATTTACATTAAAAGTTGAACTTGGATAATATCAAATTATAACAATGAATAATAGATACTGTATGTCAAGAAAACTACACCATTAGAAACCATATAAAGGCTACTGAAATGATAAAAGAAATATTGTAATGTTTTGCCATGAAAACAGGCACCAGGGTGACATTCAATAAATGTGGAAGGTTACAGGACTTATCTTTCAGATAATGTACAGTCTTAAGCATTTCCTGTTGGGGTGTACCCTGCCAAAGTTGGTAGCATAGCAAGACGGCATTAACTTGATAAATTTGATGTGAGTGCACCTACTGGCACAAAGTATGTTTGGACACTATTACCAGCTTAAAATTGATTGTATTCACTGCCCCTCTTATAATAACCATTTCTTATAGACAAGCTACAGTATAATGAAAATATTTGATGCCAATGCCTGTTGTCCTGAACTATTTGTCAAAAATACATCCTGTTTTGAGGTTCAAAGGAAAATGTGCAAATATCTAAGTAAACGGTCCTTTACTATCAGGTGTACGTACTTTAGACTATCTAGACAAGCTAAGGTGCACTAAAGATTACATATACACGGTTGACACTTCTGAGACTATGCACAATTGCACATTTAAGGGAATTATTCATTTTGGCCACATGAGAAGTGATGTTTACATGTTTGTATGCAACAAGTGCCAGCACGCAATAAAACGCACTTACTAAGAACTTTTATACTGCAGTAAGCAAACAGTCACCACTTTGCCAGTCAAGAACAATGTTTACTTTTTCATATTTTCAAGGAGTACAGTCCAGTACGGTTCATGTAAATATTGGTAGTGAATTTGACTGTTGTAAGGGCTTTGTGACTCATGGTTTATATCTAATAAGTTTAGTATCTTGTGGTGTAGTTCAGTAATTTGTACTAGCTCTCGACTATGAATAGAGTTCTCTTTAAACATGAAAGTAAGAGAGTGCAATCTGAAACAAGTACAGTACTGGGAGATGGTTGGTTCACATGATGAAATTAACCTTGTTTAGTGTGAATAAACAAAGTGGGATTATAGACTTACTCATGATAATTGATAATCATCACATCTCTAAAAAGAATAATTAATTGATTCTCTTCAGATCTCTAAAACGGGCAAATCACCAATCATTTTCTGTCAGTCTGAAACAATTAGAACAAACATTTGACTGCAATCATGCCACTAACTGTGTAAGGACCTTCTTCTTTTTTTTCTGTGTAGAAAAAGATAAAATAGCATGTTTCAACTCTAGAAGGAAGGATCATGCATGCATCAGAACTATGAAATGGAGGAGGAGGGATGGGGACGAGAGAAACAACTGATATTATTAGGTTTGCTGGAATGTGAATGCAAACTTTAGCAGTGCTCCTGAAATTACAGAAAGTCAATCAATATTGTAAAATATTTAACACTTGCAGGAATCCTTCACAATTTTCTTTTCGTGGGGTTTCTCAATCCAGGTATAGGAACCTTCGGTGCAATATACAGTATATTGCATTTCTATTGTATGTTGTAATTACTATGAGTCTATCACCATATCAATGCCATCATGTCTACAGGTCAACTACAGTTTTACCTTGAAGTCTGGTAAATCATGCTCCATCAGATTTGATAAATGTCTTGAACATTTTTTTAAGACAAAACAGATATTTGAATGCTCAGATCAGTCCTAACATGTGTAAATGTTGGCCTTTTTTTATATTTTAAGTGAAGTCTGTACCTGTATGGTGGAAGGGCTTTTCTTGGCTCAGTACCAAATAAATCAAAACTACTTATGAAATGTTTCCCTGAAAGAAAATAAGGGCGGTAATATTGAAGAACTTAGCATGAATTTAGACTCCGGATGTGTGACCTGATTAATTCGTACTTCGTAAGATTTGTATGGGTCTACTCGTAATGCTTAAGGTTGGCATGTAATATAAATTTTTGAGTAGAAGAATGAGAAGTTCTATACTGTATATCAGAATACATGGAAAATATGTTTGTTCCTTATAAGTCTTCTGTCGCTTAAACAGTTATTTTCGTTACATGATAATATTTCCATGCATTGTTTTTACTTAAAACCAACTTACGTGACAAATAATGGTAACCCAAGATTCAATACATGGAATATTGAGGGTGAACAATTTCTGTATCAAACACAACATATTTTAAAGTCTCAATACGTGTTTGCTGATGAATTTTGGAAAACAAACTTCCGAAGCAGATTCAATGTTTCTTAGATGCTAAATGCACTCTGTCCAGGTGGGTTTAATGAAGAAAAAATGTCGCAATCGAAAGAAAGAAATTTATTTTCTGTTGCCCTTATGGCGCGAAGGATTTACCATAAAATCACTGTGACCGCCCATACCAGCATGTTCATTACACTAATGTAACCCATATATACTCATATCGCCCACTTTTTTTACCCAATTCCACGGAAAAAACTTTTCGCAAGCTACATCGGTAAGACCGAAAGAAATACCTGTACACTATTCAACACAGGCTAGCCACGAAAGTGAAAGTAAGTCCTAAGCCTAAAGGTCGTAAACAAAACAGAGAGATTTGATTGGTGCATGATCTGTAGGGCGGGGCTTGCAAATTTGAATGAAGTTTGTATAATCTACGATCTTGTTAATAAATCTGGCAAATTTGATTCAGCTCAACATTTTAAACGACAGATAACTCAATAAAAATAATGCCGATTATTTATATGAAACTTGCATCAGATCTATAGAACAGTATCATTTTCACTGAGCATTTAAGGCAGTAAGCTGGAAAGGTCCAAGTTTAAATTTGGCAAACACACATTGAGACTTTAACATTTAAAGACATGTTAACTACATTATATTATCAAGTACCAAGTATAATTTTAATGTTCCTTTGATAATTTATTTTACATATTGAATGTTTTTTCTAACATTGACAAACAGTGCAAACGCTATGATTTTAGTAATATGCAAACTTGTCTGAGAAATGACTGTCTGCTGTCAACTGGCCAAACAAAATCTTTGGCTTTGAGTACAGTGTTTCTGTATGTTGCTGATGAGTCTCACCATTATAGTAATTATACCCATTGCGATCCGGGGTCCCCCTCACAATTTTCACAAAATGTCGGTAAAAGTGATTCCAGAGTTTCCCTTTTCAGAAACCATAAATGTGTCCCTAAGATTATCCTTTTAGAAAATTAAATACCTGTATACAATCAATAGCTATTTAATAGTGCTCAGCACACACTGTGTAGTGCTAGCTCAGTGGTTTACGCCGGTGCCTTCCAATCATTAGGTCCCCAGTTCGAGTTATTTCAAGATTAATGTATTTGTATGTCGTCCAGTTACAGAGTTGATGACTATGACAATTCATAATCATGGACGTTAAATACGAATCTAAGAGAATGACTTTGGTCAGCTTGCAGCTTTGATAAGCCAATGAGGCTTCTTCGCGAGTTCCTGCTTGCAGGAGGATCCAAAATATATACATATTACATACATACAACAATTTTTTAATATTAGATATTTAACCACAGTCAATGAGAAGTTATAAGTGTGACTAAATAGCCTAGATAGTGTCAAGTAAGAAGTCAATCTGCTGGGTTTGTGGAGAAATGAATTCTACTTTCAGAGTTTGAGCTTTGAGTGTTGGTTTATAGTAATTAGTACACATACATGTACTAGTGTGGACTTACTACAAGCATGCAAATCACATCTGACTGATTGTGTGCATGGTACTGTCCTTCAATATATGAAAACAAATTTGTGGAAAATATTGTACTTTGGCCAATATTTCCCTTGCAATCTCCATACCGTCCCAGTATCCCAAATTGACCCTAGAATAAGACGAGAATGGTGTCTACAGAAGTGAGGGAATAATCCAGTAGCAGCATTTTATCATGGGAAATGTTTTTCGATTCTGTGGTTTTGCTGTCACTGTACAGACATGCTACCCGCTAAATCTGGGGGCCTGGTATCTATTAAAGCACTGTGAATTTATCTGATTTTGACTCAGTACCATGAAAGTATTATCCTCACACGAATTACTAAATATTAAAGAAATACAATCTATATTTGTGTTAAATGTATTTGTTAATTGCTTGTTGGTTACAGTAACTTGAATTCTACCATTACTGTCTGCGTACTTGACAATGCAGTGAATATTGTTCTTGCAGTCCAACCCTCATATTTACAATATAAAGACCAGTTGCTTGTTCAGCGAGGCAGAAAATTGTAGTTAATTACTGCACAAGGTGCAGCTATACCAACTATTGCATAGCTGTCTACATAGGTTTGAAGAGCTCTGCATCAATTTGTGTTAGATTGTAACTTTGTGTCACTCTGATCATGATATCGTATGTAACACTCAAACATACAGAAATCAAACATACAGAAATCAAACATACAGAAATCAAACATGCAGTAATCAAACATACAGAAATCATACCATATAATACTCACACATACAGCAATCATGTCACTTAATACTCACAGACTCACACGTACAGTAATCATGTCATATAATACTCACACTGTATACAGTAATCGTGTCATATAATACTCACACTGTATACAGTTATCATGTCATGTAACACTTACACATACTATGTTATGTAATACTCACACATAGTTATCATGTTATGTACACACCAAGTTATCATGTTATGTACACTCACACATAGTTATCATGTTATGTACACTCACACATAGTTATCATGTTATGTACACTCACACATAGTTATCATGTTATGTACACTCTCACATAGTTATCATGTTATGTACACTCACACATAGTTATCATGTTATGTACACTCACACATAGTTATCATGTTATGTACACTCACACATAGTTATCATGTTATGTACACTCACACATAGTTATCATGTTATGTACACTCACACATAGTTATCATGTTATGTACACTCTCACATAGTTATCATGTTATGTACACTCACACATGTATACAGTAATCATTTTATGCAATATTCACACAGTGATTGATTGTAGACTTTTAGACTAAATCTTACTATAAAGACATTCTAACCTTATAAATAGACAGTTGCTACTATACCTGATCATCCAGATATTAAATGTTTAAAGACCAAGCAGAAAATATTTTGTAGTACAAAGATAATGTAATGTTTTACTTTTTTCATTTTCCTGATAATTTGTAAACCTTTGAGGTTGATGTCAAATTTCTGGATTTTGAATGTACATTAAAGAAAGAAATGATTTTTTTTCTGCACACTGTATCTTTCATTATTTAGTCAAGTATGGTATCACAAGGTTGTGGCACATTCACCACAAAAGTAAATTTTATGTTAACGCATGTTAAAATATAATTCATGTACATGTTTATGATGTTTTACAATGGATAGGAAAAGTTCATGACTTTAGAGAGGGTCATTGGGGTGCAGTGCAAGAATGTTTCCAATTTGTAGGCATGGTAGATCGGTAGTGCAGTATGAATAGGGGACAGGTAAGTGTCGTCATTCGTAAATATCCAAATCAGTATGTTTTGGGGTCTGCACTTTGGGACAGGTACAGTATGATGAAATATGATTGTAACGCTAAGATATTAGTTTACACTGTGTTCTCCTAAAGATCTTATTCTGTGTCAATATTACTAGGTTTGTCATCCATCTACTGTACACTCAAGATATTGAAGTTCTTATAGCCTTTGTATATTTCTGACTTTGTAATAAGTCATTTGACGAGGGTGATCACTGAGGTTAATTTGACCAACATTTGTAAATGTTGCTTTCTTTGAAATTTTCATGGATTAAGTGTACATATATGGTCATTTTCACAATCAGTGGTGTAACTTTTGTACACTCAGGGCCAAAATTTCAAACACCATATATATTAAAATTTTTACTAACACCACATGTTAAAGGGTTCAAATTTTTGTAACTTCAACTTTTCGGAGCTTAAACATATACGTTTATGGGTGTAATTTTTCGGTGACTGTATGACTCTAGGAAACTTTAAGCAAAAAGATATATTTTTAAGCAACCATATTTACACAGTCTTAAAACAGTACTCTGTTTCAAGTAAACTTTAAAATGCTTATCATTATATGTTACTTAAAAATGAAAAGGATTTGGCAGAAAGTTTTTATTACTATTGCAGATATTTCCATGTTAACTGAAAATTTATTGGAAATCAAGGATTGTTTTTCTTAATTTTAACTTTAAACTATTTAATAAAAAGATAAGGCCAAGTCAAACAACCTAAATAATGTCTCCTCACAGAGGGCTAATATCCAATCCAAGTTGCACAAAAATCCATGCAGTTTTGCAAAAGTTGGAATTTTCCCACTTACGCGTTTCGGAGGTGACGTTAACATTTTACATGTGTTTCGGAGGTGACAAAAATGTTTACAAGTTGTTGTAAAGGCTTTTTTGCTAATTAACAAAGAATTAAACACTTAAACTCAATGAATATTCATAACATCTTTAATCAAACACTGATTTAAATAAAAAATATCTCTGCCAAGTAGCAGAGAATGTATGTCAACTACCTGTACAACTAGTGAAACAAGTGAAAGAATACAGAACACAGAATACAATAGTTTTATGTTATAAAAAATAGGTAAATGTCAGGTAAAGCAAATAAGGGCATTTAAAAAGCAATTGAAAACATTGGGCTGAAGTCTCTTACTGTGGCACTCATATTGCAAATGATAATCACATACAACATATTGTATATACCTTCAGTCTCTTTTGTTTCGGAGGTGACGCTAAACGTTTACACAACCCAGAAGGCTTGATTCATGCTAAAACACATAGAACTTACCTTGGAAAGTATGAAAAACATTAGAAGGATATGTTGATAATATTTTAATGACATTCATGATACTAGTGCTGTGACTGCTTTTGCTGCCATTCATGATAACTTGGAGACAATACTGTATCCATTCAAAATCATTTGGTTAAATTCACATTGTTTTGGCTAATTGCATATGAAATATTATACCACGAAGAAATGATTAACATTGCGTAGCCATTAGCCTTTCTGACTGCTAGTTACAGTACATGTTGGTTACACTTTTGGCAGTGAAACTGACTGTCACATTCCTGTAACCTTTTACAAATTTGAAGAGGACATTCAGTCAATTATTCTGGAAAAAACACTTCATTAACATGACCTAACCACATTCTATCAAAATGTTAGTGAAAAGTTAGGTAAACACTTGTCAAAAACTGCATAAATGATGGGCTAAAATCATTTAACAGCAGCTTGGCCTTGTTCACATTTAAGAATGCACCCATACTTCAAGTCCTCAAGGGAAATTAATTCCCTTAGCGTGAACACTCCTTTTACTCATACTTCAAGTCGGCATGCAGTCTTAAGAATTTATCCTGCATTCTCAGTAAATGTGATGTGAATGGTCGGAGACTTAATGGTGACCCGAGATTTCCGATATATCAAGTTGCTATTGGGTGGGTAGTACGTACATGTATGTGTTTGTCAGAGGTTGCCCTTCTTAACAGAAACACTACCAAACGATGCTATTCGTGAACCCATTTCATTTTCTTTGAACCAATTTGACCAACACTGCAGAAAAGATGCGGTAACGGTTGTGAGACAAAAACAAACTAAATGACAGTCCACTTAAATCTACTGTTATAACCTTAAATTCATTGTATGCCGTACTGACAGATTTTTGAAGAGGCCAAACTCTGTAATTTGATGGTTATTTCAAAACGGATGATTTTGGGTTCGGTTGCTATGGAAGTTAGTAAAAGGCTAAAACCGTTACATCTGGCCTGGCCTATAATGAAGTTGCACTTACTAGCTTACTGTATACAGATACAGTAGACCTTAACATTAAATGCCTTTGATGTTAGATTAGCCTCAAATGCGACATCAAGCAGTAAAACACTGACTAGCAAGATCGTTTGCTCATCCACTGAAGGGTTTGGAAGAAATTCAAATCTGGGTTAAAATGTTATGGTAATGCCAGTACGGAGTTGTTTGAATACAGTTAACTGTTTATGTGCGATGATTGTACGTTGCCGTGCAGTGGTGTACTGAGTAGTATGTACTAGTACAGAACATAAGACAATGGCAAAGCACAGGGGGGGAATGTAAACAGCTGATATGACCTTTATACGCCTGCGCAGTATATTAATCTCGCAAACAGACGAAACTTACTCGTTCTGAAATGTGAATGCGTCTTGTTCTTAATATCTTAATATCAATAATCGCCCAGGTTGCATTCTTAAATGTGAACAAGGCCTAAGAGACCATCTGGAGCAACAATCTAGAGTTAAATGAGTTTTCACTCTATAAAGGTTAGTTGTTTGTAATTGGTTGTTAAAGGCATTGAAGACTCTCCCCAAACCGTGTGCGGCCATCTGAAAAATGTAACTTTCTGTTCCTTGCAAGTGACGTTTTGTTCATGTCGCTACAAAATGCAGACAGTAATGAAACGTGATACCTTGTTATCTTTAGCTGGACCTGAGATGTCCATCGCTGTATCGTTTGTACAATGTGCTGTGCTGTAGCTGTACGGACTATACACTAGTGTCTATTAACGATGGTAGCAAGCTGTGTGTGTATTTTCTGGGATCAATGGTGGTGTCTAACACTTCTGTTACACCTCATCGAAACTAGGTCAGATTACCAGCATCAGACGTTTCCTTTTGCACCAGTCTTCACTCTTCACACTCTTTAAGAAAAGGGAGGGGAATTCCCTATTCAAATTTTATGTATTTTTGGGAAATCTCTTTTCAGACAATGTGCTGTGATAACAACAGCTCATTAAAGAAGCAATAAGATTCTTTCTTTTTGCTTCAAATGTTACAGCAGCAGGTCTACATATTGTGAACAAATATTCTGAACTTTTGTAGGATATTTACCTGGACCAAATAGTAGAGCCCTCCGTGGTTATAGTGGGAATCATGCAAATTAATGTGTATACTGGTACAGGTCAACATGGTGCAAAATTAAACCTGTGAACATGTACTCAACAGCACTGTAGAACTCACAGAAGGTAACATATAACTGCAGCACAAGTGTATGCACTAGTAGAATATTTCAGAAATATGCTCAAACAAAGGGATAGTTCAGTATATTACATGTAAACAATCAATGTCACCTCCGAAACGATAGCAAAGACCACAGGCAGATTGAGCTAATATCTGATAAATTTGTCCCATGTTAATAAAGTTTTAAAAACTGCATGTTTGGTGATTGTGATCTTTTATGGACAGCACTTCATTGCTAATCGATCATTTCATTCAAGTTTATTAATAGCACTAATGTAAGCAATGATACGCTATCTCTTGTCCAGAAAGGGGAAAAAGTGGCAAAAAAACACATATTTGTAATTTATTCATCAACTGTGCATGTGAGAGTTTCATTAATACTTTGTTCAGTTTGTTACAGTGTTTTCTAAGGTAGATCAAGTCATCCATTAGCATATGATGGTACACAAACAGCAGAAATGTAAAAAATGTAGTGTTAACAATATTGTGTCACCTCCGAAACATTAATTTACAGTTTAATTCAAATTTAACATAATTAATAAAGGACCTTTTAAAAGATATTATCATACTGGTTGCTACACCTCTACAGAATTACTGTAATATGAGTTTTAGCCAAGGAAGATGTTTATTGGATCAGTAGAGATCAAATTTCCAACTAACCTGTTTCGGAGGTGACAAGGTGTTTCGGAGGTGACGCATGTTAACGGAAAGTTAAGAATCTCCCAGAAATTAAAACGACTGGTCATGTTGTCACAACTTTTACTCAAATATTACGTTAGGGGGTGAGGTATATTTTAATAAGTTCAAAATGGCTATACTATTGTTTACATAAATCTTGGACTGAAGAATGCTTTGTTTCGGAGGTGACGGAAAAGTTAACGGAAAAGTTAACATTAAATTTGAAATTAACACAATTTTTTTAAGAATTCCAAATGAAAAATATTTTTTGGCCCAGATATTAGACACATTAGTTATTGTAATAATGCAACCTTACTTAACAAAATTTACACTGCTTAACTAGAACTTAGTTGCAGTCAAACTTAGGTACCAATTGTTAACGGAAAATGTCACCTCCGAAACGGCAAAATCTAGCCACCGTTCCTTGGAGAAGGAAAGGAAGGAAACCTGGGGAACACAATTGCATTTTAGTTTGGACACTTGTTGATAATATCAACCAAATAAGAACTGGAAAATACCTTCCACCAATAAGTACAGGCTCTGACAAAAACAGGGTAGTTGAGAGTGTACGGCTGAACTAGCATATTTTAAGCATATTTATGGCCACCAAATCAACCTGAAGAAACCGAGAAAGTTCGTTAAGCTACCTAAGGTAGACTTCACTTAGGATGGTCAAATGGCAAAAAATCTAAGAATTCTGGTATTTGGTCACTGAGTTACAAAGCAATAAGTGCCAATATTGGAAGTTACACCACTGATTGTGAAAATGACCATATAGTGTTTGAAAGCATGTATGCAAGCATGTGCAGGCTTTCATAGTAAAGTTTGTTGCATCTGATCCAGGATTTATGGAACTAATATTGATTTTAATTGTCAGTCGTTAATGTCTTAAATTACTCACTGTTCTCCCGACAATACAGTTTTGTTTGCATGCATTGCACAGCTGCACCTGTTGTGCTTATATACAATACATGACACAGTATACTCCAAATGTTTCTACTGAAGATCAATGCACTTTGGACTACATTTATAACTAACAAGTAATATTGCTCAAGTTCTGTGTGGTGTTGAAACCCTTTCACACATTACAAACAAAAGCCCACACAAGAAAGCAGTGTAAGATCCCTCACCTCTTTTGGGTCCTATCTATTCACAAGCTTGAGACCAGTAGAATATAGTACTTACACTGACTGATATTGGATTCTTGTGAGTTCTCATGGGGATCCTTAAGGCCAATTAAAGTCTGTTGAGTGGAACAAATTTAGATCTTCTCCTCACTTGACAAATGATGCTGCACCTATATCCTTATAAGGATTACAAGTAGTTGATTTTGTCTCAATGTGTTTTTGCTGATGAATTTCGGAAAACAATCTTCCGAAGCAGATTCAATGTTTCTTATTCTAAATGCACTCTGACCAGGTGGTTTTAACATGGAGAAAAGCTGTCGCAATTGAAAGAAAGAAATTTAATTTCTGTTTCCCTTATGGCGCGAACGATCTACCATAAAATCACTGCAACCGCCAATATCAGCATATTCATTACACAAATGTAACCTACATGTACTTGTATCAATTGTCCACTTTTTTACCCAATTTCATGCAGGAAACATCTGAATACACCTGTTTATTCCTTGCAATGAAAGGAAATTACACAATTTCACAAACTACATCGGTAAGAAAGATAGTATTGACCTAAAACAGGCTAGCACACAGGCCTAACAGATGTAAACAAAACAGAGATTTAATTGGCGCATGATCTGTTGGGCAGGGCTTGCAAATTTTGATTAAAGTTTGTAGAATCTACGGACTCATTAAAAAATCTGGCGAATTTTATCCAGCTCAAAATGTTTAACGACAGATAACGCAATAAAAAATAATGATTATTGATATGAAAATTGCATAGAACAGTGTTATTTTCACTGAGCTTTTAGGGCAGTAAGCTGGAAAGGTTGAAGTTAAAATTTGGCAAACACACTTTGAGACATAAAAGCTTTTTGCATGCTTTTTCCCATGGTTATCACATACAATGATGGGAAAAGCATTGGTAAATGCAATAAAAGTTACAAGGTTCACCACTACCCATGATACATACTATAACAATCAATAAGCTTTGTAGTTTAGACTTTGCAGTAAATGGATCCATAGATGCTTTTCTATGGCATTGCTCTAGTACTGACTATAGTGTACAAACTGCTCATTTAGTTTTATAGTGAGCATGCTTGCAGACACAGTCGTATTGCATTAGTATGTATGCATTAGTGTCCTTAAAAGAATAGTCCAGGTCAAAATTTCTTTTTGATCAGTAAAGAGGAACATAATCTAAGTATTCTGGTGAAACTTGCATTGAATTCCTAAACATGTACTGTTTGTGAGATTTTGACAGTTGAAGTTGCCACCTCTCATACCAAAAGTGAACTTGGAACAAACAGGCGTGACATTGTTAGTGCACACTGATACATAATGTTTTGTTTTCGTTTAAAATTATGTCTAATTTAATAACTTCACCATTGGATGCATCCATAATGTGAATGTACCATAGGTATTGGTATATTATAAACTTCACATCCCTATAGACAAACTAGTAACCCTCCAAATTCAATTCAATAGACTGAAAAATAATAATCATTATTTGTCATCAGTACCACTGACAAAAGCCAAAAAGAAGCCAGAGTAAGAATTCTTCATTCCAGTGCTTGTATTCATTGTAACAGTTTCCAAAGAATAGAAGCACAGTATTTACATTTCACGCCTCCAATATCAGAAACAGTTCAGTACTCCCATCATGACATTTTCCTGGCAACTGCTACTGGGTCATTTGTTCCGAAGCCTTTCTGCTGATTTAAAGGTTTCGTTTTTGATTTCGATGATAATGGAAACCTTTGTACAGTAGTCATGCCGGCGGATGAGTGTGTGTGTGTGCGTGTATGGGTGTGTGTGTGACGCCTTGCTTGTAAACACGTTATCTCAAGGAAGGGAAACTTGGACCAATATCATATTTGGTGTGTAAGAATGCCACATGGAGTAGAAGTAGCCTTTGTTTTGGGGGGAGTTCGAAGGTCATTTGGGGTCACCAGGGGTCAAATTGTGAAAACCTTGTAAACACGGTATCTCAAGAAGGGAAACTTGGACCAATATCATATTTGGTGTGTAAGAATGCCACATGGAGTAGAAGTAGCCTTTGTTTTGGGGGGAGTTCGAAGGTCATTTGGGGTCACCAGGAGTCAAATTGTGAAAACCTTGTAAACACGGTATCTCAAGAAGGGAAGCGTGGACCAATCTCATATTTAGTACAGTATGTTGACACATTAAGTACAAGTAGCTAGCCTATTATTTTTCGTGGAGGTCAAAGGTCATTTGAAGTCACCAGGGGTCAAATTGTGGAAACCTTGTTTTCTAATCTACTGTATCTCCCACTGACCAGCCTATTATGTAACATGCATTTTGCCTCATAAGAATAGGAGAGGCTACTGACAATTGGAAATAAGCTTAAACTGCATGGTTTTTCGACATCCTCTAATTCGTTCTAATTTATGTAACATTGAATATTTACACTTGTACCTTTCCTTGGATGTATGGCACATTGTATTATTTTCTTTTGGGACTCTGTAAAACTTGATTAAACCTAGCACTTTTGGACAAGGAATTTGCTCTTTGCGCAAAAATTCCTGAGGGCTCATGTGACTGCAGGTCACCCTGTGACGTACATGTGCAGAGTCGGTTGAGGAAAAATTTTCGATCAAGCTATTCACTTCAGCACTAACACTACGCCCATACGACACTCTGCCATACTGTTAATATCAGAATGCCAAAGAATTGTGTAGTAAGAGGTTGCAAAAACACTTCTGAAAACCGAAATATAAGTTTCTTATCGTTTCCCAGTCATCAAACCGACGATAAACGTTGCAGGCTTTGGATTAATTTTGTAAGTAGCACCCGCAAAGACTTTCTCACTCCTGGGGTTTCTCACCGTCTGCAGGCGAATATATGTTCAGCGCACTTCACACAAACACGTATCATACGCAGTATTGTCTACGCAGAGGCCCTCTAAAGGTAAAGTCTCCCTAATTTTGATATATGCCTAACCTCATCAGTCACAATTGCCCGGTGATGCTAATTTGCATACTCAATTGTTTATCTTCAGCCGTGATTTACCCCATAGGTGCAGGAAAGAAAGATCATATTACAAAAGAGTACACTGTACAATGGGCCCTGTGTGACTTAGTTCTCTTAAGCAGTACCAACGACACAACACTACGCACGGAGCTAACTTAGAGATGCAAACTAACACGTACGGACGATGTATTGTAGGTAACATGTATATATTGTACTGAGACGGTAAAAGCTTTCAAATTTATTTACTTTTGAAACTCGTATATATATAGAATCTAGAAACTTTCTAACGAGAAGTACGTGGATAGTCCATTGTTATTGAATGACACCACACAGTGACTTGTAAGTTAATGGGCTTTTACGCTTCATGTTTCTGGTCAGTGAGAATCTGCTAACTTTGACATCAAATTTCTCTAAATTACTGTCTCTTTTGGCTAAATGGGAACTAAAACATTGTCCGTTTTATACAGGCTCTTTCGTAAACAGCTAAGAAATATATTAATCCAATTGGCTTTAATAAGGAGATATCAGTGCTTGAACATTCCTTTTAAACACAAAAGTCTCAGCAATTTAAAATATAACATTACTTGGAGTTGTTCATCACAAGTATATATCTATGATATATGCTAACTTGGGTTTGCTTCCAACCATATACAGTATTCATATTATCTACCTGATCCTTCAGCATCATTAAAGTACTAGAGTAGTATTAATGCTGTGTCACTGTCATATCTCACAGCTGGTGTTCTCCTCTGCATTCGACAAATGTCACGTTGTTGGCCTTGGCATCTGCTGTACTTTACAAGAAGCTGTATACAATATGCTCAATTTGGTCGAAAGAAAAGAAATTAATACTGCTCAAGTTCTTTCATTTATAGAGATATGACATCTTGTGTGATTTGTTTTACGGCATGTAAGGAATTTATAATGTTGTCAAAAATGTCTGCAAATGACTCTCTCTTTTTGTAGTTAAAATGCCCACAAAAGAAGACATTGTTGGGAACTTATTTTGATGAGGATTCATGATGTTAATGTCTTTTTTGTTGTGGTGGGCAGGGAACAGAATGGAGTAGGAAGGGGAAGATGAAGTGATAATAGATGCTTTTATTTGTTGTTAAAATATTGTATTAATTAGTAAAATTCTGCCATTTTTGTGCTATATTTCTAGCCACACATGTTAGATTACTTATTGTGATCTGTTTACGCTCAAATTTTAGTTTCTTATTTAGCCCTTTATCTGAAAGTTATATTTTAGTTATAAATCAAGTTTCCAAATATATTGAGCATAATAGAAATAAGATTGTAACTGATTGCACTAAGACATGTAGTCCTTTTAGTTACATTTCTTCATCAAAGAAAGGAAAATGAGTGAATAATTATTGAATTCAAGATCCATTTCATCTAATTTTCAGCCTGTAGCATTTTTGAAACACATTATTTTAGGAATTTTGAAGACAAATCCAGAATATAAGAAAATCCTCCTGTGAAACTAGAATAACCAGGTTAATGAAAGAAGGAAAATATACCTGAATTTCCCTTCCTAGAATTCATGTCATGTGCCAACCACCATTCTTTCAGCTACTTGAAAAAAGGATGCCACCGTTCCCAATTCTGGTGTCTAACCTGACTCCACAGTGTGACAATTAGGTCCTTTTTGGTTGTGCTCAATGCCAAAAGCTCAGTATTGCAATCCTGCTGGCATGTGTGTATGTGTGTGCGTGCGTTTGTTTTGTATTCTGACCGAGGACTTGAACAAAAGAATTCCATGTCCTCGGTTGTGATTTCTAAAGAATCACCACGTCCTCGGAAGAATTCTATTGTATGGGTTATTGTTAAGGTTAGGGTACGTGGATTTGAACAATGGAAAATACAATGGGGTCCTCGGTCTGAATGTAATACAAACATGTGTGTGCGTGTGTATATGTGACGGCCAGTTTGTAAACACGATATCTGAAGAAGCACAATTTGAGTCAATGTCATGCTTGGTAGGTAGATGCCCCATGGTGTGGATATGTGCCCTATTGTTTGTAGCTCCCATTTTCTGCATATTTATGAGTGGGCTTAATGTAAAATTCTGATAAATGGCAGTATATATTCAACTGTATGTCTGATTTAGTTCATACTTGGTATGGTGATGTCAGTTGATGATAGGTACATGGTCATATAATCAAGAAATTCATTCTCATTATTATTCATGAATGGGTGTGGCTAGAGTGTTATCATAATTGAAAGCTTGTAAGTTTACACGATATCTTCAGACCAACAAGTTGAATCAAATGTCATATTGCTTATTGAGATGCCCCATGATATGTAGATGTGCTGTATGGTTTGTGGTTCCCATCTCATGAATATTAATGAGTGGGCCAGCTTAACATAAATTCTTAAAATGTCAATACCTCTTCAATCGTATGTCCAATTTAGTTCCTACTTGGTATGGTGATGTAACTACATGGTAAGTATTAGCTCTTTGCAAAAACAACTTTGACCAATTTGTTAGTTGGTGGGGCTTAATGTGAAATAGTCAAAAACAGCTTGTTAACACAATATCTCATCAGCCAAAAGTTGAATGAATTTCATACTTGGTAGGTAGATGTCCCATGATTGAAATTGGTATAGGTCAATTGGTGTCAAGTTTTGAAAACCTTTTTAATATGATAAGTCCAAAATTAAAGCTGCAATAAATCTGTCCATTCTCCAATGGTTCTTTTGGTGAACATATTTTGGTCAAATTCAGTTCAGTTAATTTTTGTGAAGGGGCTCTATAAGTCTTTAACAGAACATACAGTCATCCAGGAAAGTTGATATGTGGTACTGCTTTAAGCACACTCAATTGGCCCTTTAATCCAATTTCACATCTCAGCTTCAAGGGGTCAACAGGCTATCTCAAATGGTGGCAAAATTGGCTCAAGGGTCAAAAGGTTATCTCAATTGGTCTGAAACTGGCAATTTGTGTTGACCAGATGACTTGTAGCTTGTCATATGCATCTCATTTACTTCTTCCCACTCCTGCCATTCTCTGGCCTTATGAGTTTTATGTTTTTGGTCACCAGTTAGTACTTTCAAAGCACTTGCTTCTAGCTTACCTTTTGTTAGGTTTGCTACTTTTATATTTGGGAATTCAGATATCTTCTTAGAGCCAATATGAGTGTGTGAACTGCTTGTTGTTTCGTCCTGGGAGAACACGATCTTTGCCCAACATGTTGTACATGTACTAGGAGGGACCTGTGTAACTTATGCATACAATTCTCACCGTTGCAACAGCAGGAGATTGAAACATGGTTAAGAGGGGGGAGGGGAGGGGTGAGAACCGTGAGATTAAGATCTTTTGCCCTAGTGGACACTTATCAGTGCGGAACGGTGGGTGTTGAAGACAGTATCAGAGGGATACAAATTAGAGTTTACCTCTGGTCCACCTTTTGGGATGGAGGAAGAGTTATACCAACACCAAGGGATCCCATCCAAAAGTTAGCAGTGGAGGTGAAAATTTTAGCACTACTACCAAGACAGGGAGCCGTAGAGGTTTCGGGATAGTCTGACCATTTTACCTAACCAAAAAGAGAGACAGGTCATGGCGTCCTATTCTAAAATTGAAACGCATCAACAGAAACCATGTCAAACCAAAACGTTTCTGCAAGGAAACATTAGCTCTGATTATCCCGTTGTTAAGAAAGGGCATGTGGGCAACAAGCATCGACCTCCAAGACACACAAGTCAGACCAATTTCATAGTTAGTGTGTAGAAGTACCACATTCAGTACAAGAAGTCTATTGTTTTTGGTGGAGGTCAAAGGTCATTTGGGGTCATCAGGGATGAAATTGTGAAAACCTGGTAAACACGATATCTCAAGAAGGGAATCATGGGCAGACCTCATATTTGGTGTATAGGAGTACCACATTGTGTAAAAGAAGCCTACTGTTTTTGGTGGAGGGCAAAGGTCAGTTTGGGTCATCAGAGGTGAAATCTTGAAATCCTTGTAAACATGTACACCCTCACTATAAATTTTGTCAGATTTATGAAGAAAACTGCTCATGTTACATCATCGAAACCACAATGCAGTTTTGCATTCTGGTTTACAATAAAGTTTTGTCACAATATTTCATGTAAAATTAAAATATTCATAAATGATAATTTGGTTCTCCAATGAAGCGTGAGGTTGTGGTGGAGGGTAGAATGTGTTCCCTAGCCCCCTAAATTTTCCTGTGATATGTCTTCAGGTGGGTTTTTTGCACAAGGTTTTGCCCTCCAAGCTGTATGCTTCCCCACTTGACCAACCTCCCTCCCCCCCGCTTTGGAATTTCTGGTGCCACCACTGCCTGTGTCCAGTATCCATAGGGGCTTTCCTATCTACCTAAACAACATGACTGGACACCTTTAGCACTGTGCCCTCTAGTTGTCCAATTTCTACTCCTTTCCATTCTAGATAGACTAAAACAATATCTCCCAGGAGATGGTTACTCACCATTCAATCTTATACAATCATAGACTTGCCCTCTTAGAAACGGGGTACACCCCTCAGTCCGACAAGTTTTCAGTCTGACAAGTTTTCAGTCCGAAAGTAAAATACACGTTTTCAGTCCGAAAATGAAATACACGTTTTCAGTCCGAAAATAAAATACACGTTTTCAGTCCGAAAATGAAATACACATTTTCAGTCCGAAAATGTTTTCAGTTGGGGAATGAAAGCAGTTTCACCAATAAAATGTGACAGCCCGAACTGATAGTAAAGAAATCGATTGAATCTTTTGTATATACTCATAATTGACAAATAAGGAGTAAAGTTTTAGAAAATATATTGGAATTTTCGGTCCTCCTGGGACCTTCGTCAGCAATATTGGCAGTCAAATGAAAAGTACAAAATGTAACACAATGAAAGTATGACGCTAGGTTTAAAGTGTAAATTGCATTGATGGAATTAGAACCAAACAAACCATGACTATACAGGAAGCTGATTAAGGAGCGAAGAACGGATTACATATGTTTGTAGAACTGATAGTTGTTAAGGGGTCCCAAGTCTTTGTTGAGGCCGGTGATGTGAGACTTAATACAAAAGATTCAATCAATTTTTTTACTATCAGTTCGGGCTTTCACCGTTTATTGGTGATATTATGGCATTAAAACTGCTTTCATTCCCTAACTGAAAACGTGTATCTCATTTTCGGACTGAAAACGTGTATTTCATTTTCGGACTGAAACGTGTATTTCATTTTCGGACTGAAAACGTGTATTTTATTTTCGGACTGAAAACGTGTCGGACTGAAAACTTGTTTTTTCGGACTGAGAACGTGTATTTTATTTTTGGACTGAAAACGTGTCGGACTGAAAACTCGTTTTTTCGGACTAAAAACGTGTATTTTATTTTCGGACTGAAAACGTGTCGGACTGACAACGTGTACCCTTAGAAACACACTCAGGGGTTTAGAATAAGGAGGTTGATAGATTGAAAATGGCTATTTCCAGAAGTGGTCAGCAATGCTTAACTTTTCTTGATCACATCCTTTTGTTGTGTAGAGATAGGAATTAAGACTAAGAAGTGATAAATCTTACATTTTAACAGTCATTCTGGGAAGCCACACTTTGCAGCAAACATTCCCATACTTCACCCATTTTTCAGTCCCATTTACATTAGGACTGTTATTATGACAAAGCTTTAATAATGGACTGCACCAATGGAAGATTTCTTTAACACTAGCTGCCCTTCCAAATTGAAGTATATTGCTATTGGTTTACATCCCAGTTCTACCTAGGCTACTGTCCTCGGGAAGGGAACCTCTTTGCCAAACCTAATCTCATTATGAACTGTGGTTTGATTTTGAAAAAGTTGGCTGACTTGACTCTCTTGTAGTGAATATTCTTACTTCATCAATTGGTCAGTCATTTGTTATGGCCTTTGCAGCAAATGTTGAGCAAGGTGACTTATAGTGTTTGGTTATCCATTGTCTGTCTATTGTCATGGAACCATTGTGTGTGTTTATTCTGCTTGAAAGGACCACTTAGAGGGGATTGTGAAGAGGATGTAGGAGGGTGAAGAAGGTCTCTTGAGATCAATGGAGAGTTGTTTACTGGAGGACAGTTATTCAAATGAATCTTGCTTTCTAGTCAAATAATATTCAACTATATATGTCTGTAGGAACATGAAGCCTAGACTCAATTACTAGTCTGGGTATTTAAAACAGGTGTTTAGTACATGGCTTCTAAAACGTAATACACTCGGTTCATCCATAGACTTAACAGGGAACTTGAAGATGCAAATTACCTTAATAAACCACAACCTCAAAATCTTCAGCTTGAATCAGTGTCAAATTCATCTTGGCACTGAGCCAGTTATTTCAGAGGCATTTTTTTAGCTGTTTTTCATTCCCTTGATTTACTGTTTAATTCAAAATTGAAGGATGAGTTATGTCTTTTCCTGTTCTTGCCAAGCTCTGATAATGGGTTCTTAGCAATGAACTTACAAAATCAGCAATAAAATCAATCGGAAGTTCATATTGTATTGGAAGTGACTTTCAATTGTGTAGCCTTTACCAGATGCTACCAGAGAAATGACACCCATAAATCTACACTTTGCATGACTTTAAAATAACCTCATGGGAATATACCCCACCAGTACAGGAGAAACAATCTCTTACTTTAGCATACCAGAACCTCACCAGAAAGATATGAAAAACATTAAAAGCTTTGCCGTTGAATAGCATTACATTAACTATGTTGGATTCAAAGTTGTCTGTTATGGATTAAACTTATGAATAATGATATCTCACATATTAGAAGAAGTAGCTCTTTCTAGAAGAACTGGAAGATAGTAATACTGTGAACAAAAAACACCGACCAACCGCATTCTTTAATGAATGGAAATCCCACTGGGAAAATGAATCTGAAATTTGTTATGCCTAGATCCCAAATGTCACTATCATGAAAAAATAGTTTCCTGCAGTTTATCCTAATGTGATGAGTAAAGAGTTGCTCTTCAGTGTGCTTACAATTTGTATAACTTGTTGGAAGTAAAACTCATAAATGGTAATAATTATGCTTCTAGTTGTCATACTTAGATGAACCTGGTTTTGCGGAATACAAGAATTTCTTTTGAACATTTATAACATTGATTTATTGAAGACACCATAACATTAATTTGTGAAATAAATTAATCGATGGACCATTTTATCCTTCCGAATGAAGGCTGCTCCTGTCAGCTACAGTAGACCCTTTTAACCCTCATATGCTAATATGAATTGAGTGACAGGAAACTTCCATGACTTAATTCTCTACTTCAGATGACTCTGTGACTCTCAAAATCGTGTAGTGGACATCTGGAGGTTATGTGTCAGGGTGTTAAACTTTTGTGTGTAGAATCAGTGCACTAGTGCAATGTAGCCCATTTCTGCATTCAGTGTCAAGCATTGTGAAATAATACAATTGAAGCACAGTATATTAACACAACTATTGTCACCTAAAGCTCTGAAGAATTTGATTGCTTTTCGTTGGTTGGCTGTTACTCAGTAATTGTTTGCCCACAGCATTCCTTACTCTTGATTGTAATATGACGTCTTTTAAAAAATATTCAATCATCCAAGTTTTTAACTTGACCTTTCCCATGATCCTGCTGACCTGTAATCATCCTGGGCATGATTTTCTGGGAGGAACAATTTCTGTCATTTATGATGTCAAGTTATTATCCACAACTTATACCTCTGACCTATTTTACATGATTTTTAAATGAATTTCCTTTGCATACCTTAAAGCAGGATATCAGTGTTGAGTTGCATGTTCTCATAGTTCTGGCTTCACTGGCTAGGCTAACTCAGTACTAATCAAGTGCTAAGAATCAATAAACACTGATGGCTTCTTAATACATACTTGGCTGTTTGTTCCATGTATGCTTGAGTTTTGAATGTGATTAATAATATTTGGACTCAGATAGTTGGCACCAATTTATCACAGTAAGATGTTATTATTTAATCATTTTGGTGAAATAATGTTGTTGATATAAAACAATCTTCATAGAAATCAAATTCAGTGGCAGGTGAACACTACCTTGTACATGCATTCCATTCAGGGCTAAAGAGGTACATTTCTTCGAAACCTTTTGGAGTTCGAAGACTAGGGTTACCAGACATTTCTCATGAACTGAAAATATGTTGCAAAGGTATATACAGGGTCTAACTACAGTGTGTTTTGTTGGGTGTGGTACCAACAGGCTTCAATATATGTCTAATAACTTGGTATTATCAGTGAAATCAGGCTTCACAATGAAAGAATATTTGGGTCACTCATATCCATTACAACACTTATAAAAATTACAACAATACTTCACATTGCTGGCTGGAAATACAAACAGTATGCTCCTAATGCTAGATGTGGTTGTGTGAATATGACTTATATTAGTTCTTTTGTTTTAAGCCTGGATCTTCTTCCTTCTCTCCTGTTTTGCCATTGCTTGTGACAAACAAATTAATTCTTCTTGGCCATATCATTGTAAGCACAGCTTGTTATGTTGAGAATTATACTATTCTACCTGTTCTGTTCATATATGATTCATTTATGTAGTCTCTTTAAGACATGTCAACCTGCTGGAAAAGGTGTCATGTTTTCTTTTACTCCAGCACACAGTGCAATTACTTCAACAGGGATGCATCCAATCATTCTCCTGCATGTTGGCAACAACAACAACCATTGTAGGTGTAGATCAATACTACATAATGAAGAGAATGGTGTGTATTGCATGCATGTACTAGTCATGTTACTGAAGGTCTGTCGCAATGGATATCTAAGAATACAAATAATATTGATTCAAAAGATTCCAGAAAACGATCAGTAATTACTTGAAACTAATGTTACATGATTAACGTAGTTCAAAGTTTGATTAAATGAACATTTGTTAACAGATATCAAACATTCAAAACTCTGTCTGATAAAGAGGAATTGAATAAACAGTAACACCAATACCCTATTCATGTTGTATATAGTAACACCAATACCCTATTCATGTTGTATATTATATAGTAACACCAATACCCTCTTCATATTTTATACAGTAACACCAATACCCTATTCATTTTGTATACAGAAAATGTGATAGTCCTTTGACTCCACCCATGTAGAACTTGGCCGGTCTTGAATTTATTTATCTTCAGGATTTAAGATTTCATTTTCCATTGTTATTTTGGATCTATTAAAGGCAATGATAGAAACAACAGAAAGAATTCATGCATTCTCTGTGGCTCTTGTGACATCTGTATTCAATAATTATTTGTTAGGTCATTATTGCCTTTTCACACATCCTTGGAAAGTATTAATCAAATTTCCTGATAAAGTCAAATTTCCATAATGGGTATCCACTCTCTTTCGCCCTGTTGTTCTAGGACACAATTTCATCATAACCGGTCTATATGAAACGTGATGATTTCCTTAACTTCCCTTCCAAATTAAAACCTTCTTTTTGTTCCCAGGAGCTTCTGGGTAATGTCCAATCCAATCAGCCTTGTCGAACAATCTCTTTATTACTTAACAACCCACTGTGCACATTTAATGTTGAAGCAGAGTGAAATGTATCAGCTCAATGGAATTAGTGGATCATACTGTATGTAGTTTTCTTGTGTAATCCTTGTTGAAATCTCTCTTGGACTTCTATTTGGACTTCTTTCTTGTTTTCAAAATGTGTGACAACACTCGATATCTTGTTAATACAAATGATCTTGACCTCTGCGTGAGTTTCCTTTTCTTTCTTTACTAGCACATGTCTTGTTAAAAGTTTATGCAATTTAGTCATATTGGAAACTGTTTGTAACATGAAGTCTACTGGAAATGTAGAAAGATAATGAAGCTACTGAACAGGTGTAACAGTTCTTTTGTGTTCAATTGCATCATTGACAATATCTATTTATGTATCAGGGTCTCATCTATCTATACCAACTCTGATTAACATTTTGACTATCATATCTAGATGAGACAGGTAAGTATCCTCATAACTGCCTAATCAAAGTTTTTTGCCTTTGGAGCTAAACACGTCAAACTTGTCACAAAATGCCTGCCTTGTTTACAAGTCAGAAACCATTGCAAACAAGAGAGCTTCCCTAAAGGATTGGTTCAGTTGTCATACATGCTTATGTTATATGAAAGAGGACAATAAAAGAAACAATGGTGAAAAAACTGTTCAAATATCTTTTTCGGTTAAAGAGATATTCAAGTGTAAAGTTTTATCAGATTGTGTAGAAACTGCTGAAATATGACTAGCTGTGATGTCACATCCTCACATTCCTGAAAAGTCTTTGTTTTTTTCTCTAAATATTTTGTGAGATTTCATGACTTTCAACCAAAAGATATGTCAGGAGATCTCATATTTGTCAAAGGAAGTATTTGAGATTAAACATCTGAAGAATTTTTGATTATATATATTATTTTCAAGTGTGTAAAAAAATGTAAATAATTTTTAAAGAAATATATTCACAAATGTTAAGGAAGTGAGGATGTGACATCACACCCTCACAGTAAGTCTTTCTACACCAGTAGTTTTCAAAGAAATTTTGATATCTTCAAAGTGTCATATCTCCTTAACAGAGCATGCTATCATGGTAGTTGCTTCACTGTTCTTTTTGTCTTTTTGTGCTCTTTCATACAAATAGACATGTCAAACACCTGAACCAATCCTTTAACTGCTATGTGCACCTGTTTGAACTCAAAACTTAACACCATATCTATGCATTTCATGCTTGACACCAATCTCTGTTGGCTGATTTTACCATTCTTGTCTAATTCTCAAATTGTTGTTATTTGTTATCCATTGTTATCCACTTTTGACTTTCATCTGAATGTAGCTAACTGGTGAAGTGGGCATGAGGATCAAGGACCTTGTATCGGCTGCAGCTATGGAGTACCGGCTCCCTGAATGCAGAATAAAGCTGGCTCTCACCAAGGCCCACCTCAATGAGGATGCTGAAGCCATCCTCGTCGAGGGCCATCAGATTCAGTTTGAGGAGCGAATGACCAATTCGTTGTTTGCCAGAGGTAAGGAACATTGACCAGTGCAAAGTTGTAGTCAATTATTCTAGGCTAAATCAACCTTGATCAATTGCCTGAGAACTTATAATTGAGAAAGTCTCTGATTGTCACAACTAATGTGTAACACAGATACAGCATCAAGCATTTCTATGAGATATTTAGGCATAGACAAGTTTCCTACAGTAATTGCAATGTTACTAGGGCCTGTGATAGCTGACTCCATGTTGAAATGTTACTAGAGCCTGTGATAGCTGACTCCATGTTGAAATGTTACTAGGGCCTGTAATAGCTGACTCCATGTTACAATGTTACTAGAGCCTGTGATAGCTGACTCCATGTTGCAATGTTACTAGAGCCTGTGATAGCTGACTCCATGCATTTATTACTGCTCTATGAATGAATAATAACAGTTTAACGTTCATTGCAATAAATTTCTAGTCCCTGCACATTGGTTAGTAGCCAATTGTCACATGAACATTAAGCACTGGTCCAATAGAGATCTAGCATACTGGGTTTATACCAATGATTGTTTTGTAAACCAAAACATATTATCTTTTAAAGTAAGAAAAGCTGAAACATGTACATACGAAAATATATGCCTATCCGCGTAAACACGGCAGTATAGGCAACGAACGAAGTAGTCTCGCAGAGCTACTACCTGTTACCCTAAAAACGTTACGTAAGAAAAAACGAACGCATGGGCGAGAGTGTACACTAAAAACAGCCCCCAAAAACACCCTTCCCTACAAGAAAAGGATACTTATCAGGCTGGAAAAGATCCTTGGAAGTGCAGAAGTCCTGATAGGAAACTTCTAGAGTATAAATCCAAGGTAATCCGGGCGAATTTCGCGAAAATTTTTCTAACTCCGAAAAACACATTGAGACACTTTGTGGGTAGAAAAATGAAGGAAGGCCATTTGGGCCAGTGAGGGTGTACAGTGTTAAAAGATTACCAGGGCATTCTAGACACGGTAGAATGCGGTGCATAGGTTGTGGGGAGACAGGTAAGTGGGTCACTCGTAAATATATAAACCAGTAAGTTTTATAATTTGCACCTGTTCTGTCATTTAGAAAACTGGTCTTAGTTTTATGATTTTACAATTAAGAACTTTTTTTTATTTTTTAGGCCAAAGGTTATTGTGATATTAGTACGCTATCTGCAGTTACTGAAGTTGAGGATTGAGACTGTTATTGTAGGCTATTACTCAGTGTATGTTTCTATGATAGTGTGAGCGTTGCTTTCCCATCAGCCAAAGGAAATATGAGCCAGCAATTGCTTAACTTAAACTGCAATGTTACATGTGAGTTCATTAGTTAGTTGGATTTCTTCATAAAAGAGGTGGCGTATGCAAATATTTGTGTCAAAGTAGCCCTGTTGAAGATATGAATGTGAAATGACAGAGAAACTAACATTCTCAGCTGGCTATTATCATTTCTACAACATTCACACACCAGACAAAATAAGAGCTGGCAACCACCCTGACTTATTTTTACCATTAGAAATCTCCCTTATCATAGCAAGACATCCCACATTTCAACAATGAGTAAACTTAAAACAAATCAATAAACAAAAAAAACACCTAACAAGCAGACTTATATATGTAGAGTCTTGTTGTGTGGACTTCACTACTGGTTTGTGGAGGAGAATGTTAATTTTTTCCATTAATTTCAGTGAAACCATACTTAACGTGTGCATTTGGCATGGCCTACTTCCACTGAACCTAAAAGTACCAGGTACTTTTTAGAGAGGGTATCACTTGACTGGAATACTGCACTTATTAGTAGGATTGCAATCCACTTAAAACTACCTACGTAAAATTGATCTAATTACTGAATTCGTTGTCTTCACCTCGAGTTTAGAACATGATGGAAGCTGAGCTCTGTTTCTTCTATCACACCTATCTCTGCTCAAATCATGTACTTTCTCACGTTCTAGTTGACCTGTCTACAGTTGGTAATGTCAAGCACCAGGCACTGTCTTTTAACGACAACGATGTATCTCTTCCCACCATTATCATAATTATAATAATACATAATTTTTATATAGCGCCAAACAAACTATGATATAATTCTCGTAGCGCTTAACATAATAATAACAATTATAACATATAAACCATTGTAATAGTGTTGCTCCAATTATTGACATGCATATCGGTGTTGGCCGATATCATTGATATTGGTCCGTTGGCAGTATCAGTAAAATTTGCATAATTTACTGATAGTTTGCAACAGATAGTTTTTCTTCAGGAAAAAGATGCTTTTGTTCAAAGAATTACGTTGCAAATATTTTGGTCTAGAAACCAATGCCCCATTCAATGGCATCTAATCATAATTCGGTGCTTTGATAACCTTGTTAAGCCTTGTGATACAAACATTTTGAACTGTGTCCTTAACAATAGGCCTATTTAACAGAAGCCATTCAATCACCCGGCCATAACTGTGACACAGCACACAATAGAATCATTTTGTACAAACTGTACTTTTGTTAGGAGCGGACTAATGTGCACAGCAGTCAGCTTATAATGTACACTACGCAACTACTGCACTAATAAATACATTGAGAAGAAGCCACAATCACCTAATTCTGGCAAAAATATGCATATGTTTCTACACAGGTGTTATGCTATAAACTTTGTTTTGGCCTTTTGAACCACTACAGAGTTTTCTGTTGTCCACCATTAGCTTGATGTGAGACATTTAGAGGAGAGTTTTCACCATAACTGATTTATTTAACTATTAAGTCTCTTGAGTGGTTAAAGGTCTGTTGTATAGATCCCAACACCCTATCATGGAAAAGTTTCTTGAGATTTAATACATAATCGACCTACCTGCCTTGGTTGTAAATAGGGTTGTGCGGGATCCCGGTAGTCAAGTGAATCCCGGTATCCCGATCCCGGTATTGACTAATCCCGATCACAAAGCAATGTGTAACTACTACCGGTATTGGGAAACAACCGGTTATTACATTTCGTTTCGGTATCATTCACAGGAATCCCAGACATAATAAAAATATCTACGTGTTACTATTTGAAATAAAGAAAAGAAAACATGTTTTTTTTTCTGGTTTCTGTGTTCTTAGTTTGAATAATATCTGATCAATTTACGTACTGGCCTAGACATATATATTAACGAATCAACTTTTCACGTAGTAATTTGGATCTAGGCTACACCAAATATCGAACGTTACTTGCGCTCAGCATGTTACGGGACCTCAAATTTTTCTGAAATTTTCGTTATTTATTTTTCCTTCAAACGATGATTGTCAAGGTTCCCATGTACAAAATCTTACCCTTATGCATTTCACCTCATGTTGTCATAATAATTATAACGATTTAATAAATTTTGAGCCAAAACCGCTGGGAGTATATCCAGTTTAAATCCAACTTCGCCCGGGACTGTATATTATTATAGCCTAGGGTACGGTACTTGTACACACACACAACGTAATGCAGTACTTGAGATTTGATGCTGTAATGAAATGGATTCGTTTATTAATGCGGGGGGTGTCATTTATATTTATCTTTCGCTACTGTTTTAATTTTTATGAACTTTTGTACGTAAGATTGATATTGTACGTATTGAAAGTATATTTTCTAGAGTAAACAACAGCCGATTAACGATATAAATAAACCTGTATTATTCTTATGTATGTAGTTTATAATCCCGTATTTACGTAGCCCCTAAGTTACATTCCTATTGTCTGAAGTTCCAAACACGTGGTGACTTGTTGATAGTTAAAAACTTTTCATTGTGAACTTTTGAACTTGAAGGGGTATCATGGAATAGTGGGGAACTCCCAATTTACGTTTGTGTACGGATTACAAGTTTAATCCACGTGCGAACGTGTTAATCTAGTATCATACGTCGAGTATGAATGAAGGGTTGCTTTTTTCCAAGGTTTGTGCTTTTGTTTTTGGAAGTGTGTGTTAAAAAACAAAGGCCCTAATATAGCGTGTTATTTTTTTTATTTTTTTTTATAAACGTGCGTGTAAGAGTATGTACATAGCCTAGGCTATGCATATTGAATGTATGACATTGACAGTCTCGTAACTAAGTGCTTTGAACCGTAGATGAAAGTTGAGGAAAAAACCGGTTGTAGTTACGATACCGGGATTCATGTTGCAACACTACCGGTTGTGTGAAATCCGACTACCGCACAATGCTAGTTGTAAAATGACCTCGTTTTACCAATTAGTCTGCAATGCCTGCCACATATTTATTTTTTGTATGAGGACCTTTGTGTGAATGCTGTATGCTTAACTACATTGTAGACATGAACATATTTCCACACAGTGTTTACACCAAGAGCCAAATGGTGTTAAGAAGTTATGCAGGCTAATTTTAGAGTCTGGCAGGTCGATTACGTAATCACAAAACTTTCTTAGAGCGCTTGCTATAATTGGAGCAATAAAGCAGATCTTTAGGCCTTGTCACTTGATGTATAATTTCATTGTATCATTTATTGTACACACTGTTAGCTCAGACTGGCAGACGTTTGTTACTGGTGACACATTCTTTAAACTAAAATACATCATTTAAAACCAGCCCTACCTTGTTATTTACAGTCCACTTTGATCATTACATTGCAGTGTGTCTGTACAGTATGTTGTTGGAACATCTGCTTATTGAAAACACAAAGAGTTACCAACTTGACAGGTTGTTTCTGTGCTATTCTTTTTCATCTAGGAGGTCATGACAGGAGGGTCAATAATCTGGGCAAAGGACCCAGATTTGATTCCTGATGGCCTTCATGGGTATTGAGCCCTTTGTCCCATGAGTTGGTCTATGTTTACACTGATGTTGAGCCAGTGTTTGTACAGTCACAAATATTTTGTTAGATTTTTTCTTGATGTAGAGCTGAGTATTTTTCAGGTTGGTTGAAGTACTAGGATGTTATAAGTTTTAATTGGTATCTATTGTTGTTGGCACTGTTGGTAATTTTCAGTTGGTCTCATAATATCTATCCAATTGGA
Organism: Apostichopus japonicus; assembly: GCF_037975245.1. Classification (NCBI taxonomy): domain Eukaryota; kingdom Metazoa; phylum Echinodermata; class Holothuroidea; order Aspidochirotida; family Stichopodidae; genus Apostichopus; species Apostichopus japonicus. Next base: position 7,933,464 of record NC_092581.1, read on the forward strand.
CTGGTGGTGCCTGATGTCTGTCAATGAAGTTATTGATTACCTTCTTTTCTGCTTGCTCAGCATTCTTAGCTATTACTGTTTGCTAAGTTTCTGCTGCAGCGATGAAGGATAAGAGGGCATTATTTCTAAATGTGTACTTCTATAGAAGCTTTCCATGGTCATGTATACTTGTGAGGAATGGTAGCAAAGTTTACAAAGTCTCACCAATGCCTCCACATCTTTCTTCCCATATCCTTGTCAGTTAATCAGTTTTATTTTATCACTATGTGCGACCATATAGGTCAAGTAATATATTGTATTTGAAGGTCAGAGGTGAAATTTTGGACTCCTAAATGAACAGAAAAGCTTTGAAGGTGACCCAACTATTTTAAGAATAATCTATAGATGACCAGGGTTACCTTTCTACTGTGCATTAGGGCCTAAGTTTATAATGTTGTGTACAGAACATTGCAACACAAATTTGAATTGTTACTCACTTACTTGTCTCACAACCTCAGCACTCTGTCTATCCAACTTAGAGTGAACTGGTAACCTTTTAAAACTGTATGGCCTTAGTGTCCAAGAAGTGTGGATACAGGTAAGCCTTTCACTCATGAATACCCAAAACCTATAAGTTTTGGTATACCAGAGGGGTATTCTGAACATTGCAATAGCAACTTGAGTGAATATGGTGAGAGATTAAGTTATGTGCTGACAGGTACTTTAACTTTTTATGTTCATAATTATATATCCTTGCAGATAATCAAAGTGTCCTGCTCTCTGACTTTTTAGTGAGTGAAGAAGATTACTTGGAATCACTACAGAGTTATTTTCTCACTTATGAAGAGCCTTTGAGGTGAGTGCTTGACAGATGTCAGGCTAAACCTATTAATTGCTTTAGGCCAAAAGGTAGTAGTGATAGAGGTCATGACCTCACAAGAAAAAAATAATAATATTAAATTTCTTGAACCTCTACCTTCCTGAGGGATTTGAGATGTTCCTAATTTTAATTTACAGTTAGGGTTGAAAAAGGTGGAAATGGAAAATTGGTTTTCCAGAACTTGTTTGGATGTATTTATATGTTTATGTGTGGAATGAAAGGTTGATCTGTTGCTAGTTACATGTTGTATATATGTATATTGTGTGTCTGGTAGAAAAGTATTCTGATCAGTTGGATTAAACAATTGAAGGCAAAATGAACTGACAAGAAGAGCATGATTTGTGCTTGTAAACATTGAGACTTTGAAAAGGGTTTTTGTAGAGTTGGTAAGGAATAAATACATGTAAAGTGTGCATCAACCTAACTGATTTTACCAAAAGAAAAAGACAATATTGAGAATCCAAATAAGTAAGAAGAAAAATCTGTTTTCAATTCTTCATTATAGTCAACTGTCATCATTATCCTTGAAGGATAAACGTCTCCTGTTTGTGCCTCTCAGACCTTTCTTGAAATGCAGTAAACGGCTTATCGCACAGGTAAGAAGTCTGTCATGCTTTATGCTATTATCTCATAACTAACTATAATAATAACTGACCTGTTTATGAGTCATAATTGCATTCCATTCAGGTTGTTTAATTCAGTGTTGTTGTTAAGCTCTCCACTCCCCCCCCCCCTCCCCTCCACTCCCACACTACTCGCCACCAACAGGATGAGATCGTTTCATTACTTTTCTGCACTTAGCAGTGTCCTTTGTGTAAAATGAGACCAGTGGGTAATATGTGTTCTCAGATCTTTATAACTTTGTAATTTCAAATGGGGATTGCAGTGAGTTATATCCTTAGATTAACAGCTCACCTCTCCTCCACCAGACTGGACTGGAACCTGTTACTCTTCATATTAAGTTAGGCAATATAATCCCATTGGTTTAGACCACTAAGAGGTTTGCTGGATTGGGAGAGGGAGGGGGATGGTGGAATGAAAGAATTATGACTGATTCCATTTAAGAAATGACTTAAGAAATAATTTAGGAGATGTTGGCCACCTTAAGTGTTTTGATATTCTGACAGGAAACATGTTTAAAAATGCTCATTGTCAGTGGTCTACCTGCATATACTCTACTGTGTAGGTGTTGCCTGCGCATAACCAAGCCGTCGTGATATCGACGCCTAATATTTTCTTTAATTGGTTGAGAAATTAATATATGAACACAACATATTTATGAATGCCTTTAAAACACATTACGTACTTCGTCGGCTCAAACCGTTTACTCTAATTAATACTTATTTTAGATTTAAAGTGATGCTTTCGGCTTTATGTTTGTAAATGCTCAATGAAGGTTGTGAACCATCTCCGCACATGAAAACTTCCCCTACATAATGCACATGCAGATAGCGGACCATTTTACACAGTTAATTCGCATTGAGATCGGTCATTGATAAAAATCTTAATAGGCGACAGTTAATTTTCGTAAACCACGCGTAGACATTTCCGCAACGTAATTATACAGCCAAACCTGAAGTTTTTATTTGTCACTGAATCTTGACAATTACAAAATACGACTGAAAACTTCAATAATGGAAGCAAATATATAATACTGATGATTCAGTGATATCGTTCGTACCAATGGCAATGCTGTATGTACAAAGAGTACAAATGACCTTTGACCTTCAAAAAAAAAAAACAGGCTTCTTGAACTTTACAAGTCAAAACTACATACTAAACATGAGATTGTTCCAAGCTTCCCTTCTTGAGATATCGTGTTTACAAGGTTTCCACAATTTGACCTCTAGTGACTCCAAATGACCTTTGACCTCCTCAAAAAACAATAGGCTTCTTGAATTTAATGTGTCACAACTTCATCCTACATATGAGATTGTTCCAAGCTTCCCTTCTTGAGATATCCTGTTTACAAGCAAGGTGTCACACACACAGATGCACGCACTCATCCGCCTGCATGACTACAAAGGTTACTACTTCGTCGAAACCAAAAATGGCCTTTAAGATGGCCTATGCAGTAAATGCAAGTTTACATAGCACCCTCTATGCAAGATACTTATTGATCAGTCTGTACAATTAGATGTATAGTGCCCTCTAATCACAAAGGGACATCTAAATGGCAACAAAATCCCAAAGGTGACCTGGTATTAGATGAATTGTTTGATTCTAAAGTCAATTAACTTTTAATATCAAAAGTGCCATGAAGGTTGCTTTTTTTCTTACACAGATGTTGTATGTCTGGTTGGCTAGCAGGTATCTTGTTAAGTTAACTTTCAAAGCAGAAGTTCTATATGACCAGTGTACATAAAGGAAATGGAATTTTTGGTTATTATTTTGGGAATTATTTCCCAAGTAGCTCTTCCTTGATGTAACACTCTGCAAGACATATATATATATATATATATAAATAGAATATATCATAGTAAGGACTATTGGAAAGCGTACTATCAAGGCAAGTAACCACTGGGAGCGTCTTCACTCTGGTTATAGCTCCTTGTGATGAAGGAATATTAAAGCTGTGTAATCTTTTGGTTCACATTTATTGGCACATTTAAGCCATTGTAGCATACAACACGATAGATAACCATTGCAGCATACAACACTATAGATAGCCATTGTAGAATACAATACTATAGATAACCATTGCAGCATACAACAATATAGATAGCCATTGTAGCATACAACAATATAGATAGCCATTGTAGCATACAACACTACAGATAGCCATTGTAGCATACAACACTACAGATAGCCATTGTAGCATACAACACTACAGATAGCCATTATAGCATACAACACTATAGGTAGCCATTGTAACATACAATACTATAGATAGCCATTGTAACATACAATACTATAGATAGCCATTGTAACATACAATACTACAGATAGCCATTGTAACATACAATACTATAGATAGCCATTGTAACATACAATACTATAGATAGCCATTGTAGCATACAATACTACAGATAGCCATTATAGCATACAACACTACAGATAGCCATTATAGCATACAACACTATAGATAGCCATTATAGCATACAACACTATAGATAGCCATTGTAGCATACAACACTATGGATAGCCATTGTAGCATACAACAATATAGGTAGCCATTGTAGCATACAACACTACAGATAGCCATTGTAGCATACAATACTATAGATAGCCATTTTAGCATACACTACTATAGATAGTCATTGTAGCATACAACACTACAGATAGCCATTGTAACATACAATACTACAGATAGCCATTATAGCATACAACACTATGGATAGCCATTGTAGCATACAACACTATGGATAGCCATTGTAGCATACAACACTATAGAAAACCATTGTAGCATACAACAATATGGATAGCCATTGTAGCATACAATACTACAGATAGCCATTATAGCATACAACACTTCAGATAGCCATTGTAGAATACAACACTACAGATAGCCATTGTAGCATACAACACTATAGATAGCCATTGTAGCATACAACACTATGGATAGCCATTGTAGCATACAACACTACAGATAGCCATTGTAGAATACAACACTACAGATAGCCATTGTAGCATACAACACTATAGATAGCCATTGTAGCATACAACACTATGGATCGCCATTGTAGCATACAACAATATAGGTAGCCATTGTAGCATACAACACTACAGATAGCCATTGTAGCATACAATACTATAGATAGCCATTTTAGCATACAACAATATGGATAGCCATTGTAGCATACAACACTATGGATAGCCATTGTAGCATACAACAATATAGGTAGCCATTGTAGAATACAACACTTCAGATAGCCATTGTAACATACAATACTACAGATAGCCATTATAGCATACAACACTACAGATAGCCATTGTAGAATGCAATACTATAGATAGCCATTATAGCATACAACACTACAGATAGCCATTGTAGAATACAATACTATAGATAGCCATTGTAGCATACAACACTATGGATAGCCATTGCAGCATACATCATTATGGATCGCAGATGTCACATCCACACTGTAGATAGCAGTTGTAGGTATGATCTCTTATTATAATGGAAGCAGTTGAATGTCTCCCTCTATTATTGTCTCATGTTCTACAAAGATCAATCCTGCCAAGGAATCCAACCAGCACTCTACTTGTCATGGTAAATGTTACAAGTCTGAACAGGGAATGTCAAAGTAGCCTTTCCATGGTCTGACCCCATTAAGGCAATTAAGATCGTAGTGTGGACGCTGCTCGTGTACTCAGGAGTAGACCCTGCAATCCTGATCTCCATTTCGGGGAGGATCCTGACCCCTCAATGTTTTCAATATTGTAGTAAAGATGCTTGGGGGATCAATCGACCCGAAATCTCTGGTTTCTTGACCTCATCACTTCTGCTTAAACTGGCACAGAATTAATATACGAACAAACAAAACAAGCCCTCGCTATGAATTGTAAACAAACATGGTGACTGTTCTGGGATTGTGTAATGCTCTTTCCTTGATCCACCTTTTGGTGTAGGTTAAAGTGTTATACCATTCTCAATAAGAAATGTTGCACATTTTTTCATTCACTATTTTGCTTCCAGCAACTTATCAAAATGAATGTCCAACAGTAAGCAGAAAGCAACCTCACAATACAAGTGAAGGAATAGAATAGCTTGAGACTTTAAGTAGTCTTTGCTATGGCCATTTGCACGTCTTCAACACAATGAAATCGCAGATACCATGCACATTGCATTAGCCTAATTATATTTCAAATAATGGAAAAAATCAGGCAATTTGCTTTGTCTATTTGATTATAATGTCACTTTAAAACAGTATCTGTGGGAAGGATGTCTTTAAATCACTTGGAATCTTTGGTCACATGTTAATAAAACCTTTCTTAGGTGAAGGAAATCTTGGAAGATGTCACATTTTGATCCATAGCGGCCTTATTTTGAGTATTAACATTTGGTTGATTTGGTAAAATGATAGCCACCAGACTTAGATAGCCATGCAGCTAACTTCATTTCATATCATGCAGCATTCCCAGTAGGCTTAGCAGATTTAACTTGAGATGGAGAGGAGAACTTTACATCTTCTGATAAAGTACATCTTACTTTGTTACTATGCACTTTCTGTCACCTTTGAAATGTTTAGGACCTTGATGATAGTTACCAAGTGCTACAAACGGAAACTTACAAACTACTATACATGTAGGGGTTTTTATCTCCCTGATTCCTGCAAACAGAATCCATTCTGCTTGTAGTTTATACATCACATAAGGTGTTTGTGCCTTGCAATGTTGCTACGCAACCTTTATTTTCAAAATGTGTTACTTTATACAATATTTGACCCAACTGTGAATTGCAAGTGAATTATATTTGCTCAGTTCCACCAATTGGCAGCTCTTCCAGAGTAACTTGTTAGTCAGTAAATTATGTGCACATCTTGCTAATCGAATGGTATTATCTCTCTAATAATAGAGGTAAACAGTCCAGAAATTTGCTATGGAAAACATATGGATAGATGTAGTGAGTACATCTCTGTGTCGGTATTTCAAGCAAAAGTATGTAAATGCCAAAAATGATTGCACATTCTCCTATATTAGTCTATATTAGTCTTGAATGTATGATGGCAGCTTGATGTTAGAGAAATGTAATGTAGTGCCAAGCATGTTTTGATCCTTTAATACTTCAACAATTCATGATAACATTTGAAGCTATAGCTGTAGAAATATTTCATGGAACATGTCAGGATGCAAAAGGGGATGGGGTTGGTGGGGGGACAGGTCAGGTTTCTGCTTAAATTTAATTCTTCAACTTTTTCTTTTCCTTTAAAAATTCCCTTTGTCCTCTGGTGTTTGAGAATTATTCCAAAGTTAAGAACCATCAGAGTACTTTGACAGTACATTATCAAAGGCAATATGGATTACCTTTTACATTTTCTTTTGTCAGTTTATATACTGTGATATATAGCTTTAAAGTCCATTTGTTGACAGTGTTGTTTTACAGTCATGTTCAGGCCCTCTTTATTTGACATTCCCAGCATGATACCAGGGTCTTGTCATACAGTTCATATCACCTGATTGCTGTAATGTTACTTCATCCATGCAAGTAGGTTAATATTGTCATGAAACTTACAAGAAAAAAAAACTGGCAGATTTTTCCAACCTAATTTCATTGAAGAGGAAATTTTGGGGTTTATTATTTTGTCCTAGTTATTTGTTTTATTTGTAGTGTTGGCATTAATTTTGTTTGTGCTAATCTGTTATGGAATGGTTTCACATGCACAAACATTTTAGCCTTCTTGGATCTTTTCCTTCATGAAACTGCTTCTTCTCATGTGCAGAGATGAAACTTGCTTGGTGTAAAAAGAAGCATTTGCCTCACTTTATTTTTGCTAGGTCTTCATTTCATGTATTGTACAATCTTCATGGCATTGTAATGAGATACTTTAAATATTTTGTTTATAGGAATTGATGCAAGGTTAACATACTTTTATGAAACGTGCATGATATTGAATGATACCAAATAATATTCATAGACATTGTCCTCAAATCTAACCTTACATGTTATAAAATACCTGGGTATCTTTGTTTCCTGCTGATTGCACCATTTATGGGGAGAGGAAACCAAGTTGTAGTTATATTACACTAAGGTGGCAAGATGTTCTAATTTTGGCCGTAGTCCCTGGATTTCATGCATCATCCCTGGATGTATTGTCTCTGATCATCCCTAAACTTGTTAACTGAAAGTCTCAATGTGTGTTTGTTGATGGATTTTGGAAAACAAACTTCCGAAGCAGATTCAATATTTCTTATTCTAAATGCACTCTGACCAGGTGGGTTAATGGAGAAAAGCTGTCGCAATCGAAAAGAAAGAAATTTATTTTCTGCAGCCCTTCCGGCGCAAACGATTTACCGTAAAATCACTGCCATCGCCCATATCATCTGTTCATTACACTAATGTAACCTATATATACTCGTATCGTCCACATTTTTGTCCCAATTTTACGGAGGAAACGTCTGAAAACACCTGTTTTTTTCCTTGCAATGGAAGGAAATGACACAATTTCGCAAGCTATATGGACCTAACACAAGCTAGCACACAGGCCTAACGATCGTAAACAAAACAGAGAGATTTGATTGGTGCATGATCTGTTGGGCAGGGGCTGGCAAATTTTGAATGAAGTTTGTAGAATCTACAGACTCATTAAAAAATCTGGTGAATTTTATTCAGCTCAAAATGTTTAACGACAGATAACTCAATAAAAAATAATGAATATTGATATGAAAATTGCATAGAACGGTGCTATTTTCACTGAGTATTAAGGGCAGTAAGCTGGAAAATTTGAAGTTAAAATTTGGCAAACATACATTGAGACTTAAAGTATTAATGAAATTATAACTAAGCAGATAACACAGGATCTACAAGAAAGAAGGAATTTGTAATCAGAACCTAATATGCTACCAGTACAAAGAAGAGCTGCAGGGAAGTAATTTGTTCCTTGTTTGGATAATCAGATAACAGCAATTAAGTCTTTCACATACCATATATAGGAGGATACAATTACAATTAACCCTTTCCTCCTTACCTGGTAAAACCAGGAGTTCCATAACAACTCCCTGGTAAAACTACCTCCTATAACAACAAGCTTAATCACTAAAGTGCGGGCATGTTGGAAACCAATACATGTAATGAAAATATCTATCTGAATGCAAACCTATGTGATGTTTCAGCATGTAGCAAAGAAAGAGACACATTATGGCTTGTCTGTTTTACTTATAATGCCAAGTCTTTAAGTACTTCATTTAGGGTGAAGAAATGTAAATGAAAACGTCTATTCGTTGTAACAACTGTCATCTGTATTGGTGAAGATAAAAATACTCGTTAGAGGCTTGTACTCATACATGTATTGATATCAAGGGGACTCAATGATGGTACTCATATGTGTACTCATATCAAGGGGACTCAATGATGGTACTCATAGGTGTACTCATATCGAGGGGACTCAATGCTTGTACTCATTCGTGTACTTTTATCAAGGGGACTCAATGTTTGTACTCATACTTGAACTCATATCAAGGGGACTCAATGCCTGTACTCATACTTGTACTCATATCGAGGGGACTCAATGCTTGTACTCATACTTGTACTGATATCGAGGGGATTCAATGCTTTTACTCATAGGTGTACTCATATAAAGGGGACTCAATGTTTGTACTCATAGGTGTACTCATATCAAGGGGACTCAATGCCAAGTTCTAATACTTGTACTCATATCAAGGGGACTCAATGCTTGTACTCATATCAAGGGGACTCAATTCTTGTTCTGTACTCTTTTGTAAGGCAATGAGGTCAAATTTACAACTTAAACTTTGATCACAAAAGCAGGTAACATACTGCAGACATAAAGCCTGGTCCTTTGGCATTCCTTCCCAAATCTCACACTTTAGTTCTTTAATACTCTGCTATCTCCATTTGCTAAATATACTTCTGTTGTTCTATGGAAAGTGATATCACATGGCTTGAAATGCTGGTCACAATTTTCTATAACTTAAAAATAATGCCTCCTGACATTAAATTCCTCCAAGTGCTGCATATGATAAATGATTGGTATTGTATATTAGGAAAGTTCAGCAAATAGTATGGAAGCTTGAAAGGGACATCGCAAATAATTGAATGTCTTCCTAATCGTAGAATCAAACAGAAGCTCATGAAAATGCTCAGAGTGAATACTAGGAGAGTGGAACTTTCTAGGTTTTGTAATCCTATTACTGTGCATTCCCATTAACTTTGGAATGTATGAATATAGCTTTAGGGCTGTTAGTGAAAGAGGTTTCATATCATTTCTAAAGGACAGTCCATCATGTGATCAAGGTCATGTACCTCCTGCATACCATTTCTTGTTTTGGAAATAAAACCAGATCAGTTTTGAATTATTCTCTACTGAGAAAAGCAATGAAAGAAGAGACTCTCCACTGATGATCTTGTTTTCATTCTTGGTTTTAGAAGACCTATTTTAGGCTTACTTTACTGGTCAAATAAACGCTTCCTCCATAGACTCTAATATTCTATGTTCTTCATGGTTCAAGTAGTAATGTGGTTTAGGTGGAACTTCCCAGTAGGGATGCACTATCCATCGCTTCTAGGAATCTTAGATGTGTTTTCATCCCTGCTTTGGAGAAAGGCTGTAGTAGTTTCATAAGTGAGGATAGTATTTCACATGATGGATTAATTAGTCTAGTGGTGTGATGGATGAGGATGGAAATGAGAAGGAGTGCCAGAACCACTGAATGGGGCAGTATATATAAAGATAAGATAAGATCTACTTTATTAAACCCCACAAAGGGTAACTGAATGCTTGCAAAAAAATAGTATTATACAAACTACAAATATACTAAAAAGTTACAAAAGGGCAAAAACAAATAAACAAAGCAGGACATATAAAAACAGTGCACAGTGACATATGAGCATTTAAAATTTAAATTATGAAGTTTTATACATTGCGGAATAAAAAGAAGAGGGGTGCCTATTTGTACTGGTCAATGCCAGCCTCATCCGACCACTCCGAGAGAACACTGTTTTGACCACGCACACACACGTAGTGGGTGGTCATCGTCATTCATAATTTTGTTGAGTTTTTATATATTCTCTAACAGCAGTAGGAATGTGTCTTGCATAACTATGGCACATCTAATATACTGTCATGCAGGGGATTTCTATTCTATGAAACTTGCAGACACTACTAACAGTTTCTGAAATTCCCATGAAAACCTGCCCTTGGTGACAAACAACTTCTATATCGGTCTTAAATGTTACATTTTATGTGAATTGTCCTGAAGTTGTGGATATGCGATATAATATATCTATATAATAGATCTGTTGCTTGTTACTCTGAGCTTCCACTGTATAATCTGGATCATCCTTGAGGGGTCAGGATCCTCCACAAATGGGGATCGCAGTTGCAGGGTCTGACCCTACATACGCAATCATCCGCACTACGATCACCCTTAGAAGGGGGGGGGGGAGTCAGATTCTCCTTGCGTTCTCAAATGTGAACAAGGCTAACGTCACCTCTCCTAGTTAGCGACTTATTAATGGTTTAATCTTGAGTAGGACGATTTTTTGTCCCATCAAATACAAATTAAGAAACAATGTTTCCTTCAAGTTTCACTAACTTCACAAGTTTGCTATTGTTCACTCATTCTTTGCTTTAGTGCCCTTTATATTTTATTGATTGTGTATATATGGAAAATAACTCTGAATTTAACCTAGAAAGAATGCGTCTAGTTTCTTTGCTTGGGGTGAACTGTAATATCACCTGTGCTATAATGCTGCTAAGAGCAATAGTTTGGTGCTTCATATTACATTTTGAAATAAATGTTGAAACACAAGGGGTAGGGATTTGATCTTTAGAGCTAGTGAATGTCAAATTTATGTCATAGTAGATGCATATTTTGCAAGGGCAAGTAACCAATGAGCATACATCCGTCTTTACTTATGCTGTTGCAATTATTTTTTGGTCTTCAGATTGGATCAACCTTGAAGTCAACCCACCAAGAAAATTTAAGAATAGGTAAGGACATAACTACTTTAAAACCTATTGTGCTCATGATTCTTTTTTTGTTTTGTCTGCTTTCATTTTGTAGTGCTTGTTAAAGTTAGATAGGATTTTCTATGCAGTTTGTACCCTGACTTGTCAATTTCACACAATGAATAACTAATCAGGGATTTGAAACTGTTTAGTTTGCATTTGCATGGGGTTGTACAAATGTGTAAAATGTCAGTTTGACATACTTTTAACAAAATCATTAATTCTTTGTTACCATTCATTTCTTACAAAATTTGTGAGAATGCTCTAGTTTGGTCACTTGGATTTAAGTTTCGAGTTACAGACTGTACGTTTAGTAAAATTGGCTACCAATCGACTAAATTGACAATCAACTGTCTTTTAATAAAGCCTTCTCATATAGAAACTTCCAGTAGGATATTGAATGAGATTCTTTCTTTGTTTCTGTCAGACATATAGCTGGGTTTAAAAATAAATTAAACAATAATTGGAAGATAACAATTGATTTCTTTTGTCTTCTTACTTTCATGATCTTTTCTTCATTTGATACGTAAAGCATTCACCGTTTACATTTTTGTTATGATATTTACAATTTACTTTGTAGGAATTTGCTTCCCACCGCAGTTTTGGCAGGAATATAGACAGTACTACACAACATACAAGACCATAAGAGAGTAAGTATTACTGTTACATGTTCTTTCCATGTTGAAATGGAGCTGCTAGGAGATTTAAATTGTTTACAATATATGAGAAAGCAAGAAGAATCTGATCTACAAGTTACTATTAGAGGAGTGCATCACTCTGAAGATGAGAGTGTCAAATACAGTGGGGATAGGTAAGTCATGGCTGCTTCACATATCTAAATAGGTAAATTTCAAATGCAAAACCTTGAATTGTGTAAACATCACAGAAGGTGCTTAATATGACTGGTCAGTAACATTACTGTATAGTTGTACCTTTATCTTGTCTCATTCTCACTGCAGCATATTAACATTAGCTTCCTTCATCAACATTTACTTAAAAAACTGTTATATCATGTAAAAGAACATGCCCACCCAATAGAGAGATCACAATTGCATGGTCTGATCCTGAGTATGCCTCCATACTAAATAAAGGATCTTGGCCAGTAAGGCTGTTGTAAAATGGTCTCCATTGCGTTGCATGGTCCTGAGTATGCCTCCATACTAAATAAAGGATCTTGGCCAGGTAGGCTGCTGTAAAATGGTCTTCATTGCGTTGCATGGTCCTGAGTATGCCTCCATTCAAACTAAATAAAGGATCTTGGCCAGGTAGGCTGCTGTAAAATGGTCTTCATTGCGTTGCATGGTCCTGAGTATACCTCCATTCATACTGAATAAAGGATCTTGGCCAGTAAGGCTGTTGTAAAATGGTCTTCATTGCGTTGCATGGTCCTGAGTATGCCTCCATTCATACTAAATAAAGGATCTTGGCCAGGTAGAATGCTATAAAATGGTCTTCATTGCGTTGCATGGTCCTGAGTATGACTCCATTCATACTAAGTAAAGGTTCTTGGCCAGGTAGGCTGCTGTAAAATTAGCATGTAGGGAGCCCAGACAGTGATGTTCAAGTTAGCACGTAGGGAGCACATACAGGGATCTTAAAATGATGATAAGGGGAAAATCTCTTTGAGACTTGAAATTTGAAAATACATTTGCAGTTAATAACCAAAATGCCAAACGCATTGAGGTTTGGATGACTTCATTGCATTAGACTTCTGCATTTTAACCAGAAATAGCTGTCGAAAAATAAATGGCCCGAACCACCATTTTGATACACTATGGCATGGTAAACACAGGTCAGTTTACTGTACCTGGCTATACACACCTCCACCAAAAACAATTGGGGTCTTGTGCTCAATGTTATGAATCCACACACTAAGTATGAGAAGTATCAATGGCTCCCATCGTTAGATATCATGTAAAAGGGTTTCAGAGTTTGACCTCTGGTGACCTCAAATGAGATTTGACTTCACAAGCAAGAGGAGTCTTGTACTCAATATGGCAAATCTATATACCATGTATTAAAAGTATCCATGGTTTCTACTATGAGAAATTATATTTGAAAGGTTTTCAGGCTTCGACACTGAAAATATTTTTAAAAGAAATGTAAGAACCAGCCACTATTGACAATATGCTGTGAATTAACAAATCCCCCAATAAAATATTTTGCTCAATCTCAGAACCAACTTTTAGGGGGAGGGGTGGAAAAGGGGGGAGGGGGAGGGTGGGAATGGGAATGGAGCAGATGGAAAATGGAAAAACGTTAAACGTTATACTTGGATACCATGTTTTGATCTGCAGTAGTTTGGGTGAAACCTTACCCTGTGTCAGCAGGCCTTTTGATGAATCACCTATTGCAAGTTAATGGTTATATCAACATGTTACTCGATATCTCTCGTGACAAGCACTTTGCTGTTGTATTCAAAGACAATGCTTTTCTCGTACAGTGACTTCTGTTATGGCCTGAGGGAATGGTTTTCAAACACGTTGAAAGTTTGAAGGAGAATTTTCTGACACTGTTTGGAAAATTGTTTGCTTTTATTTGTTTTCATCCCCTCTTTGAACTCAAAAGCCATCGCATGTTGCGTCAGTCCTCTGGGCGGTTTGTGAAGTCCTGCAGACGTCATGCCACTCATCCTATTCAATACTCTCTGCCCAACTTTTGTCATCATGAAGGTTTGCAAGAAAATGAAAATATTAAACAAGCTAGTATGTAGTGCTTTCCAACTATTGAAAAGGATTTGCATCATCAGCCTATACTTAAATGTAGTCTTCTGTTCCTCTTCTGACGTCATGTTACAAAATAAAAACATTATCTAGAAATAGGTTGTCTGATATCTATAGTGGCATAGTGGTGGGAATTCATAATAGTTTGGTAAATTTGATAATGTAATGATGTCAGAGTCGCTGCTGCTGCTTACGTAGTTACCAGAGAGAATTTACATCAATACACTGTAGTCAATGCAGAGGGCTTAAAGTGTGTAACCTTTGAGGCAGCTTAAAGTATGCTTAGCTCAGTCCTAATATTAGCCTGCCTTCCATTGTTCCAGGCTGCTCTATACCAGACTATTATTGTCATTTATTGAAGATCTTAGCCATAGATTCACAATAGCAGGTCATATGACATTTATGGCACACTTTCCAAAATGAATTTTACATAAATATTCTTGATTTGTAAAATATTCTTTAATAGTCAAATTGTGTTAAAGTAGTCTGCATTGTATCCCATGTGACTTTGATAGACTAGATCCACCTTTAAAGCTGTCTCACTGCTAGACTGTATATAAACATAGTAAATTCCACTTAATATCAATTTAGTCAAACCTCAATGTCGCACATAAAATCAAGACGTTATCAACATTAGAATCATTTCCTGTGAATATGGAAACATTGTTTAGTTAGTGCTCCTTTTATGTGGACTTTACATACCATGGTGGGAAGCTACGTGAGATTACTTCTCAATACAAAAATTCTACCAGTTTCTTTTAGACCACGAAAGAGACAAAGTTAAGGTTTCTGTATTTCACTACCATCTGTTTGAAGTAAACCTTTTATAATGCTTATTTCTAATTCAATATTGTGAATAATGTAGTACTACTTTGTTTATACAGATAAAACAGATAAAAAAATGAATTCAGTTGATTTTTAGTATGCATGTACATTTAATGTTTGAATCGGTAAATTGTTCTCCCAATTTTAGTTATTTATTAGACATAATAGATGAAAACACCTAACTATAAATTGCTGGAATTCCTTAAAGTTTCCATTAAATTCACAATACTTCTTTAAACTCTCTGGTGGTTTGCAAGGAAGGTGTCTATACCTAGTTACTGCAGTATTACAACAGATCACATAACATGCCCTCTTGTATGTAGGATTTCAGGAATATTTACAAAGTGCGAATTGACCTACCAGGTACGCAAGAATGAATAAAATACCACCTAAGGCTTAAAAATTTCAAAGTCAAAGTTGATAAAAAATGTGTCAGGAGTAGAGGTTACCCGGGCTACAATCCTCACCACATGTTCATTAATTGAATGATTTGCTCCCCTTGTTGACTGCCTCCAGTAAGGGTCTTTTAAGTCATTGCTGAACATTAAAATGGATGAGAAGGTGGGGATGACCCTAACACCGGGTAGAAACTATGCACCCTTCAAAGAATACCCGGTTGGTAGATAGAAATATTGAAGTTGATGGTTATTATGTCCCCACAAGGAGTGTAAGTAGATGAGAGTAAATGACTGCAGACAACCCCACTGGCAGCATTGTGTTAAAGAAGTCTATAGAGTCAAGGAACAACCGAGGGGCAAATCACTGTATACAGACATACTGCATGGATAAACATTAAGTAATATTTGATTCTCATGTATCTCATTGATGTAGTAAAGTGGTATCCATCAAACTGAATTATATCAGCATTTAAGAAATATCTAAAACATGACCAATGCATTGTGAGGACGTTCTACAGGATGGATTCAAACATATTACTTAGTAAGTCCTGTTGCTTTTGTTTTAGGATTATGGAGGGTAACATTGCTCTACATCAGGGACCCTGTGACTGAGGGCTGGGCTGGTTGGGGAAAATCCACAAAATTACCTCAATACTGCCAGATGAGAAGAAGCCTCTGTATATATTGTTAACCAGAACTTTTCAACAAATCGGCAATTTATTCTCCAAAATTTTGATTTTCCAACAAAAGGGTGCAAATTTTTAAATGAAAAAAGAACACTTTTTTAAGAAGCAAAAATGGTACTTTTCATGATCACAAATGGGCAAAATTAACTTTGAGGATGAGGCTGACTAGTTGTGAGTAAAGTCTTTAATCTTTGCTGGGCATGTTTCTTAGCTAAGGCAGGAAGACACAACTTTTGACTACTACTTAGTCTGCTTCCAATATTCTGATGATTTTAAGGTGATAGAAGTTCTGGAAAGAAACAAAATGAAAATGATGAAATGATGAAAACTGGAAATGATGAAAACCACAAAGCTTTAAGGCCAAATGTTGCTGTCCTTTGCTATGCCTCCCTTCCCACCCACCTTCTAAATGTCTGGCAACCCCACTGCATGCAGTGTGCTGGTACCGGCATAGTGTATTTATGTGGTGTATTAGGTAAATTGTATTCTTACTAGTCCTATGAAACTCACCACCGTCGGCATATATCTTGGACCGACTATGTCAATGTGGAGAGGTGCTAACAAACCTACCAACCATGGAGGGTAATGTGGTGTGCTACATTGTAGCAATCAACTCTTATTGTACTCTTTGAACGAATATTCTACAACAACTGAGGCCATGATCTCATAGCTACCACATTCCTTGTGAAACTATGCGAACAGTGTAATCTAAGTGGTAGAATTTTTCCAATGTTCACCCTAAATACCCGTTATAGTGGAGTTGTATAGTCTAGGGAACGCTTATCTCTTCAGAGCTGACAAAGGGTTAAATAATATGTTAGTAGCACCTGGGAGAATGTCATATTTTCTATGGTGGAGTGAGCCTTCCAGGTCATTTTTAATTTGATGTTGTGTAGTGATAAGGTGTGTTTTTCATTAATGTGTATAACCCTTTGTCTTGCTATTCTCTCTGATGCTATCTACCCCCTCCTCCTGGTTCTGGTGCTTCATCAGTACCCGGAGCTTCACCAGTACCCGGTGCTTCACCAGTACCCAGTACTTCACCAGTACCCAGTACTTCACCACACATTGAACTGGATCTAGACAGTGTTTCAGATTGTTATGTTTTTGCTTGGTAGTAAACATTGTGATTGTGGAGCAGGCCACCCTAGAGTGAATCTTTGTTATTAAATTTATTTGCCTTACATTTAAGTTGACGGGAGTAATTCAATATAAATTATCTCTGCAGTAAGCCACTTTAGTATTTAAGCTGTGCGCTGATATAAATGAAGTCAAAAGTTTGTGCTGCATGTAGACTGGATCATTTCTACCAGTGTAAAATGACCTTTCAAATGAGGTCAAGTAAATCTGAAACTAATGTCTGGTTCCTGCTTTACCATTGTTGTTTAAGATGATAGGGTGAACTATACTTCAAGTTATAGTTTCCTAACAATAGGTCTCAGGTCACCAAAGACCTTATAGAAAGTTGGTTATCACAACAGACTGACATAAAAGAGTTTCTCATGTATGATGCAGTTTCTGATCAACAAGAAACACAAGGGTCCAAAGGACTAAAAATAAAATGAACCTTATTATCTTAAGACTCGGATCATGTTGAACTGAATCCATGCTACCGATGTCATTTGATTCCTTTTGTCATTGTTATCATCATTGACGCCTCAGAATATGCTAAAAAGGAAACTAGAAAGTCACTTTGCATAGTACATGTAGTCTTGCCACATTTTATATCGGAACATTCAACAGTAACAAGATTTTAAGTGTTGTCCAGTATGGAGTGCAAGTGATCAGCAAGATTCTTGTGCTATTACCGACCTACATACCAACAATGAAATTCATAATATATGCTTGACGTTTGCGTTTGATCACATTTACACATTTTTCAGACTTTGTGACCTCTATTGAGCTTGTACCTCCACCAAATTTCAATATGGTTCCTGAATTTGCAAAAATTGAAAGTATATTACAAAGTATTGACTTCAACCAAGATATAACTTTTGAATTATCAGGTTAACAAGGTTTCAAACTTTCACATCTGTTGACCCCAAATGACATTTGAGTTTCACCAATTTCAATATGGTCCCTGAACTCACCTTTGGGGATCTATATACAAGTATGAACTTCAACCAAGGTGTACTTTTGATATATATAGCATTTACAAGATAGAGCATGGATCATGGATTCTACACACATACACACACACACATTACCATTGAAGAGATTCCTTTTGTCCTGAGCAAGGAACCAAACATTGCCACTTTTTCTCAAACTTCAAAAAGAACAACTAATGCCTGCCATCTTTAAATGACAAGCAAACACAGCTATCATTATTGGCCTGGACGATAGAGACGCATCAAACGACATTTCCAAGCAACTAAACGAAAAACCAACTTCCAGTTGAGAGATATGACAGTGTTCCTTAAAATCTAAGTAGGACATCATGATCATTGGGCTACACATATTTACATTTTTAAGGGTATTCTGTATTTATTGCAATGTTTGTTTTCTTCAATAGTTTCGGATTTGCAAATGTTTCAATCCAAACATGACCTCATGTCGCTGGCATGGGTTTCATTATCATCACATTTTACAGTAAGTTTCAACATGAAAAGAACAAAGATATAGTAAAAGGTTTCATTTGGTTGTGGCACTATGACCAGTCCTCTGACATCAGTTTTGAACCACAATATCTGCCAATTGGAGCAATATTTTCCATTGATATCTGGCAGAGTATTCTCCCTAAGACATCATATTGTTTAATATGAACATTACTAAAATGTCTTAGAACGATTTGATTGTCACAGCCCCCAGTAGTTTTAGAGTAATGGTGATCTCTTATTAAGTGCAAATCTGATTGCTTAATTGTACAAATACTAATATTGTAGTACTTTTGAATTGAAAAAAACAACAACAACAAAGATTGAGAGGTAATAAATAATTGACATGACTTATGATTTTGTTTCAGATTGCTGAATAACTTAAGGCAGACCAATGATGAATTTATGGAATATTGTAAGGAGCTGAGAGGAGCAGCCAGACAGTCTCTGGACTCACTGCTCTTACTACCGGTAAGTTTGATGTTGTCATGGTTACCATTATGATGAGTTTATGGAATATTGTAAGGAGCCGAGAGGAGCAGCCAGACAGTCTCTGGACTCTCTGCTCTTACTACCGGTAAATTTGATGTTGTCATGGTTACCATTATGAGGTTGGCATGCTGTAAATTTACATAGTTTCTAACTTACATGTCTCCTCACAACATCTGTGCTCTCACACTGTTGATCCTAGAGCCCACTGATAATCAGTAAGCACTGATCCAACCAGTGACAGGACACTTTTATTAGTGCATCTGAGTGGATTTCTGACTCTTGAATTATCTGAAAATTAAAAAAATACCACAAAACTTAATGAATGAATTTGTGCAGATGCATACATATTGGCTTTGGATGCTTTGCTATCAAACTGTAGCTGTCGGTTTTATTCAAGACACTTGTTGACATGTTTAGAACCAAGATGTTCAGAAGATGATATTTAGCCTGGTTATGTTCAAAGCTGTTTTGTCATTCAGTAATGATAGACCACATACCACAGGAATGCTTCAATATATCATAATTTGCAGAGAGAATGGTAAAGCTTATGATCTGTGTTAAACTACAAGATTGACCCATCACCACTTATTGACTTTGCTTGGACCCTTGCCAAGTGCAAGAAGTTGATCAACAAGAGATTGACTTTATAACAACAAGAATCCAAACAAATCAACTTAATTACCTTCAAGTTTTGTATGTTCTCAACAAGAACATTGTACCAAGACATTTGGCTGACCTCATCATGTTGATGTAAACCATAATTTAATGGGAATAAACAGTTTTGAATGTTTGGAATTATTTGATCTTGAAAGAGCAAACTAGGAGTGGAAGAAGTAGAGTTCTTCAGACTGATCATCATTCAGTAAACATTCATTAAGTGGAGAGTAAAGTGTCCCTCTTCTGTATGTATCCATATCAGTTAACTTACTTCATTTGAGTTCACTTTGAAGTTTACTCTCATGTAATAACCACTCTTTGTCCCTGTCAGTCTTCATCAGGCTATATGTCAGCTAGTGCAGCAAACACAGGAATTATACATGTTAAGGTTATACAAAGTTTAAACCTCACTTGTGGAGCAGCAGTGTGGTTTACCCTAACAAACCTATTAATATCCAGACTGTTTTGGGACCATACCTGTTAATGTGTCAGAACTAAGTCATATTTACAGAGCCTACAAATCATCTCAACTCCTCTCTTACTCAAATCTCTGTGCCAAGTTAGGATTGCGTGCAAGGACCTGAAAGTTTCTCTGTTATATTCTGATTACTTTAATTTTAATGACATACCTTGCTTGTCACAGTAATTTTAGTTTAGTAGCCCCTCGAGCTTAATAGTACACAGAGGGTTACATGATACACCTCAATATCGGTCTGAAGAAATTGACTAGCGACAAGCAAAACTTCTTTTAAGTAAAGGACCAAAGAATATTTTCAGCATGCTTTCTGGTTTTGCTTTCAAATTAATAATTTTTCTCCATATATTTTGTTTTCTGATTTTGTGATATCATTTTTGATATATATATATATTGTTTTAAATCTGAAAGTCATATGGAGTTCAAGGACAGGGGAGTCTGGCCTGTTGGTGTACAGTATAATCCTTGTTATCTGTCACTGTTGATTGAGGTTTGCTTCAGGACTAAGGTTTTGCCTAAGACCCATGCCATGGTTTTGATATTTGTTTGAAGAGATGCACCTTAAATTCTGTGTATGGAAACTCTTTAAATATTTGTACCTAGGAGACTTTTCATGGGTAGTATGAACAAAATTCAGGGCATTGGTTAAACAAAACAAACATTTTCAATTTTATAAGTTACTGTCTTTTTATGGTTTTTATAATCTTTGTAAATGATGGATGAGCAGTTAAACTAGAAATTAATATATTTTGCACCTGGCCCGAAAGAAAAACATAAATCGTTTCACTGAAGTTATGTAAACATATAAGTTTGGTAGAGTTACCATGCACTTAGCTGAACTTGGAAAGTTGTCATTATTTCAAGGTCAAATTTGAGGAGCAAATTGTTTTAATTGCATTAATCCCTGATGTTGCTTTCATTACTATATCCTTACAAACTCCTAATCTACTTAACAACAGATTAATCCCATTCATTGTGTTAACATGAATGCATTGTTGCCAGCATTGAGTCAATGATGCTGTTTACCTGGAACAACAGGTGCTATAAAATGATTACAACTACAGCATTGCCGAGTACCTTGAATATGCAAATAAGCTTTGTCCTTGGTACATATTGCAAGACAATGTTGCATCTATACTAAACATTGAAACATTGAATCAAACATTTCTCCATGTGTCATACTAATTCTGCCTTGTATTAGGGTCATTGAATAGAAAAAGTATTATAAACAGTGACAAATAATGTACTTAACTTGTGACCTTGACCTGAAATATAGATCCTCATTATTAAATCCATTGCCAGTGACCCTTATTCACCCCTGCCTGTCCTAATTTTCAACCCAAGGACCTTGATCAGCAAGTCTTTTTTTCCCACTCCATCTGTCACTAAATGCTTGGCAAGATATTTATGGAGAATTAACTGGATGGATTACTTGTACCTGCCAGACCAGCCATCAGTTCTCCAGCTAGCCCTCCACCAGTAGTATACATCCCTGGACATGCAATAGTCACTGATTGTATACAGTCATTATGTAGTCAATCTTAGCCAATTAATGCCAGACTAGCCATCAGTTCTCCAGCTAGCCCTCCACCAGTAGTACATCGCTGGACATGTAATAGTCACTGATTGTATACAGTCACAAGGGACGAAATAACTGGGTTCGCATAGCAATTTGCTACCCAAGAATTGCCAGTTGCTAATCAATATTACTTTTGATTAGCAAAAGATGCAGTACCTGCTAATGCTAATTGCTATTTCCAAGAATTGTCGAGCAATTATTGCTAATCAATTCTCTAAAACTATTTCGTCCCTTGAGTCATTATGTAGTCAATCTTAGCCAATTAATGCCAGACTAGCCATCAGTTCTCCAGCTAGCCCTCCTCCAGTAGTACATCGCTGGACATGCAATAGTCACTGATTGTATACAGTCATTATGTAGTCAATCTTAGCCAATTAATGCCAGACTAGCCATCAGTTCTCCAGCTAGCCCTCCACCAGTAGTATACATCCCTGCACATGCAATAGTCACTGATTGTGTACAGTCATTATGTAGTCAATCTTAGCCAATTAATGTCACATGACTTTGCAAGGGTCCTAACATCACTGTCGCAATCATACTGTTCTAAAAGCATCAATATGTTGGATTTGCAAAGGAAATGATACAGTGTTCGGATCCTATGTAACAGTTTTGAAGGCAGTAAAGTTTGTTTCCTATGCAGCTATTGCATTACAAAATTGGAACTTGCTATACAAGTACACAGATGTATATCAGTTTTTGTGCTCAGGATCCATAGTATTAAATAAGAGGCAAAATCCAGAGTCTTCAAAATAGCTACACAAATTTTGAACATTAAATTGTTCCTAGTTATAATATGCTATGGTTCCTTTGTAGAGCAGTTTGAGCATTTTGCATTACTGCATAAGTTATTCACTGATGCCTGTAAAATACTAACATGCTGTAATTTGGAAAATCCTGCTGTCTGGTAATGAAAAGTAACCAATGTGATTTGTTAAAGTGGCCATGACACGAAAATTTCAAAGTCCTATATTTTTGGGATCCATCAAAGAATGTTCTCTAAAACATGTATCAACCAATCTGCCAGTTTAAAACTTGATTTTTCAAGTCGAAAATTGAGAATGAATTTACCCTTTTCGGCGTTTGAAACTTTGTTTACTCGAAAATTTTCCGATTCGCATGACGTCATGTGACGTCACGTTTTGAACACATATTTGTTGTCGCTGCTACGGTACCATTCACGTACACAGTAGACAAGTACACATACCACTAGTAGTTACTAAACAAAACACCGATCACAAGTGCGATATCAAATCAAAATTTCCTGTGAAATGGCGGATCCAGAGCCAAATGCGGCAACCGAAGTTCAAAGTGATTATGGTTCTTCACTAGGCAGTGAAATTGGGCTATAATTAGAGTGCCCTTTCTCATATTCGAAGCAGAGAGTGAAGGCGATGATCATTCCAATATTGAACCGAACGCTGAGGGTGGAGCGGAGGTGTTAGAACCGTATCAGTTCGAGCCTGTTAAACGAGCCGAAATTGAAGCTCCACAACATATCGAAGAAGAAATCCGTTCGAAACCATTGCAAGGAACATACAACGTGGTAAGAATTTATTAACGAAGCATTTAAAAACAAAATCCAGTCCATTTTGTGCATGTGTTGTTGGAATTCGCGGAACACCCTAAACCGTATTGTGCGTTGTGTTACGGTAACTTACAACCCATATGTAGAGTGTGTAGTACTAGTAGGGTTGGTTGCATACTGAAAGTTTGGCTCGGGGATGTAAGTTGCATTATGCAGCCATGCTAGGTAGGCATATGTGTTATTTCATACTCATTATTACTTGGCTAGTACTTTGGCCTGGAGTTTTGCAAATCAATTTTCTGAAACAAAAGAATGTTTCATGATACATGGAAGGTGTAAAATCACAACAAATGTAACCATAACTGTACATTGTGTGCCTGCTTGTTATTGTGGACATCATGGCCAACATTAATACATTTTGAACTTTCATAAATTTTTTCCCAGGCAGTACAGATACATAGCCTACGGTCAACAGGTTCAATGATACTTGGGGTTCCTAGCAAGACACGTCAGGGTTGTGCTACCATCATGTGCAGTCCAAAGGATCAGAAGTGATTTTCCAGCCAATGGTCATTACACTGGATTCAAGTTGCCAGGAGAAAACTCATTGTATAGGAAGCCTTTCTAAACTACGATTGTGTTGGATTATCAATCCGTCAGGGTTCCCTCAGTGTTGATATATTGAAATTCAAGACTTTTAATTCAGGATGAAAAGGTTATTTTCCAGACCCAACATCAACAATAAAAGAAAAGGCATGTTTTGAAGCATTTGGACACAAGTATTGGCGTGACCGTGATGTCATATAAAATGTGCATAAGGGAATGGGCATTGACCTTTTTAGGGGCATTTACCTCGTTTGATTCGTACCTTTAATCTGGAAGCCAAAATATCCATATCACCAATGATATTTGACAGAAAAGTCATAATAAAGACCAATGGAGTCAGCAGAACTCTTGAATGTTTAGACTGTTTCTTCAGCAGCAGTTGGTTTGTTTTGTAGTCTTTCTTCAAAAACTCAGCAGTACACCCTGTTAATGGTCTTCGATTGTTTTAATGCGTGTGATGCTGTGTTTCACATTGCCCATCAGTGTTGTACGTGTCGTCGTGCGTGGGTAACATTTTTGCATGTGAGTTGCGTCGTGCAGTGTTTCTTGGTTTAAATAACCCTGTATTGTATTTGCTTCTGGATTATTCTAATTAATTTGTCACAACAACGATTGATAGCGATGGACATGCAACTGCTTTGTAGGCTTAAAGCAAAAAATTCATGTAAGTTGTTTTCTTTTAACCTCCTTTGATGTCACAAATTACATTAGTGTAATTTAAGAATGATAATGTTAATGGAAAGTACAGTTTTACTTTTATGTCATATAATACAATGATTGTTGTTAATGTTAGTTCAGATTGTCCAGAATGACTGTCTAGAACTGATATTGAATAAATTTTGTTCAATGATTTAACACTTGAACTATGTTGTGTGAATTTTTGGCTCTGTGACTTTAAAATAAATCGCTTTGAGATTTAATTAAACAACCTTTGGAATAAAATCTTTTTACCTACCTATTTTGACCCATCCCCATTACCCCCACTCCCTCCACAACATAATAAATGGTTTTCCTGGAATAGGAATAAGAAATTATTGCCATAATTAACTGATCCAGCATATTCCAGAAATAAATTGGGGCACTGAGATTTGTTCACAAGAAGATGTAACCCATCGCTTCTGAAGCTAACCTCATAGCTTATTAGTATACAATAGAGCAATGAAGGGGGTGTTAATTTAGATGATACAGTAAAATCTCTTCGTCTATTGCGACTTCAGTGTAGTAACGCTAATACTATAGTACTACTAGTGCTCGGCGCGCTACCTCCTAAGGATCGCCACTTGCCCCATTGGAGGTTTTCTGTTCCCCGATCTGGTCTTCAGAGTAGTTTTTTGTGGATTACTTGACAGAAGAATGACTTTTTTATGTCGAACCGTTAAAGTCCATTTGTTTTATTTCATAACAAAAAGGAGGGATCGTAGTATGCTTCCGTGAAGTGTTCGCTTCATTCGGAGCTGCATACTGGCTAGGTCCAGTGAAATCGGCGCTGGTGTTGTGCACTAACTTGGTCATAATCGCCGTGTTTTTTTTCGTCCTTCAGCCATGGATGAAGGCTAATTGCATGGGTAATGATATTTATGCAGCCCCAACAACACAACGGACCGGCATTTCTCTCGGATAGTTTACAACAGTTGTAAAACAACTTGAAATTTCTAACGATATAGCGTAATACAGTGGTTGTTCTCTCAGTGTAAATGTGCGTGTACTGTATATGGAACGGTATGATCGTCGCGCATCCGATACATGCCTGAGCTTTGCACATGTGTTCCTAACATGACGTCATCATTGTCTTGTTGTGAAATCGCATTCTCAGATATCTATTTTCGGATGCGAATATTAAAACGTTAATTACTAATTAGTCCTTGAGGTTTTCAAGGTGTTGAGGATAGTTTTGAACATAGATTTTCTCATGGATTCAGAGGAAGTTACTCTCGATGAGTTGGATTTTTCGTGTCATGGCCTCTTTAACATAGTTTTTGACTATGTGTGAATAGTATTTATTCATTTTACGTAAACATACCTTCTCCACAAATACTATGCACACATTTCACTAATTTAGTTGCATTTTACACTTCAGGCACCCTTTAAATTTGATATTCCTCTTAGCGGGAAAGGGGTGATGGGATTATAACAGACAGCCATCAAAACCAAAGGATGTCTGATATTAAAAGCCTGTAGACAGTAAAAACAATAGATGAAGAATAGTCACCCATCTGTATCTTATAAAAGTGGACCCTTGGGGATACACCTAGAAATCCTACAGTTTTATGGTTTGACAAGGACCTCTCTGAAGTCAGTAGAGCATTTAATTTTAGTAATGCGTGAGGCTTTTGTTCCAAATTTATAGTTAGGTGTGACCAGAGATCAATACCTTGTTACAATCTGACATTTTGACATGGACAGGACTTTCCTCAAGGAATCATTCAGAAGATAATATATTGGTTGGAATGCAGAAGAATGTTTGGCCTGATCTTCTTCACCTGTTTGAGATGTATGTATTGATGAAAATACCAGTGTGTCAATTGATAAGTTGCAAATAGTAGAATTAGTTATTTTAATTTTCCATCTGTTATTTCATGCTCAACAAATTTAGTGTCTTCTTGAGTATACATTTTGAATTCTTGTTTAGCAGTTTAAATCTTTAAAAGTAAAGTTCTTGTAACATTGTTCCTAACTTACCTGTCTCCACTAAGACTATCCATTCAGTTAACTATTATAAACTTAATTTATATCACTGTTGTATCACCGTTTTTTAATCCTTGTTTTATCGTGATTTGTGTTGTCGTATAGTGTAACCGTGTATGACTGATTTGCTTAGGCATGGTGGCCGGGATATCAGTCAAGTCGTTTCCAATACTGCTCAGTGAATGAGTGATCATATGACATCACTGTAAAGCACTAATTTACTGTAAACTAGTGTACTGTACAAACTTACTCGAAATACATCCATGCCACCATCAAGAACATGGCATCTCTAAGGGTGACGCAGAAGCATGAGTCCGAGATTTACTTCTTGGAAATAAATATATTAATAAGTAACGAAGCTGTCCCTTTGGAATACTAGAGGCTATGTATTATAGTCACAAAATACATTGCTTTGAACTTTATATCGAAACCAACTTTTATAATCTCAATTAGTTGAGGCAAGTTTAGATTTCTAAGTGTTGAGCCTCTGTTCTGTTAAAGGTAAGGTCCACTGTAATAATTCAGTCAGTTAAATTCTAGTAATGATGTCATAATGAAATAGAAAACAAACAAGTTGTTTAGTATTTGTTAACAGTAATTATGAAAACCAATCAGTAAATGTACAAGAGTTGGAACAAATTTTCTTTGAGTAGTATTTGTGAGTTGAATTTTGTATTGTTTTGGTACTTCTCCTTTAACATGGTCATCTGCTATGATGCTGTATCTGAACAGGTCAGTTTGCACAAAACAGTAAGGCTAAGGCCAGTATGGGTCAATTTTGATTGGGTTTCTTTGAAAGTTTTTGGACACATTTAAGCTGAAGCATAATTGCCATTTGAGCAGTAGAAGTTGGACATCAATTTGGAAGCACTTGAGTTTTTATCGAAATCTAGAAAACACTGGAACGATAGAGTGAGAGATGAGTAGAAAGGTAAGCTGAATCATCATTGCTAGTAGATAAGATAAACATAAACAACCTTGTTTGGTAGTAAGCTAAACATCTAATTCACATCTGTGGTATCCATGGTAATTTCGTTAACTCATCAGTTTACTTGTAGTAAATATGTTTGCAGAGACTTCCTGACAATATAGGATCTAGTGAATATTGTAAAAGTTCAGAATTGGTCATGTTCTCATACCATAACCTAGCATTGAAAATATTCAAGAGAGAGAGAGAGTAGCTTACCTTAATGCATAAATTTCTTGTTAGTCTATACCAATATCCTACCAGAAGCAATGAAAAATAGTTATAAACTGGTGTTTGCAAAGGAAAACATTTGCATTAAATTTGTGGGAAGCAAAATAAATTGCACTAGAATGTGTAGCTAATATTAGGAGCAACCAATGGCTATATCCATATGACCTCAGAGATTGGAGGGGATTGGGGGGGGGGGGGGGAGTTGGGATCAGAGAGGTGTACAATGATGTGTAAATAGCATTACATACCATAGTCAGAGTGACACTAACAACCCATTTGTGAAATGCAGCCATATTTGGTGCCTGAATACCCTGTGTGTGGGTGCCTGAACACCCTGTGTGCAGGTGCCTGAATAGTGAATACCCTGTGCATGGGTGCCTGAATACCCTGTGCGTGGGGCCACAAAGGTTATGATAGTATCCAGAAGGGACTGAGCATCACTGTTGTAATGTGTTAAGTTCACTCATAGCTGTACCAGTAGCTGTTGCCTTGAATGGCCCTCTTGAGGTAGTGCTAACCTGGCAGAGGTCAAAGTTCAAGTCATCTAAGCCATGGTATTTCTTAAGGCTATGTTGGCTTTATATTTTAAGTAAATACTGGAGGGACTGGATATGGCTTCTTGTCCTCAGTCATATTGCAGTCATTTTATAAATTTAGTAACAGGCCGTGTTTGGCTCATGTCTTTATCATGCTCCCCTTAAAGGCATTGAAGACTCGCCCCAACCGCGTGCCGCGCTCTGACAAAGTTTACTTTCTGTTGCTTGCAAATGACGTTGTCTTCTTGTTGCTACAAAATCATGCAGACAGTAATGAAATTGGATACCTTGTTATCTTTTATCTAGACCTGAGATGTCCACGCTGCTATGTACACTGTGTTGTGGGTATTGACTAGGGTTGGGCGATATTTGCTTTTTAACATCACGATAAATAGATAAAAAATTATCGCGATATTTCGATAATTACGATAATTTTTCCTCTATCAGAATTAGCGTAAATGTCGAGCTTTGAGTGGACGGAGAAAGAGAGATATATGGTGGGGACATTCAAAGAGAATATCTGAGTTTGTTATGAACTGTTCCCTTGAAAATAAATAACCACGGAAAATTTTAGTATTTTTGCGTGTCTGGCGATAAAAATTTGTAAGTTGAGGATTCAAAATACTGACAACTTTTTAAATTTAAATTGTCACGAAAATGATGAAAATTTTGAAATGACAAGTTAGAGTAGCTATATTATGTGATAAAATGAAAATAATTTAATCTGTCTTTCAATCTTTAAAAAGTTTAACTTACAAAACTTTCGATATATATGAAACAAACTACGTTCGGTAAAGACCCGTTTCTAGACTGCCTAACAATGAACAGCGTGCACTATACGTACATCAGTTTACAACTGCAGTGTTTACCCCTACTTAAATATCACGGTAGGCTGCAGTACATGTGCTGCGAATTTTCCCAGGTACCTTGCCAAACAACCCCCCTGTCTAACACCTGTTTGTTAACATTTTTGGCACGTTTCCAAAAAACTTTTCATGGAGTAAACTATTTTGGCTCCACTCTAGAATAACTTAGGTCAGTCAATAAAGGATCGGTAAAGTTATGCGAAATATTATCTTAGACGTTCAAGAAAAGTAGGTAAATATCCCCGTAACATTAAGGTAAGAAAAACACACCTCAAGCCAACCGACTCCTCCGCATGAACAAAACAATCTATTCCCCATGATACACGAGGCACAGTCTACAGTATACCAGACATAGCACGATATCAAGGCCCCAATAGCTACAGTATGGCCATCTTTATGAAAGTAAACCTTGCAATCCCATGTTTTAGGCCACTTTGCATGATTAACTAAATGCTAAATATTGTTTCCATGTCCTTGTAGAAAACGTCAACTTCGCAAAATACAATAAGTTATGTTTTTGTTGTTACGTGAGATCCGTAACCGACGAAGTGGTTAGGCTATTTACTATACACTTAACTATGGTAGGATATTAATTTTTCCTTTTTTTTGTGTGGAAATTCTAGAAAATACTTTCTTTTCCTCCCGCTTAACACCAGATGTGGACTTATGGTTTATTCATAAATGGGTGAACTAGAGCCTTGTTTACATGACATTAGTTGCATTTAGATACGATATGCCAGTTTCGCGTGAATTTTTCGAAAGTATTTTGCTTGATCTTTCGTAAAATTTGAAAGGTGTACCAACTTACTGTTCGTACACAATTGGTAATTTCTCTACTGATTTTCAGAGTTTTTCCCTCTACAGACTACAGTCAATGTTGTAAAAGACGTTTTTTTTACGAAGTTCAAAAGTCAGTAAATGAAGTTGATAAACTTTATTTCTTTCCAACTTTCTCAACCATGGAATGCTAAAATAACATTTACACATAAAACGGAAAAAGGATAATCACATTTTTTTTCCCACATTTATTTCAAATTTCTTTCACAAGAAATTATCGTCATATGTTCAATCCTCAAAAAATATCGTCTTGAAAAAAAATTATCGCGATAATAATAATTTTCGATATATCGCCCAACCCTAGTATTGACCGTAGCTGTATGTATTGACTGTACACTAGTGTTGAATTACCGGCGGTAGCAAGCTGTGTGTGTATTTTCTGGGATCGATGGTGACGTCTAACACTTCTGTTACACCTCATTCGAAACTAGGTCAGATTACCGGCATGAGATGTGTCTTTGTGCGCGTTTTCTTCACACCCTTTAAAGTGAGTTCTGTTCTGAAATGGAAATACTTAAATCTGTTCTGTTACAAAATGGAACTTTGTTTAAGCTGCTTATCTGGTGAACCATGAAAAATGAGAAGGTTTTTTCCAAGTTCAATTTGCCACACACAGTTCATCAATCCAATTCAACATGTTAAGTCAAATTTTGAATCTGAAACTAAAACATGAGTAGTTTGCATGTGTTACATTGGTGATACCATTGATGTGTAGTGTTGCATATTCATTACTGAACTCACATTTAGTTGAAACTAATCTTTGCCATTATATTCAATGTATTTAATTTAATTGCTACCATTAGCTTGAAGCAAACAATTGAAAACTGCCTTTTACATGTGTTCTATATCCTATATGAAAATGTCTTGCTGATTAAATGTTGAAGGTTGAATCAAATCCATTAATTACTCACTCATTAACATTCATTTGGTGAAAAAAATTAACATGATCTCTTAGTTTCGTTAACTGCAATCTTATTTTAAAATTTACTCATATGTTTGGAAAACTATATAACTAAGCTCAAAAATCTGCTTTAACACTTTAACACAGTCATTTTCCAGTTTGTATTACAAAGCAAATTTCCGATAACTTTTTGATCCAATACATCAAATAAATGTTACACTTTTTTCTCTTTCAATATCTTGATAACCAAAGTGGAAAGTAAGAAGTATGGTGTATGGTAGATTTTGTCAGAAGGACCCATTACAACTTTTAGTATTTTGATACAAATTTCAGCCTTTAATATCACTATCCCCAGTCATTCAGTCACTGGCTCTGTTGGAGAGCTCTCTGAGGGTGAAACTAAATCTGTAAATTGAAGGATGGATGATTTGGCATCTCCTTGCTTCTGTTTGGGACATATTTATGACCATAGTGCTTTCATATATATACAGTTAGATTCATATTACCTTATTTTGATTATGCTAAAGTAACATAAAACTTGGACTGGTTGACTTCTATACCCCATCCAAGATAATATCTTGATTGCTTCATAAAAGTATGCCACTGTTATTGATTGATGGTGATGACATAACTCAAAGAGATTTAATCTTTTCAATAAATTTAAATCCAGGTACCTTTTTTTTATGCAAGAATGGATCCACCATGATACTTCAAAATACATTATAGTGAAGCATAATAGTGATGAGCTTAAGTGTTAGATCTATACTGGATATATATATATATACACACACACACATATATATTGGATGGGTTGTCCCTTGTTTGTGCTGGTATGGTGCCTATTTTGGCATGGGTACAGAAATAACAAATAAATAATGGGAAAATGTTAGTATTTATGTTGAACTGAAAGTGAATGTTAGAACCTTTCCTTGACAAACTGTTTTAAGAGATTAAATTTAGGACCAACAATGCCTGGTTTGTGACCTAACCAGCAGTCACCAGTAGTTATTGCTATCATACAGGGATGGTATTCTCTGGTGTCATTCCCCAGGGTCCTACTCTTGGCAGGCTGGTCTTCTAACCACAACTTTTATTACATATCTTCCCTTAAATCTGTGCAGCTTTTTATAGCTCTTGAGGTTTCATTTCTTAGAATTTTAGTAAGTGCTAATTGGAGCTCTGTGTTTCATGTCAAGAGCATATATTCTCCAATGAAGGGTGTCTTTGAATAGTGGTTTTTCCTTGTGGAGATATCAGGATGTAGACACATGACTAGAGTGACTCTGCTTTAATTTAAAACCGATCCTAGCAATTATTTATTCCTGGATAACACTGGAGTTTATTTTGATCTATTTTTTCTATTTTTTATTTATTAAATTGCATTAATAAATTACAAAAAAAGAAGGATATAGTGTCAGTAGTGTCAAAATAATCAGCATTGCAGTCAACTGGGTAGCAATAATGTGAAGGCACCATGGCAACATATTGGTTTCAGATTGATCATTTAGTTGATTTCATTTTGTTACTATACTTTTTTCTTCCACATTTGTGAAAAGGAGAGGGGTAGGGTGGGCTAGGAATTGATTGGCTTGGTAGCAGGTTTGAATAGGACTTCAGAAATTGACAAGGACAAAGGTCAAATGTCATATCAGGTCAAATAGTGAAAACAGTATAAATGACACCCAGATGGCTGTTTTATGACTAATTCACACAATGTGGATTCTTACCAGTTATATAGCAACTGTACAACAAGTATAAGGAAACTTATAATTTTACTGTGATAATTTAGACAAATACAGTACACAATAGGAGGATCCTAATTGATCATATTGATATTATGTCATTAACAATCTCAAAAACATTGATATTCTAGTTTTTCTCAGACTTCCATTTTCACTTCTTGGCGATTGAAATTTTCCTCCATTCCAAACAATTCTTGTCAGGGTCCACATGCATAAAGTCACATCCACATAATTGTCATAGTACATAGTGTAGGTGGAGTCTATGGGGAAGGTCTTCTATTGTTACAGAGGATTAATACTGGAGGCCTAGAGGAGGAGGATCAATAGAATGTTAAAATAGCTGTTCCATTGATTTGGAAAGTAAACCCATTCAGATGCACCCATGAGTGAGTAAAGAAGGACTTTCTACAGAACACTTTAGTCAGGCTCTTATAGAGTCCATCAGTTGAAAGGGAATGTAACTGTCAAACCAGATGAATGGCTTATTTCAAGTGATATCATTGAGAAAGTCCATAAACTCTAGGACACAGTGAGGAAATTGCAATTCTGTTATATGCAAAATCTTTTCTTAAAATTTGAGAAAGAATTCCAGACTATAAATTGTTAACCCCAGCTTCAAAGACTGACTTTATGTAATGCTTTCCTTTCAATGACTTTTCAAGAGTTAAGCCTTTAAACTCTTCACATTCCTGTCCTAAGAACTGGATCCTTTACACAGAAAGTTAAAGGTATGGCTTGTGTGAGCTTGGCAACATAGTGTTATTGTATCTGAATAAGTAGGTGAATATATATAGCCTGGCCAAGTTTGTAATTCAAGAAGAATAGATTAAAGAATAAAGATATGAATTCCAAGGAAATCAGTACTACCATGGCCTCTTCTCCATTATATTCCACCTAACAGGCATTCATTACCCCTCTCTCCCCCCCTCATCCACCCCTTACCTCCCTTCATATTACATTCTTTGTGACATTCAATGTCACATTTTGAGTCTAGATTGCAGATTGATTTCTATTTGGAAAATTGTTTTAACATTACAAGAAAGATTAGAATATGAAACCATATTTTTATCATTGTTTTGATACCATTGTCATGGAGTAGATAATAACACCTATATATAACTTCTCGCATTTGCTGGTAGTAAATTTTACATTTGATCAAAATTTTGTGAGGGCGCTATATCTGTAAAGATGTGTTCTTCTTTTTCTTAATGACGTGAGAAAATCTTAGAGCAATTTGACGCTATTCAGGTGCCAGCTTAATAGGGAAATGCTTATATATTTTGCATTGGAAGACAATAGGTTTTCTCACAAGAGTTGCTGTGGAAAATGTATCAGTGACTAAACTGGTTGATGTCCACTATTGAAAGCTATAAATACCTCCCCAGTGGTCAAGGGGATGAGAAATCTCAGATTTACTGGTTCGGACACTACTGGTTTTCTGGATTTAGTGTTTTTTTTTTCTCAAATTTATTGGTTTCTTACACTCATCTAACTGATCACTAGTGCTATAAATATAAAGTTAGCTGCATGTTTTATGACAAGTATTAATCACAAAGCCAGAAGGCTTTCTAACTTTTTAAGTAGCTAGTTTGTAAATCAGTGTGCATGTTATATAAAACTTTGGGGGAGCGCCTTTGGCGTCCAAGTTTTAAGTGATGTGAAGTTCAAAATATATAGTACTTTGTATATTCAACTAACCAGGTAACTGAAACTGAGTTGTCATACTCAGCTATACTTTATGTACGTACATGAATGAAGACAAGCTGTTATTAAGGATATGAATATGCAAATTACTAGTAGTTATGCATTCATATTCACATATAATATACAATGTACAGGAATGAAATGCAAGTAATGAGGACCATGTAGAAATCATTGTATGAAGCCCTGCTTTAACATGAGTCCCCATTTAAGAGTCTGGTTTGTAGGGATACACAATTTGTACCCTGCCATAAATAAGATCAAGCAAGGATCAGATCCCATGTTAGGTGTTAAATGAGCAATGTAAACAGAACTTAGGAATGAATGATCTTTCACTTCTGTTGTTGTTCATTGCGGGTGAAATTTGACACAACAGTAGGTGTTAAAAGTCTCAATACTTTTTTGCTGATGAATTTCGGGAAAACAAACTTACGAAGCAGATTCAACGTTTCTTATTCTAAATGCAATTTGACTAGGTGGGTTTAATTAAAAAAAGCTGTCGCAATCGAAAGAAAGAAATTTATATTCTGTTGCCCATATCAACATGTTCATTCCACAAATGTAACCTATATATACTCCTACCATCCACTTCTGAAAACACCTGTTTATTCATTGCAATGGAAAGAAATGAAACAATTTTGCAAGCTACATCGGTAGGAACGAAAGTAAGATACTATTCAAGAGAAGAAAACTAAAACAGACTAGCCACGAAATTTAAATTAGTCCTACCGGTCGTAAACAAAACAGAGAGATTTGATTGGTGCAGGATCTGTTAGGTGGGGCTTGCAAATTTTGATTGAAGTTTGTAGAATCTACGGACTCGTTAATAAATCTGGTGAATTTTATTCAGCTAAAAATGTTTAACGACAGATAACTCAATAAAAATAATAAATATTGATACGAAAATTGTCGTATTTTCACTGAGCTTTTAGGGCAGTAAACTGGATAGGTTGAAGTAAAAATTTGGCAAACACACATTGAGACTTTACTAGCAGCACTGCAAGTCACATGGATTATGGTTAAATGGGTTTTCTTCTAGTAAACAAACCTCAGCTTCCCATCCAGGGATCAGGGTCTAATACCAACCACTGGGGGGAGGGGGAGGGGGTCTGTTGTAAACCTGTTGGGGTTCAAAATAAAATCAACTTTATTTTAATGTTGAACATGGAGTGTAGGAGTCTGATCTGTAATGTAAACATGCCTGATTTGAACAACCCCTGTATTTATTGTACCAGAGTTGTACTGACTTTCTGTTAAACATTACTGTATTCAGGCCTTTAAAATATACTTGGACTAAACATAAATAGTGATTCTCCTACCTTGAAGTGTGTTGTATCTTAGACAAAGGTAATTAACCTGAAAGTAATCGAATAGCCACAGAAAGATGTTGGTCACTCACAAAGGAAATTGTGGCATTTTCTGTCTGGTACAAAACAACAAAGTATATTATGGTAATCAATTTAATGGGGCAACATATTTCTTGCTATTTATCACAAGTTTGATATTAATAGTTTATTTCTTTGTCTTACTACAACAAGAAACAGTCCTGGACCATTATTAGCTCATTTCACCACAAATGAAAAAAGCTTGCCCTAGAAGTCAGTTTCTCTTCACCACCAAATAATGGTACATGCCACACACTAAATGGCTGTTTTCTAAGGGCTGATTGGTTGATTGAAGTTTCCCCTGTATTTCCTGAATCAGTGCATCTGAACTGACTACTCATGGTTGGATAGTCTCATGAGCTTCACTACTGATCGTTCAGGTTAGCTAACCTTGTTTGTTTATGGTACTACTGATCTTTTGTACATACATTTTGGAACTTCATATGGACAATTGGTGTCCACCAGGAGGGCTCTAATCTTGTGAACTTGATACATGTTATTTACTATAATGGGAAGGTCTTACCAGCTAGCTTTTCTCTGCTAATGTATTTATCCATCAGGTACTTAAACAGTCAACTTGTGACTATTAATGCTGGCAGTTTTGTTTAATTTCTTCATTTATGGGAGCATTGTTTATGTTTAAACTTGGACATATTTAACAGTTTGTCACTCAAATATCATGTCCATGGTGTGGCTACCTTATCTGGTAACTTGAAATTTGTGCATATTTTCTGATTGGAGAAGATCTTGAAGGACCTATAGGGTATGCAAAATGACTACAATCATATAGTGAGAATTTTCTTGTCCTGTTTTGTGTTTCTGACAACTACAGCAGATTACAGCATAATAAAAGTTAACATTTTGTGGTGTTGTATCTGAGCTCGTTAGAGGCACTTTAGAAGACTTAGTCCACAATATGGTTGTGAAAGTTTAACTTAGTTTGTGTGATAAGTTTTCATGTGGAGAAAGTGATCTATATTAAAGATATTTAACAATGTTAACTTGGAGGAGAACCTTAAGTCGCAAAGGGCGCGCACAGTCAACAGAGCGTAAGACTCGGAGAGCTAAGTCTGTCCATGATAGACCCGAGCATTTTGAGAAACTCTTGACAATATCCGCGCCGACATCTTTCCAGAGACTTCACTCTTATTCTGGAGAGCCAGCTGGAAGCCCTGATGATGATCCATTTCTTGAATTATTTATTGAGCAGAGGGTAAGTGAAAAAGAAGGAATTTATTGGAAACTATATTCAGATAGTAATTGTATGTATGTGTGTTAGCCGATTTATGGTGGGGACCTCTGAAACTGGTGAACTAAGATTCCAAATTATTGTCTGTCACACCTGTACTCTTGATTGGTAAAGCTAACAAAATTTGTGCAAAAATAAAATAGTGATATAAGTGACTTTGTTGCAGATATATTTCAAAACAGAATCTTAAGAGTTGATTCAGTAGGCCTATTCCTCCCAGTGTGTTTCATATTGATGTCCGACAAACTCAAGTCAATCCCAGCAGTTCACCACAGCTAAGAGTGACATTATGAAGGGTTTTGATAAGAGTTTGGTGAGGCCGTACAATTCATGTGTCACATGAAATATCGTTTTGTCAATAAATTTCTGCCCCTCCCTGCCCATGTGTACCCCATTATTCCTGCCCATGTACCCCATTATTCCTTAAAAACTTTGTACCCCTGAGTCAAAGCAAAGGGCAAAGGTCGAACCTAAGATGGTTACTTTTGTCAAGGTTATAAATCTAAGCCAAGAAAGTATGGTGGTTTTACAGTGAACTTTATATTTGGAACATTAGATCAGTTTCATAATATGGGAATATTTTTCAAATGTATGAAGGTCAATACCGATTTCCCAGGTCAAATTAACAACAATAGAAATGAAAGCAAAAGTCAGCCAAGATGGATGGGTTATACAGAGTATTACATCCAGGAACAATCCCAACTTTATTATATTCAGTATCGTTTGAAAGTAAAGGAGTATAAATACTTGATATAGCTGCTGCACTTTTAATGACTAACAAAGTAGGATCCCTCAGTGCTGCATATTTCCTGAGGTTTAGGGTTCTGGATCAAATGTCACTTATATTACCAGGTAAACTAGGAAGCAGTCACACCGCCATTGTTTTAGTGGTAAGGGAAAGAACTTCCTGATACTGAACAGCTCCAATGGTTAGTTTCAACAGGATACATATGCAAGCACCTTTCCAATTTCTCCTCCACCCCTTCCCCATCTCCTTTCAACTGTAACAGTAATATGAAGATAGTTGGCCTATTGTAGTGTCTCAACAGTAAAAAATAAAACATCTGCAAAACTATCTATGATGATAGCTTTGCTTCTGATACATGAGTTTAGGACTCTCTTATTAGGCATCTACTATACAGTAGCTAGGTGTACGCGAGTCCTAGGCCTGTACAGTACCACACTGCTACTTTAAACCGATACTCAGTCCAATTATCTATCTTGTCTTTTAGAAATTTATGTATTTAGAAAGTATGCAGAAAAGCGACACACTGTGGCCTATGCAGGTTTGTTCGTCACACACACACACACTCTCATTCGCCTGCATGACTTGATAGGTTAAGATTATCATCGAAACCAAAAAGCACAAAAGCATCTGTTTTCTTAAAAGTGATATTTAATAATATTGTTGTAATTATCCCTAGACATATGTTTGCCTTCCCTTGCCACTATATAGTTGTATTTTGGTATTTGTATCAGTTTCATTTGTCAATGTCATATCCTTCCTGGTTTTAAGTTACTAAATACCACTTTTCCTTGATTTAATGGCAATTTTCTTGTCTAAATTTAGTTTCAGACCATCCTGTTTTGGCTGTCACAGTATCTGTGTAGGTGGTTTATAGTTTTATCTGTATGCTGTGTAGCCAATGGAGCTATAAGAAACCAATGTTGTAGTTGTATGAAATATTGAGTGAGGTGCATTCTTTGCTATTCCAATAATATCTGTATATCTGAGAGAGGGAGTTTGACCAAGATTATGAAGTACAGATCAATAACAAGCAAACACATTGATCTTATTCACTATCAAGATTGAAGACTTGTTTAATGGCTGAGATCATATGTGATATCATATGTGGACATCACTTAAACAATAAAATAAATCAAATTAAATGTTATTACAATAAACAAAAATATTTAGTCTCCAGACAAATAGTAATTGTAGTCCATGTCTATGTAAGACATCACAGATTCTTGCGCAATGTTATTCTCAAAACAAATCGAATAAATACTAATATTATATAACTCAGTATGGTTTCTATGTGACTTGTTTCACTTCGTAGTACATTTGTTGTAGTCTTGGACTTACCTTTTCATATGTTTGCAATCTTGGTCTTACCTGTATACAGGGTTGGAAAACCTTGCAACCTTCCAGGTTCGCGGGGAAATCTGCGATGCTTTAGGGAAATCCAGCCTGGCTGAAGAAATGGAAGAAATAATTTGGGGGGGGGGGGGGGGGGAAGGGTAAAACCAGAGTAAAATTTTCAATGAAAAGTTTCAGAAAATAAAGGAAACTAATCAGAGAGCAGTGCTCTCAATTTCAATCCCACTAACAAAGAGTATGGTTATGATGGTTCCCAACCTACTCACAAGGGCAATGTCAATGGCACCTTTCACACACTACAAGGTATAGGTGTCACACGGACAGTACTTTTATAACTTTTGTAATCAGCCTCGTGGGAAATGTTTTGAACAATTTGTTGCATTCCACATTTATTTCTATTTTTGTATGTTAGTAAACGCAGACTGAGTAAGCGTTTTCTTTGGTATGAGTTTGACTTCAGTTCGAACGATTTTCTTTTCTACCTTCCCCAGTGTTTCATTTCTTGCTGATTCGGCTATCACACATAATATATATTCTATACAACCTCTCTCTGCAAAGTGTTAATTATCGCAGCTTTGGGCCAAAAGACTGCAGAACAAACTTACACGAGTTGACCTTTTACCGATTGTTATTTACACATTTACGCATGGCAGCAGTGGTTTAGTCGAACAAGCACCTGTGCAACGTATAAGATATAATATGGAATTGCCACTCAGGTATGACTTACTACATGTCTTTGATCTGGTCCTACCCTAAGAGCGACCCTCCTGTATGCTAATGTTCGGATAGGGGCCCCTCAAAATATTCGAATAAACTTCGAAGACAAAAAGTAGTGCCTACTCACGTCTGTAAAATTCATGAAAAGAATGAGACGCAACCAACTCGTACTGGGTGTTGATCAAGTGTGATGAGAAACTTTTCTGGAAGCATGCCATGATTTTCGTAACCCAAAACATGCAGTACATCCATGTATCATAGTCTTTTATGTAGGTCAGAGCCAAACACAATTACCACTGCAATGCAGTTGCTATATACAGTATGCGTATTGTACAAGTTATTCAGTGTGTGGCAGTCTAGAAACAGTATTTCCAAACAATGTTTGTTCATAATGCCGGATGTTTCATTAGTTAAACTTTAGAAACTCATAATGTATCTACTCTAACTTGTCATTTTCAAGTTTTTCATCAGTTTCACGACAATGTTAATTCGAAAAGTTGTCAACATTTTGTATCCGCATCTGCACATTTTTTTCCCCGAAAGACACGCAAATATACCAATATTTTTGGGGGCTTCACCCCCTGGACCCCGACAAGGATTCCACCCCTTGACCATGCAGGGGCCCTAAGGCAAGCCCCTGGACCCCACCCGAAATTCTTGCCACACTTTGCATGCTCGATGTGTTCGCTGAGCGAACACCGGCGGAAAATCGGCAGTTATTTGAAGTGTGTCGCAGGAAATCAAACAATGTCCTCCTACACTGCCACCTGTACATATGTTTGCAATCTTGGACTTGACATATTTTTGCAATTTTTGCCTTACAGTGTGTACCTTTAATGCATTCTTTGATAGAAATACACTATCTTCCATTCAATGATGGGAATCAAAGCAGTCCTTCTGTTCTGTAATCTGCAAACTTTGTTTGTAAAGAATTTTCACCTCCATGAAGTGACATAATGTCTGAGGTTAAAGTCTTGGAAGAAATTCCCATCCACCTTTGGTATCAACTTTCAAAGTTATCAACAACTGCTAGATAATTTATAAATTGGATTAGAAAAGTGTGACATATTTTGCCAACAAGTCCATTAAGTCTTTATAGGGTTTTGTTTTTTGTAAAAAAAGAAGTAGAATGGATCTGTTGTGTAATATTGTAGCTTAAATGATTTCTATTTAAAGAAAAGAAAACAGACCATTACTCAGAAATAACCCTGATCTCCAACCCAGAGAAACCACCAATCATATCATGAACAGGTTTCTGAACACCAGGCATTTCACACATCCTGCCTACTAGCCTTTTGTCACCCTTCCTATTTTTCAAACAATTAATTGGATTAGCAGGGAATGAGGCAGAAAATGCTATTTCTGGTCAATTCAGAT
The DNA here is from genome assembly GCF_037975245.1 of Apostichopus japonicus. Classification (NCBI taxonomy): domain Eukaryota; kingdom Metazoa; phylum Echinodermata; class Holothuroidea; order Aspidochirotida; family Stichopodidae; genus Apostichopus; species Apostichopus japonicus. Next base: position 7,974,812 of record NC_092581.1, read on the forward strand.
GGAGGATTTGTGTAATCGAATTACTACCTTTCTGATTAAAAGCCAGTTTTCCCCTAGAGGCATAGAATGGTACAAAAGATTTGAGTGTACTTTGGCATTGCATGCAGATTCATGTATGTGATCCTTCCCACATGTGACTTGTGTAATAGAAGCAATTGGCTCTGGTTATTCCAGGGTTGACAAAACAGACAAGTACATGTGAAAGTTTGTGTCACTCAATGAAATGAGCAGTTTCCTTTACAATATTAAACTGTAGTGGGTAAAGTGAAGATTGTATAATTCCTTTTAAGAAATAGAAATAGTGTTATATATTGCCTCCCATTTAAACTTGAATATGTATCACACAATCAACAAAACAAATAGTCATGTACCTAATGAAGGCATGTTTTAGACACAGATGGAGTAGAGAAGATATGTGAGATTTTGGACTGAGTTAACTCTTTGTGCTTTATGTTCAGCAGCTAGTTACTAATGTACAGACTGGCTGGGGATAAACACTGATTTTGCTAGAGAGAGCTACTATATACAAAGCTTATAAATGGTTAATTGATACACATTTGATATTCTATGTGCCATTGTTCGATCCTTAGTGAATGCAGGTCCAAAGGGGATTTATTTTACAAGTATAGCACCATATCTCACATACGTCATAAAGCAAGGATGTAGGAACCTGGGGGGCGCCAGCCCCCCCAGTGAAAAATATGATGGGGCGGAAGTATCATTCCGCCCCCCCGCTTCGCAAGTCAGAAAACCCCTTTTTCATTTCCAAATGAGGAAAAAAATCTCATTTGGAGCACCAAATTGCATCTAAGGCCAGGTGAAAATGCAAAATTATTTACAAAATGGAGTGGGTGTTGAAGGTGCTATATTGCACAAAATTGCATGTGAGGCCGACTGGCAATGCAAAAAAATTCCAAAGGGGAGGGGGAACCCACTCCCCTTAGACCCCTCCCCCATGCCGGCCATCAGTCTTCAGCCCTCCCCCACTCAAAAGTACCTTCCTACGCCACTGTCATAAAGTATGTCCTGTCTTAGGATATTAAAAAGGTCTTATGTATTCCTAATTCCTTTTCACTTATCAGTCCCAGTCCTAAAAATGTATATAAGAAGTGAAATAAACAAACGATTATATTTTGTGATGCTCTATATGACACCATAGGTGTGTGATGGGATTCTACAAAATTGAATTAACTGAATGATTTCAACATTTTGGACCTTTGGTTCTACATCATTTACATCATCTTCAAATCTAAATTAAAATATTTTGTTGTGTTTTCTTATTATTTTGGGATATTTGTTATTCCCTTTTATTGTACTTTCTGCTGGGAACCTTTGTTACTGCTGACATCATCACTTCCACAACTGGGTGCCACAGATTATTCATAAATCTCTCAGGCTTGCACTTTCTGCCTTCCAAGTTTCTTTGTTCATCGGGTCATACCACTAAAAAGTATATTTGGTTTCAGCTATGAGTATTTTCCCAGAGATTGAGCTGTGTGCAGAGAGGTGCGGGATCAATCTTTTCACATTTTGGCACCATTTACCATGTTTAAAGTGATATACTAAGTTAGGAATCAGAAAATTATTTGGAATGCATGAAAAGTTGTTATTTAAAATATGTTTTATTGGCTACTATAGGATTCCATATGATCCTACTTATATGCAATACTTGTATGTTTTTTTCCCAACTCATTTGTTATTCCCCAATCAGTTTTCTGTATATAATTGCCTCACACATGTACCAGTCAAGTCAGTCTGTGCAGAGCTAATGCTACAACATATTAGACTGGACACCTGGGTGAAAGTTGTAACGGTTAAGACCAGAACTAGCATTCACTATTAATCCATATGTGGATGTTACTGTATCAATAACTTATGCAAGGTATTTCAGACCAGTGTTGTTAAATTGTGGGCATGTTGAAATGAAATCAAACTGGAAAAGAAAGAAAGTTACTTTGGTCAATTTCCATTTCGCAGAAGAAAACACTATTATATTTATCAGCAAAGGTAGATCCCTATCGAGATGTTGCTCTGCTTTTATATGTGGATTGATCTTGCACAGGACAAGTTAGGTTGGTGAAAATCTTTTGAAAGGTTCGAAATCTGGATGTTTATTTGCATTGGGGGTTCCATGGATTCATAGTTGTGGAACTGAATAATCATGGTAAGAGCTTTCAATGTCAAAGGCCATCCTTAATGACCTCAAACTTTTAACGCTTCCTAGATAATATTGAAAAGACAGCTGTTGGGGAAGAGAGCATTGAATTAGATAATAAAGTATCTCATGAAAGTCAATGCGATAAAGAAAAGAGGAGACAATAACAAAAGAGTTAACATTTCACCAGATTGGTTGGATTTTTGGTTCCTTGTCAGTGGCAGAAGGAAGCTATGCAAAGATGATGGCATGTGTATGTGTGAGCATGTTAGTGTTTCATAGCTACGTGTGTAGGTTAGACCATGACCTGCAAACAGGAAAACTCACCATGGATACTGTAGCTATATGACATGAATTCAACCTGGCATTTAGATATTTCATTTCTTCCCTGCTTTAGTTATTGGGGAAGGTCGAGGGTCACTTGATGTTGCCACTGACCTAAATATGAAAACTTGGAAATGAGCTTCTTTGGCATTTCCAGCTTTGGTACATTTCATAGTTGGTAGGTATGTGCCCTGTAAAGATTTCTAGCCATCTAGAATGTTTGCTAGAGGTTGAACCTCATTTGAGGTCAACAACTGGCAGAACCTTGTGACATTTTAAATAAGCTTACTCACTGATGAATTTTGCTTGAATGATATTAAGTCCTGAAATCTTGTCCTCTTAATGTTGGTTGCTGAGTATTGTTTTGTATTTGTACAGGTCAAAGGTTATCTGAGGTCCAGCACTGACATAATTCTATGTCCACACAGCAATACATTAGATTTGTATACACATAGTGCATGCAGTTCGCAAACTGGAAATGTAACTGGGAGCAAATTGTTTGGCTTTGAAAATTCCCATCAGTAGTTGAACCAACTATTCAGAAACCGTTAATCTGCTTTCCTATCCAATAGTAGTACTTGTTACCACTGTTACGGTCTTGTTTCTCAAGAGATCAAAAGACCATAAAAGTTGTGTTTGGTAGACTTCCTTTGGATCCTGCTAGAATTTAAATACCCATGTTTTGTTCTTGGTTGTTCATATTTCATCCATGAAGGTGATATTACATCTCCATAATTCTCTGTAAACTAAGATACAGTATATAGTTGTTAAACTAAATCCATCATAACCTGAATTTCATGCAGGCAGTGTATGTCAATAACCGCAAGCTAAAGGTCATGATTGAGAGAATCAACAAACTTGTTTCTGAAGTTAATGGTTATTTAGAAAGTAGAATATTTTTTATTTCCTTCAAAACAAAGAAAATACAACCCCTTTCTCCCTCCCCCCTCCCAATAAAACTAATAATGTCTTGTACACCTACTGTACCTGTAAGTCAGTTAAATTAATGGTAGCCCTGTCTCCTAATCCTCCCAGGAGGTTGAAGTCACATTTGCTAAACATTTGCTCAATTTTTTTTGGTGACCTCTCATATTTCTGTGGCCTAAATTTTCAATGAATTATGGGATTTTCCCCCTTATTTCCTAGGATTCAGTTTTCCCTATTATGTTCAGTGTGTTTGTATCATGAGTGCACAGATTGTATACATTTATGTCATAATGTAATCAATGTTTAAGTACAACACAAAACCCCTCTTGGGTTTTATCAAAAGGAAAATAATAATAATATCCAGGGCTGAAGAGGAGGGAAAGAAACAGAGAACTAGACCAAGCTACACAAACATGGCTTGATTATATTCAAATATTGAAATTGCTCAGAGAACTAGAAGCTTTGAAGTGATGTTGGTCTCCATGGTTGAGCTATTGTAGTTACTATTTCACTGTCTATCTGACTACTGACTATGACAGGTAACGTCAATGCAACCATTGACACCCACTCTTGGGCCTCTTGGCTACCAGCCAACATAGAGAAGGTGCGCTGGTGGGGGGGGGGGGGTGTTTCAGCTGTTCTTGTTTCTGGTTGCTGGTTAATGACTATATATATGTGTAGATACAAATTTGAAAATGATGAAAATGTGTTTTTTTAAGTAGATAAAATCACTAGTGAGCTGTGTTTGAAGGTGACTGGTTGAAAGGTGTTACATTCATTTGTACAAACAAGCTATTTAAGGGCCTACGGACACCTAATAACAACATTGTCCTAATCAACCTAGGAGGCATTAGAAATCATGAAAATAACTGCAACTCCCATCAAAATCCATCAAAGATTGACCATTTTACAAGTCTTTCCAGGGGTGTGTATGTGGGGGAGGGGAGGGGCAGATACAGATGACCAAGTTATATCCATTCATCAGTTATTTGAATGCTCCTGTCCTCCCCCTACTGACCTTGGCATTGATAAGGCATGTCTAAATTTGACCACAGGGAGCAGATGTGATGCTCATTACACCAATTAAAGATTCTTAATATGACATTTCTGCTACTGTGACAATTTTTTCCAGATCTGATAATGGAATGCTGGAAATAAATCAAGTATCAAGTTGTAAAAATATGATGATTTGCTGTATGAGAGTTTAAAGGTCAAAATGAGAACCCTGGGAAATTATGTTTTACAGTGTATATGATTCCATAGAGACACATATTGTTTAAACTGAATGATTGTCCTTTGTATAAAGTTTATTGTTTGAAGCCAGTTGAAGTATATAAAGACAATCTGCTGGCAGTGTTCAATGTCATATTGGTTTGTAACAAAAACCAACCTCCCCCTCACCCCCCCCCCACCCAAATAAAGAAGCTGATGTATGAAGTTAAAAGCGACATGTTGTATGTGAGGAATACAGAAGAGGATTTGCTACATATGATATACAAAGTTTCAAAACCATGTAATTGTTTTATCTGTCTTCTATGATATTCCATAATTGCCATACTCTTTCACATAATTGAAAAATAGAATAGAGAAAGCCATTTTCTGAGTCAATAGAAATCCAGACACGCCTTTCATAGTGTCATATCTTAAGATAAAAATGATAAATTTAAGAGACAGTTCTTCCCGTTTCTTTTTCTTTTCTTCCTACATTGGTTATAACAGAGGCATTGTAAGTTGATGAATTCAAATATAGATGGTGAGATTGTGTGTGATGTCCTTGTGATGGACAAATCAGATGTACCATCATTTTAATTGAATAGTGAAATAATTTTATAAGGTCTAACTAATGGCATGTTACTGTCTTATAAGAGGTATCTAATACACAGAAAATACCTTACAGATTCACAGTGTGGTGGCAATACTGTGGCTGTTACAAATGGACCTTTAATGTATGGAGCCACCCATATAACAGTAGATGTACTACATCATAAACAAAGAACCATTTATTGTAATTTCACTTGCCCGAGTTCTTTCACCCAGCACACGTATCCCTCCCACCCTTCTCATCCCCTGCAATCCTTTGGCCCCTTCCTCGCCAGTTCAATATTAGTTTTCTGCTTGGGTTTGTTCTGACTGGCCATACACCTCTTTAACATGTACACAGTACTATACTCCAACCTAAGTGTTGGTAACTCTCATACTCTGGCAACTGCGCATACCATTCTCTGAGTCTGTTTCATATATTGACTGTCCTGTCTGTTGAAGTACTTTCACTTCTCTGTACAGGTATCTACTTCATATCTTCCTCTGTCTTCCTCACCTGCACATTAGTCACAAAAGTGTTTTCAGACACCTTAACAATGACCATCTATTTTTGCCACTGGAATTCCATAACTCCCAACTGATTTTTCAGTGGAAAACCACACCAATTAGTGGCTCTGTCTATCAAAACATAATAAGAGCTCTTTGTTAAGCAACTTTGGTAGGAGAGTTAAATGATGACAGTGAACATTTATACTTTATTTTTGGTATTTTTCAAATGTAACTCTTCCCAAGTCATCTACATGACAGGTCCCTACTGTTTGTGGTTGGTGTAAATATGGATATTGTCCAAGTGGATATTGTAGTCACAGTTACCCGCTTGGATGCTGTAGGGTATTTGTAAGTGGTACTGAGCACAATGTTAAAATCAGGTAGAAAGTCAAGAAGCCTGTTGTTGAGGTCAATGGTCATTTCAGGACAGCCTGTGTCATTGTAAATTCATAGTTTGTCACATCACATTGCTTTTCTCTGTATTACTAAGATCAAGTATGTTGTACACCTCGACTATACATTATGTCAGTTTCATGAAGAAAACTGCTCATGTTACATCATTGGAACCACAATACATGTTTACCTTCTGTTTTATAACTGTAAAACCACACATACAATAAAATTAAGTAATGGTATGTTTGAATTGCCCATCTGATCTTAAGGACTGCTTACCCTTCATATATATTTATTATAAATTTATTCAATTGTAGGCTGCACAAACAGGGAAAAGTATTAATTGAAACAGGGCTCTGGACAAAGAGTGCATGTGACCGCCCCATACTTGAAAGTATATTTATATCTGTTTATGTTAATACTATCATGATTGGAGTACTACATCACAGACATGTATACCAGGTATTAATTGCCCAGTTCCATTCATGCTCTACATACAGTAGCAACTATATAGTAATCTCTTATGTCTGATATTTTAAGTCAATATTTAGCCATTACCCGCTGAGAATCAAGTGGGACATTAGTAGTCTGTTTTAGAAATACAGAAAGATTAGCTCATACCATCACAGCTAGTAGCTACCAAACTGCTGGTCATTAGTGGGCACATGTTACTATAATTACATTTAATGAAATATTTCCCATGGAGAAGGAAGTACAAGGAAGCCATTGGCTTCCATCATCAGACCTAACTGATTTGTCCTTAGCCTATAAAAGGTCATATCATGAGTATCATTATGCAGGCAGGATCCATGCTATACACACAACACACTATAAAGTGGGAACAGAAGGGTTTGCTGAGCAATCCTTTAACAACCAATCATTTCCATGAAATTCCTCTGCAGAGGAATTATTTGTTTCATATTTCTTAGTATCGTAACCAAAATCCATTATTTCATGCACAACCTTGACTGCATCAAGAGCTTCTAACAGTGTTTGGACGGACTACTACGAAACTCTTGCCCCTTGACAATGAATGACGTGGACAGAATCAATGGTTTATTACGTCATGGACAACGGACTCCCCGCAAGGTGATGGCCACTTCTATTGTTTGCCAAGCAGTATCAAACCTTTCCTAAGAATCGATGCTTCCCTTCCACAGTGGAGAGAATGGGTTGCTGGGTTTTCATAATAGCCTCCGAAATACCCAAAGTCTGACAATGTAAACAAAGCTTTTCTTCTGAGTAAATTAAAATCCATCTTTGTCATTACCAGTTGGAATAAGTATTGTTGAGGGATTTGTGACAAGTTGATGGACTTAACTGTCCTATTATTGTGGTTGGTAGTTGAGGACTCTTGACAATCTCTATACTGGACCAGAGTTGATACGCTTAGCAATCTTCCGGAAGTACGTTTGTGGGAATAAATTGTAAATTGTAAGGTAGAGCAGTCGATCATTATTGGTTTGGTATCCAATGAAATTTAACTCAAGTCGTAACCATGGCTGCAGAAAGCTCAACCATATGTGGTTTCAGTTCCTCAGGCAAGCACTAGCTGTTTGCAGCTATTATGTAACTTTGTTGTATAAACCATAAACATTGCAGATTTCAAGCAGTTCTGAGTATTTATTTTGGTAATTTTCCCATACTTTTCGATACTAACATCCAAAGGCAATTCTATTTATTAGTTTAGTTAGCCAAAATTCTTTCCAAATATTGTTTGGTCAACACAAAGGTCAACACATGTGCAAAAACTACCATTCGCTTTCTGCCAATTTGTAATTTATAAACCATGTTGAAAACTTGGCTGGGCAACAATTAATGTTTAGAGTTCAATTCACTTCAAAGGAATAATCGTTAATACTCTTAATTTTATGCTCATTTTCATAAAACAGATTGGCAAGGATCGTAATTTGATCAATGACAACATTTATCTGAGTAGTGTTTATACTGGCAACCCACCCAACAATTGATTCCAGGTCCCATCATATTATGTGCAATTGACTCTATCCAATTAACTGAGCCATTAATGAGCCCAACAAATTACGACAGATTGAAACAATCATTCATGAGGAGACAAACTTACAATATTACTATCTCATAAACACCCTGATTGTGAAAGGAAAGAATAGCATTATCCAATTATCCATAAAAACCCCACATCAGTACATCATTCAAAAAATATGTGCCATAATTTCAACATAACTAAGCCAACATTTCATCAACTTTTGACAACAACTTGTAAGAAGTGATTTGTGGCATGAGTTGAAGAAGTGTTAATTGCTCGTTTGATTTACAGACTAAATCTGTCAGTTTTAGAGTCTGCATGACCATAGCTAGATGGTTTCAAATAACATGTCCTAACTTACCTAGTGTACTAATGGTAGGGAAGACCATATCCTTATCTTGAGCATTTTGTTATTTAGATAGAAAAGGAAAGTTTCACCATGGGAATATAGAACCTTAGAAATAATTCATAAATGTCACTTCTTTTAAAGGTCTTAAATGGCTCCTAGTTCTGCTGATCTGTACACTCTCTAGAGCTTTATTTAATTACATTCTTTAATTATATCCACAGTCTGACTTCAGTAGTTCTTTGTATTATATTTACAATCTGAAGAGTGAACCTTACTCGCATTGATTAGTAGAGCAGTTTGGGCGTTTATTCGTATCTTACATGTCATCATTAGTAAGTTACAATTGACTCGTTTTGCAGTTACCTGGAAAGGACTCCAGATCTAAAGGGTTTACCCTGGTGATTCTTGTTTATCTCACCAGTCCCTCTGGAGTTGTCTTTAGGTAAATTTGGTAACAATAAGGTAGTCAGGCTCTAGTTGGTCTAAGTATCATCATAACATTGATTTTTCCTGACCCTTGAGGCCAATGTGGAGCCTGCTATTATGACAGATACAAAGCTAGTCAGGTATTGACTCCTGGCTCTGTATGAATGGTCCACATAGTAGACCTTGCTGAGAGTAGCACTAGTAGGGGGAGATTGAACTGGTCTCAATGAAATAGCCCATTAAGAGTGTAACACAGCATGGGTATAGCTATCAATCAGTAGGAGTACTATGGAGTTCCTAGGTTTCAGCAATTGTTAAATTGTTTGAGGAATCCTCTAGATGAACATCATCTATCAATGCTTTGTAAGACGGGGAGGAGTAACATCTCAGGAGACATCTACATCATCTTTGCAAATTTCTGTTGAAATTTCTGTCTGGGATGTTTGCACCTGTTGTTGAGTATCATTGCATGAAAAGTGTAACATTAATCTGTTTTCCAGGAAGTCAACATTATGTTCTTTTTGACAAGGAGTATTTAGAGAGATGGAGGTAAATGGTAGGTTAACTAATGGAACAGCTGCAAAATGAATGGTATAATCTCATTTGGGTTTGACATAGCTTCATAATGTTGCTGGAAATTAGGCATGATTTTGAAAAAATCAAAAGCGATTTGTAAGAAAGAGTGACAGTGTACTTACAAATGTCAAAAATAGTGAACTTTGACATGATCATGAGGGACTTCACATTTCAGGAAGAACCTTTTATTCCTGCGGAACAGGATTCTTGGCCGAGGTTGGACTATCTATTAGTTGAGCATGAGGTGAGTGCAGTGATTTAAATGTAACGGTAGAGATTCGGTCGGGAGTGCCAACACTGCCATGTACCCCCCTTCCCTCCCCCTGCTCCTCCCCCCACCATCCCACTTTTGCGACTGAGCCAGAATTCAGTGATACCATACAGATTTGTTCCGTTCTTAAGAATCAAGTTGCGGTGAGGAAGTAAATAGGCTTAGGTTCAGGAGGTATTGTGAAAATACATTGGTATTCATCCTATGACAGTTACAACGAAATATTTGCAAACAACACTGATTTTATTGTTAGGCTATACAGTTGTGTGTAGGGGCCAGTATATTGTGTAATTGAACATTTGAGTAAGCTTGAGTGATTATTAGCTCTTGTGAATGTCTTGCATTAAATCATGAACTTGGTGTGCCTTTTATAGTGATGACCGTTGACTGCCATATGAATTGACCCTGTACATAGGTCTACTTCAGAATTCATTTTTAGTCATTCTATGAAATGACTAAGGGGACCCAAATTGGAGTCCTTCAAGTTTGTTTAAAGGATATAAAATTACTTCAATTTTACAGGGCATAGATGTTATGCCCTCTACCCTTCCCCTAGGGTACTATATGTAAGTAGTATGGGAAGGCTTGGGCCATTAAACTGTGTCTTGTCTGTAAATTTAAATATCCAATCTTAAAAGGTCACACATGTTTCAACCTATAAAAACTAAGCTTCATGGTAGAGGGAAGATGATTGTCTTGATAAACGTAAACCAGCTAGTTGCTACTTTTGTTGCTGCCATACCATAATAATCCAATGTTTACCAAGTACTAGTAAAAACCTTGTGGAGATTTCTTCAAAAGAACTTGCAATCAATGAAAGTTTCTGTTTAGGACACCTTATATGGTGCTGTTAATGTCTGTTTTTTCCAATTAAAAGTTACATTCAAGGTTGATTTAACAAAGTGAACCATTTCAGAGTTTTCTTAAGTATTTCTTGATTATTTTATATAAAAGATTGATAAGATGAAGTGAAGTTCCTTGCAGTATATAACAGTATCCCTTTATGGTGTAGACTTCATATTCCGCCATCAATCCTGGCTGAAACAGATGCTTGCATTAGTTAGATACAGTAGTCCAGATAGGGTTTCATGGTTAGTGTATTAAATCACATCCAAGCACTAATTTGGATCTCTCCCCCCCCCCCATCCCCCCTGCAATTTGTAATCATTTTTATTTATGATTATTTGTGATTTTCCTAGAGTAATGCTAATTAACTACACTGTTATATTTAGTTCAAGCATTGTATTATATAGACCTTACTTAAGTTAAGTCATTATACTTCTATTCTACACCGACACATACTGCTGTCATATATGTTTGTGTTTTGTGTGGTCCTGTACGACAATACCATCAGGGACAAGTTTTATGATTGGCTATAAGATCTGCTGTTCTGAAGATTTAAAGGAAACTATTGTCCCAATTTTCTTTTACTATCCTAGGATAGATCAAAACATTATCTCTGTGATCTCAAATAGTCTCAAAGATTACTTAAATCTGTGATGCACTAGAGAATTGTCAAGGAGAGTCATTTGGCAGACAAACAATTAAATAATGGCATTTACCTTTCATTCATTAAAAACAATTGTTAAAGGTTTGTCGGCAAAATTGATTAACTTAGTTGAGTAAAGAAAATGCATGTAACTTGACAGTGCATTGATGTGACTACAGTCTATGTCCCCAGGGAGATTTTGTTCTGGAAATGAACATTTTGGCATCAGATTTGTATACTGCCTGGTCCAATTATCAGTGACTTTATTGTTTGGTGCCCAAAGCCACACATATATACCTGTAATATATCTCCTGCACATATGTAAAATAGTAATGAAACTCTTTTTTAAAAATTTTTTTGTATGTTGTGAAGTGGTAGAAATAAATAAATTAAACTTAACTAAACTAAACTGAATATTTAGCCTCTCTAGAAGATCCCTAGCAGGATCGAAACGTCAGGCCCACTTTACTTAACACCTAATCAAACTAAAGTAATGGTCAAGGGAGTTGGATTGTCTGGTTTTAGGGTAATATAAATGTGTTCAGCTGATATTTAAGGTTATAAGTGAGAATCCTGGTGATAGTTCATCTAGGTACCTTACATATTTCAAGCTCTCAAAATATATGCATTATATATTATATATATATATGCATTAATAAGCAATGAAGTACAGTAGGTTTTCACCAGTTACACCTGTGACCAGAATGATCCTGTTTTGTGTTTGTAGAGTTATATTCTCCATGTGATGTAGACCCCCTGCTCTCAGTGCCATAGGACAGTTGCAGACCACAACCTACTTCCATCACCTGTGTATATTCTTCCAGTCCAGAACCACAAAAGTTACTCAGATCTTGTGAAATCATTCCATTTAGTGGCTGTCATTTTCTTCTAACTTTGGTCAATGAAGAACAAAGGCCACCCCTTGTGGAGCAATGGGGGTGATGCCTGTGCATTAATAGCATAAGAAATATATCTGAATGGAATATTTGAGGTTTTCATGGTAATTTGTTGATGGGGTGTGGTGTGGTGGAATAAGCTGATGGGTATTACTGGGGGCAATGAACTGCCTCTATTTGTTTTAAATTGGTTCTATTATGTTTGATTGTTTCAATGATGATGATGATGATAAATAGCATCTTGCTGGACAGACCATAGATCATAACAGAAACAGTAATGTGAATGGAGTTCAGGCTGCCATTCTGTAGTATCAACCAGGTCACTCATTACTTCAGCAGATAACTTGATGAGGTCATCATCACCTTAAAAGGAGACACAAATCCAACCATTATCTTAACCTTATATGACAGAAATCTTTGGATATTAGACAGGATAAGGTGCTTAAAATTAACCCCCTTTCCCTCCCCCAAACTTCATCCTCTTCTAGCCTATCACTACCCCTGCACCGCCACCCATTTACTCTTTGCAGATTATTATCTTTGAACTGAATTGTTTTATGCATTCTAGTTTCGCTCTGGTAAACATTTCAGCAGACATTTCCTCAAGTCACCAATCATTCTGTCCTGTTTATCTTGTTTATGGGATAGTCACTTCATCCTTCAGCAGAGTGTGTTGTTCCCTGGGTAATGCTGTAAGGGTCTGATAATACTTCAGGTACCACTGAGCACCCCACCTTGTAACCCCTCAAGTCACACATTCTCTTCATCTTGCCAGCTAACTAATTTTATACACAGTATGAAAAATTGAAAATCAGAGTTGTTCTCAACAGGAATAATATTTTGATGTTCTCTGGATTGAGTTAGCTTTTGGGATATGGTATGTAGATGCTGTGCTTGCAGTTGCTAGAGGTACTAAGAGGTTTCAGAGCTCTTTCCTGACCTGTAACCCAGGCCTTGAAAAATACAGTCGCCAGCTCGCCATTGGCGAGTAGAACTTTAGCTTTGGAGAATAGAAAATTTATCCAGCCCAACATTTTGGCTAATCAAACCCCAATAATAGCAAGCATTTTTGGCGAGTACATTTTTTTGTCACCAAATGGCAAGTACTTGAAAAATATTTTCAAAACCTTTTGAAATCCCTGCTTTACTTTTATTCTCATTAAATACACAAGAATTAACACCTACAGACTTGCCTGTTAGGTTACACCTTTGGCACATACATGGCGACAGATTGGGTAATATCTTGTTTTTCCAGAATTTTCTTCAAGATTTTCATGAATTGTTTACACTCATTTGATGAGTTTGGATGACAATTTGGAAGTGGGTTGGTATCAAGAGTGGACAATTGGAATACAACAAATTACTACATTCAGGATTTGTCCAAATGTGCTAGAAGGACTGAAAATGGTCACTTGAGATCAAACTCTTATGAAAGCTTTACTGTGTAACTCTTAGAAAATGTTAGACTACCCTTCAGATTGAGGATCAGACCAGCACTCTGTGTTCAACATTAAAACCAGAGGTCAAACCCATTGCTCCGGTATCAGGCCCCAACGGGAGGGGAAGTGGTGTCGAGTTTAGTAGATTATAACAACTATATGTTTTTAGGCGAACTAATAAGTTGAGAAAGAATTATATTCACATTTGATGTTTATATCTTATATAAAGATATAAGTCAACCCTTCTTTGCTGCATGATATTGGATGGAATGATGCTATAAGCATAAATCATTTAAGTCCCTGGTAGGTGTAGTGGAGGATTAGAGAATGAATAGGCATAGTGGAGCATAATGTCTGCTTATAACTGGCTGAGGATTTTGCCTGTGTAGATAACTGTTCAATTTAGACAGGGAAAGTTATTGACTTCTTAGAGGAGAAAAATGGACTTATCAGATTAAAAAGCTGAGGAATGTCTCTGGCCTGAAGTGGTTTTCTTTGAAAATGATTAGAAACCCTAAAGGTGAAATATGTGAAGTAAAGAAAAGAGGATTATGAAAGTGTTTGAAGATCATTGCTATAGACTGGCAGGTAGAGAGGCTGGTGGTGCATTAATAGATTATTTGCAAAGAACTTCAATCCTCAAGTGCCAAGGCAAATATGATAAGCTTATTGTATAAACATTCTATTATACTGCCCTCATATATAGAGTGCCACTGAAGCTCCTTGGTGTATGGTGGGAAGTAAGTACATCACAAAAGATTTGAAAGTCCTTTCAAGTAGGCCAAATGGTGCCCTTTTTAGGAATAGTGCAGTGCAATGAACACATTTTCCCCCCTACTCAATCCCACCACCCTCCCCCACAGTTCCCCTTCACCCATCCTTCAGAAGTAAATAAAATAAGAAGAATTTATATTTTGATGCAGAACAAAGATAAAACTAGCTGTTGACTCAGGAGCAAGTAATTTGGTTTCAATTGAGAAAAATTGGGTTTGATAGAGCTCTAGGGGAAGGTATGCTCCAATAAGCCTGAGGGCTACTGAAGGCTACTGAGGGCTACTGGGGGCTACTGAAGGCTACTGGGGGCTACTGGGGATACTGAGGACATTTTTGATACCAACAATGTAGTACAAGTGCATAAGTATTTGCATTATGTTACTTGTCATGAAAATAAACATAAGATTGGTACATTGGTACATTTGTATCTCTTTCATTCGTATGTGTGTATTTGTTTTTATCTGTGTTCTTATAATCACTCCCCCCCCCCTACCCTCCCCTTCCTTTCTCTATAACATTGTGAACAGTAAGTGCTATGCATTCAAATGGCAAATATCCATCTAGGACCTTGTTGTTTAATAATAGAGTTAACATTTTACCATTGTTCTCCCTCAGAATATAAATTTTTGGGAAGGAAACTCAATCAGTCAAGGTTGAGGCTTTCTTGATGTTTTGTCTTTAGCATGCTCAAGTATTTTCCTATTTTTCTTCCCTGGATCATTGTTCCCTGGATTATTGTTTCCTGGACTAGTTTACTGTTGACATCCAACTAGGCTACCAGGATATTCAGTAGTTTCTATTATTAATATTACTGTGAGAGAAGTTGACCCTATTATGTGGCAAGTTTTAACATCATACTGTAGTATATTGTGTATTTTGCCAATTCTTGACAAGCTCTTACACTGTTTGTACTATTTGAATTGGGTTAAACTATCCGGGTTCAGACCAGGTTTCCATAGCATTAAGTATTTTATGGTTCTGACATAAATCAGATCCATGTCAAGGAATGAGAAGGACAAGAATTGTCCTTGGTAACTATTTGCTGGAACTATAAGGAGAGTCTTCTGTACACTAGTAGTACTGCTACAGTACCTGTCATATACATGTATCTGACTTGTTCATAGTCAGGGAAAGGATGTTAAAACACAGGTGGAAGACTGTGACTTGTCTTTTGCAAACCTTGAACTGCAGTAGGAAAGTCAACCATTATTAAGGGCTTGGATTGAAATTGTCCCATGGAAGCTTTGTAATAGATCTTTCCAAATGCAGAGGAGAAGGAATGTATATCTGGTAAGAAATTGTTTAGACAAGTATCTGGGGTATGTATAGTTTGAATGTATCAGCAAATCCATCAAATATGTTTTCTTTGGAATGTAAAAATTTCAAAAAAAGTTAACATAAATCTGATGATGATAATAACTGTCTTGCGAATTTTAAAATTTTTATCCCTCAAGGTTCAAATATCTACCATATCCTTTAGCCCTTTAGTTTAAGAAGATTTTAACTTTCTGACAATGATGTAGTTAGACATTACCTGCTGCTAGTACATATATACAATTTGAAGAATAGGTTGATAGGTTCAGGACTTCCAAAATAATTTGTGGCCGTAATGGTGTGTGTGTTATGTGATATCTCTTATGACCATGGTGACTTGAAAACCAAAGGTTGGATTAACTTCATACTTAGTTTATATAGCGCTATTAGTGAATACAGTAACCTAGTGTTGGACTACCCAATAGGCAGATGAGAGATGTGCCTTCAGGGGGGGGGGGGGGGGCCCAAGTTTAAGGGGTTTTGTTATATGCCAATAATTGTTTGCGATATTGGTATCAGCCTATATATATGCATTATTGGCGGCATATCGGTCAAATTAAGCCTCATTGCAGATAACCGCAAACTGAAACTTTTCTTTCTCAACAAAACCACTTCTTGTTACCTTTGATGATAAATGAATCTGTTCTAAAAGCCATATTTCTTTAGCCTCAGTTTCGATTTCGATTAATAGCCAGTGGTCAATATGCTTATCAGCTGGTCAAAGAAACAAGGCGCAAAGTTCTGAAAGATATTTACCTATAAAGATCTGTAAACAGACCATTGTCCACCTTACGTTACATACATAGCATAACGTTACATCACCAGTCTGGCCGCTGTATTATACAAGTGAACACAACATTATTAAAATTGAACACACCTGATGACAACTGTTTTGCCCTTCCAAATATTTTTGACAGTAATCCAAGAAACTTTTTGTTGTATACAGGCCTACGAACAATGCACCTGCACGGTCAAACAACTAACTTTAACAATTGATAAAACTATGTATATAACTACAGTAGTAGCCTCTTACACTAACTTGCACAGTGCTCCTGAGGATCTGCTAATAGTAAAAACACTTGGAAACCCATTACTAAATCATTCCTAAAATTGTGTATCTTTCAAAAAGCTGCAAAGAGTAACATGGATGCCAGCTTGTTAAAACATCATTGACTGATGAAAGTTGATGATAGTTAGAGAATCAAGTTTGCATATCCCAATCTGTTGCCGGTTGCTTTACGAATTATTTCAAACACAAAGCATTTGCTAAAGTTGGCTAGGCTTAATTGTTAGTATAATTAGCTAATGGTAGGATATAATTTTTTACAGAAATTAAAAAAGTGAGGACAATGTTTTAGTTATGAAAAAAAATATAAACAATATTTGGGATGGATTGAGGTTGCATGGATGTTTGGTATGTTTGCTGTATCTTTAGTGAACAATCAGTGTTAATCTTATATGCTGTTGGCCCAGCCAGAGCATTGACTTTGACCCACTTTTACATGAAGTTGTCATTTATATCCTGTTTAGGAGCCAAAATTATTGCCACCCGCCTGTGAACCTCTGTTGATGTCTGATCATTGTACTTTGTTTCAGATCTAGAATGTAATTTTAAACCTGATACTGGATTCTTAATCTTCCTGACCAGTGCAAAATTGAAACATTTAGTGTAGCGTACACAATACATAGCTAAGGCTCTATAAGAGTCAATATTATGTGGCCATGTCTGCTCAAAACATTGCGTAGAAAGTAGAAGTGGTGGTGTTGCTACTGGTTATAACTAGTAGCCCTGACTTGGTGCCAAACCATCAAACTATAAACAATACTGTGTCATTGATCTATCCCCTATTGTATAACAAGATAACAAATTCTGTTCCATCATTCCATGGATGGGGGAGGTGAAACCATCAAAAAAGAACAATTTTGAAAACAATTTGTTTGATGAGCTTGACCCCCTTGTGATGCAAGAATATTGTTAACACAAATTGGGGAATGTGGTTGCACAATCCGGTGGAAGGGAGCCTTTGATTTGCCCCAGGCTGGACCAGTGGCGCTTTAAGGATTGACAAGAGTTAAATTCCTGATAAACCACATCATTCATGATTACCTTTGCCAGGTCTAAGTGCGTCTTATATTTTTTGTTGGTGGTACGATAATGAGAGAATCCTCCATAACAACATCTGTCTTGATTTATAAAAACTCTGTTACAAGGAGCCAATGTCTGGTATCAGGAGCCAAAAGAGTGAAGGTTACATACTGACTTCAGACAAAACTTCAACAAGAAAAGATTCCTGTTTTTGTTCCTACAAAGTGAACCATCATGAAAGAATGAAAAAATATAAAAAAACAAAGTTACTATGGCATACTGAAAAAGTCATCAAATAATATTGAACTTACTTTCATAAAACTATGAATTGAGTTCCAAATGAATAATTAAACAGGACCAAAAAGTTTTGTTTTGAAAAATGCATTGTCTTTGTGTTATGAAATAGTGGGAGAGGTTAACATAGTCACTGTGTGTTAGTGTTGATACAACTGAAGTACAACATAAGCTGTGTTCAAGTAATTTAAGGGTAGTGTTTTCGTTCCTCACTGACTGCAAAAGTTTGCTATGGGATGGTGTGTGCGGGCATTAGTGTTTAATGTATATCATGTCTTATGATGGTCAAAGGTCATAGAGCCTAAGTTCTGAAAACCTTGCACATACCATAAAACGCCAGTAATAATGCTTGGAAAAGCTACATTTGTAGAATGTGGGTCCATCTAAGTGAGTTCAAAAGAAGAAAGTTGTTGTATTTTGAGTGCAAGAACCTTTCTGATCACTTGACTAGAAGTCAACATTGATCAGAACTTGGAAGTCATTTGGAATCATGAAATCTTTTGACTATCTGGTTCATTCTATGTTGAAGTACAAAATAATCTTAAAATAGGTAAAATTTGTCAAAAACATTGCAGTGACTTTAGCAGAACGGTTTCTGATACTCAATCCTCATATCATGATTACTTGTCATTTTAGTAAAACATTTTTAGGCAAGGTAACCGTTCGGTATGTGTATCCACTCAAAGCTCAAATTGGGCAACAATTCCTTTATCAAAGTTAGATTTTGAATGCATAAAAGATTTTCTTGATCTAAGAACAGTTGTAGTGCAAAAAAGGTGGATTCTTGGTGCATAATCTTGCATTGGAGACAAAGTTTGCAACCTTTCCATAAAGCTTCTGGAGCAGCCACCCCAAATGAGCTGGCATCATTACATATGATTCGCAGGAATTGTGAGTCAAGTTAAAAGCCAATTAGAAGGAATTCTATGAAATGCAATCCAGCCATATGAAATGTGTGTACACTATTACATCCTGTTTGCTCCTTGATATCATTCAGTGTTCTACTTATAACGACATCAGTTTTTAATAGCCAAACTGATGTTCTTATCTTCTTAGTATATTGACTATGTATCATTAACATGGAACAACTATATGTACACACTATGTTTGTAGTACATGTCTCGTCATAAGCTTGAAAGTAGAAGTGTAAACATTGTCCACATTGACCTAATAACTGATATCCTTTCATTTAGTAACATATATCATACTCCTGAATATTAATAGTGGAAAAAGTTCATTAAAATATCCCTCATAGTGGAAGAGTAGTTGTAATTTGCCTTATTACATTTATTAAACAAATATTTGTTTTCAGTTTGTTAATCACTTTCTTCCTTAAACATATTCTGTGGGAATCTCCCTGTGAGTCTTTGAGCTACTTGAGTAGCATTAAAGAGGAAATCCACCGTTTAAGGTCTGTGAAATAGTTACATTAAAGTGTCTTTAAAGGAACATATGAAGCAAAGAATTGCCAGCTATAAACTATGTTATAGGATTTGCTCAGTAGTCAGAGCAATTAATTTATCAATCACTGCTAATTGAAAAGGTAACCTACAAATAAAGTTTTAGAAAAGAAATTAACACAAAGCTATAATAATTAAATGCTGTATGCAGAGTGTCACTTTATATTTAAATCTATTAGCTTGTTCAGCTGCTTAAGTTTAGATCATTTGCATCTGCATCAAGTTTAAGTCATTTGTTAAGATTGGATATTACGCTGCTCACAAATCGTTGTCAAACTTTTGCAAGGTTGATTCTTCTCTTTGAGCCGTATAATATTAATGTATCCATGAAAGAAAAATAAGGGGTTAATCAACGGTCTAGCGTGCGTTACTCACAGGATTAATGCACGATCGGGGGATAATGCATCCAGCGATAACATTAACACCCGGAGTGCATTAATCATGTGAGTAACGCACGCTAGACCGTTGATTAACCCCGTTCATTCATACACTACCATTTGTGTGGGGGAAACATCATAAAACAAAACATTTTTGGTAACATATAACCAAAGATTTTTTAAAGTGATGCCCCGTAATTTTACCGTGCGTTACTCACAGGATTAACCACGGTCAGCTGACCTGAATGGACCAATAGGATTTAGGAATCTTTACTAAGTATGAATGAAAGTGGTTTTATTTACTAGCTTAAGTTTGTATACTGCTTTACCATTGTGAAACTTTCTAACTTTGTAGTTAAATGAATCATAAACTTTAATTATTTCTTATTTAACAATCCGGTCTAGGAAACCCCCTCCTCTTTCACTTGAAACTTCTTCATTGCTCCTCGATCAACAGTTTCCTCTTGTCTGAGGCCCTACATCAAATTGTACTGTACATATATATATATATATGCAGCATGGCAACATCAGCGGCTAAACCCCACCACCACACCACCTCATTGTTGGAAATATTGACATAGCCATTTAGGGCAGTAACATTAGCCTTTCCTCGCTTTCTTATGACATGCTCTTATCTATTTCCAATCGATCAGTAAAATATTCCTCTCTGTTTATTGAATCGGCAAGTAGAATTGATTGCCCCTTTCAAGTGATCTAATTTAAGGTGTGTGAACTACCTTATTGAACCCTGCATCTTTAATTATTATCTCTCGGAGTTTGCTAACAGTGGCTTAGTATGGTCCTGAGCATTTGAATAAACTGAATGGCTGCACATTGTGCACAATATGGATGGGTTATATTATTGTCAAGGAAAGGGAAAGGATCATAGTTGGTTAGTGAGGTTTGGTCTATTCAGTGGGTTAACCATGAATGCTGATAACAGGAAAGCATGTACTCACGTGAAAACATGTTAACACTAAATGCAATGAACTAACACCACATGGTACTCAATAGAGCCTTCATGAAAAAACGTTTCCTTTAGTGAGTTGTCAGGTTGTTAATTGTCTTTCCTGGTGAAACTGGATGACTTAGTATTAAGTAGCATGACGTTGGTCCATAATAATAGACAATGCATTGTTTGAAATTATCAATTGTTTGTAGTATTGCTATCATGAACTGCCCTACTGACTACTGTGTTTCTTGGTTGTATGGTCCTGGGATTTTTATTTACACTTACATGTAACAACATCCTTTTTGTTGCTCTGAATTGCCTAAGGTTAATAATGCCTTCTTGAGGGGAAATAAACCCAGTATGCACCTTGAAAATTGCCATAAATGACTTTGTTACATACTAAGGAAGCATTTACAGTGTAAACACATGCACTATGATCTCCACAATTATAGTAGTGTAATAACAGTGTTACAAGAAGAAAATGTCGAATGGGGACAATTTTCACATGGTTAGAAATAGAAAAATAAGAACTATTTGGACAATGTATCCAAATCTTCCACCAGACAATTCCTTTAAAGCATCAGCCTTATCTTCAGTTACTGTTCAAGAAGATTGTATGCAATTTACAGTATGAAGTAGTAGTTAAACTTTCTGGCCAAGAAGAAGATATAACGACTGTATTATTCAATTTGTGAAAGTTAAACTTTCTGGCCAATGTTCTCTGCGACTAATTGCAGGTCTTGCTTTCTACTTGATTTCCTCTTTGAAGCGCAAAGACTCCAGAGTGTTTTCAAATGAACTGTCTTTATTTGGATCAGGAGTACGTGTTAATACGAACCAGTAGCTCTTTTGTTAGTTGTGTCGATTCTTTGGGCCTCCATGAAAAGGGGAGTAAGGACAGGTCCATTAATAAAAGATCAAGAATAACTAGCTGAGGGGGGAGGGTTTGAATGGATCATCATGAAGACCAGAAGACATGATATCAGGGTGTCACGGATGGGCAGGCTCTCATACAGTCGTATATTGGTTGAGCTATTCTTCCTGGATTAACCTACTGTGTTTATCTCCCAAAGCTTATCTGAGGGTGGCTGTAGATGAACTGAGATTTTTATGGTTGTTCTGAAGTAAGGAAGGGAATGTAGTGTCCAAATAGCCTGTAATGTCTATATACTGACCAAGTGCTCTAAATTCCTTATTTACATGGGGTCTAGCTGTAAAGGCAGAGATACTGTGGAATGTTTACATCTGAGAACCAAATCAGATGAGACCATCCTAAATACCTATGTAACCATGATATTAGTATAAGAATTAAACACCAGTATTTGGGTGATGGTCATAATGGAATTTTCATAACTGGGATATATTTTATTTGGATTTATATTCTTACTCCATACTCTTGTATGTCTATGTGTGACAGTTGACTGTGATGGACTCAACATTCTCATCAATACGAAGGTCTTCCAAGGAAGCAGTTGAGTATTGTTATGTACCTTTTGTGCTTAATTTCACTGCTTTTCATAAGTTATGTAGATAATTAAACAAGAAAGGCTATTGCAAAATATTAATTTCTTTGTTTGTGAATATTTAGCTTATTTATGAACTAATTGCATTGTTGTGTCATCGTAGATTATTGCTTTTGAATTTTAAAAGAAATTTGAAATTAACTACTGTTTGAAACTTATTTTTGGCCATCTTTATTCAGAGATGATCATGAATTGTTTGATAATTAATCATTCATGTTAGGTGAAACAATAATGTACGTCAACAACAATGTTAACAGTAATGTCAACAGTAATGTCAATAAATTAATAATGAAGATCTCCAATGATAATCAATAAAAATCATAATATATTCAAACAAAAGGTCATAGTAAACCAAGTATTGACCAAATGTAACTTAAACCATGCTCATATTGTATGTTAGGATTCTATTAGGATCAGTGCTGGAACTCTCATCTTTGGTCAAATTGAAACAAGGGAGGGATTAAGTAAGGATTATCCCACATCATATTTTGCTGAAAGTCTCTAATATAATTAATGCTTAAAGGTCTGAAGTAATATGTTTTTTCACTTGACCAACATTAAGACATGAATAACTCTCAATCCTTAATGCATAATTAGTACAGTGAGTCATGATCATTTAACCTGCCGAGATATTTAATTATTAACTAATTAGTGGGTGAGGAGGATTGTCCTGATTGTAACAACAGATAATCAAAACAAATCTAAAGTTTCTCACGGTCCATCTCTATGTTAACCTACTTCGTTATAACTTCAAGGAATGACCAATCATCCGTTCGGTTTGCAGTTTTTCGAAGACATCACAGACATTTTATTCTTGGTGGAAACTTGTAGATGGTGTTGAGCAATTACTTAAACTTTTTGCTGTCAAGCAAGTGCAAGTATTCTTCAAGTATTCTTCAAGTATTCTTGATTTCCAGGAATGAAAATGTCAGAGGGAAATTATTAAGGTAAGGTAGATTTAAATTGATCTAAATAAAAACAGATGGAACAAGCAATTTTTAACTCCAGTTTGTAAACCACAAAGAGAGGAAGTTGTTACTCTTGTAATTTTGTCTCTATAGATCACAAAGATACAACTGAATATTTAAATAATACCATTATACCAATAAGTTGATAGTAAGTACTATAAAACTGACCCAAGATTAACAACAACAAAAACATATTTATATATAGATATATATATTAAGATATATACTTGTATATAGAGGATTGTTAATTGTGGCTGACACGTATCGTCCACTTTTACTTAAACTGGATGAAACAATATGTTAGAATCAAAACAGTTGCCCCTCTATTACTTTGAGTGCTTCGTTCCATTATTAGAGAGCTCTCTTATAATGGATTATAGCCAATCAATAGTTTGTTTAGGTAAAGTTTTAATTTGAACTTGACTTTGTGGTAAGACTTTTGTAACAAAAAGTAATTTTGACCTTGAATCAGGGATTGTTAGTTGCTGTCCATGATACGGTTCTGCACAGGATAATAATCTCTTATCAATACAGTTTAATTTTGTATAGACTGAATTCTATAGCTATTATTTGTTAACTTACAGGGTAACTAGTAAACAGACTTAAGCTGAATACAGTTAACTTGCTGTTGAATCTATTCAAATTTCAACACTGAGTGGAGAACAAGATCAAGGTCTGAGTTGTTTATATGTTGCTATCCATCCTTCAATTTGTCAGTTACAAATGGCATGAGTTTGATCTCTGTTGGTATGAGTACTAGGCTCTAAGCACAAGTACAAGTACTTAATCTTGCATTTGTAAATTCTAGATTTCCAAAATGAGTACAAATCCAAGATGGCGGGTACTAGCACCGGGACCTGTGCTAGAATATGAGTACAGGTACAATAAGAGTTACCAATCCACACATGGATTATTTGAAACCAGAGAGATTTATACCAATATAGTTTGTGATAAGACAAGTTTATCAAACCGGTCACTCAAAATAGGGGATTCCATCAAAAGTGAATTCCATTATGTGAGGTTTTAGTTCTGTGGCAATGAGTAAAAAGATCACTAAGTTGCTGCACTGAGTAACTTTTCATTGTATTTTTTTGCTGTTGGTGAGGAACCCTACCCTAAGTTTCATCTGTACTAAATGAACATTTTCTAATGACATTGTTTGGATCAGCTTCAAGAAGATGAAAACTCTGAAAATAACACCAGAATTGTTTCATGCCATTCCACCACCCTCAAAAAGATGTTCCTCTCCTTAAACTGCTTAATTCCTACTCCTCTCCCCTGTACAGAGAACCTTTACAAGTATTACAAATAAAGCACAAGTGTTTGACCTTCCTTTTCTCTTTTGAATGAGTCTACTAAGGGAGATGGAAAAAGATGATGTTGGAGAGGAAGGGAGGGGGGGGGGGAAGGATTGGATGGGAGGGAGGAGACTTGGATGGGACGGAGGAGGCTGAGTAGTAGAATGACAGAGACACAGGATGGAACATTGTCATGATGATTTTTTTTTTTTATGGCTGTCATGTATATTTCTAGGTTTACACAATATCTGACTTTTTATGGAAATTGTTGATACTGTAGTTCTGCTCATACAGTTCCTCCTACTCGAGGAATCAATAATATTAATATTACAAGGTCGTTGACTCTCGATGGAGAGAATTGTCAAAAGAGAAGTGCCCACCAATTGACCTTGTGATGTAGGCTGTATAGATGACTGGTGATATATCAATGACAGGTTAAAAGGACAGGGCAAAGCCCATCCTGATGACAGACTTGTGACCACCACTACCTCCTGACTTTTAAGGGGGAAAGCCAATATGATATCAACCAAGGTCACAAATATCTTAACATTGTGTGCATATTATACTGTAGTCTATGCACCCTATACAGTTAGGTATATCTGCTGCATGTATACATCTTCTTAAACCAAGCTTTGGTACTGGTCAAGATTTATATACATGTTAAAAGTTGAAAGTTATTTCACAGGGCTTGTATTAGTATGGTCTGATATTGGTTTTTGGCTTACCTGCATTGAAAAATATACACGTTTGAATACATCAAGTTTATTGTGTTGTGGTAATTGGAGTGGTATAAACAATACTCAACTTTAACCATGTATCTTAAACCACAAATTTCTAAGAAACAAATTTGATAATCAATGATTTGATTATACTTGTTATATTGTTTATGAGTTGATGAGGTTGTTGGGTTAGTTTATTATAATTATGCTCCATTTGATTGATTATAATTGTTCTTGCTGATATTCAGGGTCAAGATGTACACTCATCATCATTTTCAGTGAGGTTCTCTGATTACAATGGCAGAGTTACCAAGTGGAGAGGGGGTGGGGGGAGGGGGTGGCAGGAGGGGGTAGGGGACAGGGAAGGATGGATGTTTACTGGAGGAAGCAGGTTGGCTCATTAAAGTATGAACATCCATGATCCATACCATTTTAACTGAAACTGGGCCAAAGAAGTATATGATTCTGTGGATATGATCAGTTTGAACGATGTTTTAAATGTCATTGATACTACTGCTACCACTTGCACTGTACGAACATTTATTTCATTTCAACAAGACTTTGTTTTTTCTTGCTATCATTGCCACAGGTCCAAAGAGTGGGACAATATGACAGTTTCCTGACAAATTTAATGGATCAGACATCCAAGACCCATCCGGATTACAGGAATATTGTGACTGCTTCCAGCATGGTCAACAAGGTATGTCTCAAAGACTCTGTTTTACTATAGTGCTATAGTATGACTGCATCACAATAACCAAAGACAACTTTGTTGACTTCATGTCAGCCTAGTGCAGCAAACTTACTTTCAAACAATTTTTATTTATATTTCTGGAATGATTTGTGAATGAAAATCTGCCAGCCCCACCTGCCAGCCTTATTGTTAAATATTATTTATTACATTCTGTTCCATATTACTTATTGCAACATATAACTTATTGTTACATATTAATCCATTAGTCATTTTGATCAATTTTGGGAACTCTGTCAGTAAAATTCTCTTGTTCTGTTAATCAAGATTGAAAGCTTAGGTTTGTAATTTATCATTCTAGTGTATGCAGGGGTATGCATGGGTAACATCTCTCGGGTACCCAGTTCCTGATTTTTGGACCTGTGTAAGCACTAAATCAATTCTAATATGTTGTAAACATATACAGTAGACCATATCAATTAGGTTCCTGCTGATTTCTGTGTTACCTCTGAGGGGCATCTCATACTGAATGGGATATAAACAAAAACACTAAATAGCAAATTTTACTTGAAATATATCTTTCAAAATAACATGATCATTCTATTCTTTATTTGCAAATTTAGTAAGAACAACAACTGTTCTCTTTTATTAAATCAGTGTTTGTGACAACTGCACATTCATTTTATGGTTAGCTATTGGAACCAAAGACCCAAAGTCCATGTTTTGAACAATGCTGATTATTTTCTGGACTGCAAGAACAGAATGCACAGCGTATATGAAGCAACTGCATGAAGGAAGTAAAGGCATGTTGCACATTGAATGTTATACTTTGTTTCTCCTTCGTTAATCTGTCAATATTAACTGAATGTCGGCGCGTTGTTATCTCAGATAATGGCATGTAAAGTGTGTTTCTTGGTGTAGTACAGAAGGGTAAATATTAAAAGAAATTTACTCATAGTCAGGAAGAATGCCACACTGACTAAGCTGAAAGGAGACATCAATTGCTAGGAGACAAAGGATGTACAGGGTTGGGATGGGAGGGTGTACTTGGGCAGGTGTTGGAATGGGAGGGTGTACTTGGGGAGGGGAGTGTTGGAATGGGAGGGTTTACTTCGGGAGGTGATTGTTGGAATGGGAGGGTGTACTTGGGGAGGTGAGTGTTGGGATGTTTGCCTTATGGAATGGGAGGGTGTACTTGGGGAGGGGAGTGTTGGAATGGGAGGGTGTACTTCAGGAGGTGATTGTTGGAATGGGAGGGTGTACTTGGGGAGGTGAGTGTTGGGATGTGAGCCTTATGGAATGGGAGGGTGTACTTTGGGAGGGGAGTGTTGGAATGGGAGGGTGTACTTCGGGAGGTGATTGTTGGAATGGGAGGGTGTACTTGAAGAGGTGAGTGTTGGGATGGAAGTATTAAGGAATGGGAGGGTGTACTTGGGAGGTGAGTGGATTGAGATTTTCTCAACTGTCTCATCCATAACTGTGTTTTCTCTCCCACCTTGTACAACAATTTGGTATGATACCATCATGACCCAATGGTAATGTAATTCAGTTGTTCAATTGTTAGAAGATTGGATGCCAATATAAGAATGATGGTAATAATTTCACCAAAAGTGTTTGCAAGTAATGCTGTTTCATGTACATACTGCTTTATGTTCAGATAGAGAGTCCTTCTGTTTAGTTCTGTCAAGGATCTTTGTATTAATCATGACTGCTTTAGCTGAGTATTGTCAGCTGAAATCTCAAGGCAAAGTCTCTATTCATCAAACTGAAAG
Source organism: Apostichopus japonicus (assembly GCF_037975245.1). NCBI lineage: Eukaryota > Metazoa > Echinodermata > Holothuroidea > Aspidochirotida > Stichopodidae > Apostichopus > Apostichopus japonicus. The sequence continues at coordinate 8,002,600 of NC_092581.1, forward strand.
ACAAAAATACCTTTTGGTTTCTCCCAAGGAGAGCAAGTCAGCAGAGAAGAATCCTTTTTCGTCAAACAGCCTTCGATAGGAATATTGGCTAAGGCTTTGGCCTAAATACTTAGGAGTACCATAGCACACATTTGTCTTGTGTTCCTTTCATGTTTTGGACCCCTTATGGATGAGAAGGGTATCCATTCGTCTTATTGCACTCCTGACTACTCATTCTGAATAGTGATTAAATGAGAGACTTAGACAGTCCCATTCACACACCTACCGTGCATTTGTGTTGTTTCCTTGCTATTGGTACCCTCTGGGCCTGTTAGTTATAAACTGCATTGAAACTTCTCTGTAGGTTTGGCAGACAATTCAGTTTGTGGGATTCTCTTTTTCAACTCTGCACAATGAGTTAAGAAATCCAAGGATTTTGCTGCATGAAAGAAAAGAGCTTCCTCCTGCTGTTGTTATACTGGTAAAGGCCTCATTAATTTAAAGAGGTTATGAAATGAAAAAAAAAATCTTTATGATCGTATTCTGTACACTCGTAGCTTTCCAATGATACCCAATTTGTGTCAAAGAAGCTTGCATTCTTGAGGAATAAACGATCAAAAATTCGAGGGTAATAAAAACTTTCTAAAAATTGTTGTATTTACGGTAACACGGCGTGACGTCAGTCGAGGAACTCAGCTCACTTCCGAGACGCTATGTTTACATTCTTAAACGTCTGAGAACACACACCATTACACTGTTGCAGTGCTCCGTAGTAATTGAGATTTGGTGTTTGGAGTTTGTTTTTACGTAAATTTATCTCGTAAATGTTAAAAATGCCGAGCCAATATGTGGTATCAGGTTGCTCCACCACAAGTTAAGACGGATTTCTACTGCAAGCTTTTCCAAAAGATGACAAAATCGAAGAATTTGAACACGACTCGCTCAAAACACTACACATACACAACGTTACGAGTGCCTGTAGGCCTATACTGTTGCCAAATTACTTGTTATGACCATAGCCTAGGCCTCCTTGATACAGCAAATGACGATTTTTTTTTATGGTTACCTAATATTTCGCACAAATTTTAAAGCCAGTTGGTTTAAGAACAATCAATACTAGATCTGCAAGTTTTCTTTTGTGGTAAAACTGGCGTTGTGTTGTGATTTTACGTAACAGTTGGATGATACAATTACACAGGCTAGCCTGTTATACAACGTCTATTAGTTAGGTCTAGACCCCATGTTACCACTACTAGTACTATAGGGTTGCAATGTACAGAATGTCACATTTTCCTTGCACTGTAAGACACAAAATTCTAGAAGCTTCGCTACGAAGTTAAGTAGCAGGATCATCGACATTCGAGATAATTTAAATCATATGATGGTCTTAACAACGGTGGTTTTGTTTATGCTCAACCGACCAGTTTCGGTTCAGGGTCGTCCAACCGTTCTGCTCGGGGACTTCGATCGGCAGCGACGCGTCTCGGCCACCGGGATCGTTTTACAATTCTTCTGCAAGGGGCTCAATTGATAGGGAAAAACACCGATATTATCTTCATCACCCTCGAAAACTATTTCCTCCTCTTCTTCCTCAAGAAAATAATTTTCGTCAAAGCTTACGAATGTCCTGAGAGATTTCCTCTGAATCGGAAGATTCGGGAGAAGACATTTTCAATTGATGAGAAGAGTGTTGTGGTTACATGTAGTAAACTGTGTAACGCCGTATCGGTAAACAGCGGGGAGTCGGCTTTGGCTGAAATGGTTCCTTTGATGACGTCAGATGAACTGCGGTGGGCAGCTTTGCTTTTTTTTACGAGTGGCAGCTCGAGAGGTCTCTGGGGAATACTTTGACAGCGAATTTCTGGCGTTTGTAGCCGTATTTACGGAAAGTTGTGCATGGATGGTGTTGTAGTAATGTAGATAAACCATTCAAAGACATGAAAATTTTTCATTTCATAACCTCTTTAATGGTCTGGTCAGTGGTCACATATTATGGCAAAGGTTATACTACATTTATAGGACTAGTAGCCCAATAGAATTTTGAATTTACAGTAGTCAACTTTCTAGACAAGATAGAACCTAATTGTCACATTGGTCAATAAACCATGTAATAATAATAATAATGTACATTGTCATGAGGGCCATAGAAAATTCATATGTTAATACACACACCTTGCCAAAACTGCTAGGGAAGGCAAATTTTATACAAATTGAGTTACTAAACCAATCTGTCTATATCTTAGTTACATGATCATATAATGCAGATTAAAAATTACCAGTATTATCCACAAATATGATAGAAAATCAAATAGTAATCACTCATTATTATAGTATTTTATATGCATGTTAATATGGCCAACCACTAGTGTTCGACCGATAATCGGTTAGACAATCGGCATCGGGCCGATTATCAGACAATCGGTAAATAATCGGCATCGGCAAAATCCATTGCGCTACCGATTATTTGGAACCGATTATTACGTTCCACATAAAGGATTGCACTTCTCCGCGCTTTTGATACACCACAACCACAACAGGAGAAAAATGTTGATCTTTCGATTCAATGCTATTCATAGCCGGGAAAGGTGCGCTAATCTACCGTGTAACGGTACCGCAAGTCCCTCACGCGAGTTTGTACAAATGCTGTTCGATGCACTATCCAGTTATGGCAGTTAACATTATGCAGTATACCCTCGTATCGACATACAATATACCCGCGATAAGCTTAGGGGGACGACGTATTTTTTTTAATTCGATTGTTGCATCTAAAAAAAAACACCTGTCATCATATTAAACGATTGATAAGAAAGATTAATTGTCTATACTTAATAAAAACACCAAATCAATATACTTTTGAACCACTTTGGCCATTTCACCGTAGGTGAAAACTGGAAAGTGAAGACAATAACATTAGGCTTTGTTCATTGTGAGATCTACATACATTAGGCTAGTCTGGCTGAAGAACGGTTGAGCTTCAGAACTGTTAAGTTTGAAAATGCGCCCAAGATTTTACAAATGACAAAAAATGATGAAATCAAGGCTCCAAATACTCCTAAAAATCCCTAAACACGTTTGGCGACAGTCCTAAGTAGTTCTACTGCATTACAGTATTTTGTGATTAGGCAAACATTCTTACGCATATTTTTGCGAAAAACCCGAAGCAACTTATTTCCAATGCTGCATGTACCTAGTAACAGTAACCAAACTCCTTACCGCAACCGACTAAAAGCAAGTCTGATTTCCAGTGACACGCCGCGACAAAGTCAATGGGACTTTAGTGTGCGAATTCTCCCACATGTAGTTAAGTCAATGGAGAAGCGCCATTGACTTACTGTGTATGATCGTTTGAAACAACGTTCGTTCGATCGCAAGTTTTACCGCGCAGATGTTTTACCGCGCAGAATCATTGAAAACTTGAAGCAAACGTTCGGGATTGTTTAATTTTTCATAATAAAATAAAATTGTCAGCAAACTGCTTATCCACTAAAGAGCCTGTGTAAGAATATGTTATAAGTAATGTGGCGTAACATTTCGATCCTGCTAGGATCGAAACGTCAGGTCAACTTACTCTTAATAGTCATAGGCCTACACATTATTTTTCATATCAAATTATATATTTCAATATCAGCTAACGAAATAACGAATATTTTATTTACGTGCGATAAACTTTTTACTTTAGTTACGTTGGAGTTGCAACACTGATAATGGTTCTGATAGCAGTTGTAAAAGCTGTCCCTAACTTTTTCGTTTTTCATTTCGTAGCCAATGGCTACTATTTTCCCCCTTCTGTAGTCTGTACAATACTGTGTTGTGGCGGATTGCAATATTGCGACTCCTCGTTATAATCGTAAATCGCCCTATGTATGTATAACAGTGTTCTTCACTTGCTCCATTAAACTTTACTGTGAAAAGTTAAGTCGTTCATTTACATCTTTGATTGTATTGGCCTAGTCTAGTTGGTAATCATGCATAACACTAAAACATACATTAGGCCAGTTCCACGAAAATTTTGAAATAATCGGTAATCGGTAATCGGCAATCGGCCGATTGTCACACGAATTAATCGGTAATCGGTAAAACCGATTGTCATACAATCGGTCGAACACTACCAACCACTTCTCAAGTCATTTATCTCTCACTCAGAAATATACTTGACTAATTCAGGCTGAGACACAGGGGCCATGGTTCTCTAACCTCATGCAGGCTACTCTCCCCACCCCCAGGCTGAGACACAGGGGCCATGGTACTCTCAACCTCATGCAGGCTACTCTCCCCACCCCCAGGCTGAGTTACAGGGGCCAATGTTCTTTCTACCTCATGCAGGCTGCTGTCCCCACCCCCAGGCGGAGACAGGGGCCACTGTTCTCTCAACCTCATGCAGGCTACTGTCCCCACCTCCCTTCCCATCTGTACCACCATCATGCTTACAAAAAGTGTCACAAGCTACAAGACACAAGTATTGTGCCCCTCCATAACTTGTTGGTGTCGCTCCAAGTCAGAATTCCTAGCTAAAGGCCTGGCCATATTACTTTCTCCTCGATGTCTGGATATAGCTAGAATTATTACCTTCCAGAAAACGTGTGAAACCTTTTGAAATTGTAGCATACTAACATGTAAGACCACTACTGGTGTATTGACTAACTGTATTATGGAAAAAGAGTCTTTAATTCCCAACTTCTTTTTAAATCTATTTGTTAATTAATTATTATTAATTATTTATTAATTTATTATTTTTATTATTTGTGTGTGGGGGAGGGGGGTTCTATTGAACACGACTAATGGTTTCAAGGGGTCCAAAGTCAGTTGCACTGAGATGTAGGTTAGTGTAGTTGGTATTTAACTACAAATCGTAGTGTCTTGGATTGAATGGCTCATTCACCTGATATTTGGCAACACTGTCAGTTTTAGGGCAGTTGAATAGTCCTGTCTAATTCAACGATTTAAAGTAGCATTCACACTGTATGAACAAGTTAGATCAAATTTTACAAATCCCAAGAAGCAAATTTGTATTTAATATAATCCTGCCTAGCACTTTTGTTAAGTATTTCCTGAATGCTCCTTTAACTATCAGCTGCTAAGCAAACTTCAGTTCAAGCTCAACAAACAGCTTTTAAGATTGGCCTTCAAATATTCTTATCTCTGGGAAGTGACTATAACTGTACTAAAATTTAAATCCAGGTTCAAATTCCATTTAGTGTAGCTAACTTCAATTCTGAATCCTTAACCTATGCACAAAGGCTCTAGTGCTGTTACAGTGAACTACTCTGCCCATAAAAATAAAAGCATCTAACTTTATGAGGAAGGTCTGAAAAGTTGCTTGATTTGCTATGAGTCAGAAAAAATCTATAAATCTCAGCAAAACATGGAATTTCGGTGGATTTATGAGGAAGTCGATCCAGGGAGCATAGAATCGGAAATTTTAACAACAATGGTAAGGGAAGCTGAATTATTTTGTGTTGTGGTTTCAAGTTAGATATATGTGGTATTGGTCAGTTGTGTCCACATAGTTAACCTCACTGAAGAGCTATGGTCAAAAGATTAATTTTGTATCTCAATGGGTTTGAGAATATTATTAATGTCTAATGCAACAATTTGGCATCATACCTCTTACTTGTGTATGGTTTGTAAAGTAGCTCTGAAGTAGCATCGCATCTAAGCATATCTTATACATGTCAATACTGTACTTCCCCCTCTGTTTCTCATTCTCCTACATGGATAAAATTACACACACTTTAAGGGGGCACATTGCATTGAAGATCTATTTATCAGCAACACTGACTGGCTTTCTAGTTCGAATTTAAACCCTTTGAAGTGTAATTGAAACTTAACTTTACAAAAATTTGCAATACAAACCAAGAAATCATGACTAAAACCATCACAGTTTAAAAGCCAAGCTCATTAAGGTGTTGTCAATCACGAATCATGTCTATTTCGGACATGATAGAGTCCTGGACAACTGATTGGTCAAATTGAATCAACTGTTGCTGTAGCCTAGGCTAGTTAGCGAAAAGTTGGGAACATACCGTCGTGGATTATACCGAATGGCCTAACGACTAGTGTAGGTCTAGTCTATCATTGCACAAATGTAACACTCTCTTCGGTCTTTCCCAAAACTTTCAATACTAGCTTTGTCATTTTGTCATACAAAGGCAAGTACTATTATACATGTAGTCAGTGCAATATCAATACACAGTATAGTACAGTATATTGTATAGGCTGTACGCATGGTCCAGTTAACATCTAGTAGTATAGTACACCAATGTACATATAATATATGAGAGAAACAGGAGCATTTGTTTATATTGTCTGACGTCATATGATAAAGATGATTTTCATGTTTCAGTTTAAAATATGAATGAGAAAGGTGTGGTTTGCATACATAATTAGGGGTGTGGTTTGCATACATAATTGTTTGGGTGAACAAAATTGTCAAGTTTTACGAAATGGTTAATTACTCATTAATTAGGGTTTGTGGAGTAAACATTTTATCACAGTATAGAGTCTCTTTCATCAATCACAAGTTGCTGATATGTAAGTGACAATGGAATGCTAAAAATCTACATAAATGCAGTGTTAAGCTTTAATGTAAGTTGCAGCCAACATGTAATAAACTTGAATCTTGTAGATTTTAAAATGTTATTTTAACAAATTATTTTCTGATTAAATAGCTTATATGGATGGCATTATTTCAGTAAATAAGAATGTGGAACACAATGTGATGGTCCCTGTCATAGCTATCAAAGTGAAAATGATAAATTTGTTTAATTTAATGTTCTTTTCATTTGTCCTACATACTGAGCAAAACACAGAATCTTTCAACTATATAAAGCTTTAATCTGTACTGGAACACATACCAGCAAGAAGTTGCCCCATACCTAGCTAGTCCCTCCCCCCCCCAAGAAGTTTTTATTTTCAGTTAAGCTAAAATTATGATGTAAACTTCTGACATGTGTAAAACAGAAAGGTAGTGAAAATGGTAAATTAAGACCAACTGTACTCCAGATAATACTTGGCCAGGTGAAAAATCAATTGCTACATAATTACAAGATGTATAGCAGTTTGTGTACACTTACGGATACTATTTCCAGCATTTTGTGAAAAATATACTTCATTAACATGAAAATACTACAAAATGTGAATTGTTTATGGTTGGCATGCTGTTGTTCTGATTGTTATATGATTTGCATGCTGTTGTTCTGATTGTTATATGATTTGCATGCTGTTGTTCTGATTGTTATATGATTTGCATGCTGTTGTTCTGATTGTTATATAATTTGCATGCTGTTGTTCTGATTGTTATATGATTTGCATGCTGTTGTTCTGATTGTTATATGATTTGCATGCTGTTGTTCTGATTGTTATATGATTTGCATGCTGTTGTTCTGATTGTTATATGATTTGCATGCTGTTGTTCTGATTGTTATATGATTTGCATGCTGTTGTTCTGATTGTTATATAATTTGCATGCTGTTGTTCTGATTGTTATATGATTTTCATGCTGTTGTTCTGATTGTTATATGATTTGCATGCTGTTGTTCTGATTGTTATATAATTTGCATGCTGTTGTTCTGATTGTTATATGATTTGCATGCTGTTGTTCTGATTGTTATATGATTTGCATGCTGTTGTTCTGATTGTAATATGATTTGCATGCTGTTGTTCTGATTGTTATATGATTTGCATGCTGTTGTTCTGATTGTTATATGATTTGTATGCTGTTGTTCTGATTGTCCTTGGTGCTGTTCTAGTATCTGTATATTGGACCAACAAATGACCAAGTTTCAATGATTTGATGGAATGTCCAGTAATTTCTTAAGTAGTATGTAAATATTGATTAGCTCTCCTGCAGTGGGAGATTAGTCCAATGACTTTAACTGTCCAATGTTTGCTTTCATCTCAAGCTTACTTAACTCTCTTAGTAGGAAGGTTGGTGAAGTACTGTAGTGGCTAACTAGTATCTAGAGTTATTGAATACTTGCATAAATAAGTGTTTTGTCTGATTCCTTTCATAAGTGGAGTATTGATTTATTTTAATGGCAAGTATATATGGTGTCCACACTATAAATCATTCCATTTGTTAATGTTGCCCAGTAATAATGCGTTTGTGTTGAGGTTTACGATCTCCACCCCCCCCCCCCCCCCACAACCCATTCCAGTAAATGCTCCATTCACTGTCACCTATGTAAGGCTCTCCCATCCACCTTTCCCTCCCCTTTCATTCATTTTCCTCCCCCATAACCTCCTGCCACATAAAAGTTGCATTAGAATTCTCAATAAAGCTGCATTTTAATCTCTAAAAGACCTGTCGCTCGTTGGAAGCCCTTTATACTTGCATGGCAATCTCCATTGTAAATGGTGTTACTTTAGATATTCTTAACCTTACACCAAACATATTCATGATTCTGTTTCTTTTGGTTTGTTGCAGATGGTGAAAGAACAACAAGAAGAGGTAAGCCAGGCTGAAAATGATGCTCGACTCCTCCAAGTCCAGGAGAGATTTCCTGGCGATGAGCTTCATCTCTTTGATGCCAACTGCTTCAAATCACAGGTAAGTTATTAAAGGAATTTTGGATCCAGTCTTTCCGGTCATATCATTCTTTGTCGTGGTATCACCCTAAACCTCGCCCTGTCATGAATTTTAGTTTCCGTGACAGAGTGCTTGAAATGTTGGACCGTCCTGCCAGAAAATTTGAATCTAACACTGGCTTAGGTCGAAACGTGACGTCAGTGCCGCACATTGGTCAGAATCGATCAGATCTCACTCTAAGCTTAACCTTGGATACGATACACAGGAATGTGTACAGACTTCGGGAGTGGAGGGATTGAACACTATGAGGGGGTTTTCAGTCCCTGGTGACACAGTGAGATAAAGGCAGTGGGGGAACATGGTGGTATGCTCTGAGGTCCAGCAGTATGTCTACTTATACGATATTGTCTATATCAAATATGAAAATATTACACGTCTTTGTTTCTTACCCACGTCTGTTTACCAGCCCTTCCTTCCTGTTGGTGGTAAGGGATTACTGCTGCCAGTAAATTTAAACTGTGTATATTTCATTACCAGTACAAAGTGAACTTACCCACTAAATTCAACTGTGTTTCTGCTTCTTCTGTTGTGCTGCAGTTCCAAACACCCCTCCGCATATCCCCTTATCCCCATATCCCATTATCCCCTTCCCTCATACCAAATGCCCAGTTTACATACTGTACATACAAGATTTGGAGAGTTGGATTTTTGTTCATTCATTGATATAATTAGTTAATGCTATTAGTTTCTGAAGGTGGATTCACCTCAGATGGAAATAAAATTAAAAGAGACTTAGTGGTTCTAAGTTTGAATTGTGCATGCTAATCTGCCTTTCTAGAAATCTGAATGGAAAGTGTGTAATACTAGGAAGAGGTTCAATGTAGGCTATCTGTCTCTGTAAAGAACAAGGTTTTGTGGCCTGGTGATAGGTCATTCCCATTGTTAGAATCGGGGAATGAAAATCTCTTCCAATTGTTCCTACTTACCACTTTTCCCAATTAAACTTCTGGTGGCTGAATAGTTGAAAGTGAATTAAAATCTCAGCACATCTTTTTCTTTATCTGTCAAGTGTACTCATCGAAAGTTACTCAAAAGCCTCATAGTTTCGTGGAAAATTTCACACGTTGCAAGACGCCTTTCAAAATATTAGAACAGGATTTGGGAAAGACAATCTACTGTGTCCTATCACGATATAGGTCCAAATTAAAATTTACCAAAGAAAACCGGATTAAATTGCAATGAACCGGTTTGACTTCATACTGCAAATCCTCAGTTACGGGGAGAACCTCATGAAGTAAAGATTGTGTTGATAACATGAAAATTTATAAATAATATACTACATATATAATATACTACATAAATAATATACTACAAGTCCTTGTAGGGTTAAGTTTAGTATCTGAGATGGGTGACCTTGTAGTCTTTACCTGTTCCGTCCTTCTTGAAATTTGAACCATTGCTGTTGCAGAAAATTATTCACAATATTGTTAGCGATTGATTCATTAATTTAAATATAAGAAGAGTGTCAGTGTGTTTTGGATGGGAAAAGGGTAGCAGAGGGGGAGGATAGTTAATATTATATCACCCCATAAATGTACCTACATGATGTAGGTTGCTCTAGAAGAGTTTGGGATGAGGTTGGGGTGAGGGATGGTTGGGATGGTGGGGAGGTTGGGAGAGTTGGGGAGGTTGGGATGAGGTGCACCTGCTTGTGCATGTACATTGCAGCAGTCAGCTAGCCTATCTGTATGCTGTATGTCTATGACCATTTCAAGGTGTTTGGTATATGAAGCTATGTATGTTGCAGCAGCCAGCTATCTGTAATTCTGTATGCTGTATGTCTATGACCATTTCAAGGTGTTTGGTGTTTGAAGCCATGTACATTGCAGTAGTCAGCTATCTGTATGCTGTATGTCTACGACCATTTCAAGGTTTTTGAAGCCATGTATATTTCAGCAGCCAGCAATCTGTATGCTGTATTTCTCAGATGCATCAAGGTGTTTGGTATTTGAAGACATTGCAACAGCCAGCTATCTGTGTGCTGTATGTCTATGACCATTTCAAGGTGTTTGGTATTTGAAGCCATGTACATTGCAGTAGTCAGCTATCTGTATGCTGTATTTCTCCGACCATTTCAAGGTGTTTGGTATTTGAAGCCATCTCTCCTCAGTTGATCTCCAAACCACAACAATTATCTGACTGTAAATGAGGATTTGGGTAACAACATGTTTGCTATCAAACCCCTTGAAAAGAAAAGGTTATTTCTTGCTCCTTCTTCCAGCACTTCTGATTGTGATTTCTCACAGTTAGGATTAGGCACAAAATAATGAGTCTCATTGACAGGAGTGAGCTAGCCTTGAGTGGATCCGGGATGGTGGTTACACCAGTCACAAGCGAATATCACAGCTTAATTAAACCTAGAGGTGTTAGTAGAACTGTCTTCAGTTAAAAACAAATCAAAGGAGTGGATTAAAGCCTTCTAATGAGAACTGATTGTAAACCTGCTGGAGAGCTTACTTGTCATCAGAACAGACCAGGATGTGGTAGCGACACTGGCCACCGTGACCGAGGTTATTGTTGGTCCGACAGGGACTTCTGATAAATTTGTCTCAGGTCAATATACACAATATTGTTTCTTACCACTTCAACTGGTAAGAACGTGTTGTGAGGTATTAGGTGATGGTCTTATTTTAGAGTGTGTTGGCAGGTGTAGTTACGATGCATTTCGAACCTTCAAAAATTGTAACAAAACAAATTTGGGAATGAAAAGAAATTGTCTTATATGTGTCCACCACTGGTATGTGTAATCAGTTTTAATTTACATAAACCAAACAAACAGAATAGTGAGACTACCATGCATGCATCCAGATCATTTGTTCCCTTGTACTGCAAAGAAGGGCTCACCATGCCCTACAGGCTCACCATTGTCCTTCCTCCACACCAGGCTTTCCTCATTCTCAGATCCAAGTTCATCTAATATTGGTACAAGTTATGTAATATGCTCATATCTGGCTACACCATAGAGGTAGGTTAGGGAAGCCACATCATTTTGGGTAACCTTTCTTTCCACACATTTATGGTTTAAAGGCCATTCAAATGGCACAATAGCATTGTCTGTTTACAGTCACATGTCTAAAGAATAGGACAGAATACCAAACCTCTGTCTTCCTGCTACAAATCACATTATATTTCCTTGTTTACTGCATTTGGTTTGATTTCCCAAATCATGACTCAGATGTATTTCCTTGTATCAAGGACCAATAGCTCCTGCCAGATAAGCAATATAAAAAAAATGTTATGTACTTCACCAAACTTGAATATATGCTTTGCAAGTTTTTAAGAGTCTCAAACAATTTATCTAAAAAGTTTCTGTAACCACAAAGTAATAAATTCCTCGTTGACTTGTTGGTTAAATAGTCAATATTGAGTAATCTCAATAGCATAGTTGATATATAGCTCCCAGGACAGTGTATGCTATTGTATTAACTATCAATGAAGATGGTCATGGTAGCTGGCTGTGGCATATTTGGACCCTAGGAATACACCACTTGGGGTAAGAGTCATAATTACACAATGGAATTATGAACATTTTTATATTGGAGGAAATATTTTGAGTGTTTCTACGAACTTAGAGTCTTAATGATAACTTGCAGGCTGGTGATTCATTCCTTGTTAAAGTCTATCATGATAAGGGCTTGGTTTGTATGTTGGAATGCATTTATAATCATTTCCAAGTAAAATGAGTAAAATGAGTAATGAGTAGAATATAGACAGCAAAATGTGATATATTACCATAGATCATGTACTATACTATGGAGTTATAAATTAGCATAACTTCTTGAAAATTGTTCCAATATGTTATAATCTTTCATAATCATTTACAGGAAGTAAGTGATATTGTGATATCTGCACTATATAAACTACTTTCCATGATTTGGAAATAACAGAAATAAAGCAATAGCTGGCTGTAATTAGGACGTAGGGTGATGCACTCGGACTGACTAACAGACTTAGCTGAAAGAGACTTTCAAAGTGGAAATATGAACAAAATATGTTATATTCTCCTTAGTACTAATTCCTCTGTGCAAATCCTCATCAGCCTCAGAAATGAAGAACAAAGATTATTGGATTTCTTCTCCCTCCCCACACCTGAAGCCCACTCTAGCAGTCTTTCACATTGTCACATTGTCTTTCACATTGTCTGTCACATTGTATGACTATGTGACACTAATGGAAAATTATACATACCTTTGGTAATAACTGTTTCAAAAGAAATTCCAAGGACAAAGTTGAGAAGCCATTTGTAGTTATTGGTTCCTTACTGGAAGCAAAGGAACCTGTGCTATCAGGTTGGGGTGTGAGTGTATATATGTCTGTGACACTTGCTTGGATCCAAGATAACTCAACAATGGAGTGATAGATATTTGTCATACTTTCTATGTAGATGTATTATAGTGTGGTGTGCCCCATCGTGTTTGGTGCTGACCTTATGAATATTAATGAGGTTATGGTGGTTGGGAGGGGCCAAAATTTAAAAATTTCAGAAACTCCATATCCTTAAATCAGATTGTATCCAAACTTGGAATATAGTTGCTGGTTAATAGCTAGTACATGTGGGCATAAATATTATGATATTGGGGGATGACGTACAACACTGTAATATTCCACTTACCTTACAAGCCTGTTGGGCTCTTGTTTACAATAGTGTCTTCCTTTCATCCCCACCAACTCTTGTGGAAAAAAAAGTGCCCAAACCATTTAAATGCTATAGAATGATGATGCGTGCAGGAGAGAAAAATTTTTTTTTCTGGAATTCATAAATCGGGTTATCAATAAAACTATTTCCAAGATAACCTACCTTTCCCTCATTCTGTAAATAAAATCTTTTTTTGAAAGTTCAGCCTTAAAGGTGTTTTTAAACCAATCAGGCAATGGGTACAGTATCAAATTTCTGAATTCCTAAAGTGGTCAGAACAGGGTAGGATTAAAAAAAAAAAAATTGGATAGAATTTGATCATGAAAAATAGTTTACTTGTTAATTCACTTTGGCTTTCTAAATTTTGTGTCGATTTCCAGCTGATTTAATAGGTCAAAGTAGCTCTATCTTATTAATAACAACAGCTCCAACTTATGTTGACACAAGAGGCTTGAAAAGGGGAAGGTTGGTACTAGTCCACTACCTATCACCAAGAACAGCCAATAATACTACTAACTGTGTTGTATAGGTTAACTCTCACCACCTCCATTCCAAGCTTCTTTCTGATTTATTAAAGCGAATGGGCTCACACATCGCTAGCCAGCTGCTGTATTGACTTATGAACTTGCAATGGAAGAGACGTTTCACAGTCAGTGAGCACCAACAGTGCTTTTGCGGTTTACAGTCAGTAAGGTTAGGTATTGAGTAAACAACAAGTCCACAGGCTGGATCTGGCACAAAAAAAAAAAAAAAAATTGTGGAGGTGTACTCTAGCCAGCTCTTGGTTCATTTAGTCACCAGTGATCAACCCAAGCAGTTGTACAATTATTACTATTATTGTTATTAAAACAATTTTTTAACTTCTGCAAATGAGTTTAAGAATGTGGATATTGAGAAGAAGATAGGATTACTACAAAGGATAACTGAACACATAATAAAATGCATAGCATTTTGGATTTGGAAACACCATGTGGTCAGAAGGTAAGATATCTCTATTTATTTAAGTTGGCCTGTTCAGAGAAGAAACAGTCAGATTGTGCTCAAGTTAGTTGTTTGTAATATATTTTTATATTTTATATGCACTGTACAGCTTTGTATTTACCAGCATAGGGTTTACACAGTACAGAAGTGAATTATGATCCAGAGTTTAAACAAATGTTGTCCTACTGTCATGTGTGTTATAAAATGTATGAACCATCTCGATTGTTTTTTCTGAATTATGTCTGTTATTTACTGTTATATGTTTAACTTGTTGTTAACCATTTATCTTTCATATCCTGACTCTAATGTGGGGTAGTTAGGTTTTAAGAGGCAAAATCGGACAAACTATACCAGCACAAATAACACACAGTATCAGAGTATTTGACCACATGCTGTTCATTGGCTTCAGAAACAGTTCTTGGCTCACCAGGTTACCTGTTTTTGCTCCAAGTATTTGGTTTTCGAATCCTTTTTTTGGATCTTTGCTAACGAGGATGCTATTTAGCTTGAGCAGTATAGACTCGGACACTAGGTCATTGCAGATCAAGTATACCATGCTTCCTAGGTAGAGTTACATCAAGAATCAGCAGTACACATTGCACATGCAGTGATGTAGAATCTTGGGTTTCTTGTACTTTTGACTGATCCCTAGAATTAGTTTCATGAAATAGACAGACCTATAAATAAACTAATATTTGCATCCTAATATTGTTCCTAGGCTTGGCTAGTCCAGCATTCAGCATTTAAGTGATTTGTCCTTTTCAAAGTCAGCCGAATAACCTCTGAAGTTCTTTCTTTAACTGTATAAATACACCAAGTTGTGTAATTTTAAACTGCCAGTTTCAGAATGTGACCCTTAGATCTGTTAAAGTAAACTTTTCTTGTGGGGTAAGGTGGAGGTATATTGTGTCCAAGAGGAACAGAGATGAATTATATTTAATTTTGAACTTAACATCAGAAGTAACATCAAACGTTAGAAAACCGTTGCAAATTTCCTCTGTTAGAAAGAAGAATGAGTGTGCTGAAAAGATTGTTCCATATCGTCGTTTCTGAGGGAGTATGATTTAAAATCTTTCTTGGGTAGGGGAAGGGGAGGAGGAATGAAAGGGTAGAAGTTTGTACGAGTTGGAAATAGACAAATTTAGGAGTCTTGTATCAAAGATCATCATGCTTTAATAGCAGGACTCAAGTTTATATCCACAGTTTCTGTAATTCATACCTGTATTTAAGGAAGGACATAGCAATAAAAACAGCTCAGTAATGCCTGTTTTTGGTTTGTCAGACAATTAACAGAGATCACAAAGTTCTGTGAGTGTTGTTGGATACAGACTAGCACACATTTGTCTACCTTGGTTTGTCTTCCACTGAAGATATTTATACTCTCACTAGACCATAGTGATTGTCAGATAGTGTGCGAGTCCCGCTTGCATGTTGTACTCAACCAGTTGTGTGCATATTTATCATTCAGTTTATGCTGTAAATTCACTCAAGAGGCTTGTTGGGAATAAATTATAGTTAAAGAGGCAGTAAAGTGAACTAAAAATAGTCACATCAATGAACGTGCACACAGAGATTGTTTTCTTTGGCACTCAGAAGCAGTAGCACAGAAGTTGATTCCTAAACCTCTCTATTGTCAAGGACGGTCTCCACAAACATTTCATGCATTCACAGAGACTTCAGAGGGGATTTGATAAAGAAGGGATTTTGAATGGAATGGAGCATATTTACGTCTTGAAAGAAGGTATTGAGATGCAAACGGTTGTTGGGGAAAATTGGACCACTTTTACCAGATTCCCATTCATGTGGCTTAATAACCCTAAGGCCAAATCAGAACCATTGTTAAAGCCAGAACTTTCTCTTTTCGAGAGCGGCTAAAGCTAGTCTATGAGTCTAAGTATTTCAGCTTTATACTGTACAGTTAGGAGAATGTAATGAAGGCCAAAGAAAGTGTTCAAAATATAAATACTCCAATTTGTCAGGGTATCAAATCAGATGTATACCAAATATGAACCTGCATCATTTTACGTTATTTTCTGTCCACAACCCCCCCCCCCCCTACCATGAATCCCTCCTTCCTCTTTTTTCTGTGCGTTAGAAATTTATGAATGTTATAGTGGATGAATTGAAATTATTATATGCAAACATTGGAACTTAATCACTAAAGCTTAACTTAAGGTAGCAGAACTGCACCTTCATATTTCAGTGTGTAATATTTTGCATAAATGTTGTGTGGAAGATCACGCACATACAAATTCTTTAATTCAGGAGTATAAATGTAGGAATGATGATAATTCACTTCTTTAATTATCTTAAAAGTGACAAAGTTACCAAGATTTTATATCCCATTGTGGATGAAGTATAGTTTAAAGTGATCAACTCCAAAGGTCAAAAGAGAAAGAATATGTGACAGATATTCATGTTATCAGGTCACCACATCCCATTCAATGTTATAAGGTCACCACATTCCATACTTTAAGATTACCAAAAGTTTCTCACTAATGTTATATTTCAGAGAAGACAGGATATTGCTAGTCCCCAGTGTCTAAAATATCAGTTGAGAAACCATTGATGGTGACTACATTGTTTGTTGACAATGATTAATGATCCTTGTACCTCTAAATTCATTGTTTGCCATTGTTCATGTCTTTCATTGTTAAATTTCATGTGTACTCTTGATAAATCCATTGTTTACCTAGCATTTTAACTGCAAAATGGTTAATAAACTGTACACATGGATCTGGTTGATAAGCTTTTCATGTTTACACTGTCATGGAAAATTCCCATGCATGTTAGCCTCTTTGATATTCATACAAAGTCACATTGAAGTTTACTCAGTACTCCGGTTTGATCAAGTCTCTGATTGGGTGGCTAAATACAAGGTTGTTTTATGAATGATTGTCACAACTCTAGTGTTTGTAATCAGAATGTAATCAACATTAGTGCAGGTTTTGAGTTAAATTCTAATAATTAGCATTTTCAATTTCGTTATGCATTTCAATTTCATGATACATCTTTTCACTCAAACATTTTGAGTTACAGGATAACCCCCAGAAACTTCCAGGTGTTAACTTCATTAACTATGCTTTAAATTGTTAGATATTGCTCATTTACATATTTAAGGACTACAATAGCCTTTAAAATGCTACGTGGGTGAAACAATGCTACATAGGTGAAAGAAATGCTCTGACTGTCTGTTGTAATTGCCATTTCCTTTATAATCCATTCCCTCTTCATTTATGATGAATTCATGTTTTACTGCTCTGAGCATCAACCCTATAGAAGATATTGACACTGCTCAAAACAAAACCACATGTGTTTATTTAGAGATGGTGAAGTTCGGATATCCTAATCTGTGTGTACAAGAATCCTCGACTTTTGATTTGCTGATTGCACACATAAGTTGACATAACCATTCCTCGGTATTCATCATTTAAATACCACACTTATAGATGCTGGTAATGACTGTTGTACCTTAAAACAAAACAATCAACACACTCACAAATATTCATGATGTCATCAACCTTAGTACAGGGAGTAACCAGCAATTTAATAGACCTTGTACTTTTCAAAGGCATTTATTTAGTTTTCAAACAGTAACATCAACCCAATGATGATATGTGCCATAATGCACGCATCACCCACGAACTACCAGAAGTCGTGTAATGAATGAATGAACAAACATTGCAGGGATTGTAGGCGGTTTTGTTACCATTCTCTTTTGTAACCGTAGTGCAGTTAACTTCTTAGTTCTGACTGATTGTGTTCCCATCGCTACTAACTTGTTCGTCTCGGATTGATGCTTCCTTTGAACATAAGAAAGACCAAAGCAAACATTGAATTTTAGTATTGATATCTTTGTCAAGGGCAAGGTGGGCTGGAAGGCCATTGTTACTGATATTATCACCCTGAATCAAGCTAGAATGTTGATTACTTCCTCAACAAAAATTCTGTGAGTTTTGCAAAGGAATGCAGCATAAACAATTAGTCTTAATATCCACTAAACCTTTCTAAAAGAAACTGTTGTACGCAAATTGTACGCCGTAAGCGAATTCTCTACACATTCCTGTGTACGTATCAAGGCCAAGCTTAGAGCGAGATCTAGTCGAGTCTGACCAATGTGCCGCACTGATGTCATGTCTCGACGTAAGTCAGTGTTAGATATAAATTTTCTGGCAGGACGGGCCAAAATTTCAAGCACTCTATCACAGATACTAAAATTCATGACAGGGCGAGGTTTAGGGTGATACAAAGACAAACAATGATATGACCAGAAGGACTGGATCCCATTTTCACTAAAAAATTCCTTTAATGGTTAAGGTCTTATATCATCAGACCAATAAACATATGATCCAGGTGTAACAACACCATAAAGTGCCATTTGATGGTTAAGGGCTCATACCAGACCAAGTAATTAAGCCTCATGGCTCGCTTTCAGCAGTTTACTGCACCTGACCCAGCCCGCCGTGCACCCAAAAACAAGCACAAACTAACTGCTCGCACTAAATTGAATTGGACGGGGGGATTTCCGACACAGCATGTGCCTCTCAGCTGGATGAGTCTGTAACGCTGGATTTATACTGATGTAGGTCATTATTAGATGGGAGAACCAGCCGCTAGAAAACTCATTACAAACTTTGGGCTTTCAGTTTTGTGTACGTTGGTGCTGCTAGCTGTTATTATTTTCCATGATGCATTCCTGAAAATTAAGAACGCCCAAAGAACGGTGAACACCTGGCATTGGCAATAATGTGTCATACACTACTATCCACAGAGTTTGATTAACCAGTATCAAGTCAGGAAGTATTGAAATACAGAAATGTGGAAGGTTTAGTGAGTTTGAATCCTAGGTGATACATTATCTGACCAGTAAGTACTGCTTGTCAAACAGGGCAAGTGTCATCAACTTGGTATGACAAACATCACTGTCCATGTAATCAGAAATTATCATTGCTAATATCTGTGGGGTTATCATGAATCTACCAATTTGGTGATAGGGATAAGTCAAAGTATATATACATTTCGTCTTTGGATTCTATGGTGGTTACTGCTGTTGGTCCATCAGCACAATATAGCAAGATAAGACTGTAATAATCAAAGCAGAGTGACTACAATATTGTTCAAGTTAGCTTCAAATTATTGTAATATATATCATATAACCCATGTAACATTCAAGTGAATCATTATCACTGCTGTTTTAAACGGAATCTTCCCTTTTTCTGTTTCTGTGATTTCCATTTCCAGTCAAGCACCTAGCCCCTTATTCCCTGTAATTGCGACCACCAAGCATTCCAGATGAGTTACCTGTCAGGGTGATCATGCATGACTAGTTTATCCATTCCTGCTTTCATATTGTTTTCATTTTCCCAGAACAAAGGAATCTTCCTTTCAATGGCAACTTTTTCATATTGGTGTTATGTAGGTGTTTCATAGTATTGGGCAGAGTAGTAGAATATTTATTATAAACATCAGCTGACAGTATGGATGCTATGAGTAAATTGTGGGGGTAGCTAAAACTACAATAATACTACTTGGGGGGAAACGTGACCTATCTCGGTTAGGACCTGTTCCGGGGGGGGAAGTAGAATCTGAAAATACTTGTGTAAGTTGATATGTTGGAAGAGTTTGTACAGGAATAGTTTTCAAGGTGTTCAAACCTTGCATGACCTCATGTAAATACTTAGTACTTAGGTTACCTTAAATATCACATATATAGTACACTAACTAAAACTGACTTTATAGTGGTTTGACTGGCATCATGCAGTTATAATATTCAGCACATTTCCCTCTGCTTTTGTCTATCTCTATTTAAATGTCTGTCGCAGCGTCCATCCCGACTCTAGTTTTGAGCTCATTATGACAGATATGACACAATAGGAATACTCATAATCGGAACAAGTCATCAGTTATGTCAATACAATCAATTTGCTTATCACCAATCTTTTCGTATTGATCACTTCAGAAAACAATCAATCCAAAACTCAATCCACCCTTTGAACCTTACAGCAAAGATGAAAATAAAACATTGCCCATAGACTTTTGGGTTCTTCTTTCGCCTTCATCTGTTTGTGGTAATGACACTGCTGTTTAGTAAGCTGTAGTAATGAAACCTGTATCGAAAGTACATAGCTGTTTTATATTTTTAATTAGCTCTCAAATTTAGTGGGCAACAGAAGTCCTGTCCAGAGAATCTAAGTCCATCGTATTTAAAGAGCGATGGGCGTAAATATGGCATTTGGTACAGGAAGTGGGGGGCGGCCCTGAGGGGAAGGTGTGTTGAAGAAGGTGGGAAAGCTGCTCATGTTGTTTGTTTATTCATTTCATGTAAGGTTGATGTTTAAATATTAGGAAAAAGGGGGGGGTAATGGTTCCTGCTGGTTATTTCCACTGTCCTCAGGTTATTTTACACATTGTTTAGGTAAGTTTTATCTCTTATCTCTGTAAGAATATTAAGCTTGTTGTAGCCAATCAACGGTTTGAATTTCAATTCCCAAAAACTGTGCAGTGTTTAAGTATGGAAATTCCAGGATGCAAGGTTAGCTTATTTTCATAGTAAGCGCTTTATGCCTGTAATTTGCTTGTGATGTGCAGCCCACCCAAAAGTATACAAGCAAACAAAAGGCTTTTACCAACAGATTTCTGAAGGACAATTTGAGAAAGAAATTCTTTTAATGTCTGTTGTTCTGTCCTGTCCTTTGCTTATTCAAATGTAAGTAAGGTTGTGTATTCATGGTCACTGCCTTTAGTGATAAATGAAACTACAAATTGTTTAAGTAAATGGTTCTAATAGTCAATGTTGGCAAACTGCCTCAGCAATACAGCTTTCTGATGTTTTAAGCAACCAGTTTCCCTATAGGAACTCAATGAAATATTCTGCCCAAAGGGTCGGTCGGTCCAACAAATAATTAAAGTGTGCTCTTTAAGGAGCTCAGTTTGTTAAACATGTTTCCTTGAAGACTCCTTCTATGCAAATGTGGTTTTATTCATGTATGATACCACTGAAACCTTTGGAAGACATTCTCTACCGAGTTGTCAAACTTAACATTGGTTTTTAGCCATTAAAGCAATATCTTTCTTCTTCATTTTTTTTCATTTAACCTGCAATAGCAGAAAAGTGTTCATCTTTTGTTGATTTTCATAAGATGGCTTCCTTCTCCCTTCCGCATCCTCATGTATTTATCTCCCAACTCCTGTCCCACCCATTCTCAAGATTTATTCAAGTTAAGAGAAGAATGGTTTATAATGTGTTTAATCAAACTGTTTCTGTTGTTGAGTTTGTTGTAATTAATTCCATTCCCTTGTCTTTCACAGAAGTTCAAAGCTCTGGCTGCAAGAAGGAAGTCTGCCCCATCATCTGTCCTCAAGAATGCCCTCTCAAGCTCCAAGTCAAAATCAACTGCAGAGAAACAGTAAGTGTTCCCTGGTAAATCAGGGGCGTCGGAGCCGGTACGGCAGGCCCGGCGAACGCCGGACCAATATTCACGGCGCAAAAAAAAAAAAAAAAAAAAAGTAGGACTAAGAAAAAAATGGCAAAAAAATAAAGGACCAAAATGAAACATACTTCAAAAATGTGTTTCAGAAGATTAATCGGACTACTCTGGCATGGCAGGGGTCTTGTTTTCAAGCTCGGGAAGTGCCATTTCCTGCAATCTGGGAGGCATATTTTCAAAATTTTCTTCCTTACGCTACGCGCCAACCATGGTGGCGCGTAGCATAGTTTGACCTACCAAACGTCCCCCGATAATTATGATAGATGGCCACACTCTGATCTGCCGTACCAATCCCAAATAGCTTCCGACGCCCCTGTAAATATATCATTAAGAACAGATATGAAAGGAATAGTGTTTCCTGGTAAATATTGAACGAAACATTAAAAGGAAGCGATAAAAGCAAGTTATTACAACACATGCATCATCTAAAATTGGAAACTTGAAAATGTGAATAAAAGAGGTGGTTACCCTAAGTTTGGGAGGGAAGATATAATATTTCAAGTCAATATCTTACTTAACACTACATGTTCCAACCGGACACAGAGTTTCCTCTGAGCAATTAAAAATATCATGTCCCCTCCCTCCCCCACCCCCCTCCCAAACAAAGAGAGTGAAAATGACAAAGGACATGCTTCAACTTTCCATTCATAGTTGAAATTGTCTTCTACCTTCCAGGGAAGGGAGGCAATTTTCAGAGCTGTTAAGCTCATTACCACTCTCAACTTGTTATGTGGGGTAGCTAAGATTAATCCTATTAGTGACAGTGGTGAGAGATTTGGCTTCTTAGATCAACAGTTTGCAGACAGAATGGCCTCTGCAGGCATTGTAAGGTGTGCAGATGGATATCCCTCCTTGGGGCTAAAAGCTCTGACTTTTTGGCGCCACTTTCACGATTTTATGATGATGTAGCTCAGCTTTGTGTTGTTTACATGAAGTTTTAAAGGGATGCTACGTAGTAGTAGTACTACCAGGTACCTGCTTGGTGTTTCTTCTACAATTTGAGATTTTCTGTGTGTATTTGGTGATCTCTGTGTAGGGATTCTGGGAGTTTGACAGCATCATGTATGCTTGTTCACTTAAATACCAAATGTAGATTGACAAAAAAAATGATAAAAAGAATATGGGTCACATATTTCGTGTAGAAAAATTAGCTTTTAGACATTGAAAATGCATCTGTGAAAGTTGATTGTAAGAAGATATAAAGAAGTACAGTAACAGAATAAATGTCTCCAAATAACATTCTGAGTCTGTGACATCATTGTAAATTCAAGTAGAATTCCATGCCTGTACCTGATTTGTCTGGAAATAACACTAAAAAGAATTTCAAGAATGATGTATATTGACAGTGTTGGATTTTGTTTGACTATCAGGTTATAAAGTTTTGGCCGAAGATATTCTTTGTACAAACAATTTCTAGGAGCCAAATGTCATGTTTACTAATATCTAGTAGACTCATCCTGTTATGGTAGTTCTTAACCTAAACAGTATCTCTGTTTAACATAATGTTTACTTTTGCAATTCTTCCATTTAATAGAATCTGTATATCTGTAACACTGTGCTGTGTGCATTCCCCATATTAGCTCACTGTTGTGCTCACTCACAACACCTGATCTTTTTTCCTGTTGTGTTTGTTAATCTCTAGCCTTCGACAGATGTATTTATGGGGTCAGGCCCTACCTACCCTTGCAGTGCCCCTCTACAGCATGTAGATATGTCAATGTTGATGTCTAAACCATTCAATCATTTTTGCTGCCTGTTGGAGAGGTTTGCAATAAAATTTATTTTACATTTTGTGAGCAGAGCAGTAGTAACGGCAGGATCAAAGGTCATTGGTAAATTATGACAGATAGGATCAACTTTCACAGCATCTTTCCACATAGGCTGGTAGTGGTAGGGATAAATTCACACAGTTAAAAAAAAAAAAGGTAAAGCTTCCACACAACAAGAAATGTTATGGAATGGCTACAGTGAGTTTGTTGTTATAAGTAAAGCTTGTTAGTCCTTTTTAGAAAAGAAGGCTTTATGGATGAAACTTGGACATCTATGATTGAAAACTGCAATTTACGCGATCATGTTGCTGACAAGAATGTGAGCAAGTCTTCAGTTACTTCTAACTTTGTGTTGAATGTTCTGTAGCCTATTTCATTATGCTTTGATCAGTACCTTGTAAGATATATGATTTCCCTAGCAACCTTCACCTTATACCTCTGGACGATACATGCATTCACAAACAGCTTTTCTTCCTTCAGGAATTGGAAATAAGTTGAGATTTGTTGTATTGTTTGTCACCAAGCAGCATGTCACCTTTGTGGTTAATTTACTCCTAATTTCTGTTTGATTTTATCAAAGACAGTATATATTCAAGCAAAGATTAACCAACACCAAAAACCTTATCTAATGTTGGATATTAATTCTGTCATCAGTTTTCAGGGCAATCCTTCCAACACACCATCTTCGGACATCAGTGAATTGGCTTTGGAAGATACACTGTTTAACAACAAATCACGCTCATCTGAGTCTGGTGTGGAACAAGTTAGGAAGCTTCAACCTCCGACATCCCTTAGTAATACGAAGAGACTCTACATTATGGAGGGCCCAGTACAAATAACAGTTGGGCTTCAAACTCAAGTTAGATACCTGTTCTTGTTCAACGATGTGCTCATCATTGCAAAACCAAAGTAAGTCGATGTAACTTATTCTCCACTGTTCACACTACCTCTAGTTAGAAGTAGTGTTTGGGTCAACTAGTTTGTCGAGGTGGACAGGCACTGTGATAGGCACATGTCATGGCAAGACTTTCCTATATAAATGTTATCAAAGAAATTATCTGTTTTAGGGTATTAAATTCAGTTTCAATTTATCTTCACAGTAAATCTTGCACACTGTTTAGACTGAAGCACCGTCTGAGGGTGTGCGAACTCTGGCTAGCAAACTGTATTCAAGATGTGAGTGAAATCAACAGCGCCCCTGAAATGTCATTTGTCGTCGGGTGGCCGACGACAAACAACGTCCTGACATTCTCATCAAAGGAAGAGAAATCTTTATGGTGGCAAAGCCTTAGCAAGTAAGTATGCTAGTAACAGTTGAATCTGGGCTAGGGGAGGGAGAAGGGATGGGGTGGGGGTTGAGGAGATAGTGGGGTAACCAAACATAATATTAATGGAGGGGATATAAGGCAATTCAATTGGCAGGAAATTTATTTGCCCCAGTGTGATGTTGAGCAGGTTGATTCCTTAAATAATTTGGTGTTTAGTCAGACAGTGGGGTACATTCGTCTGTGATGTTCATTTGTAGTTCAGTGGGGATGAGGATTGGATGATCTACTACCTGTCTATTCATTGACCTGTTGACAGACATCTTATTTTATTTTATTTTCAAGACTTTGCAATGTCATTATATTTATTTGTCTCACAGACATGTTGAAGCCGAGCGAGAGAAGCAAGATGTCAAGTCAGCATCAATTAGAGTGTGTAACCGTGACGAGGAATCCAAGACTATGCATGTAAGTATCCTTCTTGATAGCTCCCTCAGACTACCTGGCTTTATACAAGATATACTTCAAGGATATCAGTGCTGGTCACAAATTGTAGTTTCTATTTCCAAAAGTATTCAAAAGTGCTCCCCTGTAGATCCTTATAATAAATATTTAGAGTTGTTAAACTAGACAATTAAATATTACAGTGAGGGGAAGGAACCTTTAGTGTGGCACTAAAGTATCTTTGGAAATAAGATCACAGGTGACCATTATTTGATATTCTAGCATATATATACTGTAGTGTTCGACCGATAATCGGTTAGACAATCGGCATCGGGCCGATTATCAGACAATCGGTAAATAATCGGCATCGGCAAAATCCATTGCGCTACCGATTATTTGGAACCGATTATTACGTTCCACATAAAGGATTGTATTTTTCCGCGCTTTTGATACACAACAACCAAAACAGGAGAAAAATTTTTATCTTTCGATTCAATGCTATTAATAGCCGGGGAAGGTGCGCTAATCTACCGTGTAACGGTACCGCAAGTCCCTCACGCGAGTTTGTACAAATGCTGTTCGATGCACTATCCAGTTATGGCAGTTAACATTATGCAGTATACCCGCGTAACAACATACAGTATACCCGTGATAAGCTTAGGGGACGACGTATAGTTTTTTGCTTCGATTGTTACATCTAACAAAACCACCTGTCATCATGTTAAACGATTGATAAGAAAGATTAATTATCTATACTAAATAAAAACACCAAATCAATATACTTTTGAACCACTTTGGGCTTTGGCCATTTCACCGTAGGTGAAAACTGAAAAGTGAAGACAATAACATTAGGCTTTGTTCATTGTGAGATCTACGTACATTAGGCTAGTCTGGCTGAAGAACGGTTGAGCTTCAGAACTGTTAAGTTTGAAAATGCGCCCAAGATTTTACAAATGACATAAAATGATGAAATCAAGGCTCCAAATACTACTAAAAATCCCTAAACACGTTTGGCGACAGTCCTCAGTATTTCTACAGCATTACATTATTTTATGATTAGGCAAACATTCTTACGCATATTTTTGCGAAAAACCCGAAGCAACTTTTTCCAATGCCGCATGTACCATATGTGCTAAGTTGCTAACAGTAACCAAACTCCTTACCGCAACCGACTAAAAGCAAGTCTGATTTCCAGTGACACGCCGCGACAAAGTCAATGGGACTTTAGTGTGCGAATTCTCCCACATGTAGTTAAGTCAATGGAGAGGCGCCATTGACTTACTGTGTGAGATCGTTTGAAACAACGTTCCTTCGATCGGAAATGTTACCGCGCAGATGGAATCATTGAAAACTTGAAGCAAACGTTCGGGATTGTTTAATTTTTGATAATAAAATAAAATTGTTAGCAAACTGCTTATCCACTAAAAAGCCTGTGTAAGAATATGTTTTAAGTAATGTGGCGTTACATTTCGATCCTGCTAGGATCGAAACGTCAGGCCAACTTACTCTTACTAGTCATAGGCCTACACATTATATTTCATATCAAATTATATTTCAATATCAGCTAACGAAATAACGAATATTTTATTTACGTGCGATAAACTTTTTACTTTAGTTACGTTGGAGTTGCAACACTGATAATGGTTCTAATAGCAGTTGTAAAAGCTGTCCCTAACTTTTTCGTTTTTCATTTCGGAGCCAATGGCTACTATTTTCCCCCTTCTGTAGTCTGTACAATACTGTGTTGTGGCGGGATTGCAATATTGCGACTCCTCGTTATAATCGTACATCGCCCTATCTATGTATAACAGTGTTCTTCACTTGCTCCATTAATCTTTACTGTGAAAAGTTAAGTCGTTCATTTACATCTTTGATTGTATTGGCCTAGAAGTTGGTAATCATGCATAACACTAAATCATACATTAGGCCAGTTCCACGAAAATTTTGAAATAATCGGTAATCGGTAATCGGCAATCGGCCGATTGTCACAGGAATTAATCGGTAATCGGTAAAACCGATTGTCATACAATCGGTCGAACACTAATATACTGTTGACCTGCATTGCTGGTACTTTCAGCTTTTTCTACACACCACCTAATGAGACATTCTCTCAGTTGTTCTGAATTTGTTTCTTATTGAAGTCACTTTCCATTTTCAATATCAAAAGTTATTCCTGACCTGTGCTGCTCTCTGTCATACAGTCATAAATATGTCTATTAAAAGCTTCTTTGTATTCAAAGTAATGAATCTGTGGAAACATCTGGTTTGCTAGTTATAATAAATGGATACTCTTGTAGGACTCCCTCCCACCTAGTCAATAACTCTGCTTGGCCTGGCTCTGTTGGTTGTCTGGGTGAGGAGTACAATATACAGTTGCTTTTTGTTTATTCTTAATCTTTGATATGATGATACGTAAGCCCCCTTGAGAGATAATGCAGAGATTGTCAGTTGAAAGAGACACTCTACTTTATCCTGTGAGGTTTGGAGACTAGCAATTAAATAATAAAGACAAAAACAGGTACATAAACTATATATTCTCAACTAAGTAGCACTTAGTCTAGTCTTTGAAATCTCAATGAATGTTAGCTTTCTGACTGGGGACTGTAAATCATTGACTTGCCCTCATGTGATTGCAGTCTGAAGGAGGAAGAGTCTTATGTAATGATGACAATGGTAGTCGCATGTTTCTTAAAATACTGTCTATAAGTATAATAGAATAATATGACCTATTGTACTCCTTGCTTGATGAGTATTATAGGGGGCATCATTGCACTCAAAAGAAGAACCAAAGCTGGACATAAACTGTATTGTTTTACTCTCCAATCCCTGCCTCTATTCCCCCTGTTGAGAGGTTAGAGCAGAGAACAATTTCTCCCATAGATTGTAGAAGATGAATCTTTGGATGGATTGGTTTTGGTATTTCTTTATATTTTGTTGTTGTTGTCTTACTTTCAGAATAAAACATTCCAAGTGGAGTACAATCAGACTTCCAAGGATGTGCTAGCATTGGCCATGCAAAACTTCAGCTTGCCGCAAGACCAAGTTGAAGGCTACCAGCTATGGGTGCAATCCGGTAAAGAGGAGGACCTTTATCCTCTGATTGGTGAGTCTGGGAGTAAGATAACATCAAGAGGAGAGAATAATGTGGTATTCACCTGACTTATGTCCCTTTCATACCCCCCAACCAACCCCACCCCACCCCCACCAATAGCTTATAAAGTGGGGCAATAGGTGCTCAGTTGGTTTCTTAAACCTTGACGGAGCAAGGAGGGATGGGTATGTAAGTTAAGTTGCAATTTAGCTTAGAAAATCAAGTCAGATACTCATATCAGCCTGTATATCTCAGTGTTTACATACTCTGTGCATGCACCATTGCATGTTGTCATATAACAATCAATCATCTCAGGCTTCCATTGCTGCTACTACAGAGGATTTAATAAGTGGATTGTTGTTATCTTGTTTCCATCAGGACATGAGTACCCTCACTCCATCAAGATGAACCACACACGGGATGCTGCCCTCCATCGTGAAGATATGTACTTTCCAGGTGACATTGAACAGCTCTCCTCGACAGAGAATGAACTCAGAGGCTATCAGTGCCAGTTTATACTGAGGAGGAAAGGCCAATCCAGTACCGGTATCAGCCTAGGTACTTAAACGTTTGCTCTTTCTAAGGATTTTATGGAAAGACATTAAATCTGGAGTGGGACTGAACCTCTTTGACGTCAGTGATAGAGATTGCATCTTTGCTCTGTTTACTAAAGAAAAATATTCAGATACTTTTCACTTTATAATAAGGGAGCCATTTGTGATAGTAGAAAAGGATCTATGGTTGGTTATGATTGACGCAATTAAACATCTCTAAAGATTATTGTAACAAAAGTTCAATTACTGAGAAATTCCTAAGTTGAGTTTGGCCATGACTCCCTTTCAACTTTGACAAAATTGGTACAAGTACAAGATTTCTTCTTAAGGAAGAACTAAGATTTGAGATAATTAGACTAGGGAGGTAGGGCTTGGATCTTGCTACCTTCGATGATCTGAAAAGTATTTATCTACCATAAATTAAAAGAAATCTCTAAAAGACATGAAACAATCACATGAATAAAACTGTCATAAGCTTCATTAGCACATGTTTTGCTATGTTTTAATGATAATTTTATTCTTTTTTGTTCTCATATAGACACAGCAGGAATTCAGCGGAGGTTGAGGAAGAATAAAAAATCTCCTTTCAAGTTAAACTTCAGGAGAAGCCTTTCAGGCAAAGTGTCATCATCCAGTCCTTCAGAATCGCAGTAAGTATTATCAATAAATGTGAACATTTACTGCTTCATGACGTGTTAGAGGTGGTCTTTGACTAGGTGATGCAATCACTGGTGATCCATCACCATAAGGGTTATCACCATGGATACATAAAGGTATACAAGTTGAGGGTATGTTAACCATTAATTGCAACTGTACAATTGCAATAATAATAATAACATCAGTCAATAGTTGCAATGTCATGAAATGAAACATATCAAGTTAATATCAAGAGAAATTTAATTTTATACTATGACAAAGAATTAAAACATATATGTATTTCATTATCTCTTTCAGGCTGTTTGGGAAATCTCTTAGTGTCATTTGTCCTGAGAGTGAACCTCCCCAACCGATCCTAGATTTGCTGGCTAACATTTACAACAATGGTCCTTTCACACATGGCATATTCCGAAAGTCAGCAAATGCCCGAGTTACGAGGGAGCTTAAAGCCCAACTGAATGCCGGTGAACAGTGCGACCTGACAGATATTCATGTTTCTGCTGCAGCATCTATGCTCATGGTATGTCTATCTGTATGTTTGCATTGATCGCTAAGTAACACTTCAACACTTCACTTCAACACTTCTGGTTGTTTCATCGCCATAAGTTATTCATTCCTAGTTAAAGCACTGACCAGATAGCACTAGTGCTCTTCTAAAGTTTGTCAAGCTGCCAGTTGTCGTAAGGAGTCTAAGGACCAATGAGTGTTTTGGAGATTGTTTTTATCCTGGCAGTATCATCACAAGCAATGCTTTGTAACCTGTTCCAGAGCATTTTGCAGAGTGAATTTAAGCTTCAAGAAGAAATTAACAGCAGATTGGTCATCATGACTAACCTAGAAACTACTTTCTCTAGTAACCTGAAATTCAATAAAAGTAAACTTATATCTAAAACCATTCGGAGTTGATGCTTAGCCCAGTTCTAGTTTTGGATAGCAAATGGTGTGAATGAGCTATTGTTCATACAAATTTGTCATCATAAACCTACGGGAAGGGCAAAAAGCAAAGTGGCCGTAGATTCTTCAGATTTGTGCAAAACCTTTATCTTGTAAAAACAGAAAACTAAACTTGAGATGTGTTTGGGAACCCTTTTCTAATTTTCTTTCTTGGTGACCTTTCATAACAGGACTTCCTCCGGAATCTCCCAGACTGTATTTTCACAGGTCAACTGTACAATCAATGGGTTCTGGTCAATCAGCTCACAGACCCAAGTGAGAAAATTAACAAGGTCAAAAGGTGAGTACAGTGATTTTACTTCAATTATTCATCGGTCTATATTTTCCTTTTGTTCCTGTTATTTGGGTAACCCTATGGCCAGAAGTGGCTTTGTAGTCGATAACTTTCATGAGAAATAAAAGAAGATGTTCGGATACCTGTAGTTAGTATTTTGGTCAAATTAAGTCACAATTAGGTTTAATTTCTTTCAGGATTTAAACAATCAAAACTAGAGCATTTTGCAAGACTGAAAGGCTGCTTGCACCTTACAGTAGGTTCAGGGACGTGCCTCCCTTTTGACCCAGTTCCCCTAAAAGCCCACTGCTATTGTGTTGTGAAACTCCCTCTTGCCCATAGTGTGACTGAAGATGTTTTTAAGGTTGCTTCAAACAAACTGTTTCTTATGCTTCAGAGTGTCATCCACTGTTGCCCTCTTTTCATATCCTCTTCCATCACATCAAAGATAAGGGACATATTTCTAACGTCCGTGGTTTTTTCACAACCCAACTAGAGAACCAAGCCATGCTGCAGTGTAGCCAAGACAATCTTAGCTATGTTCTATTACTGCATGTTGCAAAGCTTTAGACTCTGCTTGAATTTGTCACTAAGAAGATACTTTTCTCTTTGTTTTTGTTCAGCATTCTCAGCCAGCTACCAGAGGCCAATGTCAATCTTCTGCGGTACATCTTTTGTATCTTCCATCACATTACTCTCAACTCAGGTGAAAACGACATGAACCATACTAACCTGGCCATCTGTACCTCTCCAAGTATGATATGGCCACCCCTCTCAGCTGGTGCTCTTGCTCAGGTAAGCACACAGCAAAACCCTTGCAAAGGATGCCGGTATGGAAGTTGTACTTGGGACCCATAGGCTCTTAAACAAAATTTAGTTTTGTATAAAGGACAAGAATGTAAATGTTTGGTTGTCTGTGAACCCGCCTCACCTTGCCTTTCATTCCTGTTCTTCCTCTCAGGTGTCTAAGTCCACTACTGTTTATGATATTGTAACAATTCAGGAGGAACTATTCCCTAGATTGCTTAGAATTGCTTTGTATTGATAGGTTTTTAAGCAGATAAGCTTTTCTTGTTAAAGAGTACATGACTACAACAATTGACCTTTGCATTTCCCTTGCATTTCGGCAGGCACAGTCCACCAAAGAAAGCCCCCAGTTGTTGCAATTCCTTATCAAACACTGTTTGGAGATATTTGGGGCCGAGATGGAGAGTCTGTTTGGGCCTGCACCAGTCAGGAAAGAGACTGTCTGCGCATTGGATTCTGGTGGTGATTCAGACGGAGCCTTCAGTAGGAGAAACGGATCATCTATGGACAGTATCGAACAAGAATTTGGTGACGACTTTGAGCCAAATAACAATGCCCACCTGAAAAAGTGGGGCGGTTACGGGACCCCTCAACCTCTTGTTTCACCATCGTCATTAAGCCGTGACTCTGGTATTACATCGAGCGACAACCAGATCTACCCGGACTCGGACAATACAGACACCACCGACTCTGGTGTCAACTCTCAGGAAAAGCTGAATACAATTCTCAATAGTTCTGCAAATCGGCGGAGGTTTAACCAAAACGAGGGTTATTTAACTTCTGAGGATGTAATGTTAGCTCCTACTAGGAGAGCAAGGACTGGGTCAGACCCGTCAATAGTATCTCCTGAAGTTGGGAGAAGGTTACTGATGTCTGGTCAAACTGGTGGCAGTGGCGAAAATATTAGCCCAGAGACTTTGAAATTTATTGAAGATGTTAGTAAGGAAAGCAAATCAACACTTCTTTTGCCAGCGCAATCTCCTAGAGTACTGCAGGAGGATCTCACTCCTCCTTCTGGGTATCATCCCTCCAGTCGTTTTCGTACGAGTGCCCTCTCTCCATCCTCAACCTCAAAGTCTTCCAGTTTAGAACAAATGCCACAGGGCTCTTTGACTGCAACAGATTCCAAAGCTAGTCATGTTTACAGTCGGAGAGTGTCGGCTCCAAATATGCCATCTGCTGCAGAACAGTCCTTTCCCAATCGCCTGTCGACTACCAGACAAAGTGCTTCATCGGTTTCCTCATCATCTTCGGGACGTCTCAGTGATGGCCAATCTTCAGGTTCAACTGAAAAATTGTATCACGGTCAGTCACATATGCTGCGAACAGATGGAGCTCAAAAAGCAAGCGATGTCGTATACTATCTTCCCGCCAGTGAACATTCATCCAAACATACTTCTAATAAAACGTTATCTCCGAGGGGTTCCAAGGCTTCTAGGTCATCTAGTTTCATGAAAGCTCTTACTCCTGAGAGCAGACAAGTTTCTCATGCCCGTGCTGCCAAGCCGCACAGGCCGTATCAAACTAGTCAAGGGAGGCACAGTGACATCCCTGAGGCTACTCCCCCTTCTGAATTCTTTCCCAAGGACGCCATGAGATATTCTTTACCTAGTCAGGATATTGACAAGAACATGAAAACAATTGAGGAATATTCTGAGAACCAGGAATCTCAAAGAACTGCTGAAAATGGCATTAATCCTCGAATGGAGGCCACTCTTCCAAACAGCGCACCTCCTCCCCCATATAGAGCGGCAGTGAATAGAAGGCCTCAGTTTAAGCAATCCCATTCTATGGATGCCGATCATATGGTACAGGAGAAGAGCAATAGCCTATCTGTGGATGAACCTAAGCGGTTATCTGCACCAGAAAGGGTGATGCCTGTTGAGAGACAGAGGTCAAAGGTCAAAGATCGTAGACAGGTAGTAGGCATCTTTATTCATGATTCTGAGTCTAGTGATGATGAGATCAGTGACTTAGAGAATCTCAGACTTCAGAGATCTTTGAGTGGGTCAGTTACGGGTCATTCAAAGCCCCGTCAGGTCAGGAGGTCATCCAGTGACAGTAAAGCGTCGGCCCGTCGTGTTTCCTCTACCTCCGGAGATAAATCTAAGCAGTACATGCAAACAAGTCAACTGTTTTATGGCCAGGATGCTGTTTTCCAGGATCAATCCACTGATAGGAGTACCCCAACCAGCTCTACTTCTGGCTCAGATAGAACAGTGACCTCATCAGAAGTCAACAACAGGCAAAGGCATGGAAGGCGGAGTCCAGAAAAGACTCTCAACCAATCAAATCAATCAACTGTTTCATCACCTCGTAGGACCCACCCCACTTCTCATGACCACTCTCATCAGCCAGGTTACCCCAGGGATTCAAGATGTGGTGCCAAGGAGCGAGTGAGTCCAGCCAATGGACTGCGAAGGTCACTAGATAGAGATACTCTGAATGAAAAAGTCAAAGCACATTGGCAAAGTTCAAGGAAGGGGGATAGTTTTGATTCTGGTACGGCTGCTGATGAATATGCAAATATGGATTTTGATGATGAGTCCTATGTTTAGTTCAGACATCACTAATATGATGTCATACATACAGGCAAACAGCTGTAAAGTAACATTGTTGTCAGTCATATTTAAGGTTGATCACAGAGAGTTTGAAAGGGTTGGCTGCATTTTTCCACCAATGTTATTGGTGAAGCTTATTTCTTCTGTTTTGTTTCTCAGAAATCCTTAAAGATCAGAGAGTTAAAATTCAGTGTCTTGTTCCACATATTTACAGAAATATATCTGCACATGAAATCTTTCTTGTTTTTGAATATCACCAAGTACAAGAAATGTTAGAATTTATTGACCTCAGTGGATAAAAAAAACCTTCATAGCTCTTAAATTTAGCCATAAATCTTGCCAGTAACTGTAAAAAGGACAGCACATTATTCAGTTTGGAATATAATCAGGGTTCTGTTCTTCTAGAAATATGTGTCTTGTGACCAGACAGGTATACAGCATTTAAGTCAGATAATGTCTGAGAAGTTAGCATACCATGAGCAGAGTAACTTTTTCTTAACCTTCCTTTGTTTAGAAGGTCTCACTTTAGGAAGGGAAGACGTTAATGATGTCGAACCTGTTTCCCATAACAACATTCTTTGATTTATCTTGATTCTACTGAAAATCATTCAGCTTTTGGGAATTTCATTTGGAAGTTGAACAAAGTTCCAGTACTTTTATTTCTTCTGGCCTTGTACAACTTCAATCCAGTGAGATCCTTTTAGCCATAGGAATGTTGGGGTTAATTGACTTCATATTTGTTCACTCTTTTCTTATTTTTAATTTTATCAAAGTTAAGAGAGACAGGTTGCATTACTTTTTCTGATTTAAAGATGAACACATTCCTCCGAAAATATTTGACCATAATAGTCTCTTTTTTGGATTATTACTTTTCTCTGCCTCATTCAAACAAAAGATTGTCAATATTTTTTCATTCACAAAAAATATTAAGTAGTGGGTTCTTGTTGAATAACAAATGTGTTCAGGAGGTTTGAAATAGAGAAGTTATAAAATTGGCAAGGAAAGGGTGGATTCATTTCTGGTTTTAGCATTTAACACATTTTATCTACCTCATTGTAATATTTACCAATATTTTATAAGATTTGCAAAATACCTTACATTGCATTAATATGTATAAATACAATATAACACTACATGTCAAAATGCTGTAAGATATGTGTGTCTAATGAATTTTACTTTATTCATAATTCATGCTGTTTGTCAATATGCATATCTTGAATTGTTTTTATGTTATATGCTACAGTTTCACATGGTGCTATCAACTTGCTGTAATTGATAACACATATATCTCAAATTGTTCTTGTATTGGGTACATTGAGAATCTTTGCAGTGGGTAGCAAAAAATAATAATTTGCTTTTTAACATTCAGTGAACAGACCAATTCTTTGTATTTTTTTTAGCTCATTACATACCATAGTGTATAGAACTTGCCATGATATAATTTTACACTTTTACTGAGGTTGTTTCAAATGTAGAATATATATATACTTTTGTCTTGCAGATTTCAGAGTTACATTATAGTAAAAGACAACTAAGTTTATACTCTGCTTTGAAAGGAGAAGTTGTGCAAGGAACATTTATTCCAAACAAACATTGCATTTGTACTTTCATAAGCTCATCGATAAACAGACCAAACTATGAATATTCATTATATAATTATAAAAAAATTTAAAAAAAACAGTTGTCAATCTGCAAGACTGATAAATTTAGAATGTTATATCATTATGTGCATAGACTCAGCTGTTGAATGTTATATCATTATGTGCATAGACTCAGCTGTTGAATGTTATATCATTATGTGCATAGACTCAGCTGTTGAATGTTATATCATTATGTGCATAGACTCAGCTGTTGAATGTTATATCATTATGTGCATAGACTCAGCTGTTGAATGTTATATCATTATGTGCATAGACTCAGCTGTTGAATGTTATATCATTATGTGCATAGACTCAGCTGTTGAATGTTATATCATTATGTGCATAGACTCAGCTGTTGAATGTTATATCATTAATGTGCATAGACTCAGCTGCTGATAAGATCAAGGTTTAATAGATTGATGCGATCAATGCTTTGCACTCATACGGGTGGGGGTGGGGTAAATATTGGATGTAATATGAATATTAAAGACCCATAACAATACAGCTCATTAGTAAATCAAATATTTCTGCTTTTGAGTGATGACAAACATGAAGAAGAAGTTATATCATTTTGAACAATTCCATTATTCTTTTTGCATGTAACTAATTTAAATGCAAAGAAAATATCAGGGTGTCAAAATTTTCCAAATGGAATGACATAATTGATTATTAGGTAATAAGCATCCATTCGATGATGAATGTCTAGCTTAATTGCAGTCTTTGTTCGAGTAAGACTTGGTAGGAGTTGATAAACTTGTTGATGAAATGTAAAGTGCTGCTTTAAAGAGTATAAGATGCAGTGTTTTAGCTGCAAATGACATTACTGCTATATCAAGTTAGGACCTAGACAACATTTGACTGCAATCCTTGTGTCTATTTATTTATTCCACCAAGGGAGTTTACACTATTTCAAGTTCTCCTCTGGTTCCATTGCAGTGCTTTCTGTAGTTACTGCCAATCTCTTTGACTTGTAATGTAATAACAGTGTGAGCTTCTTAATTAGCCAGCTGACTGGAACTATGATGTGTCAAGTATTGGGTAGTACATCAGTTGTTAATGGGTTTTTAAGGTTATAAGAGAATTCAAAAATTCTGTAGAAAAGTTGTTCTTTTGAACATTTTCATATTAAGAACTTAAAATTATAAGAAGAGCTTCTTGTCTGTCATTGTTGTAGATGGCAGGAAATGTGAACAACAGGTATTTTAGATGCTGGCTCTTGAAACAATACAGAGGTTATCAATATTCCAAGGAATTCAAACGTCCAAGGTGTTTTTTCCATTCATTGGAAGGAGGTTCTTCTTTATTTGAGGGGTGGGGTGGGGTGTGGATGCAGAGAGAGATGGGTCCAGTCTGTAGTGGGGTGGGTTGTGGAGGTAGAGAGATGGGTCCAGTATATAGTGGGGGTGGGATGTGGAGGCAGGGAGAGATGGGTCCAGTCTGTAGTGGGGTGGGGTGTGGAGGCAGGGAGAGATGGGTCCAGTCTGTAGTGGGGTGGGGTGTGGAGGCAGTGAGAGATGGGTCCAGTCTTTACATACAGGATAATTGGATGGAATCAGTGACAGGGGTTCATTGGCATTACTAAGTTTCTTTGATGTATGATAGCTCACTTTCCTCTCTGCATATGCACAAACTTAGATATTTGAGAGTGTTTTGCTACTATATGTCGACCACTGATCTGTGTTTTCTTTTGTAATCAGGACAAGTGGTCTGTTGTAACATTTATTGTATAATAATGCACACTCTTCATCTTTACGATCGAACAGATGTTTACAACCTTGTGTAGATAGATTATATTGTGTCAGTCTGTTCTGTTTTTCTTCATTTTTTATCTTTTTTTTTTATCTTGTCTATTATGTTTTGGATTGTAAATACACCTGTTTACCACTATAAGAAAGTCAAGAACCACATATTTTTCTTGTGGAAGGTTGATATTGTCTTTTCTTAACACATATTATTACCACTGTTGCATATTTAACTGTACAGTTGAGCAATAACTCTGGACAGATATTGTATATTCACATATATTCTCATTGTTATATAGCAGTATTTATCTCATAAACAGTCTGAATAAAGAAGACAAACAATATTTATCATTATTTTCTTTTATTATTCTTGTTTCCTTGGACCATTTTATTACCTGCCAAGGGGGAGGGGGTACACAGTAACATCCCTGCTCCCCCCCCCCCACACACACCCCCTTGTCCAAATGCTTCTTGTACTATGCTCAAACAATATAAACTTGCAATCGCCCAATCATTCTTTAAATCTGTGTTGTAATGAGTTTGACCTTGATAATGATTTAAGTATGTACCCGATTATCCTAATGTAACAAAAAGTATAATTTTTCTGTATAAAGCTCTTTTGAAGAGAGAGCAGAACAGATGCAGTCATGTTGAGGCAAACCTTTGGTCAAACTTTCCTTTAGATAAGATGAATTAACCAAATCTGCTGCAAATATTCTCATGTTTGAACTCACTGTATGGTATTACTGCCATTAGGGAAAAACATAACTAAACAGAATCTAAATTTATCAAAGCAATGAAACAATTCTGAAAACTTGAAAGTAGGAGACATAAACCCAACCATGATCATTAGCTTATATAGAAATGAGATATATTGAAGAACAGCGCCCCCTAAACAGCTAGGATAAATCTCACTGCATTTGAAAGATATCCTAGCTTTAAAGGCATTGAAGACTCCCCAAACCGAGTGCGGCCCTTTGAAAAAGAAAAACTTTCCGTTGCTTGCAAGTGAAGTTTTTATCTTGTCACTACAAAATGCAGACAGTAATGAAACCTGATACCTTGTTATCTTTTA
Source organism: Apostichopus japonicus (assembly GCF_037975245.1). Classification (NCBI taxonomy): domain Eukaryota; kingdom Metazoa; phylum Echinodermata; class Holothuroidea; order Aspidochirotida; family Stichopodidae; genus Apostichopus; species Apostichopus japonicus. The sequence goes on from NC_092581.1 coordinate 8,041,103, forward strand.
TCTAGACCTGACATGTCCATCGCTGCTTTGTATACTTGTGTTGTGGGTATTGACCGTAGCTGCATGTTTTGACTGTACACTAGTGTCTAATTACCGACGGTAGCAAGCTGTGTGTGTATTTTCTCAGATCGATGGTGGTGTCTAACACTTCTGACGTCTGATGCCGGTAATCTGACCTAGTTTCGAATGAGGTATTCGAAACTAGGTCAGATTACCGGCATCAGACGTTTCTTTGTGCGCGAGTCTTCACTTCCTTTAATCATTGTGTCTGGGAGCTGTCATCTTGTGAATCTGTGATGTTATAATGCCACCGTATACGATTTGAAACAGTCATGTCGAGAGCTTCAATACTTATTTTGTCAATGTCCATCTTCATTACAGAAAATGAAGTTGAGAAATATAGAAATGCCCAATTCTAAGCATACTTTATGAGCCTTGCATTTAATTCCTATGTACCATTTTCGAGATAACACGGGTGATGTCATAGTAGCAAACAGACAAATTTCTTTATGATTTTCTTTTATTGTTTTAAATTTACATCCAATTTCCTACTCAAAATCGGAATATATCTCAATATAAACACATCTCAGTCATTGGTATATTGTTAACCTCACATCAACTTTGGTCAAATTTGGAACTCGAGCCAATCTATGATTAAAGCGATACAGAGAAAGATGAAGAAAAACAAAGATTTTGCTGCCAGCATGCAAATATGACATCACACTTGTTTGCTTGAAGTTCACATCTGATACAGTCTATGACAATTTCCGATATCTCTAAAACGCTATGCAGGAATTGAACGCAAATTCCACCAGGATGCGTAGAATTTGCTCCTCTGTCATCAGTCAAAAATAAGTTTTCATATAAACTATCCTTTTAATGCTTATGTGTGAAGGAACATTAAAGTTGTGATATCTCCCAAACCGGATAACATTTTTCTTAGCTCTTTTGTGAGTGCTAACTTATCTAATTGAATTTCCTTTCATCACATCCCCTCGCTATCAACGCCGAGAACGCGCACAAAATATTTGATTTGTAGGAATCAAGCATTGGCTTAACTAAAAGCTAGGATCATTAGACTGTAGGCAGGATCGTATGTATCCAACAAATAGCCCAGACAAGAATGAAAAGGGCCTATGTATTATTGGGAACGGTAAAGAACATGTGCCTACATAAAAACAACTATCCTTTCTACAGAGTCACGATTTGTGTAATTTAATTTGCGTAAGTATGGGTGGGGGAGGGGAGGGGCGGGTGTGTAGTAACAATGTGATTACTGCGAGAAAAAAAATTACGCAGATTTCCAACATGAGTTTTGCAATTATTAAGTACTATTTAGCCAAGGAATGCACAAAGAGAATATGGTAGAATCATTTCATTCACACTATTGTGGTAAAAGATGCACAAAAATGTTCTTTTGAACATTAGCCATTACCATATAGCAAAATATAATATCATAACTGATAATAACTGGCTATATTAATCAAACTTTGAGCAGGCCTCACAGTACACAACAAGCATGCTTGCCACCGTAAAAGAAATGCGTCGCACCATTTCAATTCCCGTACATAGAAATTGGCACACCGTCAAATGATAAAGTTTATGTTGCACATTACTGATAATCTGTCGAATTGTTTACTCTTTTAATGAAAGTTTCTATAATAAGTTGCAATTATGCTAAACACCAAATGCTTTGAACATCATTTTTTAAACCTAATTGAGCTTTGTGAAAAATGTTGTAAACTCAAGGAAAAGGCGAAATATCCATAACATAATACATATTAGAGGTTGTCTTGTGGACGTTTTGAGAAGAAAAAAAATAGCCTAGTTCTAATCTGAGAATATCAAATGGTGGAGATAAAAATCGTAAATCTGTGGAACGAGTCGGAGAAACTTGGAAATAAACTTTGCAAAATTTCCAGAAATAAGTGCGAAACCATAGAGGAAAATTTGAAATAAAATAGCCGACAGTTTGAGGTAAACACTGTTGAAAACCATTTTTTTTTAAAGAAATCTATAGAAAAAGAAGAAGAAACAAAAGTTGCAGAAACGAAATTTTGAGACCAAAACTATCACACGTCGGAACTCTCGTGAAAATTGCAAAATGTCAAAAGGATCAGTAGCGTAACTCCTATAGGCTCGGACCGTGCTGAGCCGGGGGCCCCGACCAAAAGGGGCCCCGCTATACATGATGCACAGAAAAAGGGAACCTCTTTGGATAGGGAGCTGGGCCCGTTTTTGCTGGGAATGAAAAACTCATGCAAGACTGAACAAGACAATAGGCCTATACATATTTTCACGTGATACGGAATACGGACATCATGATCATGGGCTCATTGGGTATTAATGTATATATCGAGCTAGTTGTGTTATTTATTATTATTATTGTAATGAAAGCAAAAGTATATAATTTAAAAACCAATTCCAGCCAATATTGTACTGAGTACAACATCGGGACATAAGATTTTTGAAAAATTCTAAAACGATAACCCAACACCCCACAAATTTGAAACTGCGTTCATTTGGAAAGAAAAAAGGCAGGGCTTTATATAAATAAAATAATAAAAAGGTAAGAATAAAGATGCCTTCGGTGTATTTGGTAAGTAAGAAAGCACATGAAATTAGGCCTAGATGTAGACATAGTTGCAGCCGAAATTATGCCTATGCTTAGGTTTGATTACTGTATTTGTACAGTAGTCTCCATTATACTCCATACAGTAGGATGCTACTGTCCAACTTTATAATATTGTATTTACTATTTCAGTACCGTATGTTGTTTCTCACTCATACAACTTGTAAGATGTATCCAGAAGCCGAATTCCTCAATCCTCATTCCATGGTATAAAGTTACAAAGAATTTTCATAGCTATCACGGTTGATAGTATTGTTCTGTCATCTCTCTTGATGTATTTTTGCATTAAAACATATTTGTCAGCTGGAAACAATGTGTACATGCTAAATGGCCAATGTTCTATACCAAGACCCGCTGCGTTGATCCTGCATAAATCCTTGCACCTTGGACACATGGGCGTTCGCAGAGAGGGCAGGGGGGCACTTGCCCCCGGGAAAATTGAAACTTAAAAATAAAGTTAAACATTTGACATTTCCATGATTTCACGCAACCAACAGTTCTCTAGTTATCTTCATTGCATACGGACCCATAATGCATTACTGAAATTAGTGAAAGTCAAAATCCTAAAGCATGAGATCTCAAAATAACCGATGTGTAAATGCAACTTGAAACGCACGGGAAGTCTCTTTTCCGAGGATCTATGGGTATTTTTTGGCAAAAACAAATCGCCCAGCTCATATCAAAGTGGGCTAGCTTGTGAATCGGATTTAAGGGAAAGTTCCCATACAAAAACATATTGTTTTCCGTATTGCGCATTTCATTTCCTCCGCACGAAAGAGATTTGCGGAAAGGTACATCTTGATTGTTGTTAATGCTTGTTTCTTTCATTTGCGCGTAATGAATAAGAAAAGCGTATCGCTGGCGTGTGTTATATAGTGTCCTGTAAATTCCCGATGTCCTTTCCGCTTAACGAAAGACTGTTTCGACCCCCACCCACATCCTCCACCACCACCGGTAAACCGGAATTCTTCACCCCTCATGCCAACCTGAATTTCGATTCGTGATCGAATATCTCTTTCCCACAATAGCTTTGTAATACTTCCGAAGAGCCCCGTGAACTATGATATACTCTCGCAAGTTCTAAAAAACGACTTATATCAAGTTTACAGGAGGCATTGCAAATTAACAACTTGGAAAGTACCTTTCAGTTTCGCGGAACTAGTCCCGCAAATAGTGTTGAGTCTGTGTAGGTCCTATGCACTATAGCATATCCATAACATACCACGAGACGCAAGGTCATGGTAGGAACAACATTAAGCTGATTCTTCAAAGTGACATATCGAAGCTCCAATATTAAATTTGCTAATTCTTTAAAGAACCGTGATCGAAATGTCTTCTGAAGAAGAAAAGTACGATGGAGTTCTCTTGGCAATGGCACAGCAGCATGAAGGGGGAGTACAGCAGGTGAGCATTTCGGGTTTGTCTTGGCAAAAGACTAACGCTAACATTAACAAGTACTAGTAGTACTAGGCCAAGGCCTAACAAACAGTAACAGTTTGAAAGGCTACTGATGTGAGGGCCTAGCGTTAGGCTAATATGGCGTAAGGTAGCCTAATAAGTAGGCCCTATGGGAATTTAAGTGGACGAACAAGAATAACAATTTATAACTATAATCGTGGTTGCAAATACCTTGGGAAATCTTTGATCATGTATAGTAAAGGCTTCATGATTGATGCACCTTCGTAATTGACGCACCTTCAAACATTACTAGCAATGATACAGCAGGCAACCTGAACTTCTTGCAGTCAAGCAGAGTTACATATTTGATGAGTTTTCATCCATTTCAGGTTTATGCTTTCTCTAATTTTGATGTTATGAGCATTTGGAAATTTTACTCCCCAAAATTAACCAAAATTAACTCAATATAATACCACTATGCTCTGCGACCTGACCTGTCAGATCTTAGAGGCTCAGAGCATAGCAAACAGTATCCAAAGTCAAATGATTTATACTTAGGCCTACACTACAGTTAGCTTAACGACGAACGTTTCAGTTTAGGGGTATGAAAGAAAAAATTGGCCTTTATTTGGCACGATTGCACTTTGTATTTTAGCCTATACGCAAAGCAAGTTAGCATAATATGGTGATTGCCATTTGGCCAATAGCCTAGGTCCAGTGACCACAACTGCGAAGCCAGCATCAAAGTGGAAAGTACGCGATTGCTGGGTAATCTGCAGTTAAGCAGGTAGTTCAATTTGGAAAGTAGTTCACTGCACGTTATTGGAAGAAAAGTAACCTAGCCTAAGCCACAAAGCTGATATATTGAAAATTACAAGTACATTAATATTCAGAAGTGGATATGATAGTGCAGCTGGTTCACAAAAATTAAATAAACCACTTGCATGACAATACTATTCATAGTAATACTACTGCATAAATTAAAGGGAAAACAATATAATGTAAGGATTTCATATGAAAATCTTTATAAGCTGCAAGAAAGACAATGATACAAACTTGAAACAGTACCAAAATTGTAAGCCTGTTCCACATTAAACATATCAACTGTAAATATAATGGATATCAACACTAAGTAATAATATAGAAAAGGTCATGTCCAGATAACTCAGGTTTTTTGTTGCTTCTTTTATCTGAAGGCAATGTAATAAGTGGATTTAAAATTGAATAGGACACTTGAGTGAGGTAATGACCTGGTGATTACCTGGCAAACACATTTGGATCTTGCTTATAGATGTAAAAATAAAATTTAGGAATTTGATCTAATAATGATGATTTGTGCTACCATTTGTGATATGCTTATTGATAGTTGCTACACCAAACATTACTGCTTAATTTCTGTTCTATTTAAGGAACTAAAAATCGAAAAAAGGAAGTACCTCATGCAATCAAAAAGAAAACAATGTGTCGTTAGCTTTGCAAAGTTTGCTTCTCCTTATTAATTGTTCATGCCCAAACAGCATGTGTGTTTGGAAAAACTGGTGAAAGGTGTGTCTCGAGAAGCAAGTATGTAGTCTTCTTGTGAGCATAAGAATAGCTTCCTTTTCAAGAACTGAAACAAGTAACTGTTAAGTGAAATTTTCAAAAGTTATTTATCAGCCAAATAAATATCTGGTGTTATGTGACAGTGTTGTTCTATCATTAAGTTGATGTAAAGTTTGTTACTAGTGTTGCTGTTAAAGTAACCATCAAGGATATCTATTGTTCTTTTCACAGCTTATTGACACATTCTTTTCATTCCTGAGGAGGAAAACTGATTTTTATCAAGGTGCATTGAAGGGGCAAGCAGAACAGGTACTTATTGGTTTGTATTTAAGTAAATGTGTTGAGTACATCTTAGTTACTGTCGGAAGTATCTTGATTATTATGAGTTTATACCAGTGATCTAGTACAGAAAGTATCAAGCAGGATAGGTACTTATTGGCTGGTAAAGTTAATGATGTGTTGAAAAGATTGGCTGGTGGCCCAAAGAAGTTACCTTACAAAATAGTAAATAATTTTCCAAACATGTTGTCAAAGTATGAGAACGCTAATTTTGCGTTTGACAGAGAAACAATTTTTTAATCGTTAAGGATAGATATTTCAGATGTGACTTGAACAGTACAGAACGTGACGTCAGCTATGCTAATGTAGATTGCGACATAACCCACCCTCCGCACAGTACCTATACGGTAATCACAACAGAAACCGCGTTTGTATACAGATAAATTTCTTCCTAAATTTCCGGTGAAATTTCTTAGAAATTAGATATGTTTTCAAAAACTCCTTAAGCCGCCATGTCCTAGATCGGTGGTTCCGGGGTCTTTGTGTAACAAAAGGTAAATTTTAACAGCAGACTCTTCGTTGTATAGGCTATACATCGCGCTATCCAGCTCCAGCGCGAAGAATGTTCGCGTGTATAGGCTACTCTAACGTTTACAATCGGACAGTTCTGCGAAGCCTAAGCTTCTCGGTGATATATTCTGCTCTGACATTGATTCCGCCAAGTTTTATCTTTCGGTGTAACGATTGCTTTTCAAGTTTCCTTTTACTGTTAATTTGATCTGTGAGTTTTATTTCAGCGATTTCGAAGAACAGTTTATGAACTGTGGTTTGAGTGTGAGTGTACTATGTGCAACGCTATACAAGTACACCAACTGGGCATCGTAGGATATACGTTTGCGAGTATGTACGTTATATATATTGGGAATTACATGTGCTTACACGTGAGAGTGTATTTGTTGTGGAAATGGGAGTGCTATCTTCAAGTCGCCTGTTTTGCCTATCTGCAAGCACTACGTCAATCACCATATTGAAGCATTCGAACAAACGGTACTTTTGGTACTGAAAAATTGAAGCTGATGAATTTGAAAACCAGATTTCTACAAGAAAAAAATGTCGAATGGGGACAATTTTACATGGTTAGAAAGAGAAAAATAATAACTACAAGAACAATGTATCAAAATCTTCCACCAGACAATTCCTTTGAGTACATTTTAGTTACTGGTGGAAATAGCTTGATTATTATGAGTTATACCAGTGATCTAGTACAGAAACTAGCTTTCTATGCTATCTTGAACTTTAGTTGATTATAAATTTCTATTCTTATTCTATTCATATTGTATTGGGACACATATGGTTTATTGAAGGTCAAATAATCAGCATTAAGTGTGCAGAGGTCACAGATGCAAATTGAGCAAAACATATGTAATAGCTGATTAGATAAGTTCATATCAACAGTTGTATAGGAGGAGAACAGATCTAACATGATCGTATCAGGTAGATCAGAAGTGTACTAGGTGATCAGAGTAGGAGCTCATATGAGTTTTATTTTTTTTAATGCTCTTGTAAGTAACAGGCTAAGTCTTCTGAAAGCCTGCTGAAACAAGAATGATTGTGATGAAAGGTAGTCAGTATTGGCCCCAAAATATAGAACGCTATAATTGATAGAAGTTTTCAAAACATGTTTTCTTGGAGGTCTTTACTCTCCTAATTGTTCTCAGACATTTTTAAGGAACACACAAGATGACTGAATGTCTAAGTGAGGACAATTACCTCGAAGATTGTTATAAGAACTGAAGAACAGTTCAAGAACTTTGACCAAAGGTGACCATATTTGAATATCTAGCATACTTGGGGCCAATACAGCATACCTTTAAGTATTTCAGTCAGCACAAATAAACACAAATTACTATTAATGTGGGATTTATGAACGTTTTCATTTTCTAGCTGGTGATGGATAGTTTTAGGAAACATCAAAAAGAAGCTTTGGTTGAAAGGAACAAAAAGGAAGCAGAAGCAGCTGCTGCCAAGAAAGCCAAAGAAGAAAAGAAGGCCAAGGAAGCTGCCAAGAAAGCTGCCGAGGAGGACGAACCAAAGATAAAAGAACTGACAGACGATGAAGCAGAGAGACTTCAGAATGAGATAGATCAGGTAGGTATCACTGTTGCCATGGTAACAGTTGTTGTCATGGACATTGCAATACTTTGGACTAGAGAAAGAATAAAAGAGACAACAGAATGTCGATAAGTAGTGGAGGAGAAGCTGATGGAAGGCACTGTTAGGAAGGATCTTCATGCATAGATAATCAGAACCTAAGATAGTATGAGAGGTAAATAAGGTAGCTTGCTCTGTGTGGTATTGGATCTAGTTTTGGGTGGGGGGGCAGGGAATGTCACAGGGCTGAAAATACAAGACAAACATTGCAGATGAGGCATTGAAAATGGTCTCATGTTAATCCACATTTTTCCAAATTGACAATATCAAAAACTTTGTGAAATACAATTCCCAGATGAGTTCTGAACTTGGCGAAGAGACGCAGTGTAGCTCTAGACAAATTGCTCAGATAATGAAACAATCTTTAAAGGTTTTAAACAAAGACTGCCATATAAATCTGAGTTATTGCAGATGCCTATTAATGCTTTAGATATCCAGTAATCATTACCACTTCCATGCATCCCTAAATCATTGGTGTCAAACATGAATATTTAGTTAGATTTACACTTTGTTAAATAAATTGACTGAGCAGTATTACTTCTCTTTTACTATTAAATGTTTTCTCTTCAACCTGTAGAAGAAAGATGATAAGACAGAAGGCACAGCAGCAGCACCTGCAGCCGCAACACCAGAAACAAAGAAACCCAAAGAGGTAAGTCTAAAGTAGAGATAAATTGTTGAAATAACAAAGATAGATAACATGGTTAAATGTAATAAAAGAGACAGAGATTATCCATGCTTTTAACTGTTATGCACAGTGTTACTATTGCATGTTCTCATGTAAACTGTGGCAAAGAATCAGGTAACCCATGTTCCATTTTCTGATTCTATTTGATTTGAAAAAAGCATTTTCTACTCCATTCCTTCTTCTTCTTAAAGTGGTCAATTCTGATTATCATCTTAGTTTTATCATTTGTTCTCTCCAGTCTGGAAGTGATTCAGAAGATGAGGATGAGAAAGGCAAGATGAAACCAAATACGGGAAACGGTGGTGATTTACCAAACTACAGATGGACGCAGACACTCAGTGATCTGGAGGTAATGACCATGCTGTAAAGGACACTGACAATCCATCATGCTATGTCACAAGTACACCTCTGTGTTGTATAAATATAGAAATTCAAAAGGATACATTCAGCAAGCCTCTCTATCTCCTTCCAACTTTAAAATGGTTGACAAACATATCCTAATGTGTGGGATATATTTAAAACAACTTCACTGATCAACAGTGCATCTGGTTTGAAAAGTTTCAATTTCCCAAGTCACTTCAATTGTTTTTTGTGACAAGTGTCGTTTTTTATCTTTAAATGTTGGGATGTTTGGTATACCGGTACATAGCGGTAACATCAGACAGTTACAACAGCATTGATGTATTTAAACATGGTCAGACGTTATTGTCAACTACTTACTTGGTCAGTCTAGGATTATTGCTCTTACCATCTTGTACTGATGATTGCTTCAGAAAGACTTGAAAATGTTGGCTTTTCTGTTTATTTTGTTCAGATTCATATTCCATTCAGTGTAGACTATCCTTTGAAAGGCAAACATCTCAATGTAGATGTACACAAGAAGAAACTGACCGTTGGCCTGAAGGGAGCAGAGCCGGTCATTGATGGCCAACTCTACAATGATATCAAAGTGGAAGAAACTTCTTGGATCATACAAGATAAAAAAGTGGTTGTCATCTTTTTAGAGAAGGTGAGTATCTTTTTCTTGATGGGGGATGTGGAGATATATACTGGAAGGGCTGTTGTGATCAGGAACAACAGTGAGCTAGAAAAGAGACTAAGGGATGGTCAGTAATGATGGGTAGGTGAAGTGAGGAGACTGCAGTATACATGGACTATTGAGACCAGGGTATGGTCAGTAATGATGGGTATGATGAAGTAATGAACACTGCAGTACACATGGACCATTGAGACTAGGGGATGGTCAGTAATGAGGGGTAGGGTGAAGTGATGAAGACTGCAGTATACATGGACTATTGAGACATTTATTTCGGTATTTAGTGTTACATGAGCCATGGTTTGTTTTCTTCACCTATGAGTTCCTAAAAATGAAATGTTGATTGTCTTTGTTCTCATTAATAAAGATCAATGCTATGGAGTGGTGGAGCCGTGTCATAACCTCAGATCCTGAAATTAACACAAAGAAAGTCAATCCTGAAAATTCAAAGGTAAGGTCATTGGTCTTTTAGTTCAAATCAATATGTTCTGCCCTTTGAAGAAATGCAGCTGGGGAAGTCGCAAGCATGTATAGGATAATATGAAAAGGCATTTCACTATCACTTATACTCACATTTTGTACATCAGGTGTTTGTTTACTCTGATAGCATTTATTAGGACCAAATGGGTCTATGCACCTCTAATGGTACTTGTTTGCACATATACTGCCACTGTGATTCATGTAGCTGTAGTTTTCACTAAATTATGTAGAAAATAATTTCAAGTTTTGTGCAGTCTCAGACTACCACTTACGATAGAAAATTCATATTTGTAAGATAGGACAACTGTTTTGTGACCCTTCTAGGCATTTGAAGACTGTTATTGTACTGGTATATTACAAATATCTCTAACTTGTCAAACTCAACCTAGGTTAACTAACTGTGAGCCGTTATTCTAAAATGATTAAAAAATGTGTAAAGAATCCTCATAAAAATAGAATAGTTATGCAAAATATGTTTAGAAATATTGAGGATACTCCTTAAGCTATTTTTATCCATAAACTTTAAGGTTGTCAAACACCATACAAGGTATCTGGCTGTAGGGTGCAATGTAAGAGGAAAAGGTACACTGTACATCTTGAATCAATGACATGTAGCTACCAGTAGTATAGGGCAATAAGGCAGACAAATGGGGGAAACAGTGTGAATTAACCCCAAAATAATTGTTCTTTGACCTGAATACTTCGTTTTCTACACCCAAAATCTTTCCTTGATAGAAACCTGGGGTATTCTTGGTACTTGTTTGTAGATATCATAAAGCATGGTTTTGTCTTTAGTTGTCAGATTTAGATGGAGAGACCAGGAGCATGGTTGAGAAGATGATGTTTGACCAGAGACAGAAGTCCATGGGACTACCAACCTCAGAAGATCAGAAGAAACAAGATATGTTGAAAAAGTTAGTATATTATCTCACACCCTGTCACATCCCAGCCCACCAATACTGTTAAAATAGATCCTTGTTTCCATTGTAGGGCTGATATTGCAAGCATCAGCAGTTCTATGATGTCATTATTAAGTTTGCTCTATTATTTTCTTGTCAAATGAAATAAGTTTCTTAATGGTCTGCAGAAGTTGTTCATAACGATTGTCTGTTATATTTAATAGCGTTGTTGTGTTTTAGACCTCTTTTCAGTTTGGTTTTTGTTGGACCATTCTGAGTAATAATTTAGTGATATCTCCACCTCCTATTTGCAATAAATGGTTAGTTTTGTGTTAGTCTGATATTCTTGTACTGTAGTGTTGTCTATAACCCAATCTATAAATCTGATTGTTACTGGATTTAACTCTACTAACATATTTAATTGCTAATGAATGTCATACTCAACACTTGGACCATAGCAATGGAAGTCAGTGAAATTCAATTGACCAACTGTAATGTTTTTCATGCTTTGAAGAATAAGTGTCACAATAGATATCTTTTGACATTTTCTTTCTCCAGGTTCATGGATCAGCACCCAGAGATGGATTTCTCCAAGGTTAAATTCAGTTGATGAAGAGCATCTGAAATATGCTGTCTGCCTCTTAATAGATAGATGATCTAATTGATGCAGATAAGTTCCATGGAGTCTCATAATCTTCCTAATGAGATCTGATTCTCTGTATGACATAATCATAAATTCCAGGAAAAAGAAATTCTCAACAATTTTAGGAAGGGACAGGAATGAGGTTTAGGGGTGGGAGTAGGGATATAAGCAATTAAAGAAATAGGTACTTCTGTTTCGCATCTTTGTACAAGTTCATAATGTAACTCACAACAATGCTCCACCAAGTATAGGTATGCTCACTACTGTGTAACTGCCATTATCAATGTTGGATTTATATCACAATTGTCCTTAATGATTGTGAGTAAAATTATCGAGTGTTCTACTTTATTTGCTATCTCTGTGCTGGTCTGCATGACATTACAAAGATAAGGTCTACTAAATCCACTAAATTTTGTAATATCAAAGTGTGCCGGCCAGTATGACATTAGAGCAAAGGAAATGTCAAAAGCTGGAACAATCCATAAGATTAAATCCATAGCCATATTCAGATCCTTCAACAGTGCCCTGTAATGTTTACTAGCTCAGGTTTTAAAGATCTTTCAGCCAGCTAGATAGAGGAGGAAATAACATCCTGACTTGACAAATGTCTCTCTCAGACCAAAAGTATAAAGTCAAGAAGTTGCACACGGTCAGTGTGTATAATTGTATCACTAAGTTTACACAGCTTACCCACTGGTGTTAAAATTTAATCTCTGTGTGTTATGTAAGACTGAATCATGATGTTTACAATTTAAAGCAGTCTCTGGGTACTACGTTGCACCAACATGTGTTGGCTTCCAGGAATCCCACCAAGAGCCCTCAGGAAGCCTAATGTACAAAGCACTCATCCAAAGCTGGTACAGGGGGTATACAGGGGGTTTAAGAAACACTGCATCAGAGGTGTGTCAATAAATGTGCAAAAAAAAAAAAGAACTTTTGACTCCTTTCAGGTTTGTCTACAAACTGTATTTATTAAGTAAGTGGCAAGTACCTTAATAACATAATAAGATAGACAGTTGAGGAGATTGACCAAGGTTCCTCCCCAGCCCTTATCAAAGGGTAATAAATAGTACTTATTGATCCCACTCAGTTATGCTTCATTGGTGTCCAAAGAGTAAATCAGACATTTCAAACCCCAATCTTCTATCAAAGTAAACTATGATACCCAGCTTTTAATATGAAGTTATGCATGTTTTCGACTCTTTTTGTTTATTGCTCTATTCCGCTCTTCCTGCCAGCAGGGTTATGTAGTATGCAAGGATCTATCAACCACACTCATCATAATTATACTTCATATTTAGAATTACAAATCAGTTTAATCAACTTGTTACTGCTTGGCCATCCCTGTAGAATAATTAAGAACTACTTTAAAACACATCTAAGGCACTGTATCATCCAGAAATAATAACCACACAAATTTTGTAATAGACTTTCAGTTGCAGTTTCAAAGCTGCCAATGAGTTAGTGTATATCATCATTATTTACTGTGCATTTATGTCTGTTTACTATATGGTGTGAATTAATCTGCAGTAAGCTTCTTACTTTACAATCCTTAGTTGATTCATTACTGTAGATTCCTTGAATTGGACCCTCTTAGTCTGATAGTTACATTGGTCAATATTACTTTGGTCAATATTATAATAACTATAACATAGTTTGTATCTACTGCAGTTTTATTAAATGTCAACCAAACAATAGACAAATACAGAGCTCTTAAGTGGTCGGCTGCCACTGAACTTGATCTTTTAGGAAATTTAGTCATTTGATGAGCCAGTGAACCAAACAATTTTACATCAATGTGTAATACTGGTTTGTTTTGTTTCTAATATCTTTTGGTACATAGTCTTTGTTATAATCGTTGCTCTGACACTTATTCCAGTAAACAAAGAGAAAAAATTGTCTTATTCTACTTATTTTTTTCATTTTTACCTTTTTTGTGTAAGTAACAATAAACTTTTGATTACTGATACAGTACAAAAACATGTTCATCTTATATTTAATGCTGTCTTATAGCTTTCTTGGTAGCTAATAGCTACATATTTATAGTTGACTGTTGTATGTTCAAGAATACATTTGTATTGAAAGAAACAAATACTTCAGCATAATTGATATAAATTACTAACCTTGCACTGATCGGCCTTGCATCTGCAGGTACTATGACCAATAATCTCATCCAACCATCATAATAGTTAGCAGACAATTACATGTAATGATAAAGGTATTTATGACTCCAAAAACTTGACAATGGAATTTGAAACATACCTTTTAATCAACCTCATAATCTCTGTTGTGGTAATAAACCATGAACATTTACAACAGCAACTTGTTATCAAGCCACTTCCCAAGGGTGTTCTGATCACCAAAAGTGATAACCCCTTCCTCTTCACAACTTGTCATCAATACTCAGTGATATTCAATTAAGCCCAACTCTGAAAAATATCTCATCTAATATCAAGTTCATGTCTCAAACTGGATGATAATGAGAAAGTTCCATTTAATTTCAAATTGGGCTCTTATTTGTAAAATGCTGTTCATCTCTAGTCAGTTCTTGCTCTTGCATCGTAAAAGTGATTGGTCTCATTACTCTCATGTTGCTCTTAGGACCAGCCTCGGTTTGTCTCTCCCATCTAGTTGTACCCCTGGTCCATCCTTTTGCCTCTTAGCACCCTCCCCAGGTCAATCTCTGCACATGGTCTGTCTTCTGCTTGGTCGGTTTAATAAAGCCCAAGAACTGGAGCTCTGATACAGCTCTAATAAATCTTGCACTGAGCATCCAAGGTTAAGGTCATTTACACCATCATTCTAGGCTCATCCTACTCTCAGAATATTATGTATGCAAATATGTACATGCTGTCATAAACAGCCATTTGGAAAGTGAGACTGTCTAATAGGAATAAACAGAGTAAAATAACAATAGGAGAGCTATTTTCAAGTGAACTGCTTCCATTTGAAGTAGCCATATTACTGGTAACTACAAACCATGACTTAAAAATGTTTGTAACACTGTTGATTAAAGTATGGCAATCTTCAGAATTCCATGGTGGTATTAGTGTACACTCTAGCACTATTCTATGCACATATACAACAATTTAGTAATACGGTAATGAACATATATTTGTACCATGGGAGATGTTGGATACAAAACCAGCTGCTTTATAAAGTTTCTCTGTACCCTATGTTCATATAGCCTATGTTCAAACACCCTATGTTCATATACCCTTCATATAGCCTATGTTCCCAGGCGCGTATCCAGGATTTTCTAACCCGGGGGGCGCGAATTACCATCTAAGCGGAGCGCCACCATCGGTTGGCGCGGAGCGTACAAGAAAATTTCTGGTTTTGATACCCCCCAGATCACCGGAAATGGCACTTCTCGGGCTTGAAAATGACCAACCAGATGTACACTTTTGCCTGAGAACCAAGTATTTCCCAAAAGTTTTTTTCCATCCATAACCTTTTTGAAGATTGTAACCAGTCACTCATCATGTTCGACCTCATTGCATGTCCTATGGATCATTGCTTTTGTAGGTGATTCTACGTCACGGCCCACAATATCTGACAGCCCCACTTTTCAAGGTTTTAAGCCCAATATTTCATGGGCTTAATTCACTTCAAAACATACCCATAATGTTGCACAAAATTCAATCTATGGACAACCAATATAGAAAAAATGTTGGTCAGGAAATTTTCGAAAATTCCGACACAGTTAATTTATTGGTGTAGAAATATTGCAACCTCTTATAATGGCTATTATAAAACTTGGTTTCGGAAATGAAAAATAGCAGATATTTCCGATATCAGGTATATCGAAACCGAAGACTACACACATAGGCTTAGGTCCCGTAGAAGGCGGGGGCCGCAGCCCCCCCCCGCCGCAACCAATTTTTTTCCCATTTTTTTCGGGCACCTACTGAAAGAAAAATAAATAGCAATGAAAAGCTTAAAAATGATCTCCTTGGTAATTAAAATAAAGTTGTAAGCTTGGCCGACATTACTACTGTAAAAGAGAGTTTTGACATAAATGGATCTGTATGCTTTTTCTCCATCTACATAAGACATTTGGTTGTTTACATTAGCATCCGGCGGTATACTGTGCAACTTTCACGGACCGTGCGGTACACGATGCCATGCAATGTAATGACCGATGCTTGCTTATATGATATTGGCATCGATGTGTTGAACGCGCGCTATGCGCGCGAAAAATTTCGGCTCTTTTTCGGGCAAGTCGTTACAGCCCCAAATCCAATTGGGCTCCTACGCCTTGAATACACACATAGACAGTTTTTTGAGGCTGTTCATCGTGGAACATGCATTTCAATGCTCACTGACACTGGCGGATCCAGGGCCTTTGTTTGGGAGGGGCCAAAGTGGCATTAGAGTGATATGGGGAGGGGTCAAAGGGGAGGGGGTGCCCCCCTCCCCTATGGAAAATTTTCTATTTCTGAATGCCCTCAGATGTAATTTGGTGCGACAAAAGTGTACAATGGTGATGTTAATTTACTTCTAAAAAAAATGTTTCCCAGGTGTAATTTTCTAAAATATTTATAAAACAAAGTTGAGATCATCTTTCTCAAGCAATTTGATTTCTCATAGGTTATAAATTTCTTACAACCAGCCTGTAACTGCAAAATGGTGTTAAACTGTAAATCCTCATGCTCATACATTTACATAGCTCCCAACTCTTGAGAAGGCAAATGCTGGTCCATGCCACGAATCGCCGTCCTGGGGGAGGGGTATAAGGGGAGGGGGTGTCCCCCTCCCCTTTTGAATTTTTTCGGAATCATGGTGATGCCTACATGTAAAATGGTGGCACTTAGAAAGGCTTTTGTCACCCAAAATTTTCTGAGAAATATGCATTTTTTTGTGTGTAACATCAATAAATTGAATAGTAGGTGATAATTCATTCTTTCCCGTGGCATGAAAATGTTCGCTGCTCGCCCCAATGAAAGAAATATAGGCTAATTTGAGGTTCAAATGATGCTGTAAAGGAGGTTTTATACTCTATTATGCTAAATGCTAAAGAAATGATGGTTGCTAAGTCAAGATATGATGCAATTTTTTTGATGTATACTTGACAATTACAATGCGGTTTTTCGGACGCTTGTGCGGGTCAGCGGGTTTGGGTGTTAGAATGCGGGTCTAATTCCCGCGAATTGCGGGTCAGTTGGGAGCTCTGCATTTAATTTTAAACCAGAAAACGAAAAGGTTTACACTAGTCTACCACTGCTATTCCTCTCGATTGTTTTTAATTTCCAATCATATGATTTAGCGGATGTTCGGAAACACTTTTTGGCTCACCTTTGGGGGGGGGCCATGGCCCCCCTTGGCCCCCCTTGGATCCGCCAGTGCTCACTGATATGATGTTATATCTGCTCTTTGCTTTACAAATTCGAACAGGCGTGTAGCGAGTAATTGCCAAGGGAGGGGCGAAGCCTGTAGGCAAACTATCTAAGCGAAGCGCCACCATGAGTTGGCGCGAAGCGTACAAGAACAATTTTGGCCGAAAATGCCTCCCAGGTCGCTGGAAATGACACTTCCCAGGCCTTGTAAGTTGCATCTAAGCATTGTCTATTTTGAAATTACTAGCGATGTCTTAAAGAAAATTTGCTCGGGGGGGGGGGGAGGGGGCGGTCGCCCCCTTTCCGAAATGCGTCATGTTCCCCGACGACTCGGTCGAGTTCAAGACCAGCCACAGTTGGTTCCATATAGCACAATTGTACTACAATTTGTACAATTGTTTAAGGCGTTCATACAGACACACGCATCATGATAGACCATATATAGTATTTATATAGATACATTAGTGAGAGAGGAAAAATGGAAACGTCAAAAATGGAATTGTCGGTGTAAGGGGTAGGGTGAGGCGCACACCCCTCCGTAATCCTTGATCTGTCACTGGCTACCCTGTGTATATAATAGGGATCAGCGCTTTAACTATGACTGTTCCTCTTTCTCTTCCCGAGGTCTTGGCTCTCTTCTACTCCCTCCTTTTCTCCTTCTTCTCTCTTTTTTCTTTTTCTTTTCCCTTCCTTTCTCTCCTCCTTTTCTTTTTCCCCCCTCCTTTTCCCTTTTTTTCTTCTCTTTTTTTTTCTCTCCTCTTTTCCTTACCCGGGGGGCGCGCGCCCCCAACGCCCCCCCCTGGATACGCACCTGGTTCCTACATCCTTCTCTGTTCATATACTCTTCATACACCCTATGTTCATAAACCCTTCATATAGCCTATGTTAATATAACCTATGTTCATATATCCTATGTTCATATACCATATTATCATATAGCCTAAGTTCATATACCCTTTGTTCATATATCCTTCTCTGTTCATATACCATATGTTCATATATCCTTCATATCATTGCAATAAACCTCAAAACTTCAACAATAGTTTCCTTCATATATTCTTTCTGTTACAAATACAATAGGTATAATTGTTATGATCAAGGATACTGTAATTCAGGGTCGATATCAGTTTCTTTATTTGTCTTTTCTTTGCCTTTTCCTCCTTTTCCTTTCTTTTGTTTTTCTTCCTCCTCATGTGGAAGTTGTCCTGTAACCACGGTAACAAATGCCTAACAAAAGGAGTGAGCATAAGAATTACAAAATCATTATTCTTATAGTAGAAAGGAATAAGCAATTAATCAGTTTTTGTATAAAGATTTTTCACAATAAATTAAGACCAGCCATCAATGGTTGTCTCAAATATATCTGGAGATGTAATCACTGACAAATTAAACTTTACCATTCAAAAAGCTTTTTGCCCAAAATATCTTAGCATTACATGATCCCTAAAGCATAAAGCATACAGATTTCATGGCTTTTCCATTATCAAATCATCACTTTAAGTGGAAGTTTCTTTTCATCAGGGATTGAATTTGGATGTCTTGGGCTGTAATTCGAATATTTATATTTAAATTTGTTTTGCAATCAATTAATTTGATAAGTAAATGTGAATGCTAATGGAATGTTAGCTCAGTGGTTAACGCCTATGCCTTTCAATCATAAGGTCCCGAGTTCGAGTCACTCCAAGATTAATGTATGTCGTCCAGTTACAGAGTTGTTGACAATTCATAATCATGGACGTTAAATATGAATCTAAGAGACTGACTTCGGTCAGCTTGTGGCTTTGCTAAGCCAATGATGGCTTCTTCACGAGTTACTGCTTGCAGGAGGATCTACATACAATACATACATACATACATACATTTATATAGAGTATTAAGTACATCTCATAAAGCAGTTATAAGTCTGAAGAACCTCACCTGAAGCCAGTCATAGAGGTTAATGAGTCTTCCGTACTCGAGATGTAATTTATAGACAATACAAATATCAGGCAGAGAGCCAGTCACACTGTCTGCTTCTATCTTACAAGCTTCATTCTGTGGAATGGAATCCAAGATGTTAGGAGCTTGTAAATATATTGTAGTCAATAATCACCATAGGTGCTTCTTGATATTAATTATCTTAAGCAAGACATTCAACGTTATTCCAATTTATTTAAAGCCTAGGCTTGGTACAAATCCCCTCCTCAAAAATACAGAATATATAAACAATTTGGCTAATTTTCTAATATGACACTGATTCTGCCAGGAATCAATCACTTCAGTTCAGAATCTATTCAGAATCACAGTGTATGTACTTAAATGAGGGGCAGCCATCACCATCCATCCTTGCTAGACAACTGCACACAGCTGTACTACAACAAACAGTCATTGACAGAGTCAATTACATCCAGATCATTTGGAGAGGTCTTGAAGGCCACCAGATTGCTCTAGGTGTGGTTCAGGCAACTGAGAGCAGTGGCAATTTTCTTAAAACTTTTGAATTCAAAACTGCTAGAATATCATAGATTATTTAAGTTACTGTTGGGTCGTCTTCCACTAACCTGTAAATAAACGTACGGATTGGTCAATGCAGTCTGGATGGCAGCTCTTGGGGATGCGTGAAGATGTTGACGAACCTCGTACACATTGTCAAAGTAAAACACCTCATGCAGTGTCAAGGAATGAGGTATAATCAGTATCTTTCTGAGAATGGAAAAAGTGAGAAAATATATGAGAAATTTAATGCTGTTAAATGTAAATCACATGAAAATAAAGGTGTTATTGAAAATTAACATACTAATCTGATTACATTAACTTAGATTATATCACTAGTTATGCATTCTTGTTATACTAAAACTTCTCACTCTTTAAACACGGCTATTCACCTGAAAACTTTCTGGAGGTATTCAATGACATCTTGTCTCACCACTTCATACTGAGTCAGTTCTTTCTTTTTCTTGGCATCAACCATCAGTTTCTGTTGCAGGGAGTGCAGAGTGACTTTACCAGTGGTTGCAGTATTGCTAGGATGTTGTTCTTCTGTAGATTCCTCTTTACCATTGACTGCTTGTGTTTTTGCAGGCAAATGAGCTGACTCTAATTGAGGTATTGATAAAAGATTTCTTTCAATATAATCAACACCAGAGAAACAATACAAAAAATGTATGGTAATGAATGATGACAACATGGGATAGGGGTGAGAGGGGATGGATGGGGGGGTGGTGGATTTTATGCCAGTTGGTGTTTACCTTTAAAAGGAGTTATAGAGATGGGGAAAAGAACCAAAAGCATGGTTGACTTTGACAAGAAAACCACAAAAATAAAAGCATATTGATAAGTAATTAAATATAATGATCAACAACTGTACAGAAATTTTAGTAATGAAAGTGAGCTGAGTAGATTGTTGAAATCATTTCATATGCGTAGTATCAGCTATAGCATGTTACAATTACCAATATGTATTTCATTGCAATGCCAACCCTCTTCTGTTTCAAAGTAACTTAATATTAAAACTCATTCAATCTTAGAAAAGGAAAGCTAAAACTTAGGAAAATGCTCAGTCTGCAATATTTCATAACAATAAATTATATAAGCCATAGATTGTAATTCACTTTTTGATTAATTAAGAAAGATATGTATGCTATATATGGGACTTTGACATATCAACTGCCACCTACATACCTCCCCATCTACCCCCCCCCCCACCCTTTTCTTGAGCAACTCACAAACTTCAGGAAATCAATGCCCCAAGAAAAGATTGCTCTGCAAGGACCAAAACCAAATGCTTACCAGCAAGACCTTCGATGGTTTGTTTATATTCCACCAATTCTGAGCAGACCTCCTCCAATATACCTTCTTCCTTGTCCAGAATCCTGATGCACGCCTCTAAATGACAGATTAATTCTTCCCGAGCAAATAGCCTGCAATCGAAACAAATAAAACATATCTATGTTTGATGGACACAGCCAGCTTGAGAACTTTGCAAAGAGTGAAGGACTTTTGGTGAACTTTATTTTCATTCGATACATGTTTTAATGAAAGACATTGCAAATAACAAAGTTGTACTCAACCCCATTATTCAATTGTGAAAGACATAAGTACTTACAAGAAACTTGATATATAATCAAATATGACAAAGAAGGTGAAATGAAATCCTTATATTTGTAAGGCTACTGTGGAGGAAATATGAGAGGAAGAAAATAGAAGCAGAGGGGAATAGGAAGTGAAAGGGTAGAGAGGAAGGGTATAGAAAGGAAGGGAATAGGAGTGTAGGGACTGGGAGGTTAAGGAAATACATGGGGGATACATGAGGGAATAGGGAGTGGTGAATTAGAAAGTTGTAATTTCACATGTCAACAATGGTTAAAGAGTGAATAAGCTTTTGATACCTGACAAGACTGATGGCTTGTTTGTACCCCTCTTGTTCTACAATGTTCCCTTCTAGAGTCATAGCATACAACTCTCTTAGTTTCTTCCCCAGTGGACTCTGTGGAAGCTCATTTGTGATTTGATGCAGACATAGCAGCACAGGGTAGAAGTTACTGTGGTACTCATGAATAACCTCAAGAAGGTCCTGGATAACACCCTGGAATCAATCAAATTATTCAATCAATCAATCAAATAGTCAGACATCTGATGGGGCATATGAATGATCATAGCACTGATATTACTGCAAGAAACCTGACTACATGATTCAAGCACTGAAGGGCAACATCACCACACAATGAAATGAGCTGATGGGGCATATGAATGATAATAACATTGACACTACTGTAAGAAAACTGACTACATGATTCATGCACTGAAGGGCAACATCACCACACAATGAAATGAGCTGATGGGGCATATGAATGATAATAACATTGACACTACTGTAAGAAAACTGACTACATGATTCATGCACTGAAGGGCAACTTCACCACACAATGAAATGAGCTGATGGGGCATATGAATGATAATAACATTGACACTACTGTAAGAAAACTGACTACATGATTCATGCACTGAAGGGCAACATCACCACACAATGAAATGAGCTGATGGGGCATATGAATGATAATAACATTGACACTACTGTAAGAAAACTGACTACATGATTCATGCACTGAAGGGCAACATCACCACACAATGAAATGAGCTGATGGGGCATATGAATGATAATAACATTGACACTACTGTAAGAAAACTGACTACATGATTCATGCACTGAAGGGCAACATCACCACACAATGAAATGAGCTGATGGGGCATATGAATGATAATAACATTGACACTACTGTAAGAAAACTGACTACATGATTCATGCACTGAAGGGCAACATCACCACACAATGAAATGAGCTGATGGGGCATATGAATGATAATAACATTGACACTACTGTAAGAAAACTGACTACATGATTCATGCACTGAAGGGCAACATCACCACACAATGAAATGAGCTGATGGGGCATATGAATGATAATAACATTGACACTACTGCAAGAAAACTGACTACATGATTCATGCACTGAAGGGCAACATCACCACACAATGAAATATGACAGCTGATGGTGCATATGAATGATAATAACATTGACATTACTGCAAGAAGACTGACTACATGATTCATGCACTGAAGGGCAACATCACCACACAATGAAATATGACAGCTGATGGTGCATATGAATGATAATAACATTGACACTACTGCAAGAAGACTGACTACATGATTCATGCACTGAAGGGCAACATCACCACACAATGAAATATGAAGGTAGTTATTCCACAACTTTGCATGTAGACCTAATTATAGACTGAATTTAGAATGTACTAAATACTTCAAGTCTCAATTTCTTTTTTTTCCATTTTAAGAGCGGGAAGGGGACCCCAGATCAAGTTTGTGCAACGTATAAGGCAGCTTCCATTACTGGAACATATTATATAACCAACATTGATCACTGTTTTCAATTTTCTCCTGATTCCGGAACCTTGTTACAGAACAGATACCCATCAATTCTAAAACGTCATGTGATATTTAAATGCCTTTAATACCTTTGTGTGTTTGTCATCCAATAAGAGGGCCCGCTGTTCCTTTGGTGCCTGATTTTCAACATATCTGTTCAAAATGGAGACATCAGAAACTCCTTTAAAAAGTGCATCAAAAGTGCATACCCATAATTGTTACTTGATAAAGTCTATGCAGCATTTGACTGTAGACCTCTGTAACATATTTTTAAGTTTCAAAAGACCAGAAACCTGAAGTTACAAGTAATTGAAAATTATTTTAGAGTGAACACATGTATAGCAGTATGGAAGATATGATCATAAATTTATCATAAACTCTTTATGATCATACAATGCTGTATACACTGACAAATACAGTTAAGCTCCACATTCTGAAAATCACCAGTTGCATATCAATTGTTCAATTTAATTCCATTTCCAATATTTTGCCTTCACATTGTAAGCTTTCAAATATATATGTAACAAAACAACCTACATCAAAAAAACAAAAAAAATTGAGATATTTTAACATCTTAACTTTAATATAGGATGACTTTACAAAAACAAGAGAATTCACTTTGATATGTTTCAATCTATTAAATATCATTTCAATACCAGTGTTAAATTTGCAGAAATAACCAGGGAGATTCAAACAATCAAATTACTTATCTAGCACACAGAGAAAACAGAATATCTGGGTCAGCATCTCACAAGCAACAGAAACATCAAGAGCATCAACAACATAACATATGCGGATTACACATAAATGTATACAAAGCATTATATATTTCTCATCAACCTTAGATATACACTTGTTTATATGAAGCTATTAGAAAGGCTACTAAAACATATTAAAGCAATCGTTTAACATATAACAATTAGGCTTGGACCAGGGAGCTGACATCACCATCAAATATGCTCTGAGGGAACAAATAATTAATTGTGAGTAGCTTTTTAATAGTCTTGATATAGACTGATGACCCACTCCCAAAACTTTGCTAGTTTGTTGGACTATGAGATATGCACACATCAAGTACTGTACATATGATGGACATAAACTTATAAACCAACCTTCTGAATGACTTAAGTTGTCTGCATAGTTCTAGTTGATCATGTGACATTGCCTTCACACAGTCTGCAGCCTCTTCAAAGTTACAGCACAAGAAACTCAATGGTTGATTGAAGAAGTGCTCAATCATGCTAAACTAAAACCAAACAAAACAATCAATTAGTTATACAAATGTAATCAATTACATTTATAATAATGAGTGTATTGTTGTATCCCACACATCCCTTCTTCTACTGCCTATCCTTTGTCTTTAATTAATTTTGCTAATGAAGGTCTGACATTTTTGTGTAGAATTAGTTTTATCATTTCATTCTTGTTGTCAGCTACCATTATACCATTGCATTACCAGCATTGATATTACTGGCAATAAAGCCTATTTGAATAGTAAAGCATCTTATTACGGATAAATACAAAGTTTTGCTATAAGGTTTGAAGTTACATTTTATCCATATCAATAGCAGTATAACAGCGTTTACAACCTTGTAGTATTACTGCTTGAACCTTCTTATAGTAAATAAGTCTAAACTTTTAAATGACAATTAATTTCTACATTGGGAGAAGAAGAAGATACTGGACTAA
Source organism: Apostichopus japonicus (assembly GCF_037975245.1). NCBI lineage: Eukaryota > Metazoa > Echinodermata > Holothuroidea > Aspidochirotida > Stichopodidae > Apostichopus > Apostichopus japonicus. The sequence continues at coordinate 8,065,861 of NC_092581.1, forward strand.
AGTTTGACATAGAGGAAACAAACTTCAACAAGAAAGCTTTACTTGTATATATTTGAAAAAAAAAGAATGAAGTTTCTTACTTTTATGCCTTTCACAAAATTGGTGAATGAAAAGTCATGGTAAAGAAAGAGATCCAGTAATAGCAGGAAAACTTTGGCCCCAAGCTTGAAGGGATACTTAGGCGTAAGGAAAATCTGCGGGAAAAAAATAAATAATGTACACCAAAACAAGGATTTATTACAATTACAAAACTAAGGACGGATTTCCATTGCTGAACCACTGATATAAATCTAAATTTCTAATGGAAAGGGCTATTCAGAAAGACGGTACAAATATACTTGTTATGTTTGAAAACAACCTCCTCCCTCCCTCATCCAGAGCTGCCAATCTTAAAAGACAAGATTTAAACCAGCAGTTTCACAGAAGAGTAAGCATGCCTCTGTATTGGTACATTACATTTATAAATTCTGGCATGGTTAGACTAACACAGTTATTCAAATCAAGACAATCAGATAAGTATGACTTTAAGGGGGACTCTAAAGGTCAAATAAGGTCAGGTTGCAATAAGTCTGATGTTGCAGCCATTTCTTTGCAAGGGAGATGGTACTGGTTAAGGTCATTGGAATCGCATATTTTCCGAGAGCAAACCATACACCTGTACATTTGTTATGATCTGCCGTACAAAATACGGAAAACACGTACTACTTCCCATCTCTGCTTACCCCTCCCAACTACAAAATTCTAATTAACATTTGCACATGGTTTAAGGAGATGTGTTAAAATCAACACAAATGGAAGAAATGGTTTTACCTTCGAAATAAGCTGATTGAGGGAAATGGAGGAATGTGGTGCCTGGAACTTTTCAATGCTCAACAAGGATGAAATGGACTGAGGTAAGATTCTATGAATGGCTGTCACAGCTGTTGCTATGCCAAACACAAAGGTCAAAGGTAACCGAGATAAGTACTGGCTGTGCGGAGAAAAATAATTGGAAAATGTTAAGAGACTGATGGGAGAATGCAGAGAATATGATGAAACCTCACAAAAGGGTTTACCTGAAAGTAACATATATTTATGATTCCTCAAAAACAAGAAATTTCTATGAAACACACCAAAAAACCTTCTCAGAGTTATTGTTGTAACCACAGGTTAAACAAGGGGCAACTATCAGCATGACCATTGGGAATAGAAATTAGACAAGTAGTTCTTGATTTGTCAAGAGCTTTTAAACACTCAGGGGAGGGAATAGGTGGAGCAGCTACTGCAGCTGAAACAATGAATTTTCATTATTTCGTTCAGAGAAAACCTGTTTGTCTTTTGTTTGTAAGCTAAGAAATATAAACAATAACATTTATTCCTGTTGACCTATTCATGCCAATATGTAAGCCCCCTGCCACTGAATAATTGTTTCGTATAGAATATTAATAAAACCTGGACTGTAGAAGTAATATATCGGCTCAACATCAACTATGCAGGTCCACAGTATCTACAACCTTCTTTTTCCAATTGGTTTTACAAACTAAACTAAAAGTCGGTTTTGAAGCTAGTCCTCACTTTCCTATTATCAGATCTACACTGTGTGCATCACAATATAGTACCCACCTTGCAATCTTAATGAAATCCTGAAGGATGTGAGGAACGAACCCTTCAATGTCTTCAAAGATAATAATAAGGCTAGGGGATCCTAAGGCAGCACTCTCTTCATCTGATTGCTTGTCTTTAGTACGAGCTACTGGCTTCAGGATGTAAAGGACAAGTGAAGGAAAACATTGATAAACTACAGGATAATTACACAGATATACATATCATATTGTATTCAACATAAATACAGTTAGGCGAATATTAATTGTGATTGGATAGGGTGCATGGTAATTTATTATCATTTCAATGCTTGTCAAAACTTTAATAGTTAGGCGAGTATTAATTGTGATTGGATAGGGTGCATGGTAATTTATTATCGTTTCAATGCTCGTCAAAACTTTAATACAGTTAGGCAAGTATTAATTGTGATTGGATAGGGTGCATGGTAATTTATTATTATTTCAATGCTCGTCAATATTATCTCCTATTACACATAAAACAATAACAGAGCTATTTACAAAGACACCATTCCAATGGAGGTTATGTTACCTTGAAGGTATCTTCATACCAGGAAGAGAGTACTTGAAAAGTACAAGGAATCTTCTTAACATCAACAGTAGTCTCACCACCTTCCTCCTCCTCAGAAGACTAGTGAGTGAAATCAAAAGGTTTCAAGATATTAGATTACTGGAACTATTAAATTGTCCCCTGAATGTTCTTCTGTAACCAACCTAAAAACACAGGTGGCTATAGCATTGCTCACATACTAAATAAACAATTGGTATGGTGGGATGGACTAGGTTGGCCAACCAACAGGCTAATTTGTTTTATACAGAAGTAGATCTAGACAATATTGATGCAGCTGCTATGAAGTACACTTTCTTGCTCAAACATATCCTTCCTGCAATGGCAAGTGTGTCCTAAAATTGTATATGATAATTAGGATAAGCTTCCTGTTAAATGTGTTATAAACATATAATTTAAAATTCTGACCTAAACAAGAGTTTTTCAAAATATTAATCATTCATAAAATATCAAGTTACTTTAAAAATACATTAAAATACAATATGTTGACATTACAAAACAATATGGTGTGAACACTCAGTTCTACACATCTACGTATTACAGTCCTCTTTTCTGACCAAATCCCTGATAGAATTACCATAGCATCTTCTTCTCCAATGAACTGACCAACCACAGATGACATGAGGGATTTGAGTGAGGAAGACTGTTTGCCAGTCAGTCTGATCACATGTGGGGAGATGTCCATCTTGAACATTGATACAAGAGACTTAAATATGGAGGAATGATCTGGAACATTAACACCTGTAAAGGAAGAAGGTTCTGAAATCAAGTCAAGTACATCTAAGAAATTATTACATAGACTTCAAACAGTCTACACTTATGACAGTGCTGTTACTGAAACAGGGCAAAGTTCACCCATCAATAACTTGTTAATATCTCAGTCAATGGCAAGAAATTGAAAATTGGATTTATTTCCTACAAATCTTTAACCAAACTAGATCTTTGAGATGACGTGAATTATGACAAAATGTATTATGGCACTTATAATATACTGACAGATGGAATGCAAAATTAAGATAATATTTGAAAACAAGAAAAACTGATGAAACCACTTTAGTCTTGTTTTAATGGAGGATAGTGCATCTGAAACAAAGAAATTATTCAATTGCAGAGGGGTGGAGGGGGGGGGGGTGAGAAGGTGTACATACAGAGGTATATTTTGGTAAATAACCAAATATCAAAATTACAGTCACTCATGGTACAGCAGCACCACTTTGAGGAAAACTTTAATAAACTTCAAATATCAGAAATTAGTTATTTCAAGAAACAAACAATTAGCACTTATGTCATTGTTTAAAGGTGATATATACTGCACCTGTCACTAGTGCAGCTGTTGGTAACTCCAATCTCCCTCCTGTATGGCTGGTACCATCATCACTGATTCTGCTGCTGTGACAGTTCTTCATAAACTTCATCAAGTCATCAAGCAGTTTTCTATTGGTGTCATACTTTAGGCTCTATAATACAAACAGGAAGAATCAATTCTTATAATATATAACAAAGACTGGGTAACTTTTGTAGCAGTGTGATGAACTAATACAGGTCTTCATATACTTTGCTGTCTTTAATGACCAAACTATTCCCTTGGTAAACAGAAGCACTGCATCTATAGGGTTAATGTCCCCCTACACCCACCTCCTATTCTCCAAACCAAACCCTTTACCACATTCCATATAAGACAAATTGATCTCAGGGCATCAATCATACCAACCTCTATATCTTCCTCCATTTCTTCCCAGAGATCAGTATAAGTTTCATTTCTAAGCTGAGAACACTTCTGGTGTTCCTTGGGATGTTTCTGAAAATAATCTCCTGAAAAATGATAAAGAAAACAAAATCCTCTGTTTGTGAAAATGTTTGAAACAGTGATCTTTTCCTATTGTATTGCTCAATTGTGGGGGACAAAATTCCTTCCTTCTTTCGTGTGACTCACTTTTGTGACAAGTTCCTTAGGCTATATATGATGATTTCTATTTGTGAGGAGATGGCAATACATTCAAACATGATGTTTATTTCTAGTTCATACACACATACTGTTTAGGTACTTCTGTACTACATACAGTATGGTAAGGATGGAAATTAAAGGAACATTGACATCTGAACCACTTGTTCTTCACAGGATCTAAACGACAATACTCTGCCAAGTAGATCATGATCACATGGACAAAACTAAATAAAATATTACAAACCTAGCAGATAAAAGTCCCAACCACAGAAAGAATTCATAAACTGAAAATGACAGATTGAAAATCATGTTCATACTGTAAGTGATATTAAAATCAATATCAGCTTCTTATAATTTAATGATAAAAAGATTGATAACATCAAATCTTTTCATTTTTAGAAGAGAGCAAACCACAAGAGTTTACCTGAATTTAGGATACATTTTCTTTTCTTACTGGTTGGTTTGAAGACAAATACACCCTAGAAGAGAGAGCAAGAGAGAGACAAAACAAAAATAAACTTCAAATATGTACAAAAGAAAACCATATATTGATAAAAAACATTATAATAATAAATTGTAAATATTCAGAGCTCTTTTGACATTCAACAACCTACTTTGCCTAAGCTAGTTGCCGAACCTCCTTCCCTTGTTAAACTGGGTCTAAGAATGTACAACTTAGAAATTAGAATCTAACCAAAATCCTATCAATTTCGCAGAAACAGTACCTCGAGATAAACCTTCACTTATAAGTAATAACATGTGATTTTGTACCGCGGTTTAGTTTAAAATAAGGATACTTGCATCTGAAAAAGCCGCAGATTTTGCCTACATAACACAGAATTTACCTTTGATACAGACGTTGTAAGAGTGTCATCCTCTGGATCCATTTGTGTTTCTTTCTGTGCTTCTGAAATAATTATCTTCGAAAAATTTGAGTCGCCACTAAATTTGTTGGTGGTGGCATACTCCTATTAGAGTCTATATCAATCCGACCGGATGTTCTCCTATTTCGGGAAAAGTGCCAAATGCCTTAGCAGAACATCTTTTTTAATATGTTATCAATCAGATTTTTTTGTGGCTCGTGTGTTGAATAGCATGAATAAAAGGATATGTGGTGCAAAAATTGAGGCAAATTTAACCCCTCTAACCCTTCCAGGAGCAGCGAACGAAAATTGTTTACTACTGAGTGAAGAGGTTTGTTTACAAGTGACGAAAACTTTAGGCTATCTGATAGCAAAAAATCTTCTCGGATCCTGATACGGAAAATTTATGGTGCCATGAAAGGTCAACTTGTCAGCTATCCAGTGATGGGGTAGTCAGGGGCGGATCCAGGGGGGGGGGGGGCCCGGGGGGCCCGGGCCCCCCCTTTTTGAAAATCCTGATTTTTTTTTTTACCGCGTTTGAGGGAAAGGGCCCCATGCGTGATCAGTGGTGTAGCTACGGGGGGCCTGGGGGACCGAGGCCCCCCATGAAATAGGCTGGCCCCCCACTGGGAATTGGGTAAAAAAATGTTGTAAAAAAATATAAAAATAAGTGCGATTCACTTATATTTTTTGTTCAATAATTTGGGAAATAGAGTTACACAATTATCGTCCGCATCTGGCAGAATAAGAAAATACAATATCTGTAGTAATCATGAGAATGGTCACACAGCATGGCATGGCAATGGTCGATGCAACGATATACCACGAACCTTGTTGTGCTGCGCGATATCGATATCTGCTGAAAATATGTTCAGCGTTTCCACCTAGCGCAACAATCTATCAAAAGATTGGCTCCGTTTGTACAGAGCCGAGGTATCAGGTTTTCATATATTGCCTCGAGTCAAATGAATATATGCAGGCGCGGATCCAGGGGGGTCCAGGGGGTCCGGACCCCCCTGCTCTTGGCCAAAATAAAGAGAAAAGAAAAAAAGAGAGAGAAAAAATAATTAAATTAAACGCCAATTTTAAACATGTAGGACGGCAGAAAAGCGGTTATCCTCACAAGTCATCCAGGTGTGTCTTTTCCGTCAAATGAACTATAGTGTGCACGCGTGCTACACGTGCCAAAAATGCCTAACGATCTCAATTTTCAGACCGAACAGTTTCAAAATTGAGATGGTGTTCGAATTTTTTTGGGCGGTGAGGTTACACTCGGGTTACAGAGCGGTAGGTTGTTAGGATGCGCTAACGAATTTTTCATGAGCAAACCCCTCACCCTTCCAGAATCCTGGATCCGGCCCTGCATCAAACAGTGGTGACGGAACGGGAGGGGATTGGGGGCTAAAGGCATTATGATATTTGTATCATCTCAACTCATCTGATATGTAATACCATATTTCATAGATTGTTTTTTCTCATCAATTGAGAAATTGCAGACATGAGATCCATATTTTCAGGCTAGGTACATGCTGCTCAGAATACTCGGGAAGTGCCGTTTCCGGCCATCTGGGGTGTTTGTAAAGCCAAAAATGTTCTTGTATGCTCCGCGCCAACCGATGATGGCGCTCCGCTTAGATAGTCTTACGTTCAGGCGCGGCTGGACCAGTCAGACCCCCCTGTCACAAATCTTGCATCCGCCCCTGATATGTCATTGAATATTCCACAAAACAACTTCTTTATGCCCACGAAACTGTCGAAACATGATTTTCACTACTGGTAGAGATATAAAACATTGGGAATTCTGAAATTCCTGCAAACATGCGGCTGTACCTGTTCAATACTCACTACTGCATCGCCTTAAAAAATGATGAGTGGAAATAGTTTCTCCAGGACCGTATCGTATCGTGGGTATCGAGTGCGTCTGATATACGAACGTACGTAGTACTTACGTCTATGATGATATGCACTGTACTGTACTGATAAAAACATAGGTGAATTTCACTCCATGGGAGTGATCACTGAGCACATTCCAGTATAAAAGTGAATTTCCAATCCATTGGAGTAAATCTTAACTCCTAATAGAGTTATATTCACTCATATTAGGAGTGAGGGTTTACTCCAATAGAGTTAAATTTCACTCTTAATTTGAAGTGCGCCGAGTGATCACTCCAATGGAATGATATCCACTCATTTGTTTTAAGAGTGTTGATAGATTTATGAAGAAGAAATTTACATACCAATACATGTTATCGGTAATCGATTGGCACAAAAACCCAGATTCTGATGACAGCTGCCTCAAGAAATCCAATAAATGGCCTAATTAGCACCGAGCCACCAATGTGGACCATTACCGAAACATCGATGCGTGTTAGTCTTCCATCCCCTTCCTCTAATGCTATTTAAGTCCACATGTGGGCATATCCTGCAAACCTACCGGTAGCATACAGGGGTTTGAGTTGGGAGAAAGGCCTTGACAGCTTGAAACGACAAATGATGTCAACTTCCCTTAAATTAAAAGTCTGGCTGAGTTGGCAAGGCCAGTCAGCATGAAAGAGAAAAAACTTTTTTGCATTTCTGTCATCAAAGTTGCACATCTTTTTGGTTGCTATTTTGCCTCACAGGTGCCATCTCCTGCGATCTGGGGGTGCTGAAATCTCAATTTTTTCTCTGTACGCTCCGCGCCAACCAAGGTGGCGCTCCGCTTAGATAGTACCCTCCGCCCCCCCCCCCACAAGAACGAACAGCCCCCCATGGCCCCCCACTCAAAAAATCTTAGCTACGCCACTGTGCGTGTAATTTTTTGTAAAATAAATTTGCAAAAAGAGTACACTATCATTCTGATAAAGTGAAGGTGAGAGGGGCACTCTGACTGCATCAATAGTCTCCATCTGGAAGGGGGCATCCAAGATGAAATGGCCTGGAGTAGCCTGGTAAAAAGTAGTTTGCATCACCACCTACTCCCCAAAGACGTAAATCCAACTCATTGCTTAAAATTGCAAATATATGCCCGGCAAACCATGAATACATGATTTATTGGAAATAAATTTTACTCCAAACTTTCACGAAAAGTAGCACCAGATTGCACCGAGGACCTCCATATTTTGTGAAATTTTCCAAAGGGGAGGGGGCACCCACTCCCCTTAGACCCCTCCCCCAGGACTACGATTAGGCATTTTCCATCTGGGCCCCCCCTTCGGCGAAATCCTGGATCCGCCACTGGTAGTGTTAGCTAGTGAGAACTTCTATGTAGACTTAGAGTCCACATTACTTTTGTGATTTAGTGTGTAATTCAATGGGGCTTGTAACGTACGCTACCGAGTGTAGGGGCCACAGACGTAAAGGCATTGAAGACTCGCCCCAAACCGCGTGCCGTGCTCTGAAAAAGTTCACTTTCCGTTGCTTGCAAGTGAAGTTTTCTTCTTGTCGCTACAAAATGCAGACAGTAATGAAACGTGATACCTTGTTATATTTTATCTAGACCTGAGATGTCCATCGCTGCTATGTACACTGTGTTGTGGGTATTGACCGTAGCTAGGCCTATATATTAACTGTACACTAGAGTTAAAGGATGGTTCAGTTGTCATACATGTTTATGTCATAGGCGTACGGGACCATTTCAGTTTGGGGGGGGCAGAACTTTTTGTGCCCGAAAGTTCCCGTGACACTATCTAAGCGGAGCGCCACCATCGGTTGGCGCGTAGCGTACAAGAAAATTTTTGGCAAACAATGCCTCTCAGATTGCCGGAAACGGCACTTCTGAGGCCTTGCAAGTTGCATCTAAGCATTCTTTATTTTATAATCTCACGTTTTAGAAATTTACACTTCCCCAAAAATTTGGTAAATTAGAAAAAGAAAAAATGGTAACATCACTTTGAAGGGGAAAAATGGGACAGTATATTTTTTAAGCTCCTATTTAGTTACCTTATTTATTATTTAAACACAGTACTCAGCTACCTCAAGAAAAACATATACATTGTTCAACGACACGTAGGCGGGATAATGTCGCTGTGTCGGGTGAGACTGCAGTTTGTCTCACCAAAAAAGTATAAAATATAACAAAGAATATGATAAACCTGTACTTCTAGGCTTGTAGGCACCCCCCCCTCCCCACCATCCATGAAAAAGAAAATGTTTCTTATATACACTCATGTTGGGGATGTCCAGGTCAAGGGCGGCGGAAGCACTTTTAATCTGGGGGGGTCAACGACATCAAAGGGCACTTTGCAGAAATTCGATTGGACCGATGCAACCTTATAATTAGTACCCTTTATAACTCTTATATTGTATTATCTTTTTTGTGTATACACATCACTCCATCAACCGCCCCCCCCCCCCCTAAAGGAAAATATGCATACTAGCACTGCAATATCCAATGCGCAAATTGGGAAACAAGGAACAAGTTTTCTTTTGCGACAAAATGAGGTGAAATCATGCTAGTTGCTAATGTAGGAATCTTCCGAATTAGAGTTTTTTTCTTGTTAATATCTTAACAATTTTTTTCCATTCGAAATAGCTTTGAGTTTGACCCACAGAAATTCATTAAAAGTCACGGGCTTAGCCAGGATTTGCAAAGTTGTATGCACGACTATCTGAGCGGAGCGCCACCATCAGTTGGCGCGGAGCGTACTAGAAAATTGTTGGTTTTACAACCCCCTCATATGGCCGGAAACGGCCCTCCCCGAGTGTTCATTCTGGTTCCCTGGCCTCTTGCTAACTTGAGGCACCTCAAATTATGCAAAAAAAGGCACATTTTTAACCTGAGGAAAAGAGGGGGCACGTGCCCCCTGTGCCCCCCGGTTCCGCCGCCCTTGGTCCAGGTATACAATTGACTAGTTAGAAAAAAAAATGATTGTGCAAAAAGCGTGGTAGCCGAGATGAACTGCGCTTACGGTGGTGTTACACGGAAATATTCGGGCTTCATGATGCTAAATAAAGAAAATCATGGAATTGTCGGGCAAAAATTTGAAAAAGATTCGGGCAAGCTACTGCATATTTATATATATATATATATTTCCAGAGGACAAGAAATTCGGGCAAAAGTCCTGAAAAATTCGGGCAGCCTAAGAGGAGAAAAAAATGTATATATATTTTTTTCTCCTTTTAGGCTGCCCGAATTTTTCAGGACTTTTGCCCGAATTTCTTGTCCTCTGGAAATTTGGGGGGGGGGCAGTCTGCCCCCCTGCCCCCCCCCCGCCTCGTACGCCTATGGTTTATGTTATATGAAAGAGGACAATAAAAGAAACACAATGGTGAAAAAACTGTTCAAATATCCTTTTTTCGGTTAAAGAGATATTCAAGTGTAAAGTTTTATCAGATTGTGTAGAAACTGCTGAAATCTGACTAGCTGTGATGTCACATCCTCACATTCCTGAAAAGTCTTTGTTTTTTTTTCTAAATATTTTGTGAGATTTCATGACTTTCAACCAAAAGATATGTCAGGAGATCTCATATTTGTCAAAGGAAGTATTTGAGATTAAACATCTGAAGAATTTTTGATTATATTATTTTCAAATGTGTTAAAAAATGTAAATAATTTAAAGAAATATATGGAAGTGATTGTTTGTTTACTTCTGAATGTATCTGGTTGCCATCTTTGTTAATAGATTGGTATCCAGCTTTGTAACATATAGTTTAGTTTAAAGTTAAGTAGAAAACGATATTCATCACTGTTGTTTCATGATGCAAGGCATCAAATGTGGGCCAATAACACCTCTGACCCACATTGTCCTATCAACCTAACCCTCAACATCAAAAGGAAATATTCTAGTATTTGTCTCATCTTTCTCTACATATCGTGTGGCTTAATGGATTTTATCTGTATGTTTGTTAGCCAAAAATGGCTAAACACCAATTTTTAGATTTTTTTACCTTTGACCTTGACATTCTGACCTCTGCGGTGGACCTGTTACGTCATCAATCACGCAGGCACAGGGTTACATGGTCTGGCAGCTTCCCACCAAGTTTGAAAGTGCTAGGACTCACGGTGTGGGAGTAGTTTGCGACACACCTTTTCGAACAATGTATGACAAATTGGCCTTTGACTTAAATTGAACTTTTTTTCTCGACCCTAAATACCAAAATCTAAAAATTCGTCTCATCATTCTCTACATATCGTGTGGCATGATTCCTGTTTCATACATGTTGACAAGTAGATAATAGCTAAATTCATTGTTTTTTGACCTCTGATCTTCGACCTATCACGTCATCCATCACGCAGGCTCGTGTTTAAATGGTCAGGCACCTTCTCGCCAAGTTTGATCGTGATCGGACCGTTGCGGTCTAGGAGGATTTCGCGACACATTTTCCCACACACTTTACGCCAAGTTGACCTTTGGCCTCAATTGACATTTGACCCGACCCTAGCTACCTAAGTCCGTCCTATTCTAAAATTGTCTCATCACTCTCTACATATCGTGTGATTTAATGCCTTTCTTTTCTACGTGTTGACAAGGAGTCAATGGCTACATACCAATTTTAGGTTTCTTGATCTTTGATCTATGACCTATGACGTTATCCATCACGCAGGCACGTGTTTACATGGTCAGGCACCTTCCCGTTTGCGACACACCTTTTCGCTCAATTTAGTAAGTAAAACTTGTAAGCCAATGGTTGGTTTTTGCAGAGCTTTCGAGCAAACCTAGTCTTCTTCAGTTCATGATCACCGAAAGTGACAAGGAGTAGCATGAACATTTTTTTTATGAAGAAGTGTGTTGGAATGTGAGTGAAATTTATGCGACTTACTGATATCTGCTGCATTAGCAGAAGTTTTGGAGAATCGGATCATTTTAAATCTGTGTCGGATTATTTTAATCCAATCCCGTCGTAATTTTCAAAGGAATTGTTTTGGTTTATCTGATATTTAATCCGAATGGTGCGCCGTGGTTTTCAGGTTTAGTTCCCAGAAATTTTCTTTTCCCTTTCTAGATTTATCTGTCCAAGAATCGTTTTAGTCAATGGCAATAACACGTAAATTCTCAATCGAATGATTTGGAAGATTGAAGTGATTTGCAACAGGTTGGTTGGGTCTGTTTTGTGTTGATCGCCGATCTATGTTGAGTCATTCGTATTCTAAGCGTGTTTTTCGACTCTGTAAGTTGCAAATATTGCAGTAGATGAGGTAAATTACATTTTTAGATAGGCAGTTTATTTTCTGCCGGAATCGGAACGTGCGTGTAGTTTGGTTGCTCTGATAGACCCGGGTAGCATCCACAAGTAAACACGTCTTGCAACTTTGTGTACTGGGCGATGATCCTGTATTTTCTGTTTTGTTTTACCCTAATAGGGTGTCATCCTGAGGAGATGCCCGAACTAAAATGTCCTAACATGGCTCTTGTAAATGAAATGACAGGTGGTTCTGGGAACACTGATTTCAGACGTTCGGTGCCTTGAAGTATGAGAAAATTCTTCTGAATGACATTTGCCAGTGGTGGGAGACCAGGGTGGAATTCAGTTACCAATCATGATACCCATTGGAACTGGTTAAATGAGTTTTGAACGTCAATGTTTCGGTACTGTGTTTGCTTTTGGCCTTTTTGATGGCATTTTCAATAATACCCCGAAAATACTGTCTGTTGAGAAGGTGTTGTATATAGCTCCCAAAAAGTGTGGGGGGGGGGAGGGCACAACAGCAGAGGGGCACTTTCTCATACAACACAACCACCACTCGTTATGCTATAAACCGATACACACAAGCCATATTACTTAAATATATGATGTGTTAGTATGCTATCAACACTATGGTGGTGCACATGACTCTATTTGAAATTTACAAGGGCTTAAGATATCCAAAAGACAGTTCTTCATCAAAGGGGCATATTTATTTGCCTGTAGGGCACATTTGCTATTTTGGAAAAAAACGTGGGGCACGTGCCCCCAGTGCCCCCCCCCCCGGCTCCTACCCCACTGGATGGATGGATGGATGGATGGATGCGTACGTACAGGTCTGGTGATCATACAGACTTGCGTACGTACAGGTTTGTGGATCATACAGTACGTGCGTACGTACGTACAGGTTTGTGGATCATACAGTGCGTGCGTCCATATAGGTCTGTGGATCATACAGTACATACGTACATATAGGTCTGGTGATCATACAGTACGTGCGTACGTACAGGTTTGTGGATCATACAGTACATACGTACATATAGGTCTGTGGATCATACAGTACATACGTACATGTAGGTCTGTGGATCATACAGTACGTGCGTACGTACAGGTATGTGGATCATACAGTACGTGCGTTCATATAGGTCTTTGGATCATACAGTACATACGTACATATAGGTTTGTGGATCATACAGTACATACGCACATATAGGTCTGTGGATCATACAGTACGTGCGTACGTACAGGTTTGTGGATCATACAGTACGTGCGCATACGTACGACACAGCAACGACTTTTCCGATCTGAATGACGACTTTATTTTAGGACCGTGGAGCTAATCGGCTCTCTTCAAGTTTTCAGAGCTTATTCTTATGTCATTTTCTGTTCCTTTCTTCTTTCCAGCGATAGTCCGCCTATAGGTTGAAAACATTAAATCTCAATGTTTCCTCATGGCAAATAAAGCATCCAAGTTTTCGACCAACCATTTAACTTTGCCTGTTAAGCAATTAAACGAACGTCAGTTCTATTTGGACCTCAAACACAGACAAGGAGGCAATCTTTGCTTATAAAATTTGATGAAAGTCTTATCGCTCTATATATTGTGTGATCAGCTTCGAGCCTTGCGTCAAGAGGCACAATATACTTCAACAAGGAGAAGTATATGATCACGTGTCAACATAGGTGCCTTAATTTATGGTGACCGTTACTATGATGTTGAAGGGTTATCCTTAATCCAAATATACTACATTTTCGTACATTATTATAAAGTTTTAAGAGTATTTTTGAGGACTCAATTCAACCTATTCGTAATCAACGGATTTTCATTGTTTCATTCAGTGACAAGGTTTGGTCTTTCGTAATAACTCTATATGGTCTTGCTGACGTGTTTTCTGGGCAATATTGATGACCTTAATTAAATTGGCTCACCAATAACTGTTGTAACAGGAGTTGTCAGCTGTTATAGTTAAAAGCGCAACAGGTCAAATACCTGTTTTGGATACGAATGAGAGGGTGCTAAGATTGATCAATGGTTAAAGGTTACGTCTGAACCACTCGTTAATTATATTGAACCCTTCTTATCTTCATTTTACCTCAAAAAACAATCGTTCTTTAACAACCATCGTCTGAACATCCTGTAGTTTGATAAAAAAGAAAGAAGAAATGAATCATTTCATTCCTCCAATGAACTACAAGAACACAAGAACAGTCTGAACAAGGCATTTTCGGAAGTGAATTACGATAACGTTTACTCGAATAAAGCTGTCATAGAGTTCGTTATACAGGTACTTATCGAATGTATAGCACCTGTCATCGACTATATCTATATTATATAATAACAATTAATGTAACACACTCAATATATGTTTTACAACGTTATATGAGTATATTCTATGAGGGTGTGGTTTCGACCTGCAGATCAGATGGAAAAAATATTCCGGCATAGTATTCAGCAATCAACTTCAGCCATCAGCCTATCCCTTTAACTTAGAACTTGCACACGGATATATTTATTACATGGGAATAATATTGACCAGTTTATAGGACCTTTCCTCTGTGTCGGAGTTATACTCTCCTCAGTGTAACATCGACAGATGCCACCTCGACAAGGAACCCGGTGGACACGCGTCAAAAATATTTCATCCCAACCTCCCCGTACCAAATAGGCTACCAAATTTGTATCTTCTTCCCGGTAAATTTCCCTATAATATAATGCCCCCATTCCCGTTCAAAGGCAAGAAATGCTGACCGTCGATAGTATAGCTTAAACCGCATTACGGAGTCTTATACCTATCCTATCAGGCTATCACCATGGACCGTCGTATAGCCTATATACGGTAAATACTTCCATCTTATCTTTCTATTTGGATATGTTAGCAAAGACACAACTAAAGAACTTCCTGAATAGATTCAATGTGACACAAATCGGTCAAATTAGTGACAATATTCCGTGTCTAATCTTGTTAAATTGCTGTCGGGATTCGGATTGTAACGCCAATCTTTCCTTTTTACTTAATTCATCGTTACCATTTCTTAAACATTTTCTAAAGATCCTATTAACATAAAAGCAATTGTCAGTACTTTGTTGAGGAACAGCTCTTCGAAAGACACCGTAGCAATATTGTTGCACAATGTTGGAATTTAATTTGCACCTTATTGGAAGACTGAACTGTTCTTGTTAGTTTTATCTTAGCTTATTCGTGTCCTACATTCATCCTGACTTATTGCTAACAGCCAGGTAGCGCGCGTTTCTGAAGGTATATAGCATATTTAGGCGTTCCTGTATACTATTTCATGACCTCGTAGAAGGTCTTAACCTCAGTTCTCTCACGTGCACAATTAATCATGTTGTTATGATATTTTCGTAGATCCTCGCGAATTCCTTCGCCATGAGGCTTCCCAGTGTTTTCTTGCCTTGATAAGATACCATAGGTTCGATTTTTAATTCGACAGTTAACTCCTTTGATAAATATCACATTTGAATCTCACCAATGCAATGTTTGAGGAAGTTAAACTTAGTTGTGTGTTCAATGCAAACAAGCTGGCCAGGAGCTCGAGCGTAATGATTGGGGATATTTAGGGAAAGGCTACAACAGTATAAGAACCTTATAATGACAATCGACGATAGATACAGGGTGTATGGTTGCGGCTTAATTTTCACCCTCGGTCTTGAAAGGCTCATTATAGGCCTATACCAGCGGAGTGAAGAGCCAGGCAGCATTTCTTGTCAGTCGTGGAAGCAATTTAAGTTTCCTACGTCAAAAGGAAGAAGAAAGTTGAAGATCAGACAGAATCATGGTTTTATCCAAGTAAGAATCGAATGTGATGTGACTAAAAATCGAAGTATTTTCTTTGTTGAAAATAAAATAAAATCGTTGATGAATTGAATCACAAATACTAAAAGCGAATAGTTATGAAGTTATGTTAAAACAAATTTTCTCTGAGGATTGACATCGCCGTGATGCATTTACCAATGCTTATGTATTACGCGTGACTATATATTATGGATTATAAGCATGCAGAGGATGTTTGAGATTTGATCGGTCAAGGCACGGTTTACGCGGATAATTCTGTTAAATTGTCTCTTTTACTGAGAACTATATAATACAACTCACGGCCTTTGATGTTAATTCATTCTTTGCCAATCCTCAACTTACCTGTATAAAGCGCACGTTTCAACAGCCAACAAAAACGTATGCTGCTTCTTGATAAGTATATATGGACATGGCATTTCATATTTCACGATATTGGACAGTTACGAACGGATGGATTTGTGTTTAACCCAAGAATTCCCTTATTTCATGATATAGTCTGAGGTTCGAATAACCGTAAGCCGATCACATGTGTAGCTTTGGATAGCCGTAGTGTACGCTTCGTACTGCATTGAAATAACCGTACATTGAATTTGACAACCACAGTTTGCAAACGTAACTAAAGATCACAGTTGAAGATTATGCTAAGTTAATATCATCTGCGTTGACTGTTAGTAGTTGCTAAGCACAGATCAAATTTGTTATTCGAAAGTCAAATATCAAAAGTTTATATAAATATTGCGATAAACAACACTATCTCCATGTACTACACATGAGCTGTTTCAGTTACAGAACTCAAGCAGGTACATGATTGAAGAATGTGATTTATGAAGAACGAGAGACGGAAACAGGTGGTAAATATAACTGACGATAGCATAGCCTTAGTTGAATATTGTTTATTTTAACCATTTTTACCGACGTGGGCAGTTTCTGACAGAGACTGACCTTTGTCTTCTAACGCTGTTTTATAGACTTTCGTGCAACGTAAAGGTTTTGTCCTGTAACCAGTGAGGAGAAGGTGTTTATACATGGAGGCTGTAATCTTACTCCAGCTGTCACTGATATTGGATCCTTTCTGGAGTTAAATCTTAACTTATCTGTGATTATCGCTCATTGTCTTCACATTCGGAACGTTCGGAAATGGCTATAAAGCTACTCCATGTCTCGTCGCTTCGGCTATACTTAAATGCTTTCCGATGTTGATGTATAGTCACTCAGCAGCAATGCTGACAAATTTGCAACGATTGGAATTGTGAATAGTTTATAATACCACTTTTCGGAAAATTCTGCAGACTAAATATTACAGAGGTAACAAAGATAACTGACTACGCCACGACTACTAATTAATTCGATATAACGAAAATTATATACATGTAACGTATTTTTAAGGTGTCGTCAACAACCATTTGAAGGAATTTTTACAGATAACAAACTTCGGACATGAACAGCTCAGGAAGCTGTTACTCTGAACAGACCATAGTAGGATTGTTGTTGCTTGAAATCCTTGAGCTAAAATGACGAAATTTCGTGTTCAAGTATTTACCTTACTGGGTGTTATAATGTTGATTTACATGACTTTGAATATTCACAACGTACGGATCTCCATGGAAACCAAGTTCACCGGTGGTGATAAACATACAAACATCGAGAAAACTATTCGTCAATTGGCTAGTTCTACAGAAGACGAAGTAGATTTTGTTTTAAGATATCTTCAAAATGATACCACCCGTCCAAATCCCTTTCAAGACATTGCATCATTAAAACGGATTGGACAATTTTTCAAATCAAACGTTGAAAACTCTACCTCCAGCATATCATCTGATTCGGTAAAGATCAAAACCGAGAACATCACATCCGTGAGAGGGTTAGGACACGAAGAGGATTGTTACTTTCACGATCGATTAGAAAAAGATGGCTTACCAATTATCCATTCCATGTTTATTGATCACGTGGAAAATAGAGTTGTCATGATTGGTGTAAAACGCGAAGAGGTCACAGAAGTGTGGGAAAGCGAAATTTTCATCTGTGATTTCAATCAAAATATACTCAATGATAAGAATGCTACTGGGAAAACCTTGCAAAGTCATGTTAGACACCGCTCGAGTGACGATATTAATATTCAGTTACTGACGATGTCTGATCCAATAATAAACGATTTTCAAAAAGTGGGTCAAACCCATCAGGGAGTTTTGGTTATAACATGTCCTGTACCTTATCCTCTTCAAAATGAAACTTCTTTAAAGATAAATATTTTAAAACAATCGGATCCTGATGTAGCTTATTCGGGACTAGAAATTTGTGGAAATAATAAACCGGGTAAATATAAGCTAGCGATGTGTACAATGATGAAACATATGGATCGATTTGTACCAGATTGGTTAGAGTACCACAAAAATCTCGGAGTGGAACATATTTATATTTATGACAATGCTAAGAATTCAGTGCTTGCCAAATGGGTACAAAAATACCTTCTTGGTGGCTTTTTAACAATCATCCCATGGTCTCACAAAGTATCCAAAGATAAAACGTATCTAGAAACACAGATCGCTACTGAAAACGATTGCATTTGGAGACACAAACATGACGTTGAATGGATGATTAAAATAGATGTTGATGAATTTCTACAGCCAATGGATCCTAATCGCCATCTTCTACCAAATTATTTGAATGAATCGTTCTCTTCTCTTGGATCGCTTAAATTGCAAAATTGGTTTTTCTGTCCACCACCAAGAAACTCATCCGATTATCGCGTGGATACTCTGAAAGCAAAAACAATATTCGAAAGGAACACGTATAGATCATACGAACCGACAGAACTGAATAGGGGCAGGGATAAAACAATCGTTCGCCCTGTCAATGTTCATTATTTCAAAATTCATGTTGTTAAATGGGGTGCCCCATCTGTGACGTTATCACCAATTAGTGAAATACGCATGGTGCATTATCGAGGGGACAACCCTCTCCATAGGGGCTTCTGTCCCAAACGACTCGTCAAAGACACGAGCATGCTGGATTTATGGAGGACATTTAATTAAACAACACTGATGTCAATTGTGTGATTTCATGTTTTAGGTTTGTTTTCATTCTACCTATAAATGGATTACTGCAGTGCGTCGCAAACACTGTTTGATATATCATACATACTATATCATGCCCACTATAAGGTCAAGTTCACATTTCCTGTTTCACGGGTTTATGATTATGTATTTGTATTGTCTTCATTACATAACGACAAGTTTAGGAGAGCTATATGTGTTACATTTCGCTAGTTCATATATTGTACTAGTCACCTTCTGTTTGCTTCACTTTAAAGTCGCTTTGTAAAGGTCATCGGTATCGCCCAAAATATGCTAGAAAGTCGATAATTGTGACCTGTGCTGGAATCACAGCTGGCATACTACCAACACTCTATAACTATATATATACTGATGCAGTTACTTGCGATAATTAGTCTTCAATAAATAATGGTGACCTTTTAGTTATTTGATGGATAATTTAACGGTTTATTTAGTGTTGTTATCTCTCTTTGAAGCTGTTTTCTGAGCTTGGTTGGCATTTACCGTCGATCCAGGCTATAACCAAGGCATTTGGTATTTACACTACTGCAGGGTAACCCTTCAATCAAGAGGTTCATGTCGTTAAAATCTATTGAACAATCCTCTCAAGCTAGGAATGGTTTAGAAGCTATCGACTATATATATACGGTGATTCTTAATGGACAAACGAGATGTATTACTTTGTTAGTATATCCACGACATCTCGACAATTTGATAGGCAAGGTTTTTATTCAAATGTCATGTTAGTGTTTAAAATACAAGTCACCAAATAACGGGTTTTTGATGTGTTATAAAGTCAACAAATGCAGTTAGTTTGGCATATTGTCAAGTGAAGGTTACCCTAGCTACATGGGGTGACACATCAATTGGACTATCTGACTATTTTCGTCAAGATATTTTGTCAGTGTACCTTGAAAACTAGACAAATGATATGTTTTTAACGTGTTGTCAAGTGAAATTTAAAACAGCAACCCGACAATATGAATATTTGTGTGTCAAGGTGTCACTTTATTGTAACTTATGAACTCAACAAATATCATATTTTTAAAGTGTTGAAAAGGTTCGTGGAATGCAGTAAATCGACAGTTTGGCAAATTTCGTTATACGAGCAATGGTGAAACTAAAATTTGGAGTCCCAGGAGCCATACTTTCTGGGAAAACTGGCTCCTGCCTAACGGGCTTTTTGGTACTACCTTTGTTCAGTCCATTAAGATCTTCAACACGAAAAGCCAACTGAAAAGCCTATCACGTATGAGAGCCTATTCATGAGCTACAACTTTTTTCTTCTCTGTTTTATCTTTAAAATAAGAATCGCTATTTGGCGAGCGTAACTACAGTGCTACCTTGCCAAAATCATTATTCAGTTGTCATTATAGGCTTAGTCTGTGTAATTGTCTATAGTATAGCTAGTACAATAAGAAACATCAATTTTTCTAACTTGCGCTATAGGCATATATATTGTGCCTCGTAATGCACACTGGAACATGTTATTTCTGTGCAATACGAAATTTATATCCAATTGAATGTGATAAACAACTTAAACAATGTCACAAAATCATCGAAATGCTGGCTGCACATTTGCTGTCCCAAACAATTCCCAGAAGAGCTTTAGCAAGGACTGATGCCGCTGCTTTGGTTACTACCTACGTCTTCATTGCAAAATACTCAGTATACTTCAAAATCCACTATTGACCCATATAGCTCAGCTATAGGATAGGATTATACTAGTGATCTTTGCGCATTGAAAACCTACGGTTGAAAAGGCATCTGTCCCCTATATAGCCTATGTGCAACCTATGTATCGATGAGAATCTTAATTGTTTGTAAAAAATTACGGTATCGAAGCACGACAAAAGTGTTTCAAAACTCCTCAGATTGTGTACATTGTATGAAAAATTTCCTACAATCTCGACTTTTTTTACATTAAAATGAGCAGGGCAACACGTACCAGCGACGGGATCGGTATTCTAATTACAGTTATGTAAGAGTACACCGGGGATTTCTTAATTTTGTTGTAGCTATGGAGACATGTCAGTTCGAATAAATGACGTAGGTCAGATATCTCTGACTAGTTCCGAGCTCCTCAACTTGTTTGCAAAACACCTGCCAACCGGTAGCTAAAAGTTGGTTTTGCTTTACGGCTGTATTTATAATAAAAAAGTACACGAGGAACGATGGAGCAGGGGGGTCAAAGTGGGTGCTTTAGCCCCCACTTTTTGACATGTCTAAAAAATTGAAATTGAAAAAATCCAAGCGATAGCAAAATTAATCTACACAATCTAATAATGGCTGTCTATAATCATTCAAGTTTGAACAGGCCCCAATTTACTCAAGCGTGCCCCATTGTATAAAAGAAGTGATGTGACGCTGGGGTCGTTGAAGCCGATGTCGCCATGTCCCCCCCCCCCCCACCTCCAGGATGTAGGTCTCTTAAAAAGTTGGATACAACTGGTTAATCTGATTATCACAGATTCTTCTTACGTCCTGGAGGCTGGAAGAAGTAACTACACAATGATGCACTTCATTAGCTAAGTTAAATCATGGTCTCTATAGAACGTTCAATGCGTCACAGCGCAATAAGCTGCTTACCGACGCTTTAATACCACCAATAACTCATACAAAGATATACGGAATGATATATTACTCAACCTTTATCTATGTGATATAATTTGGCTATTAGAGGGCGCTCTCGTGAATAAAATGTCCAGCAACCAATGAACAAGCCTTCGATAAATGATTACTCATCAACAGTTGCGGTGTGGGAGTGTTTAATTTCCCCTAGTATCATTTACCGGTATTATATTAAAATGTGAGTCCTCCGGGTATATTCTACATCAGCATCATAGAAACGCACCCCCCCCCCTTCCCCTCCCTTAAGTTAGTTCTTTCTACCATTGGGCAAGGGATTGGGAAGAGATTGGTGGCGCTGCACTAGTGGCGACACAACTCGCACTTGCTCTCCTAATTGTGTGCCACTTTCAAGCCTTTTGTGGATTACATTTCGTATGTTGTATTTTCAAAATGGATCTAAAGGTTTGGTTGCTTAGACTAAGTCTCTTATTTGTAACAGTTTGTCTTTGTTTCGGAGAAAGTAATGATTTTCTACCTTATTTAGTTATTAATTGTAAATATGAATATAGTTATATATATAAATGTGTATTTCTTATAATGTGCGAGTATCGAAATTTCCGATTTTATGGAGCAATAAAGTTTAACTTACTTACTTGAGCACATTCCCACGCTTCGTACCCATTAGGGGGGGGGGGAGGGGGGGGGGGTTGTAATGTAGTAAAGATGTAAAGTAGTTTACCACCACCTTTCTGTAATTTACTCTCTTCTGGTATTAACTTTATATACCGTATTGGGCGATAACGGACAGTTTTGAAGATTAGAATATAATACGAGCATCATAACACACGTCTATTGTCTGCTCTCTGCCTCTTGTTCATTCTTTTTCGTACCCTTACCTAACACCGAAATGATATCACAGGGGGTTGGCAACAACTTTCATCTCTTCTTCAAACTTCTCCATCTTCATAATAGGACTTAAACTGTCCATTTTGTCATAGGACACTCCAGGACATAACAACATTTGAACCGGATTAAACTATTCAGGAGAAATTCGGGGGTTAACGGGGGTAAACAAACAATTTGGGGGTGCCCACAAATTTGGAAGTGTAACAACGCATCTGTATTAGACACACCATGCACCATTAGGACCATGATTTGAAATAATGAAAATTGGCGGTATACCTAATCAGGCCAAGTCGCATACTGGACGTATATATGGTAGGCCATACGGGAAATAATTGCTGATTTAATGTCCAAACGAATTATAATTATTACCTGTATTATAATTCTATTTAATACCGGCATTAATTCTCAGCCAATCACCATGCAGCTTCATATGCCAGTATTAAATATAATTAATACGGGCATTAAATAGAATTAATACGGGCATTAAATAGGATTAATAGGGGTATATTAAATAGACCATGTTTGTTTAGTTGGCACTGCAACTTTAGTTGCGCTACGTGTAATATGCAATGTTATTGATAAGTTTCCAGCTATTGTGCCGGGCGTGAAACATCCCCCGTTAGTTCATCCAGAGACACTGATGCGAAATTGTACTCGTCTTCATTCAGGAGTCTTCCAAGCTTTGCATAGCGTAATGCTCTTCGAAGATTAACAAACCGGTTCAAAGCATTGCGAACTGGTAAAACATCGCATTGTGTGGGATTGGGAGTCAACATTTGTCAATAACCTACAAGTATCGTTCGCTTCTCGACGAAATTCACGCAGATATTATACTTTGTCTTCAATGCGTGCCATTGCGTTGTACTTTGCTTTCTACACAGGAGGAGGAAGCTTCGAAAATGTGGGGGCACAACATCAGAGGGGCACTATCTCATTCCACAACCACCACTCGTTATGCTATAAACCGATACACACCGGTCATATGATGTGTTAGTATGCTTGCCAGTAGGGCACATTTGCTATTTTAGAAAAAATGGGGGAGGGGGCACGTGTGCCCAGAGGCCTCCGGCTCCCACCCCCTGTTCCTACAGCAGAAATAACTGCGCTGCTTTCACGCTGCAGCAAGAGGGATTAGCACTAGCTCAGAGCATGATAACAGCTTCAAAATTCGCTAATGTGATTGGTCTATTTAATGCCGGTATTAATTCTATTCAATGCCCGTATTAATTCTATATAATGCCCGTATTAATTCTATTAATGTCCGTATTAATTCTATTTAATACGAAGCTACATGGTGATTGGCTGAGAATTAATGCCGGTGTTAAATAGAATTAATACCGGTAATAATTTTAATTCGTATGAACATTATATCAGCAATTATTTCCCGTATGGCCTACCATAGACGTATGCATCTAAACCGCGCTTGGAATGATTTACCTACATCCTGTGCATTGGAAGCCCTATACCCTACAAGCGTAGGTAACCAAGAATAGAATTACACAGCTCTAATCTATTTGGCGTTCCATAAAAGAAACCATGGTCAAGGACTCGCTTTTAGTAGTAGTAGTAAGTTGAGTCTCGTCTATCCGACATGCTCAGTGATTAACCTCCGCCACGTATCACGATCTTGCGCAAGGTTTATTGCTTCTTCGAAATTGTTAATATTAATGTCCTTGAATTGCGACTTTATTTTTCCAAGCAATGTAGTCACGGGCCTTCCAACTGGTTTAACAGTATGTCTCAGTGCTTCTCTTAAAGCAACCTTTGCTGGAGCGTCCTCTTGGAGTCTTGCTACATGACCGAAAATCTCAATCTTCTATGTGCGACTACCGATGACCAAGGTGTTTGGTTGGTTTCGTTGTAAAGCTCATCATTTGATAACTAATTATTATTGGTCCATCTAATGTTGAGAATATTTCGAAGTAGTCTCCTTTGAAAAGTGTCAATTTTGCGATCAAGATCCTTCGTTGTGCCCCACAGTTCGCAATTGTACAAAAAAATACTCTTTAATAAAGTCTCAAAAATCCTAAGCTTAATGTTCCGGCTTATGTTTTTGCTTTTAAAAATGCTTGACAGTGTGTTGAAAGCACCGTTGGTTATACCAATTCTTCTGTTAATGTCTTCTTCGGTTCCCAGCAAGCTTCCAACATATTTACACTTCTTCCAACTGTCATTTCCTTTTCTTGTGATTGTAAATTTCTCAGTTTTTGTGCAATTGATTTTCAGATTTCTTACTGCCAGTTTGTCAGAGACTCGTTTTTCGATGTCCCGCAGTATATGTTGACCAGTTGATGCCCAAGAGATATCATCAGCGTATATTGTTGGTTTACTGTGAAAAAAGAATTAGTGGTGGTAGTGCTGTAATCATGATCAACTAACTGCGATGGCAGGATAACTGCATCGATATCATTATCATCTGGTTTCAAAGAGTTGGCTAGATAAGTTATAAAAAATAGTGCACTTGCACTATCTCCTTGTGGTGAACCAATGTTAGTATTAAAAGGAAGTCCTAGTTTGCCCTCTAATTGGACGGTGTAGGAGACGTTATCGATTAGTAGTGATATCAGGTGAAGTTCGTCGTTGTCAAGAACCTGTTCTAGGTCAGTTAGCAAGGATCCTCTTTGAATTGTGTCGAACGCCTTGCTCATATCTAGCATCAATAGATTTATAGTGTAACCTATGGATGTTATAGCTTTTTCTGCTAGCACTTTAAAAGCGAAGACAAGTTCAACTGTGCAACGTCCTGAAGTGTAGGCAGTTTGGGTAATGGGGAGGATATGCTCATCAATTGACGGACGAATCCTCCTGGCCACACAAACCGCAAGAATTTTCCTCAGTGTTGATAATAAAATGACTGGTCTTAAGTTTTCTGGTGGACCTTTAGTCTTTCCCGGTTTTTGGATAGGAGTTAGGATTCCTTGTTTAATTTCAATTGGGAAATCTCCTGATTCGGCTATACTATTTAAGATATTTGCTATGTGTTTGTGTGTGCATGGGGCATATTTGAGATGTTCGGCTGTGACCTTGTCAAGCCCTATACCATACAAGCGTAGGCAACCAAGAATAGAATTACACAGCTCTAATCTATTTGGCGTTCCATAAAAGAAACCATGGTCAAGGACTCGCTTTTGGATATCGATAATACATCTTGTACTATTGTCGTCACACCTGCAGGAATTTGGCTAT
This sequence comes from Apostichopus japonicus, assembly GCF_037975245.1. Lineage (NCBI taxonomy): Eukaryota > Metazoa > Echinodermata > Holothuroidea > Aspidochirotida > Stichopodidae > Apostichopus > Apostichopus japonicus. Next base: position 8,091,470 of record NC_092581.1, read on the forward strand.
GTTTCTAGGGAACCGTTTTGCCGAGAAAACTAAACGACACTCTCAATTCAAAGTTGAATACGTTTATGCTTCCGCGGTCACTAAAATTCAGCTAGTAGTACATAAATGGGAATTTCGTAAATCATTCCAATGGCTCTTGAGGATGATGATATTCCAGGTTTGTAATATGTTTATTCTCGCGTCGTATTAATAAATTGTTCTTCAAGGATGATTCTATGCAGGTTTGAATGTTTCGTGCAACCGATAAAAATAACGCTTGTGTGTATACTATAGGTAACCTGTATGTCTATAGACCAAGGCGGCCAAGGGGTTTATTATACCTTATACATAATGATATAGGCTAACTAGTTGTATGATTGGTGCCAATTCCACACGGTCCTTGTTATCCCTTATACGGTATGTGTAGTATCGATTTCTTTTTCGCTAAAACCTCAGCTAATCGAAAAGAAAGTACATATATCCTGTAGGGCTGTGAGTTTTCGTTTAAAGACCTAAACGTTTAAACGGCCGATTTTTCGTTCGTTTAAACGTTTAAACGTTCGCGAAAATCGTGAGAAAACGCCGAGCACGCGTAGCATGCGAGCATAAAGGCGTGGGGTCCAGGGGACAGCCCTAGGGCCCTGGTGGGGCGAAGACCCCGGTAAAGGAAAAGGAAATTTTTGCGTGTCTGGCGGGAAAAAAAATCGCAGTTGAGGATGTAAAATACTGACAACTTTTTCAATTTAAATTGTCACGAAGCTGATGAAAAATTTTAAATGACAAGTTAGAGTAGCTATATTATGTTATAAAATGAAAAGAGATTTAATCTGTCTTACAATCTTTAAAAAGTTTAACTTACAGAACCTCCGATATTATGAAACAAAAAAAGTTCGGCAAAGCCCCGTTTCTAGACTGCCTAACAATGAATAGCGCGCACTAAACGTACATCAGTTTACAACTGCAGTACGGTTTAACCGAACTTAAATACTACGGTAGGATACTGTACATGTGCTCCGAATTTTCCCAGATACTTCGCCAAACAACTGTGCGCTCATCCCCTGTCTAACACCTGTTTGTTAACATTTTTGGCACGTTTCCAAGAAACGTTTCATGGAGTATTCCCCATGATACACGAGGCACAGACTGCACAGTTCATACACGCAGCACAAGATATCAAGCTATGGCCATCTTTATGAAAGTAAACCTTGTAATAAAATATGTTTTAGGCCACACGGCATGATTAACTAATGCTAAACATTATTTCCATGTTCTTGTAGAAACCGTCAAGTTCGCAAAATACAATTAGTTGTGTTTTTGTAGTTACGTGAGATCCGTAACAAACGAGGTGGTTAGGCTATTTGCTATACACTTAACTATGGTAGGACATTTGTTTCCCCGTATTTTGGAAATTCTAGAAAATACTTTTTTTTTCCCCCGCTTAACACCAGATGTCATCTTACGGTTTATTCATAAATGGGTGTACTAGAGCCTTGTTTACATGACATTAGTTGCATTTAGCACGATATACCAGTTTCGCGTGAATTTTTCGAAAGTGTTTTGCTGGATCTTTCGTAAAATTTGAAAGGACCGAACTTGCTTTTCGTACACAATTGGTAATTTCTCTACTGATTTTCAGAGTATTTTTTTACGATCTCCAATCGATACATTTCCTTTGATCATGTATTTGAACAACTATTACCAAGTCGAGTATTAGACCCGGTATTGTCTGGTCAACGTGATGGATAGGGGTTTGTAATCATTTCGATCGAACATGCATTGACTGGATTATCTGCGCCGCCGCTGTCGGCTCGATATAAAGTACACTTGTGCCGCGAATCAGGAAGTTTTCACAAAAGGATAACAGCGTTCAAGTTTAAGCCATTCATATCGCCGGATACAACGGGGGGGGGAGACAAAAGTAGGATTACGTTCGCGGTTTATGATTCGGCTGATCGTAAGTTGTGTTGTTATTTCGCGTAGTAGACAAAATAAACACGGGAATTGATACGCGATTTTTGCCAATAATTTAATTTTCAGTTGATATCATAGTTTCGTTTAAACGTTCATCAGGTTTTATTAAACGTTTAAACGATGTTTCGTTCGTTTACACGTTTAAACGTGTAAACGGCACAGCACTAATATCCTGGCAGCGACACTAAACATATGAAAAAAAGATGTTCATTGAATTTTGATAAAACTTTGACGAGAGGAACTCCTAAAGACCTAGTAGTGGTACGGTCATTCTCCGCACACAGTACTTTCCGCTGACACAAAACAGTGCTTCCCGCACGCCAAATTAGTAAGCGGAAAACAATTTTTTTGACAGCGGAAAATACATTGTTTTTGGGCTTACTGAACTGATTAAGTTGATATGATTTAGGAGTATGGAGAAGATAGAATTTGACTGTAGCAGGATAGGAGTTAGCTCCGAGATTAGAATATTATTAGGATATCTTAGATTCGGAAGAGGAATGATGATATAGTACAAGTGGCAGTGATAATTAATTTTAGTTAAACAGCGCCACCTAATTTGGTTGTAGTTTTCGATATCGCGTGATGGAAAAAGGTGCGCTGCCATAACAGTTTAAATTTCAAAGTTTCATCCTTTAGGGATTATCTTTTGTGATATTTTCTCATTAACCTGTTGTATTCTTTTGATAATTTTTTTTTACGTCGACCGCCACTACCTTGTACTTCTTTACGTAATCCCTAATTACATACATTCTTGTATGTATCTGTATTTGCTTGTAGACACTGGGGCTGTATTTACATTTGGAAAAAGCCGCTTTGCAGACAACACACCAAACAAATTTTGGATACGCAATGACAAAGTTTTTCAAGTGTCTTGTGGGGATGACCACTCAGCATTTGTAACAGGTAAGTGACAAAAAAGAAAGAGTAGAAGCGAAAAGAAGGAAAATAAAACCCACATGTTAAGCCCCTCCCCTCAATAAGCCAAACCAAAAGCAAAAGAATAAAACCAAAGTAATCTGTTTTTTTGGGCTGATTATGACATTCAAAGGTGAGATACACCAAAGGAAGTGACCTACTAGATATAAGTCTCCAGTAAAAATGTTTTTTTTTTTTACACTTTCTCTTTTGCAATGTATGTAAATATCCTTAGATATTATTTGTTATATACTTTCCATATATATGTGTGTGTAAGTTGTTCATGAAATCAAAAAGAGAAGAATGCTTATTTTAAATAGATTTCAACCATAAAATATCTAAACAATGGATATTTTTTTGGCAGATGTTGATTGCTGTAAATTTTCTTGTAAGTTTTCTGTTTCACTAAGTGATGACTGCATTCAGAAAATTACATTTGGTGCAAAAACCGTGCAAATGTGAAGCAAAAGTTAAACTAGCAGGAGTAAAATCATTTGTAAAGCAGAGCTTTCTATTTAAAATATTCATAGGCTACTTACCATGATATCTGTGTATAACCACAGGCTGTAAAGATTGTACCTATCACAGCAGTCACCAGTTTGTGAAATCACCTGCCCAGATGTAACGTCATCACTGATTGCTACTTTAGTCAATTTTGTGCATTTGTTTCAGAAAATGGAAGACTTTACACATTTGGTGCTAATGAATGGGGTCAGTTGGGCCTGGGATCGTCAAAGTCAACTACAAAACCTAGTAGTGTGAAAGGTAAGATTACTGCTAGTGGAATGATGGTATCTTAAGAATTTGTCAGCCTGTTTCTTGCTACCTTAAACTGCCTGATGACAGTTACATTGTATTTTTGTAGTACTTTTGATGCCTTAAATATTATCAAATTATCAAGACTGGGATATGTAAACTTTAGCTCAGAATCAGTTTTTGATTCATGTAAGGTGGCACCCGTGCAATAAATAAACATTACAATATTCTCACCAGATATAAACTATCCGATATCATTGAATTGTGACTGTTGTGCCCTTGAAAATGTAGCAGTTTTGCTATCAATATTGTTTAGTAATACAGAAAGCAGGGAATAATTCATCTACTATCACATACCAAATGCTAAGCAAATCGTCAAGTTGCAATACAAGTCTGAAGATATATAGTTTAGAGCATTCAAAACTGCTATGCAAAATAGTTCCCAAGGAAGGTGCAAACTTGGTATTATAATGAAACATTTTACTGACAGACTTGGAAGATTTTACTCACTGAATGAACGAAGGATAATATTTGCCCCCCCCCCCCCATAATGTTTTTGGACATCTTAGGCACACAGAACCATCCAATTATCTTAACTGAAAGTGTACAGAGACAATGCAAAGGGAAGTACAATGACAAGTTTTGAATTTGATTGGCAGACTCTCTGGAAAAGCAAGAGGTTACTTTAGGTTGTGGATAGGGTAAACTTCATGGGGGAGAGGGTAAACCACATGGAAAAATACAATATTGTCTCTTTTGATCAAGTTTCTCACCATTGAAGGGTTGGTGACCACAAACTTTTTAATGGTTTCACATTCAATATGACATAAGATGATGTATCACTTAGATACACATACAGTAGAGTTACCCTAAAGAGTATGAGGTTTTAACAGCATTCACAGAGCTCTGTTAAATTCAGCACATCTGCAATGAAACGCTGGCAATATGACTTTATCTTTTTGATGTTTTGTTTATTCCTTTAGCTCTGAAGCAGGAAGGTGTGAAGGTTGTGGCGTGTGGCAGACTCCACACGTTAGTCTTGTCCAAGACTGGGCGGCTGTACACGTTTGGTGCAGGAGGGGAGGGACAGCTTGGGCATGGGGACCTGGAAGGCTCAGAGCTGCCTAAATTAGTGCAATCTCTCAGTGAACACAACATTGTGAAAATGGCATGTGGCACAGACCACTCATTTATACTCACAGGTAAGGATTAATATGGAATATATATTCATGAGATCAATATTAAGCAATATAAAAACCCAGCAACAATGGATCGTACTTCAATTGAACCAACATCCAAACTTAGAATTGGGATTACATTTAATGTGTTCTCTGAACAGGTATAGATAATGAGAAGAAAATGTGTTAAGTAACAACAGTTCTTTCAGGCAGGACAGGTAAACACGGCATTGAGTCTGGTTTTCGTCTACGTAAGGCTGGTATGACAACTCAAGGATGAGATGTTAATAAAAATAATCTCACTTGTATAATGGTATATATTATCTCATAATAATCTCAAACACATGTATCAGGTGGGATGTCTATTAAAGTGTATTAGAGATGCATCAATTAGACCTCCCACTCTCTTAATAATCTCACTTATGCACCTAGATGAATATGATGAAAAGTTTCTGCAATCCAAGAAAACCAAATTTCTATTCAGGTAAAAAATCAATAAAAATACCCTGTAAATCCTCGTCATACCAACTTCAAGCAACGCAGAATGATTTGATAGAAGATATCTTTAAATCAATATGTCTGAATCAATACATCTGAATCAATACATCTGGCAAATGAATAACACAAATTTGTTAACAAATTAGCATCAAATTTCTCAATAACATTACTTCAATTATTCAATAACATTACATCAGTAAGATAGGAAAGGAACAAAGCAAAACGAAAAGAAAGAAAGGAAAGGATGAATTTCTGGCATCAGATTTACTAACGTTGAGAATCTTTTGGTACTGATCATACTTTATTCAGAATGAATCACATTTTGAATGATGCTTAAGAATGGAGTGTAGAGCGAGTATGACAAATGTCGCCCTCTAGACGCTCAACATGCCCTACTTACTACATTGCGCTCAGCTGTGTGTGACACTGCATCAAACGCACGCTACGTGTTTATGACGTAAATGTCAAAAGTTTTAAAAACAGTCATAATTATATAAAATTTTCTAAAGATCATTTACGTACCCCCACTCTGCACATGACTGTAATGTATTCATATTGACTTATTGTCTTACATTGGCTGATGTTATGGTTTAATATTTACCTTCCACAATCAATCAGATGCAGGTGTTTTATTTGCCTGGGGTGGAGCGGCAGAAGGCCAGCTAGGTATGGGAGATACTTCAGAATGTACCATCCCCAGAGAGCTCTCGGTCAGTGGCAAGGTCAAGCATCTGTCATGTGGATACTACCACACTGCATTTGTAACTGGTAAGTATGGAAGATTTTGTAAGGGAAAATGAAAAACATTAAATCCTTTCCTTGGAGATGGTGGTGGGAAAGGGGTGGGGGTTGGGAATGGCATGGTAAACAGGAAGTCTTGGGTGGGCATAGCTAAGAGTAATGGTGATCTGTAACATTAGAAGCTTTAAATTTAAAAACAATCAGTGACACTGCCTTCTCCCTCATATCAATAGTGTATTAATGTATGTATTGTTAGTCACCCATACTGCCTGTCTATTTGATCATGCAATGATTCTGAGACCATTTGACATGTTTCATGGAAAATCTCATCGTTTTATATTCTCAGACATGTCCTCTATGAACCTATGTCACAATTTTTTTTTCCACAGAGGATGGTAAGTTATACACTTTTGGAGAAAACGACCTAGGAAAGCTTGGTCTAGGTGATGAGTTTACAGGTAGCACTAACATTCCAACTCAAGTTACCGGTATCAAAAGTCCAGTCCATTGTGTTGCTTGTGGGAACAATCACACAGCTGTTATTGCAGGTGGGTGTAAAATAAGTTCACTTGTCTCATGTAATTTTGGACACCTGTGTTCTTCATACTTTGCATGTTTACTTTTCAGAAATATATCTTCAACGGTTTAACCGTAAAAGAAAGTCTTTTAAATCTGTTTATGTTTATTCCTTAGTTGGTGGCGGAAATGGGTGTTATGGGTGGGGTTGTCTTGGCAGCGAAGCTGCAGTTGCTGACCTCTAAGATGTTAATTGTCAGTTTTATGTTAAATAGGACTTCAGTAAACAACTTAATTGCACATGTAGATTTGATTGGTCGTTCACTGGGCTCAGTTGAATAGATGAGACTTTCTAAAGCAAAATGTTGATTTAATTCAACAAGTACACCATGTCATCAACATTGCAGAGATTACAGGGTGTGGCGAGGTTGGGACTCATTTCTCTTTGACTGGTATTCATTGCTGAATGTTTATTTTGGGTCACCTAGGCTGGAAATGTGCCAGCCAAACTAGCTATTTGATCCAACTTAAAACTTTATGCCAATTATGCAATCGATACATTTTGTCTGTTCCAAAGGTGACATGGACTTGTTTACATTTGGTGAAGGAAGTCAGGGTCAGCTGGGACTGGGTCCTTCTGTTTTACAGACGAGCACACCACGCATCGTGAATAAACTAAAGAAGCACCGTCTCAAGTCTGTATCCTGTGGTGAGAGCCATACTGCGGTGGTAACAGGTAAAGCATGCATTTTCTTATGTGATTAATGACAGTGTAAGATTTGTTTAAGTAGAAGGCACATGTTTTTTATTTCTTAGCTTTATCACATGTGTAATTTGTAAATTTTAATTCTATATTTCTTATGGCTTTATTTGTGAATATTATATATTTATTTTAGTTCGAAGTCTCTTATTGTAAGGGTGTACAGGCCTCCAGGCTACAGGAATTTGGTTTTCTTTTGTACATCCTGATCGGCTTTGTGTTTTCATATTTTGTTGTTCGTATACTGTTCTTGTGATTGGATCAAATATATAATGAATGAATGAATGAACATGTATATTCATAGTCTTTTGTTAGTTCCATGGTTCCTTTCAGAAATGCCCAAAAGTTCTCAAAACAGAAATCAAGAAACTTTCCACTTTTGATCCTTCACAGAAAGCGGCTGTCTGTACACTTTTGGAGATGGGCGACATGGAAAGTTGGCTCAAGGTGAAGAAAGTTTCAGTAATTTATTCGTGCCAGAACGAGTTAGACGTTTGAAAGGATTTTTAGTCGAGCAGGTCAGTATCCTTCCTCCCTCTGGTACACATTGTGAATCTTAACCTTAATTTACTTCAAGCTAGCCAAAACAAGAGAAGAAAAAAATGTTTGTTTACACTTTTGAAGGACTACTCCAATGGGTAAAGATGATCAGAAATAGTTTTGCAAAAGAATATATGCAAATTGGACAAATTGCCACTAAATCACAGAAAAATGTGTAGTTTTGTCTTTACTTTTGCCAAGATAAACAAAATTAATAAATTTAATGGAAACTACTATATGCATACATTTAATGACTAAACTATTCCCTTCACCAATCTTATTTTGTTGACCTTACCTAGTTAAGGTGAGTAGATAGCATACACCTGATTGTACAGGGTGTAATTCATTGCCCTTGTTTAGTCCTTGGTGGAGTACTCAACTCTGTTCCTAATAATTTGCAGTACAAGTACAACATCATGAGTACCCATGCAAGTTCAATTTCCCTTGGTACAAGTACTAATTTATAAGCACAGGTAAGTGTACATAAATTTGCACAATGCCCTTAGTATGAGTGCAAATCCACAATGATCAATACAAGAACAGTCAGTCTATTTACTACAAATATCTTTCCTACTTTTGGATTTGGTAAGGAAATAAGTTGTTCTTGAAATTTATCTCAGAGACAGTAGTAACAAAGGAGTGTCTTCCATTTTTCATCACCAGTTTATAATATTTGAGGTTAACTACAAACTGTTGTCTTTTTGGTTCCTTGCTGAAAGCAAAGGAACCTATGTATTCAGGTTGGCGTGTGTGTGTGTGTATGTATGTGTGTGTGTGGGTGTGTGTGTGTGCGTGTGTAACAGCTTCCAATTGAGGACACTCATAGTGTTACACACCTTCCAACCGGGGACTTGCTCCCAAACGGGGACGTCCCCGTTTGGTTTATGCTCGTATCTCTGTTCCTATTGGTCAAAATAGTTACCGCTAAAATTTCCAGTTCAATAGGCGGGAGTCGTCAATTAGTATATTTGAAACGTTTGAGTGTAAATATTTGTGTTTTCTGAGCATGGTTGTCTGTAATGCGCGGTCCCTGTTTGCACAGTGAGAAATCAAATCACGTGACATGTCACTGCCGCGAAAGTTGACGACTGCCCTCACCTACGATGTCCCCGTTTAGTCGAAATGTAACTACACAACTACACAAGGAGCACGCTACTTACTACTACAAGTGAAAACATCCAGAATAAGTCAGTGATTCAAGTCGTTGTTTTTCCAGAAAAGGACCTAGTGAGTAAGTAAATTAAGCAATGTGCAATAATTCCAAGTAAACAACTCGTACGTTGTTTAATTAGCGTAATATCAAACGTGGACGTCCCCGTTCCGATAGGCCCAGGCTAAAGTTAGGCTAGGCCTAGTCTGATAGACTTACTATCGTTAGTTCTGTGCTAGTCTAGTCGTAACTGTTTTACCAACGTTCTGTCTAAATTAAAAAGGAACGATTAATGCTTTTAATGGTAATTTAGAGACAACAAAAGTTACGGAATGATTGAACAATGATATTTGTCCCACTCATTTTAAGATAAGGCTAGATAAGTCTAGGGTAGCCTAACATAAGTAACGTTAGCATCAACACAGAGACGATAAGGTATATGCCATGCATTTTGTCAAGCAGGAACACGTGCCCGGTTGGATAGGTAATCGTGAAGTATCAAAAGGGTCCTCCCCATTTGGATAGGTTAACATGATACACGATGTTATAGTATATACCCCAGGTAGACTAGCCATCACTCCACACACTTGTAATGATTAAGAAAATCACTCTTTGAGTAGTAGTACTACTAGCCTAGGCCTAGTACTACTTTAGTATTACTAGTACTACCCTAAGTGTTGGCCATGTGGGTTAGTCAATTATTATCAGTAGCTTGGTACCATTGTTGGTGCTATGATATGGCTTCTTCTGGTTTTCCTATAGATCCAAATACTGTGTTTGGACATTTCATTACAACTTCAGTTTCAGTTTACCACGAGATTGTTTCACTCTGTCTTCGCTTTGGGATAACAAGACTATCAATTTGTTTTTGTGACTTTCTCAAAGCTTGGTGCATATTTGTGTATGAAGAAGAAGATTTTGATGTTATACAACTACATGTGTTACACAACCATCTTAATTGTGAAGTAGCTCATATTTAAGAACAAGTGAACATTCAAAACTATGCTGTAAGATATTGTCCCAAAATGTGAATATGTAGGCCTATGTTGGTGTTCTTAATTGTTGGAAGATCTATCCATAGGCTTTAGGTAGCAGAAATAGTAAAAAGGCCATGGAAGGCCACTTAGGCCTTTATTCGCCTGAGAAAGTTAATCTGATGAAATATTTTTATCATCACCAAAACAATTCAAACTAACTGATAGGATGTAAAGAACCAAACAAGCTGTGTCTTAGTTCTTGACTTTAGTCTGTTATTTCACTGACCCCTTCTTTTGCTTAAGTGACAGTTACTTGTTCATGAAAGTGTCATGAAAACATTTTAATCTTTACATTCTGTTGCATTGGTTATTAATTGGAAGCAATTGTGAATGGAATATTTTTTAACCTCACTAACTTTTCCTAACAAGACGCTGGTTTCAGTACTAAAAGAAATAACCAGTGACATGGGTCAGTCAGTTCACTACAATGCTTTTTCCCCCAAGTACTACATTGTTGAAATTTGAAGAGAGAAGAAAACCACAAATGTCATTATTCCACACTCAAAATGTTCATAGTTCATCACTCCAACAAACAGATTTAGAGAAATATTACCAGTGCATCGGTTAGTCTATGACCTGCATTATAGGCTTTGTTAGGCTACTGTACTTACAGTTATTGCAGTAAATGTTTATATCATGAATCCTTACATCACAGATCTAATAAGGTTTTTCACCATCCAAACAGATACATGCTGTCATGCAATTGTTGTCTACCATTTTGATGTTTAAAAAACTATAACTAAGCTAATATTAGACTTGTATAGTTTTGGTTTGTTGACGGTCAATGATGTCATGTGAAAATCTTCTATAGAGCAACACAAATGTACGAAAATCTACAAAATCTAACCTTGTGTTTATTAATCTTCATTTTAACAACTAGACATGCAAAGAAGAACAAGAAAAAGACGTAGATCTGTTACAGAACTATGTACAGAAGAGGATCCCCCTGGATTCCTTGTAAAGAATTCTCCAGGAAAAGGTATGCATTATCATAAATATTGCAAGTATTTCCCTTCATAAGCACTTTTTCAATAATATATTCAGCATACTTTCTTGCAAAATGGACAGATGGACTTTCACCACTGTAAACCAATTACTGTGCTGAACAAAACTCTTTCATATGCTGAGCGTAATACAGTTTGCGACTTTTTAACTCATCAAATGTTGAAGCTTTGTTTAGTTAATGTTTTTCTTACTTGTCAGTTGTTTGGTTCACTTCAGTTATGAAATAGATCCAATTTACCAACTTTGTTACCATATTAGTGTGGAGTGACAAAGCAGATGGATAGCCTTATACTGGCAAGGTGTCTCCTAACACAAAATGTAATACTGTACTGTTAAACTTTTCTTTTCATTAGCTGTGATGCAGGAATGTGTTCTATATCTTTTCATTATTAAAGGGAGAGGTGTCTTTACCGACTGCATAGTTGAGAAAGGGGAATTCCTTTTCTCCTATCATGGTGAACTCATTTCTGGGAGAGAAGGGGAGACTAGGGAGGAACATACCAGCAGTGTATTCAGATATTTCTTCAAATATCAAGACAAGAAATGGTGGTAAGCTATATGTAATTGTCATGAAGTAAACAGTCCATTTATAGCCCAAAATGGTTTATAACCATAGTGCACTTTACTTGCTTCACTATATACATTATACACAACAGTATGTACTTACAGCCTAAGGAGTTCTTGTCTGATTCTGAATCTATCCAATTCTGGACTATTCTTGACTTGAAATTAATAAAAAGCCTAGGACCTCAGCCAAGAGAATGTTCGAGGGTATATGAATTATCACTCTATTTTTCCACTATTCTTTTCTCAAGCATACAAAAGCACATTAAATAACTTTCTCACCATCACTGAAAGTTGCAGTTATGATTGAGAGAGGAGACAGATAATTCATATTCAAAACAGCCTTGTCATTGTACAATCTGATGGCTTTCCATATGAAAGGAAAGTTTTATTAACAATATATTGAATGCATTTGTTTATTCTTTTGATTATCACTATTAAAACCATAAATGTTTACAATATATTTATCTTTCACATTTTGTAGGTATTGCAATTAAAATGGCTGTGTTTATCAGCACCATTAATTAGGAATATTGTATACTACATGTGTTTGTGACTGGTATCTTTTTTCTTGCAGTGTTGATGCTACAAATGAACCCACTCATGGTCCAAAGCTTGGCCGTCTCGTAAACCACGGAAGAGGAGATCAGGCCAATGCAAAAATGGTAGTCAAGGCTCTGAACAATTTGCCCATTCTGTGCTTGTTAAGCAAAGAAAGACTTACCCCAGGAGTAGAAATTTTGTATGATTACGGCCTTGACGAGAAGGATATGCCATGGATGAAGAAGGTACAGTAGGAATTTAATGTTTTATTTTGTACACGATAAGTTTGGATATTGTATTCTCAGTGTATATTGATTTGTATATTTCATAGCTGACTAACAGGCTCGTTGTAGTCTCTTGGGTGTTTAATTTCTCACTTATTTGGTTGTATACAGAGTGCAGACTGAAGGTGAGATCATTTACTTTGCATCCTTATGGTACCTATGTCTGCCAAAATGCACCTGGAATGATGAACTAGGCCATCACTAGCTAAATGTTCCCATGGGAATAGAATGCATTACTGTACATTCATTGTTGGGAAACAAAATGTGGTTGTGTATTAAGTCCATCACTAATCACTGTTAAGCAGCTTGCAAGTGGTTTTACTAAACAATAATGTCCATTTAGTAAGACTGAGAGGTATCCAGCTTATTTTTGTGTATCATATATGTATTTTCAAAGTGACCTAATCTGTATCCCATTGAAAAAGTCAGCTCAAAGAGTCCTTACCAAAACTTATGTCATGTTCATTTCTAACTCGACAATAAGAATAAATCTGTCTATCTATTTGGTGTACTGAATGTGAAGGGTTGTTCCGGCTAATCTGTTGTAAACAATTTTCATACTAAACGGTGTCCAAGTGCAATATGCCTAGATCCAGTCAGATGGAAATTGTTAACTTGATCTGCTGTAATCCTTTGCATTCAGCAATAAACTTTTGACAGGAAGTTTCTCATTCTCATTTCACATAGCTTCAGTACTGAAATGTGTGCAATATATGTCTTCCATTCCAGCCACCAGGCTCCTCTCTGACCCATACAGGTTAATTCTCATTTCTTGTGTTGGTTTTCAAGTTATTATTTTCTGCAGTTACACAGTTAAAGGCTATTTTGCCTTGTTTATCTTTTGCATTCCATTAAGTGTTAAAGGGATATTCCAGTGGCAGATGATGTTAGTGTACATTCACGAAAAAGATGAAAATATTCCGCACTAGTACTTTAAAACCCTGTCTCAATATTTTGTCTCTAAATGTGTTGCTTTGTGGTTAATTATACTTGCAAGTAAATGCCTAGAAAATTGCAGGAAATTGATCCGAGTGGGTGGTCTGTGATATGTCATCATTTCTTCAAAAGCTCTACTTTAACTACATAATTTTTCTGTTGATTTGTTCTTAAAATATGATACGTTTGGATTTTCATTGGAAATAGCTCTCATTTTACTCTGAATTTAATCCTTAAAATACAAATTTTTAGTAAGAACGTTATTTCCACTCTCGATAAATGGTTTGCACTTTATAATAAAACACAAAAGTATTTTCAGTTAGTCTGATGTAATGACACCACTAACTCTGTCATAACATCATTGCCAGACACATTTGAAACATTTTTCCAAAGAAATTCATGAATATCTTTGCATCAACTTGTGCCAGTGGAATATCCATCCAACACCTTTTTTTTTGCATTGTTTAATTCTCACATTTTTTCTTTTGCCTGTTCATTATTGTCTTTCTTGTTTCAACCTAACATTTCAGCTGATGATTTGATGAGAGTATAAAAAGAGGTAATTGTAATAATAAGTTGACAGAATAATTGAGAGTCTTATTAATGTACATATAATAAGTAAGTAAGTGACTGAGTCAGTCAGTCAGTCCGTCAGTCAGTCAATCAGCCAGTCAGTCAGTCAGTCAATCACTCTACTGTAAAAAATATGGCTATGTTACAAATATGAAAAATAGTGATAGAGCGAACGATAAAACATTAAACAATCGAACAATAAAACACACAAAGGCAGGACCTAACGGCTCAAGTTATCATAGTAAAGCCTTATTGCACGTGGAATAAATGAATTGCGATGACGGTTGCTTCTCATGGGTGGGAGACGCAGTCTGCCAGTGCCCCTAGTTATGATATTATCGTGCAGATAACAGTGAAGCGGGTGATCATGGTCATTCCAAACAATGTCTAGTTTGTTTTGGAGCAAGCACATATGGATATAATAGTAGTGTCCTCATTTGGTACTGTGGGCAGTAAATCTGTATATGATATATGTAGATCTCGTGAACAGTTTAATTTTAATGTGAAGTAAAGTAGTATAGCATAGTAGCCTTGATAGGTCACAGCCTACAGATATGATAATTTTCCAATTGGAATATGGTGCGTATGCAAGAAATACATTGTTTGAAGGTACATGCATACTTAGTTGATTCAGTATAGAATTAACCGTTGCAAATAAGTTAAGTTACGAATTAGTAGAAAATAGCAGCAATGTTGGTACATCATATATCAATCCTTACAGTACCTTGCATCACACATAGTTTACAACATATGGCATATGATGTAGTGCATGTGATAGAAATATGTTGTTGTTACCTGTGACAGTGTGCAGTGCCACTAATTGGTACAGTACATAATTTCTACATCGCCAAGTAGACAAATATTTTATCTTCAGTTGGTGTGTAATGTACCATATCTAGTTTAAATTTACATTAGTTGCCCTCCTAACCCTAATGGGAAAAATGTTTTACTTTTCGTACCAGTTCATAATGTCCAAATCATTTTTTTCTAGATCTTAGTTTGTAATCATTATATACCATAGAATCCACATGTCATATGTGATACATCATCTTCTTAAATATGCATTAAACATTCTCCATTGTCCCAAGGGCCACTGCAGGTTTAATTCTAAGACATGAATTGTCTTAAGTTGCTGCTTTAGCATAGGTTCTAGCATGGAGTTTTCAATGGTGTTTATTTACTAATTATTACAACAACATATGCATTGGCAGGCCTATGTGCTACATCTGATGTAGCTCATGCACTTATCCTTTTAATGTGAAAAGTTCATTGCATGTACCAGAACTATTGTTCCTAGCCATTGGTACACAAGGTCCAAATATTAATGCTGTACCTATGTAATGATATAGAGTGATCACATTTGGTACGTGTATTATTTCTATTGCAAATGTGTTAAATTTCTAAAAGATAGAATATTTTATCCAAACATGGTTTGTTAAACAGTGATCTTCTTCATTGGGCACAATACAGTGTCTCCATCAGTGTACAGTGTAAAACTAAACAAATATTGTTTTTAGGCACTCAGACACAACGTCCTCATTTGGTTTGTCATTTTCTTGTAGCTACTTGTATTGTGTAAGTATTTATATTCTTTCAAGGATCTAATGCACAGACTCCCCAGTTGGTATGTACTTTGATTGTAGCTAATGTTTCAAGGTACAGTATAAAGTAGTAGAATATATCATCCATGAATATTCAAATGGTATGTTGTACACCTCTCCATCTTAATGGTGAATGTAGATCAGAAAGTACATTGTTTCTCCATTTGGTGTGTGAGTATAGAAATTAGTACTTTCTAGGATCTGATGCACAGAGTCCCCAGTTGGTATGTACTTTGATTGTAGCTAATTTGTCAAGGTATAAAGTAGTAGAATATATCATCCATGAATATTCAATTGGTATGTGGTACACCTCTCCATCTTAATGGTGAATGTAGATCCAAAAAGTATTGTACATTGTTTCTCCATTTGGTGTGTGTGAGTATAGAAATTAGTACTTTCTTAGGCTCTGATGCACAGAGTCCCCAGTTGGTATGTACTTTGATTGTAGCTAATGTGTCAAGGTATAAAGTAGTAGAATATATCATCCATTTATATTCAAAAGGTATTTGGTACACCTCTCCATCTTAATGGTGAATGTAGATCCAAAAAGTACATTGTTTCTCCATTTGGTGTGTGTGAGTATAGAAATTAGTACTTTCTAGGCACTGATGCACAGAGTCCCCAGTTGGTATGTACTTTGATTGTAGCTAATGTGTCAAGGTATAAAGTAGTAGAATAAATCATCCATTAATGTTCAAATGGTATGTGGTACACCTCTCCATCTTAATGGTGAATGTATATCAAAAAAGTACATTGTTTCTCCATTTGGTGTGTGTGAGTATAGAAATTAGTACTTTATAGGCACTGATGCACAGAGTCCCCAGTTGGTATGTACTTTGATTGTAGCTAATGTGTCAAGGTATAAAGTAGTAGAATAAATCATCCATTAATGTTCAAATGGTATGTGGTACACCTCTCCATCTTAATGGTGAATGTATATCAAAAAAGTACATTGTTTCTCCATTTGGTGTGTGTGAGTATAGAAATTAGTACTTTATAGGCACTGATGCACAGAGTCCCCAGTTGGTATGTACTTTGATTGTAGCTAATGTGTCAAGGTATAAAGTAGTAGAATAAATCATCCATTAATGTTCAAATGGTATGTGGTACACCTCTCCATCTTAATGGTGAATGTAGATCCAAAAAGTACATTGTTTCTCCATTTGGTGTGTGTGAGTATAGAAATTACTACTTTATAGGCACTGATGCACAGAGTCCCCAGTTGGTATGTACTTTGATTGTAGCTAATGTGTCAAGGTATAAAGTAGTAGAATAAATCATCCATTAATGTTCAAATGGTATGTGGTACACCTCTCCATCTTAATGGTGAATGTATATCAAAAAAGTACATTGTTTCTCCATTTGGTGTGTGTGAGTATAGAAATTAGTACTTTCTAGGCACTGATGCACAGAGTCCCCAGTTGGTATGTACTTTGATTGTAGCTAATGTGTCAAGGTATAAAGTAGTAGAATAAATCATCCATTTATATTCAAATGGTATGTGGTACACCTCTCCATCTTAATGGTGAATGTAGATCAAAAAAATACATTGTTTCTCCATCCGGTGTGTGTGAGTATAGAAATTAGTACTTTCTAGGCACTGATTCACAGAGTCCCCAGTTGGTATGTACTTTGATTGTAGCTAATGTGTCAAGGTATAAAGTAGTAGAATATATCATCCATTTATATTCAAAAGGTATGTGGTGCACCTCTCCATCTTAATGGTGAATGTAGATCAAAAAGGTACTGTACATTGTTTCTCCATTTGGTGTGTGTGAGTATAGAAATTAGTACTTTCTTAGGCTCTGATGCACAGAGTCCCCAGTTGGTATGTACTTTGATTGTAGCTAATGTGTCAAGGTATAAAGTAGTAGAATATATCATCCATTAATGTTCAAATGGTATGTGGTACACCTCTCCATCTTAATGGTGAATGTATATCAAAAAAGTACATTGTTTCTCCATTTGGTGTGTGTGAGTATAGAAATTAGTACTTTCTAGGCACTGATTCACAGAGTCCCCAGTTGGTATGTACTTTGATTGTAGCTAATGTGTCAAGGTATAAAGTAGTAGAATAAATCAGCCATGAATATTCAAATGGTATGTGGTACACCTCTCCATGTTAATGGTCAATGTAGATCAAAAAAATACATTGTTTCTCCATTCGGTGTGTGTGAGTATAGAAATTAGCACTTTCTAGGATCTGATGCACAGAGTCCCCAGTTGGTATGTACTTTGATTGTAGCTAATGATTCAAGGTATAAAGTAGTAGAATATATTATCCATTAATATTCAAATGGTTTGTGGTACACCTCTCCATCTTAATGGTGAATGTAGATCAAAAAGTACATTGTTTCTCCATTCGGTGTGTTTGAGTATAGAAATTACAGGGTAGTTAGTACTTTATTGGCACTGATGCACAGAGTCCCCAGTTGGTATGTACTTTGATTGTAGCTAATTTGTCAAGGTATAAAGTAGAAGAATATATCATCCATTTATATTCAAAAGGTATGTGGTGCACCTCTCCATCTTAATGGTGAATGTAGATCAAAAAAGTACTGTACATTGTTTCTCCATTTGGTGTGTGTGAGTATAGAAATTAGTACTTTATAGGCACTGATGCACAGAGTCCCCAGTTGGTATGTACTTTGATTGTAGCTAATGTGTCAAGGTATAAAGTAGTAGAATAAATCATCCATTAATGTTCAAATGGTATGTGGTACACCTCTCCATCTTAATGGTGAATGTAGATCAAAAAGTACATTGTTTCTCCATTTGGTGTGTGTGAGAATAGAAATTAGTACTTTCTTAGGCTCTGATGCACAGAGTCCCCAGTTGGTATGTACTTTGATTGTAGCTAATGATTCAAGGTATAAAGTAGTAGAATATATCATCCATTTATATTCAAAAGGTATGTGGTGCACCTCTCCATCTTAATGGTGAATGTAGATCAAAAAAGTACTGTACATTGTTTCTCCATTTGGTGTGTGTGAGTATAGAAATTAGTACTTTCTAGGCACTGATGCACAGAGTCCCCAGTTGGTATGTACTTTGATTGTAGCTAATGTGTCAAGGTATAAAGTAGTAGAATATATCATCCATTAATATTTAAATGGTATGTGGTGCACCTCTCCATCTTAATGGTGAATGTATATCAAAAAAGTACATTGTTTCTCCATTTGGTGTGTGTGAGTATAGAAATTAGTACTTTCTAGGCACTGATGCACAGAGTCCCCAGTTGGTATGTACTTTGATTGTAGCTAATGTGTCATGGTATAAAGTAGTAGAACATTTTATCCATGAATATTCAAATGGTATGTGGTGCACCTCTCCATGTTAATGGTGAATGTAGATCAAAAAAGTACATTGTTTCTCCATTTGGTGTGTGTGAGTATAGAAATTAGTACTTTCTAGGCACTGATGCACAGAGTCCCCAGTTGGTATGTACTTTGATTGTAGCTAATGTGTCAAGGTATAAAGTAGTAGAATATATCATCCATTTATATTCAAAAGGTATGTGGTGCACCTCTCCATCTTAATGGTGAATGTAGATCAAAAAAGTCCTGTACATTGTTTCTCCATTTGGTGTGTGTGAGTATAGAAATTAGTACTTTCTTAGGCTCTGATGCACAGAGTCCCCAGTTGGTATGTACTTTGATTGTAGCTAATGTGTCAAGGTATAAAGTAGTAGAATATATCATCCATTTATATTCAAAAGGTATTTGGTACACCTCTCCATCTTAATGGTGAATGTAGATCCAAAAAGTACATTGTTTCTCCATTTGGTGTGTGAGTATAGAAATTAGTACTTTCTAGCATCTGATGCACAGAGTCCCCAGTTGGTATGCACTTTGATTGTAGCTAATGTGTCAAGGTATAAAGTAGTAGAATAAATCATCCATTAATATTCAAATGGTATGTGGTACACCTCTCCATCTTAATGGTGAATGTAGATCAAAAAGTACATTGTTTCTCCATTTGGTGTGTGTGAGTATAGAAATTAGTACTTTCTAGCATCTGATGCACAGAGTCCCCAGTTGGTATGTACTTTGATTGTAGCTAATGTGTCAAGGTATAAAGTAGTAGAATATATCATCCATTTATATTCAAAAGGTATGTGGTGCACCTCTCCATCTTAATGGTGAATGTAGATCAAAAAAGTACTGTACATTGTTTCTCCATTTGGTGTGTGTGAGTATAGAAATTAGTACTTTCTTAGGCTCTGATGCACAGAGTCCCCAGTTGGTATGTACTTTGATTGTAGCTAATGTGTCAAGGTATAAAGTAGTAGAATATATCATCCATTTATATTCAAAAGGTATTTGGTACACCTCTCCATCTTAATGGTGAATGTAGATCCAAAAAGTACATTGTTTCTCCATTTGGTGTGTGTGAGTATAGAAATTAGTACTTTCTAGGCACTGATGCACAGAGTCCCCAGTTGGTATGTACTTTGATTGTAGCTAATGTGTCAAGGTATAAAGTAGTAGAATATATCATCCATTAATATTTAAATGGTATGTGGTGCACCTCTCCATCTTAATGGTGAATGTATATCAAAAAAGTACATTGTTTCTCCATTTGGTGTGTGTGAGTATAGAAATTAGTACTTTCTAGGCACTGATGCACAGAGTCCCCAGTTGGTATGTACTTTGATTGTAGCTAATGTGTCATGGTATAAAGTAGTAGAACATTTTATCCATGAATATTCAAATGGTATGTGGTGCACCTCTCCATCTTAATGGTGAATGTAGATCAAAAAAGTACATTGTTTCTCCATTTGGTGTGTGTGAGTATAGAAATTAGTACTTTCTAGGCACTGATGCACAGAGTCCCCAGTTGGTATGTACTTTGATTGTAGCTAATGTGTCAAGGTATAAAGTAGTAGAATAAATCATCCATTAATGTTCAAATGGTATGTGGTACACCTCTCCATCTTAATGGTGAATGTAGATCAAAAAGTACATTGTTTCTCCATTTGGTGTGTGTGAGTATAGAAATTAGTACTTTCTTAGGCTCTGATGCACAGAGTCCCCAGTTGGTATGTACTTTGATTGTAGCTAATGTGTCAAGGTATAAAGTAGTAGAATATATCATCCATTTATATTCAAAAGGTATGTGGTGCACCTCTCCATCTTAATGGTGAATGTAGATCAAAAAAGTCCTGTACATTGTTTCTCCATTTGGTGTGTGTGAGTATAGAAATTAGTACTTTCTTAGGCTCTGATGCACAGAGTCCCCAGTTGGTATGTACTTTGATTGTAGCTAATGTGTCAAGGTATAAAGTAGTAGAATATATCATCCATTTATATTCAAAAGGTATTTGGTACACCTCTCCATCTTAATGGTGAATGTAGATCCAAAAAGTACATTGTTTCTCCATTTGGTGTGTGAGTATAGAAATTAGTACTTTCTAGGCACTGATGCACAGAGTCCCCAGTTGGTATGCACTTTGATTGTAGCTAATGTGTCAAGGTATAAAGTAGTAGAATAAATCATCCATTAATATTCAAATGGTATGTGGTACACCTCTCCATCTTAATGGTGAATGTAGATCAAAAAGTACATTGTTTCTCCATTTGGTGTGTGTGAGTATAGAAATTAGTACTTTCTAGCATCTGATGCACAGAGTCCCCAGTTGGTATGTACTTTGATTGTAGCTAATGTGTCAAGGTATAAAGTAGTAGAATATATCATCCATTTATATTCAAAAGGTATGTGGTGCACCTCTCCATCTTAATGGTGAATGTAGATCAAAAAAGTACTGTACATTGTTTCTCCATTTGGTGTGTGTGAGTATAGAAATTAGTACTTTCTTAGGCTCTGATGCACAGAGTCCCCAGTTGGTATGTACTTTGATTGTAGCTAATGTGTCAAGGTATAAAGTAGTAGAATATATCATCCATTTATATTCAAAAGGTATTTGGTACACCTCTCCATCTTAATGGTGAGTGTAGATCCAAAAAGTACATTGTTTCTTCATTTGGTGTGTGTGAGTATAGAAATTAGTACTTTCTAGGCACTGATGCACAGAGTCCCCAGTTGGTATGTACTTTGATTGTAGCTAATGTGTCAAGGTATAAAGTAGTAGAATAAATCATCCATTAATATTCAAATGGTATGTGGTACACCTCTCCATCTTAATGGTGAATGTAGATCAAAAAGTACATTGTTTCTCCATATGGTGTGTGTGAGTATAGAAATTAGTACTTTCTAGGATCTGATGCACAGAGTCCCCAGTTGGTATGTACTTTGATTGTAGCTAATGTGTCAAGGTATAAAGTAGTAGAATATATCATCCATTAATATTCAAATGGTATGTGGTACACCTCTCCATCTTAATGGTGAATGTAGATCAAAAAAATTACATTGTTTCTCCATTTGGTGTGTGTGAGTATAGAAATTAGTACTTTCTAGGCATTGATGCACAGAGTCCCCAGTTGGTATGTTCTTTGATTGTAGCTACTGGTAAATATATTTTTTTTTTAGTAGAACATAGCATTCACAAGCATTTTGTATGTGACTCATCTATCTTTCCATGAATGTGCTGTATTGTATCAGTACAAGTTATGTTGTTCTTAGGTTCTATCATAGATTGGCCCACAAGGTATGTTATTAGTGTCATCAGTTTCTGTGTGCTACTGTAAGATGTCAATGGTTTGTATTTAATTCATCATTGTAGCTGCTACAGTGTTGACATAATAGTGTCATTGGTTTTTGCAAATGTGTTACCACAGTAATTATAAAGTGCTAGGCATAACTTTAAAGGTGTAGACATGTTGTGCAATGTTGCCATATTTGTTCTGATATTTGGTATTTATGATTATATTTTTAAATTTTATTGGTTCTGTTTATCTGTTTTTACTAACTTATACAAAGGTTGGTTAAAGGGTACCCTTCTTATGTATGGTATTTATGTGCACCGATGCACAGAGTCCCAAGTTGGTATGCTATATAGCTGTATATAATGTCTGGAAGATCTTATGTAGAAGAGCATAGCATCCTTATACGTTTGATATGCGACACATCATGAATGTGCATTACATGAATGTCTATACTGTACTGCCATAGTAGAACAAATCATGTATCTGGTTACTAGCACAGAGTGTCCCCACTTTGTATGCTTAATATTTTCCGTTAAAAATGGATTCAGTTTCAAGATAAATAGAATGTAGATCAATCCAATGGTTGCATCGACAAGTGGTATGTGATACATCATTCGATCTTGCATGTACAAAGTACATTGTTTCTCCATTTGGTGTGTGAGTATAGAAATGAGTACTTTCTGGGCACTAATGCACAGAGTCCCCAGTTGGTATGTACTTTGATTGTAGCTAATGTGTAAATGTAAATTTGAAAATGTGTTTCCATTTTCCACAGCATAAATATAAAGGTGTCTACATGGTGTTAAATGTTTCCTTATTTGTTTTGATATTTGATATTTATTATTATGTTTTTTTAAATTGTTTTATCCAACAGATGGGGAACCAAAAGCCTCTGCAGTAATTCAGCAAAAACTAGCGGTAAACGACAATAAACAACCTACCTGTACAGAGGTGTTTGGAGAAACTCATACAGGATCTGAGCAATATCAGGAAGTGGCAGACCATGACCAAAAAACAGATACAGAAGCAAAACACCCTGCAGTACTTGCGCAAGAATTGCCAGCAGCAGAACTCAACCGACCATCAGATGTAGAAAGAGAGGCTGATGTAGAATCTACAAAGGAACCGAAAGTAGCACAACAGGTCCAGCCAACAGATATTGAACTTAAGCAAAAACTAGCGGTAAACGACAATAAACAACCTACAGAGGTGTTTGGAGAAACTCATACACGATCTGAGCAATATCAGGAAGTGGCAGACCTTGACCAAAAAACAGATACAGAAGCAAAACACCCTGCAGTACTTGGGCAAGAATTGCAAGCAGCAGAACTCAACCGACCATCAGATGTAGAAAGAGAGGCTGATGTAGAATCTACAAAGGAACCGAAAGTAGCACAACAGGTCCAGCCAACAGATATTGAACTTAAGCAAAAACTAGCGGTAAACGACAATAAACAACCTACAGAGGTGTTTGGAGAAACTCATACACGATCTGAGCAATATCAGGAAATGGCAGACCTTGACCAAAAAACAGATATAGAAGCAAAACACCCTGCAGTACTTGGGCAAGAATTGCAAGCAGCAGAACTCAACCGACCATCAGATGTAGAAAGAGAGGCTGATGTAGAATCTACAAAGGAACCGAAAGTAGCACAACAGGTCCAGCCAACAGATATTGAACTTAAGCAAGAAATGAAAGTAGCAGACCAAGTGAGAGGATACAAAGTTCTTGAAACAAGTAAGTACCATATCATCAACAATTATCAACATATCATGTTAAATGTGCAGATACAAGTGATTCTGTATTATATTTGTTTGCATATGCTATGTGGAAAGCAACTAGTCATAATCCTCGTATGAAATACATGTCTGTTTGCTAAGATGGATAACTAAGAGCCTAACACTAAGTGTTCTCTTTGATACAATTTGTTACTTTTTGTCAAATTTTTAAGACAAAATCAAAGCAAAAATATGTGCTTCTTCTGGCTATTGCAGGTGTTCCATAGTTGATTATTACTTCATAATTAAATGTGACAATCACTGATCTTTTCAGAAATCAAAGATGACAGTTTGCTGACGGCATGTTGTAATGAAGTAGGCGAAGATGATGGTCAAAGCGATCAAGACTCATCAAGTTCTTCAGATGAAGGAAGTGAATATTTACCATCTGAAGAGGAAGAATTGGTACCACCATCAGATGCATCAAATGATTCATTCCCAAGATATCCAAACCTTAATCTACTGCTTGGATCTGATGTGGATACTACAGAGTCACAGGAGACTGCAAAGTTCAACGAGGAAGATAGTCCTGGTCCACCTCTAATACATGTTAAAACCACTAGCAACTCAGATGGTAGAAAGTATAATAAGAAACATATCTGCTTTTACTGTGAGATATCCCAAGCAAAGTTGCCACGTCACTTGCAAAGTGCACATTCAGATGAGTCTGCTGTCAGAGATTGGATGGGAGAAACTAATATTACGTTGAAAAATGCCAAGCTTACAAAAATCAGAAACTTGGGAAATCACATCAACAACTGCAAAGTTTTGGAAGAAGGCAGGGGAGAACTACTTGTGAAGTATAGACCTGTGGGAAGTGTAGATCCAGCAGAGTTTGTTCCATGCCCAACCTGCTACGGGTATTTGACCAGGAAATTTCTCTGGAAGCACACCTGTCCATTACAAAATAAGCAGAGTGATGCTGGAAAGAAGAAAAGAGGAGACAGAGTCAGAAATGGTACCATGCTGTTACCAAGCCCATCAAATTTGCATTCAGAAGTTGCAGAACTTTTGTCTACTCTAAAAAATGACAATGTGTCAAGAGTGATTAAGAGTGATGAGCTCATTCTTCAGTTTGCCAAGAAGGAGAATCTAAAACTAGGCCATGATCCTGAACAACAAAACTACACACGCACAAAGCTACGAGAAGTTGCAAGACTCTTAATTGACGCTCGTGTTGTAAGCAAAGATGAAAACCAAACCTTAACTGAACTAATTCATCCTGCAAAATATGACATCGTTGTGACTGCTGCGCGAAATTTAGCAGGATTTGATAGCAGCACACATACATACAAAGTACCCAGTCTTGCATTAAAACTTGGCCATTCCCTGAAGAAGTGTGCTCTTATCGTAAAAGCTGAAGGATTGAAATCTGGTGATGAAAATGCTGTTAATAAATCCACACAGTTTCATGAATTATGCGAGATGAAATGGACAGAGGATATTTCTGTCCATGCCCATCGTACACTCACGGAGAACAAAAGAAACAAAGCAAAGGCATTGCCTCTAGCAGAAGATGTTCTTTGTCTCACATCCTACCTGAAAGAAACATCAGAAGTACAAAGGAAGCTTGTGAAGGAAGGAACATGTGACAGTTTCACAGCTTGGAAATCTCTGAATGAACTTACTCTGACACAAGTGATGCTCTTCAACAGGAGAAGACAAGGTGAGATCTCAAAAATGAGTGTTGATGACTACAATAGTAGATGCCTTCCTGAATCCATGGACTACATTTATGATTCTCTTAGCGACTTTGAGAAAGAGTTGTGCAGGACATTCAAAAGAGTAGAAATTGTTGGGAAGAAAGGAAGAACAGTTCCTGTTCTGCTAACTAAAGAAATGGAGGAATCAATGTCGTTGCTACTCAGTAGCAGAGAGAACGTTGGTGTAAGTGCTGAAAATCCTTATATGTTTCCATCGACTTCAGATGGTCACATTCGAGGTTCTGACTGTATTAGAAGGTATGCTGTTTTGTGTGGAGCAACTAATCCAACTTTCCTGCGATCGACAGCTTTAAGGAAGCAGATTGCCACGGTTAGTCAAGTGCTGAACCTCAAAGACAACGAGCTTGACATACTTGCCAAATTTCTCGGTCATGATGTACGAGTACATCGGGAGTTTTATAGACTACCTGATTCCACGCTGCAGGTTGCGAAAATTTCAAAATTACTCTTATCGCTGGAGAATGGTAGAACCTCAAACCTTGCAGGCAAATCACTTGATGAGATTGACATAGAAAAAGATGAAGGTAAGGAATACCACAATTTTACATTTCTTGGGAAACTGTGCACATACTTCTCCATGATGCAAGCCCCAATTGTTTGTAGAACATGTTGAATGTTGTTCTGAGTAATGATTTCTAGTTCTACAAACAATCCCAGGTCTAAATGTTCTCTACACCCTCAAGCTCTAAATATGTCAAACATTATCAAGTATAATGACAGCAAACCACTCCTGACTGCTTTGCTTAAAAATGCTGCTTACATTTCTAAATGCCTAAAACAGATTAACTAGAGCTCAGTATTTGGAATCACAGGGAATAAATTCCTTCATAGACCCGTAGTACTGCTGAAATGATTAAACATGGTGAGGGTACAGTCAGCTTTCTTGCACTTTTTACCCAATTGTTGTCTACGTGTATGTAAGATGTGTTGAATATATATCACAAATATAACTCTTGATGTTCTTTGCAGAGATACAGGAGGATGAAAGTGTAAATGACAGTGAAGAAGATGAGAAAGTGGAAGAAGAGGATGAGCAGGAGCAGGAGCCTTTGAACCATGTTCCACATGTGACAATGCCAGAACAAAGTCCAATTCCAGCAACTGCAAAAAGTATGTAAACTAGATAGTTTGTAATATTACATTTCTGTAATTCTTCATGTACAGTAAGCATCACGTCGGCTAGCGATATGAGTAACTGCTCACAATATACACTGACTTTCTCTTGCAATTGCTTCCTTGCTTCTGTTTTGCTTATATCAGATGAAAATGGGTGTCATGCCTGCTCATGTGGTGTGCAAAGTACAATGTCTCACCAGTCACTTGTTTGAACTCTATTCAAGCATAATATATATTTGCTCATTTTCAATGTATATGTGTCTGATGTGGGTGAATGTCACAATATAATATTTTAATAACTCTAAAATATGCCATTAACTGCTCACGACTTTGCATACAAAACAAAAATAGGACTCAATCCACAGTAACATTGACATGGATGACTGAACAAATACATGTTACTGTAGCTACTGTGAACAATCCTCACAATTTGCCTTTTACACTAGTCTTGTTAATTCTTGAGGGATTTGCCGCAACTCATTTTCTAGTAGATGATTGAATTGTTCCACCTGTTTTTTGAGAAGCCAGAAAACATTATAGTTTTGTATGAACAGACCTATTCCCATTCTGACAGATGCACCGGGCATGCTCTTTAGGTGACCTTTTACACATGTCTGTTCTCATCTAAGGCGATTTTGTCTGTTCTCATCTAAGGCAATAGTGCAATACATATCTGCATAATTGTTTAAGTTAATTTCTTTTCACTTTTTCAGAAACACAATGCAGAAGGAGACCTTGGTCAAATGAAGAAGTAGACATAATGAAGAAAGCCTTCAGAAAGGAAATTGCACAGAACAAACTTCCTGGAAAAGCAGCGATTGAAAAAGTTCTTGAGCAGTATGATTGCCTTAGAGGGCGCAAATGGACCAACTTGAAAGATTTTATTCGAAATCGCTTTCTAAAAGCAAATAAAGAGTAGAGCTGTTATACAACTGTTTCAAATAAACCGTTATTTGAGTGGGTGGTACTTAGTTATGAGGATACAAGTTTCAGTGTCACTTTTCTACATGAAAAAACGTGGGAAGCAAATAGGCGGCTGCTATTTTTGTGATACTTTTCAAAGCTTTTGTTGTTTGTTCATCACATCACTCTTAAAAGTTGTGTTTGTATTTTAGATTTATGGCTGACCAGAAAAACAGCTGTGACTTATTTGACCTATGTGTTATTTCTAATTCACTGCAACATTGCATTACTAGTTTATTTTTAATTCAGGTACTAAGTTGCACTACATACATAAAATGGTGCACAGATAATATTTCCTTAAGTAATAGAAAAACTTATGCAGAGCAAAAACAAAGGGTTAGAAAGGTTGAACAGCTCTTTTATTGTTTATGTGTTTTAATTCTTAATTACTACATTATTACAGGCATGTTTTTCATTTCAGTAATTACGTTGCACTGCATAATTTAAATTGTGTCGAACGCCTTTAGAAAAAAAGCTGCAGAGAGAAAATTTTAAAAAAAGTAATAGAAAAACTCCTGGATAAATGAGAACACTAGGAAAAATGTAAGCTACTTATTTGTAATTGCTTGGAGAAACTTCAAAAGAAAACACACAAAGGTTAGATAAATGTTGTTTTTAAGGAGAACAGCTCTGACATTGAGTGTGGTTGCAGAAGAAAAATAGATGGCTGTTACTGCTATTTATATTATTGTTTTCAAAAATGTTGTTTTGTTTGTTGATGACAGCTTCATTAAAGTGATATTTGTACTTAAGTTTAAGGGCTGAGGGAATGTTGACTTCTTTAAAATTGGTATACTGTAGTTGACTGATAGAGCTAATTTATATGCTGGTCTTTGCTTAATAATGCCACATCTGAGGTGCCTAGTTGAAACATGGCTGAAATAGTCAAAAAGGTGGTGATGCTATTGGATTGATTCAAATCAATTAGCTGATATGTTTGTTTACTGTTCATTATGTTTAAGCTGTTTAACTTGGTGTTATATGAATACATTGTTTTGTTACTTACTTTTAGTTTCCATTGTGTTATAGTTATTTTCTCTGTCAATGTGTGAGATTGGCTTCTGTTAAAGGAGAAAATAGATGGCTGCTATTACTGCTATTAATATTATTATTTTAAAAACTGTTGTTTTGTTTGTTGATGACAGTCCCATTAAAGTGATATTTGTACTTAAGTTTAAGGGCTGACCGGTAAGACAGTTTGAGTTGAGCAATTTATTTATGTCTGATATTGGATATAAGTTCAGTTTTCAAAGCAATAGAATTGCTCTTTAATTAAACAACTTTATTACTTTACTTAAATGGGTTTTTTTTTCAAAATCACTGCATCACCTTGATTTAAGCAATTGCATGTTACCAATATAGGGAATGTTGACCTCTTTAAAATTGGTATAGTTGACTGATAGAGCTAATTTATATGCTGGTCTTTGCTTAATAATGCCACATCTGAGGTGCCTAGTTGAAACATGGCTGAAATAGTCAAAAAGGTGGTGATGCTATTAGATTGATTCAAATCAATAAGCTGATATGTTTGTTTACTGTTCGTTATATTTAAGCTGTTTAACTTGGTGTTATATAAATACATTGTTTTGTTACTTACTTTTAGTTTCCATTGTGTTATAGTTATGTTCTCTGTCAATGTCTGAATTTGACGTATCAACGCGTATCAAAACTGATCTGAGTATGTTTTTAAACATGAATCCAACTAAAGTTGACATATTTGAAAACTTTGTTGCCAACTTTTGCTTGTACCCATTTAGTATGGACTAAGTTACCCCTGTGCTGAAGTGTGATTGTAAATGCAAACCCTGTTAGGTATTGACAATAATAGAACATGAACCACTGTTGTGTCCCCAGTTGAAATACACTGTGTGTCCGCATTTGGTACATAACTTGTTAAGTGTGGTCCACAATTGGAATACACTGTGTGTCCCCATTTGGTACATAACTTGTTAAGTGTGGTCCACAATTGG
The DNA here is from genome assembly GCF_037975245.1 of Apostichopus japonicus. Taxonomy (NCBI): domain Eukaryota; kingdom Metazoa; phylum Echinodermata; class Holothuroidea; order Aspidochirotida; family Stichopodidae; genus Apostichopus; species Apostichopus japonicus. The sequence continues at coordinate 8,121,177 of NC_092581.1, forward strand.
AATACACTGTGTGTCCCCATTTGGTACATTACTTGTTAAGTGTGGTCCACAGTGGAAAAAACTGTGTGTCCCCATTTGGTACATTACTTGTTAAGTGTGGTCCACAGTTGAAATACACTGTGTGTCCCCATTTGGTACATTACTTGCTAAGTGTGGTCCCCAGTTGAAAAACACTGTGTGTCCCCATTTGGTACATTACTTGTTAAGTGTGGTCCCCAGTTGAAAAACACTGTGTGTCCCCATTTGGTATGTACTTTATCAAAATAGTTTTTAGCTTATATATTCCCTAGCATTAAGTGTTAATGAAAAGCCTCCTGCCATGGCTCATTGCAAGTCATAGGACACACCCTCATACCTGGGAATATGCCGTGCGGCACTGTCCCCACTTGGTCAGTCCAAAAAAAGAGTCCCCGATTGGAGCCTGTTACATGTATGTGTGTGTGTGTGTGTGTGACGCTTAAGCTTGTATGCACGATAACTCAACAAGGGATTGACTGATCATGATCAAACTTGGTGGGTGGGTGGCCCATAGTGAGTAGATGAACCCTATTGTTTTTGGTGCCCACAAAGGTCACCAAAGGTCAGTTATGGTCCAAAAACCTAAAATACTAAAACTGCAATAACTCCCAGTGCCAATGTGCGACAAGGTTGATATTTTGGGACAAGTTGTGAACTGGTTAGGGCAATGTTTTCAAACATAACGGTCATGTGATCCGAGGTCACCAAAGGTCAATTAATGATAAAAAACTAGTATTTTTGCGATAACTTGAGAACGAATTGTCCGTTAGGGTTGGGAGTTGCTTCAATTTAATCCAATTGTCGACCCACATCTGGGTGACCCTTGACCTCAATTTGACCTCTGGTGACCTTTTTATGTTTTGGGGATTTTTACAGTTTCGATGCTATTTTCAGATGTCAAAGGTACTTCTGATCATAATTGTCAATAGGTTGACCCCCGTGTGACCTTCGTGTGCGGAGTTATACGAGGTCAAAGTTAATTTTCAGACATTTAATGCAATAACTCTCAGTTCCAAGGTGTGACATGGTTGATATTTTCGGACAAGTTGCAAATGGTATAGGGGAATATTTTCAAACTTAACGGTCATGTGATCCGAGGTCACCAAAGGTCAATTAATGATAAAAAACTAGTATTTTTGTGATAACTTGAGAACGAACTGTCCGTTAAGGTTGGGAGTTGCTTCAATGTAATCCATTTGTCAACCCGCATCTGGGTGACCCTTGACCTCAATTTGACCTCTGGTGACCTTTTCGTGTTTTGGGGATTTTTACAGTTTCGATGCTATTTTCAGATGTCAAAGGTGCCTTCAGATCATAAATGTCAATAGGTTGACCCCAATGTGACCTTCGTGTGCGAAGTTATACGAGTTCAAAGATAAATAATATTAATGAGGGTCACAGGTCAAACGTGAAAAACTCCCAAGTTGCAATAACTTAGCTACTATTTATTGGAATTTCGTCAAACTTGGTATGATGATATTGGTAGATAGTCTCTACACACTGATGTGTGTTGCAATTGATATCATGCATGTTTATAAGGGGGGGGGGGGGGGGGGCTAGCATTATTTCGTTATAAAAAGTTTGTATGCACAATAACTCAACAAGGGAATGACCAATCATTACCATACTTGGTGAGTGGGTGGCCCATAGTAAGTAGATTATCCCTGTTGATGTTGGTGCTCATTTCATGAATATTAATGAGGTCATGGGGTCAAACGTGAAATACTCCAAATTGCAATTACTTGGCTACTATTACTAGTCGGAATTTCGTCAAACTTGGTATGATGATAATGGTAGATAGTCTTCACACACTGATGTGTGTTGCAATTGATATCAGGGCTTAGCATTACTTTGGCAACAAAAGTTTGTGAGCATAAATTACTGTTGTTGTATTAGGGCTTTGTTAGAAATTTCCCTATGAATGGAACTAATGAACAGCAGCAAGGAACCATGAAATGTTTTCATTCTGGTTTAGGTTTCTTGTGGGGGTTGTCACACTCTTGTAAGAGCCAGAAGAAGAACTCCTAACCGAGATTGCGTTTCTTCAGAATCTGAAACAGAGACGGAACAAACTAATCAAAGAATTTCCAATACAGTGGAGAGACCTCCACAAGATGGACAATTGGGAGAAAATTTAAAGAAATTAGCCGAATCTATTGAACTTCAGGGATCATTAAATGGATCCTTAGGTGGTACAGCAAGGGGCAGGAGAAGACAAAGAGAGGTAAAGAAACTTTTTTGTTTTCATTTGCTTGACACTTCAAGCTGATTTAGTACTATCACTATTAATACTACTTTTTGCATTCAATTTACTACTACAATCTGTTGATACCATACTCAACTGCTAGTGGGAAAGAAAATGTAGCTAAATATTTAACAAGTTACTAGTGCACCAAAGTCACACCAGTGACAAGGAACGTAAAGGGTTTGCAAATGCAAAATCAATAATATAGTGTTATATAGGAATAATATAGTGTTCAAAGTTTGTGTAGCAGCCTTGAAGGCTCTGAACCTCAAAATAATACTGTAGAGTCTGTGTACAATCCTGCTAGGTATACTTCTTTGCATTAGCGATTTGCCCATTAAGCATCAATCCGTAGCATGTTGCGATGCGATACCAGATCAATAATTCCTTGCGTTTAACTTGTGGGAAACAAATATGTCTTCACTGCGCTAAACCTTGTACGAATCACTCATCAGGAGATATTAAATGGTTTTATACCATTTGGGAAGAGTAATACAATGTTACAACCCAGTGCAATATGCAGTTATGATAACAACATTATGTATTCCATTATAACCTTATACTGATCAGTTACTATTTGACTGCCCAAATTTCAGAACTTACAGAGCTCTAGTTTACTATCACATTTTTAATCCTTGTGTGTTACCTGTTTCTTAAATTTGGGCTAAACTCCATACATTTGAGCAAACTATTAAGAATAACAAAACAGAAATGTAAAAAAAAATACCAAATAATGTTTGTGGGAAATTTGATTCAGTCATGAACACACATGCTTTTGAGCTCAAATATGTTTAAGTGATGACATCATGACTGGAATAAAAATTGAAGAAAGATATGACTTGGTTATAAGGTGATAGTTATCAGTAATAAGCAGCTGGCTTAGAGTGACCGGATACATGTGAGTAAGTTGGGGTATATGGTGGACCACACAGTATGCCTTTCAATATTATAGTAAGTTAGGGTGTATGATGGAACACAGTATGTCTTTCAATATTATTGTAAGTTGGGGTATATGGTGGAACACAGTATGTCTTTCAATATTATAGTAAGTTGGGGTATATGGTGGAACACAGTATGTCTTTCAATATTATAGTAAGTTGGGGTATATGGTGGAACACAGTATGTCTTTCAATATTATAGTAAGTTAGGGTATATGGTGGAACACACAGTATGTCTTTCAATATTATAGTAAGTTAGGGTATATGGTGGAACACAGTATGTCTTTCAATATTATAGTAAGTTGGGGTGTATGGTGGAACACAGTATGTCTTTCAATATTATTGTATTCATTGCTTCCAACATCTGCTCTGCTATGAAGGAACAATGTTAAAGCTTGCTTTTCCTTGAAGTTATAAACCATTATTTTAACAAGGTCAGGTGAAGTGCTAGATATTGTTGTGGGTAGTCACTAACATGGAGTGGGAAATGTTGATTATATTACTTACTATTTTTGCAGCTATAAGCTAAATGTAACCAACACACACATATATACTACTTTACTTGTATTATGATGCTGGTCCCTGAAGTTGTAAACCATTATTTTAACAAGGTCAGGTGAAGTGCTAGATATTGTTGTGGGTAGTCACTAACATGGAGTGGGAAATGTTGATTATATTACGTACTATTTTTGCAGATATAAGCTAATTGAAACCAACACACACATATATTCTACATTACTTGTGTTATGCTCATAATATTTGGTAACATCAGGTAATTGAGTGGTGTTCATCCTTTGCTGTCACGTGACCATTATGAGCTATGTGACAGTTATAAGGATGTAATGATTTAGCTCAGGCAGATGGCAGTTCTTTTTGACAAGTTGCTTATTTTTTTGTAGTCCTGTAGTCGGTAGGACATGTTAACATAGTAACGTTACATGTTTCCATTGAAGGCAGGGGACTTTGACGTACATTAATCCATCAGGCCGACCCACCAATCTGGTTTGCTTGTTTCTATGTCCTTGACTCTCAGTCCTACCCAGGGCAGATTTATTACAATATTTTCTGTATCATTTGTATGCAGACATCACCTCTTCCACCTTTGGCTAGAACATTACCACCCTTAAGTACTTCCACTCCTAAGACACTACCAAGTCTTGGTACCAGGACAACAGGTGATGGTGGCCTCAATCAACAGAGAATACCAAACATCAGTGAAGACTTGACAGGTGAAACCAACACATTGCTTTCTAACAGTTAAAATTAATTTACAAATTAAAAGAATATATATATAGACTTGAAATATTTGCTTATTAGATGTGAAAAGTTGTTAGACACAGTGTTTTTTAGTCAGGTGGATTGTCCATAATGTTGATTAGAATTCTCTTCTCCCAATATTGCATCGATAGTATCTCTAGTAGACCTACCTCTGTATCCCCTCCCACCCTCCTGCCTCAAGGGGGCATGGAGTTGCATATCTCATTGCTAGCAAAACTTCACTGAACATATACATTTGACCTTAGATCAAGTGACGTTTGACCTCAGTTACCATGACAACTACAAATTTTGATAGCACTTGACATTCTCATTATATCTGTGAAGATCCATGTCAATTCAAACCCTTGCTTAAAAAAATGTCAGACTATGTGAACAATATCCTTTAGGAATGAGGGATATAACTTTGAATGGCAAATATAACTTGTAGAGTTTTGTAGGGACACTAGCATAAAATGATGTTACCTCAACATTTATTGTCTTTCCCTTTGCTATATCACTGACTTTGTATATCTGCACTACGTACATTTCAAAGTTTAAAAACAAAGTTAATGAGTAATTAGAATACTGACTAGGAAACTACACTTTAAGTCTGGATATTTTAATTGGTAAACAAAGGAAGTGTCATCATTAGGTAATTGGTTCAATCCTGTTTGACATAGTTTGTATAATCTTTGTCCTTGTAATCTTTCAGCCTATTTAACTTTTATCAAAAAATATATTTACTTATTTATTATATACTTTTAAGTATAACTCAGCAGTATCATGTGTCCTCACTCTTGAATTACAGATTCCAAAGTGAATCCTTTGTCAACTTCCAAGAAGCAGGATGAGGAGTCATCAGAAAGCGATGAAGGGAGTTCTGAAGAGGATGGAGAGAGCGGCGTTGATGAAGCAGATGATGGTACACCCGTTGACGAACCACTCTCACATGTTTGTAACACCAAAACCATCAAATTGTATCTTCTTTCGTGCCATGAAAGCAGCTAAACATGTTTAAAATATTTTCTCTTTCCAAAATGGTACACACAATGGATTTAATATTTGGAACAAAACATTGCTTGCCGAAGGAAAATGTTTATAATCCGTTTACCTCCAAACAGCATTTTACACTTAAACGTTCTTTGAGATCTAAATAAGGGCAACAGTCATAGGTATGAAGTAATATGTTTATTGCCGAGGACTGGTGCCTTCAGTCAGATCTTAATACCCTGTAGGTTGACCATGATGTTTTCTGTCTGATCTCCTTACAGACATATTTCTCTAGAAGTGGAAACAGATCTGACATGAAGCCAATGGCATCAAAGAAACATAAATCTAAGAAAAAGGTAAGCAGATTTCTTGGATGTAAAATTTGGTTTTTCAACAAGGAAAGATATTTCAAATTATATTTATTTTCTGTGACCTCAGGAAGTTTGGTTCTATGCTTAATGAACTATCGTACCGTATTAAACATGTTTGTGCTGAGTTAATTCAACGCAATTCCTGGAAGGAGAATGGTAGGGCTATCAAGATATATAAAATTTTGTGAATACACATGTATTTAGATTTTATGGACAACTGAATGACAGGTGCCTTAAGTCACATGTATGGAATTACACAATGAGTAATGTTTAACCAGGATGCACCCTAACTGAGATACCAGAAAGCTTGGAGAATTTACCAAATGAAACTATTGAAAAGATTTTGAGAGAGCCAGTCATTTCAGTTTAAGAGATAGATTCACTGAGTAACCAGGGATTGAAAACTTCTGTGCTTGATTCCCATTCAAGAAGGTTTGTCTGTTTTTTTACTAGTTTAAGAAAGTGTTTGCAAAACAAAAGAATTAAGATCATTCGTGATCCAAATGGCTTTGTTTTTCATCTACCAGAAGGTAAGAACTAAGATCGTTCAGTGATCCAAATGTCTTTGTTTAATTCTGCCAGAACAAAAGAATTAAGATCATTAAGTGATCCAAATGTCTGTGTTTTATTGTGTGAGATCTAACACAGACTGTTGACACAACTCGGTTGCCAATCTTTGTAATATCGTTATGGAGCTATTTGATCTGGCTTGATGTCAGTAGCGATGGCATAAGCAATGAAACCGTAATAATAGAGCTAGCATCAGGTAGATATTTCCACATGTGTTTACCAAATAATTTTAGGAGGATGTTAGTATTGGTGACGAAAATAATAATCAGAGACTGGAGGTCATAGAAGAGAAGAGACCTGCACAGGAAGATGAAGATGGTGAAGAGGATGATGATGATGACGATGATGATGATGACAGTGATGATGATGATGATGATGACAGTGATGATGATGACCCGGGAGCTCTTCACAGAGCAGCAAAGCAAAATCTCAAAAGTTCCCAAGAGGTATATGATCTGATGTCTGCTGTCTCTATTCTGCTCTCTATGACAACATCAAAAGGATGTTTCTTGCTTTCATCATTAACTATTCCTTCTCAGCAGTGTGATTCTCTTCACCTGTTTCTCTGCGTGTGCTATCCTTCGCAAACCATGGTCATGTAATGAGTTACTTTCATTCACTCATCTGCAAACTTGATTCTCCTATCATTCTCATTCTCACACTTAACACCTTCAAAGTAGATCCCTTTAAGCTGCTTTTGATAGAAGGTTTTGTAGTAGGTTTTGTAGTAGTGTAGTGGTCCCTCAAACAGACCGAGTTTTGTTTTGAGGCTGTCAGATGTCAACTTTGGTTTTCTGTCAAGGTCACAGTATGGAAGTAAAGTCGACTTCTTGTCATTTAACATGATCAATGAGTTGCTTTACAATCAAAGAAAAGTGTTGAAAGAATAGAATTTATCTAAATCTCATACTGCAAAGTTTCACTAGATTGATAAATGGGTTCTTGTATTTTTTACTGTTGTAGTTACCAGTAATGAAAACTTCATAGGAAGGAGCATTTTTACAACATATGCATTACTAATAATTACTAAGACATGCGTCATATAATTTGCTAGCCTAGTTTTGTAAGTCTCTGTTAGTAATATGCTACCAGTTGACTCAACTTTGGACAAGAAAAGGAAGAAATATTGTGTTCTCTCTGTATCAGCCTTAGTTTCCTATCTTATACCATCTGCTGTGTTGCACTGGCTAATTTCATCAAGCAAACCTTTGGGGGTCTGTATTCATGCTTTCAAGAACTAATATTTCTCTTCTTTTGGGAGGTGTAATCTATCATTCTTAATACATGAAGTTGTACGTAGTTGATTAATGTTTTTCATGTCTACTGTGCATCATTCATGAAAGATTTCAAGATTTAAGGATTGTTTCTTTTTCTTTATGTCTTGTTAGATGTAATGTATGAGTCACTCATCTCTTGACTCCAATCTGACCTGAGTTGCCCTGACAGAAGAGACATAGCACATTCATGCTGGTCAAAGTGTGTGTAGATGTAGTTAGCCACACAGTATCCTGCCTTGTCAGTAACTGTAGCGCTGAACCTCTGCTAGTGTTAGAGACCTTACCATTATATTTTAACAACTGATTCAATGCTTTAATTAGATGAATTCCATCTGTAATGAATGCAGTCTGAACATCATTTTTAGTAAGTTTAATAGGTAAATACCATATTTTCATCAACTATATCAGGTCTTTGCAGATTATTATTAAAAGGAACACATTAATTACTCTTCAGAAGGACTTATACCTTAGTTTTCACTGGTGGTGATCTCCTATCAGGGGCATAGTCCTCTTGCAATGTCAATGCTTTCCTAAGTAGTCTTCCACCTAATAGGCTGTTTGACATTACTAACACACTTTACAATTCTTGATTACAGCCAAATAGACCTGTATAATTATATTTATTAATTGTATATGTACCAATACAGTTGTGTGTACCAAAGAATTTCATTCCTTATTTTGATTGGCTGCTAACCATGAGAAATGCACTGCACTGAAAGTTTCCTTGTAAAGTACGAGACAGTAAACAACAATTTTCTTTTTCATTCTGCCAGGCTCTTCCAGAAAACAAGAAAGAGGCTTCTTCCAGATCCTCTTCAAAACCAACGGAAAAGACAGGTTTGGTTACAATTTCTTCATAAACATTGTTATTTGGTCAATGTAAAGAATGTGTAAGATAATGTTAATGGTCTGCAATGTGGGCAAAAAATCTTCCCAACTTTTACTGATAACACAGCTGTGAAACAGATGTCTTGACTAGATTATGGGTCAATGCATAGATGAATGTCTAACTTTCTTGATGTTCCCATTACATGGCAGATCAGCTTGGTGTTCAGCATTGCGTATAAAACAATTCATTATAAATAATGTAATAATTATATTTCAAAATTATTATAGAAACATCGGCTGCTTTGCCATGATAATTTTTAATGTCAGTATATATGGTCTTAAAATTATAATGAAAATATCTTACTGGTTCACTATGTAACAGGAATCAGTCAACAGAAACTGTTGGACATTGACAACTGATTCCTAACTCTGAAAAGGGCAGAGGTAAACTATGACTACATTGCTGTAGGATGTTGCCCACTGAAAATACATTGCAAGTATACATTGCACACAATTTATAAATTTTATTATTTGTCCACATATATTGTGGGAAGTGTATGTCTGTATGCCATGGGACGATGGAAGCGGATGCTTTCATTGCTTAACAGTTTTGTTATGCGTCATGACACAAGTTTCAGGTTTATCAAAATGAAGAACTGGAAACATGTTAGGGTCTTTCACTGTAGTTATAAAACAGTTCTTGTCTACTCTCTTGCCCACCTCTGAGGAATTATGGAGAAGAGGGGAATGGTTACAACTCTTTTGTTTAGTTGTGATTATTGAATGAAACTTAATGGCAGGAAGGGTAACATGTTTGTGACTATCACATCTCCTTTCTCTGACTGAAATTTAGGAAGTAAAGAAATTGCTGCCAAGGAAACAAACCCCCAAGCTTCAAAGTTGAAACAAGACAAAAGTGAAGTCACAAAAGTGGAACATCAAAGACAACAGGAGGATGAGAATGATGATGAGGATGATGATGACGACGATGATGACGATGATGATGACGATGATGATGATGACGATGTCGATGATGATGACGATGATGATGAGGATGAGGATGATGATGAGAGCAAGGAGAAGGTTAAAGGTGGAGAGGTAGACAAGAAAATAGACAAAGATGAAACTAAACAAGACAAACAAACAGAAGAAAAAGGAGATAATAAATCAATCAAGGAACAGAAAATGAAAGAGATTCCAGGTGAGGAGATAAAAGGAAAAGGTGATGATGAAAGAAAGATTACAGAAGAGAAGAAACCAGCAGCACCAACAAATGTTGAGGAAGAGAGAAAGGTGAGAAAATGATCGATTCAATTTATTTCCAAATTAGAAGTTAGCTTTAGTTTTACTAGTTTTATACTCCATGGCTGGTGGCAGTCCAGCTAATTGGAGATACATCAATGGTGGTCGGCTGAGTTATTGTGTGCTTTGTAGTTCATGTAATGTTCAAACTATATCTATATGTATCTTCTACCAATCCCTTATAGCAACACCCCTAGCAACATAATGGACCAGTCCACCATCCTCTCACCTCAAACTGGTTAAAGTTTCAAAACACACTAATAACATGATTAAGGTCATAGGTTATCTGCATCTCTGCACCCTGTACATGCATCCTATTGTTTCTTTAGTCACATCTAAGCTGTAGCAGAGAGCACAATATCTATATTGCACCAGTATACATCATTGTTGTGTCCTTCCATAACTAATCTTTTACAACAACTTTGGAACATTACAATATAGGTTAATGTTGAGGACCTGTTACATAGTTTAATGTTGATATCCTGTTATATAGTTTAATGTTGATGACACGTTAAGTAGTTTAATATTGATAACCTGTCATATAGTTTAATGTTGATAACATGTTACATAGTTTAATGTTGAAGATATGTTACATAGTTTAATGTTGAAGATATGTTACATAGTTTAATATTGATATCATGCTATATAGTTTAATGTTGAAAACACGTTAAATAGTATAATGTTGATAAACTGTCATATATAGTTTAATGTTGATCACATCTTACATAGTTTAATTTTGAAGATATGTTACATAGTTTAATGTTGATATCCTGTTACATAGTTTAATGTTGATAACATGTTACATAGTTGAATGTTGATATCCTGTTAAAATGTTGATAACCTGTTACATACTTTAATGTAGATAACATGTTATATAGTTTAATGTTGATATACTGTTGCATAGTTTAATGTTGATAACCTGTTACGTAGTTAAATTTTGAAAACATGTTACACAGTTTAATGTTGATATCCTGCTAAGTAGTTTAATGTTGATATCCTGCTAAGTAGTTTAATGTTGATAACCTGTTACATAGTTAAATGTAGAAAACATGGTTAAAGTTGATATACTGTTGCATAGTTAATGTTGATAACCTGTTACGTAGTTTGATTTTGATAACCTGTTATATAGTTTAATGTTGATATCCTGTTAATTAGTGTAATGTTGAGGACTTTTTACATAGTAAACCAACATAACTATGTGTTATATTGGTTTAATGTTGATAACCTGTTACATAGTGTAATGTTGAGAACCTGTTACATAGGTTAATGTCAAGAAAATGTTTTATGTAGCTTAATATTTATATCCTGTTACATAGTTAATAGAGTCACTTATGTTGATAACCTGTAACATAGTGTAATGTTGAGAACCTGTTACCTTAGTTAATGTTAAGAAAATGTTTTATGTAGCTTAATATTTATATCCTGTTACATAGTTAATAGAGTCACTTATGTTGATAACCTGTTACATAGTGTTATGCTGATAGCCAGTGTGAAAGTTTATGACGTTTGGTCCATTCTACTTTGGCATGTTTATTAATGTTTTGATTTTCATGGTTTTTATTCATGTTAAGTGTTCAATAAGTTGCATGTTTTTCTTGCATATATTTCTTCTCCTGCACCCATTAGTATATAACACCGTTAAAACCCTCACTCACTCAGTTTTATTTACTTTGATTATTTTCCTGTTTTCTACCTCTATTTTTACCTTATATTCACGCTTTCTTGTTTTCGTGGATTGGATGATTCCTGTAAGTTTAATCTTGGAGAAAAATTATAAAACAACCCTTGATGTTGATGAGAACTTAACTTGTAATAAAATAGCCAAACAGGGAAACAGTATCTTGGTTATAAAGTGCTGGTCGTAAGCAACAACTTATCAACAAAATGACATAATTCTTTGGTAGAATGTGTTTTAAACTAGTAGTGGCTGATTAATAACAGGATGACCTTTAGTAAAATACAGAACATGCATGACAATAATTACTTAAATCCTGTAAAACAGTATTAAATTCACTTTGCCAGTGACAAAAGTTGAATTTATGCTGGTCACTGACGTGAGATGGCATGGTCGGGGTGGGGGGGGGGTGGTGCAGAAGAAGGGGTGCTTGAAGAGATTGACCTTTGGGTTTTCACTGTTTGCTACACTAGCAGTTTCATTTACATGTAATAGACATTTCCCTTTCATGGACAATAGCTCACCAGTTGTGTATACGTTTTGCTCAATGATGACTTGATTTTTGCTTGGGTCTTTTCCAATAATTTTTATCTCCTTAATATTTAACAGCAGAATCTTGTTTTACTTTCTTGCTTTGTTTACTAGTATTGGGAAGAGACATTGCAACAAAAATTTAATTTTAATGGACTTATGATTAATTGGCTTATTTTCTTGATAGTTTAGAGACTGTGTCTTATTCTTGAATTTACATATATTAGTTTGTTTCAATTTATTTACTTCTAGTTGTAATCTATTGTTCTGATGTTTTATTATTAAACTCTGTTTATAAATGATACTCTTTTCGGCCGAACATTCCCAAACATGCTTGATGACTCTGTATTAAAGTTTCTCTCATTTTGATATGTAGATAATTATTACACAAAAACTTCTCTCAATTTCATGTATAGATGATTTTTACACACAAACGTTTTATGAATGTGACATCTGTCTAGTACACACACACACACACACAGCATATTTGTTGATGTAAAACTAGAATAGAAAAGCCATTATTTTAATTTTTTTATATATATTTTTTTTTATCAATTACAGCCCTGGCAGTTTTGGAAAAAGAAAGGTGATGAAGGATCGTCAACAGATCCAGTAAGCCCAGTCAAACCTAGAGGTGGGGATGAAGCCAAATCAAAAACATGCGTGGTTCTTTGAAGTTACGTCCCGCAGCCCGATGTATGGCCAATGAAATATTAAGCTGATTCTGTGTATCAGATAGAACATAGAATAAAGGCATTACAAGAGGCAATGGTCAGTATAACTATACAAGAAATATGTTAACTTTATCACATAATACACACTTATTAGGAATTTTATCCAGAGATGAGGTTTGCCCAGATTGCTCAAGAGACAGCCATCAAACTTTCCCAGAAGTCAGCCCTCTAGCTCTTTCTTGTACTATATATCTTTAAAGTTTTACTTTTAAGGAAGTATCTCTATTTCATTTTGAAGCAGTTTTTAATAATTTAATACCTTGTACATTGGATACTACGGCATACCTTTGAATGTTATAGTAATATCCGTCCTTATCTTACAAAGTTTAGTGCTATGATGAATAACACCTTGAAACACCTTGAAATGAATTACCACAATGCTACCCAGTCAGGGTCATTTAAATACATTATTCTGTATTTTCTATATTTCTTAAATGCATTTAAAACTATTCTGTTACACATTCTAAGTTTATAGTTTCTTTTAGTTCTTTGTATGAAGGAAGTACCAAGCATTTGAGAATAATAATAATAATTAGCTTAAATAGCACAGAATCCAACAAAAGTTGCTCAATGCGCTTTACGCGCTGTGATCTTTGGTAGAGCGCTCTATCATAGTAATTATAGTAATAATAATAATTTACGGGTGATGACAAAAAGTAAAGAAAGAAAAAGAAATCATCCTATAACATTAATGTGAAAATAGATGAGTTTTAAGACTGATAAAGTGAGTCTAGATCCCAAAAGATCTACTGGAAGTGAGTTCCACAAATGTGAGGGAGCATGTTCAAAAGCCGCGATCCCCAATCATTTTGAAACCAGACACAGGAACAATAAGCTGGTTAAGATATTTTGATCTAGATGGCCAGCCTATTTTAGTTTGTTGAGTAAGATGTCACATAAATAGCTTGTGGTATTAAATTTAATAGCACAGAAGGCCAAAATGAGGATATTATAATCTATGCGTAGATTTATAGGTAAACAATGCAGCTCTTTCAGAATTGGAGTCATGGCAGCATATTTACTTTTAAAAAATTTGAGCAGCCATGTTCTGAATCTTTTGCAGTCTAGATAATTGGGTGGAAGTTGCGCCAGCTAGTAGAGAATTTGCGTACTCAAGCCTACTGGAGATTACTGTGTTCACAAATGCAAATGTTATGCGGAATATGCTGTTTGTAAAAGCAAGATAATAGAGGATAATAATTCTTTGTGAACTATATGACTGTATTCAATTCCCAGAATGTTCAGCTATGATATATTTATTCATTTAATAAATAATTATTCTTGGTAAACTATATAACCGTATTCAATTCCCAGAAGTTCTATGGCTGATATATTGATTTAATATGTAAGGCAAACTGCTTCTTTCATGACTCTGTGCATAAAGTGTGACTCTTCAAGTGCCAGCTTATGTGGATGTAATATCATACTATATCATTATGTATAAAGCCATCTAAGCTTAATTATTAGATTGAAATAAATATGCAAATGGTATACACTATATGATATGAGCCAATGTTGATTTAATACTTTCAGCTCATTTGCTAATCCTTTACTCTTTACAATTTGTTTTTGTTGAGGTGGGGGGAGGGGGGAGTGGGGTGGATGAGGAAGAAGTGGAACAGTTGCTCTGTCATGGTCAACTGGATTTAGCAATTGGTCAATACAGTACAACTATCGGTGACTTGTGGTCTTATAGTAGCCAAGACGATGTCTTACATTGCATCATTCTCATTGCTTCAGTTAATGTTCGCTTTAGCTTAGTCTTGACTTAAACTGTCCATCCATTTCTGAACAGCAAATTCTTGATATTTTGATAATATTTGCAGAGTAACTTTTAAACTGGGGTTAATCTTGATGAGATACATTCCTAATTCCATTAGGGGTGTTTGTGGCGATAATTTATATGCATGTCTTGGATTTGTGTTGCATGTCAAATAATTCTACCTTAAGTGTCTATGTTTTGCTTCCTAGTATCATCAGTATTTCTAACCCATCATCATTAAATGATGTTAATAGGCACAAAGATAATTTGGATATCTTGTAGACCATTAGAAAACACTGGTCTTATTCAAGGCTGTGTTCCTGTAACACTTCTAATGTTTGAGTAAATGATCCTTTGAAAAGCAGAGATTCATCAATTCAAGTGACTGAACTGTATAGTCTAATACACAGAAAATACAGTCTAATCTAAGTGATCACACTCATAACGTGTTAAAATTAAAAATTTGCATATCCACTCATACTTCCAAGATTTAGACTGGTCTTCCACAAGGCTCTGTGTTAGGGTCCCTGTTATTTCTCATGTATATGCGCCCCCTTGGATAAATTAATTCGTCAGCATGATGTGAAATTTCACTTTTAAGTGGATGACACAAAAATTTATATATCTATTTCGAATAGTGATTTTAATTCCTCAAAAGTGAAACTTGAGGATTATCTCTCTGATATCAAGGATTGAATGGCGAACAATTTCCTTCTATTGAATGATTTGGAAACTGAGCTTGTACTCCTGTCGTCCAGGAATTTTTACTACAGAATTGTCGTCTGTCGACAAATTCAAATTTGGTGAGGAACTAATTGACATCTCTTTCAGTGCTAGAAATCTTGGAGTATTGTTCAATTCTAATTTATTGATGGAGAAGCACATTTCCAACATTTGTAGAACTGCATTTTGCCACCTCTGGAATATTAGTCATATTTGTAGTTGCCTGTCTCGGTCAGATGCTCTGAAACTTGTCCATGCCATAGTTTTGTTGAGACTTTATTCGTACAATTCACTGCTCGCTGGATTTCCTGCCTGTAAGTTGAACCTTTAATTCTCTATGTACAATATTTGGTTTCCTTGTGTTAGTGTTTAATGACCAAGATACAGATGGAAATTCAGTCATCCCCTTTACTGTGTGTAAATATTTGTACATTGCACGGAAATGGATATAAATATTTCTAAATTGTGTAAAGAACTGTAATGGTGGATGAAAATAAACTCTAGTTTATAATCAGTATTTAAATTATCTCTATATTATTTGTTTGTGTATATATAACATCGTTCGGGGAGTATGCTGATTGGATTTGAGAATCTGTCATATAACATTTCTCAGAACTATACTCACAAAGTTCTCCAAACTGTTTTCATTCAGTCATATACAACCAGTCAATGAGAGAAACATGACCAATGTTGTAGGCAAGTCCAGCTCACCAGAGTCTTTTGCATCTGAGTCCAGTAACTTTACAATCTGAGTCCAAGTCAGATATAACAGTACAGCTCAAATTTGGTCTTATAGCAAAGACTATAAAAAGTGGAACTGAACATTGCTTGAAATGGTTGGAAGGAGCAACATGTGTGATTAGGCAGGATTTGTGTGGCTTGCCTTGCTTCTATAGTCCCTAGGACTTGAGAGGAAAAATAATATGTCATCATCTGGGTACATGTGCTTCCAGTCCTGATTTCTTGCCGAAGGCAAAAGGTGTCTATGTAAAGTAGATGCGTGAGGCAAAGGTCAACAGAGGTCACTGTCTGAAAACCTTGTCAACACATAAATCCAAAAGCAAAGGTTGAAGGAAGTTCATATTTGATGCGTTTCTGTCTTAAATAGTGAATACAAGAATCCTATTGTTTTCTGGTGAAAGGTCAAATATCATTTGATGTCAATAGAGAGAATACCTTGAAGAATTGGCTCACATGAGCGCATGATCTTGCTGACCATGTGACTTTAGCACTGATCATAACTCGAAATTTCGTTTGCATCAGGGATGATCAGGGGCGCAACAACGTACTTAGGATATACTTCTTGGCGTCTCTGTCTTTTGAAGAATATATTTGGGGTTCTCTTATTTCGTAGAGAAATATATTTTTGCGACGCCTTGGATCGCAAAAACAGACAAGCCAAGTTTTTCTGAACAAAATCTATGTCAACTGAATATGATACTTTGGTTTACCTCTTCATATGAACTAGTTCCATCATATTGCAATCAATACCAATACGCTATTCATTGAACCAGGACCCCAATATCCGGGGACCCAGTGCGTTCGTTCCAATATTTTGAGCCAATAGATCGCAACTTCTTGTCAAGTAACTAGATAGCCATAAAGAACTTTGTGTTTTTACCTTTATGGCTTGTGTCAAGTATATACTTTCGTTGAAGAAAGAGTAATGGCCGCAGCCTCCACCCTTGAACCGGATCCTTGAAACCCTAGCAAAGCCACTAGGGATACTGGTGCCCATCTTCACAGCTACCTCTCCTCCTACCTAGGCCCTCAAAAATGGACCGCCGTGCTCACGGTATAAACCTGTAACGAAACATCAGACATTTGCATAAAGCAATAAGAGTTTCAACCTCTTCTCAACGAACGAAACCCCTCCCAATTTTCAACTGATACATATCATCCCAGTAGTTCTCTTTTATTTGGGACAGTTTTGTCCACACCGTCAAGATCCGTTAAAGACCATTTCCCCAGGCTGTCCTGCATTTCGCTTACTTTGCTCACTCTTTTTAGGTGAGTGATGTTAACGGGAAATAAACGCGAGATTCCTAATCTGCTATGCCAGGAAAATTGATTTTGCACAATGCTCTAAAAAAAAGAAGAGAAAAACGGCAGTATTTTAATTGTATATGGGACATGCCTGATTTTCTAGACAGTTCGTTGAAATACTATTCAGTTAAATCAGGGACAACGTGTGCAACGCTTATTGTTTTAACTATAACCTTGGAGTTCCTTTATATGAACTCTAACTAACCTCAGAGCCGTATATAGAGACCTCAGTAAAGGGCGTCCTCCATTTATTTTTCTGTCAATTATTCCCCAGTTAGAATCGGACAAATTTCATATTTGATGGCCTTGTTGTTCTCGAGAAGACCATTCATAGTGATTGCTTTATAGATCTACTCTTCCACCCTTGCTATTTAAAAAAAAACTTCCAAATTCATCAGATTTCACCATATAGGCCTATGGGCAGCTAGCCGCTACTTTGATTCTTTGCATAATATAGCCATGTCACATTTAATCATGGCCAACAAACAAAACAGAAAACTAAACCCAATGTCAAATAATACTTTCACTCAAATCAAGTACTACAAAAGTGAGCAACATCCAAAACTATTTTTTTTTTTGCCAAATGGAAGACGGCCTTCGATAACCGGTTGATATTTATTAATTGCAAGCATGTATGTTAATCAATTGCTTCGTCATTCGCTCTGTGTATACACTACTGCCCGTCAATGAGTCTCGCATATTAAAAGTTCACCGAGTAGTCAACTCCGTATACAATGTGCATGCAACGTACTGGCCAGTAAGAGCGGGAAAAGAGCCACCGCCCACTGACGTCATACTCCTTATTTGGTAGATGGACGGGCGACGCAATGAAGTAATTACCATATGAATGAGATAACGGTCTCACTGTAACTGCGCGCTACAGTTATAGTATACAGTTGTATTGTACATTCCTCGGCGCAGACATCGACATCAAAACATTGGGAATTTCTACTACGAAATTCTCACGCGATATCGGAACTGCTGCATCAAGAATTCTCCTCTGTTTAAAGTTCGGCAAAAGAAAATGATGAAAACCCGACGGAAGTCTAACAGAAGGCGAAGTAAGTATCGAATAATACTTTTGTGGATATTTCAGAACGTTGTTGAAGTCATTTTCTCGTAAAACGGTGAAAATTAACCTTTGTTTTGGTTTCTTCTGTGGCACGTTATCACGCCATTCGATGACGTAGCGTGGGAGAGTGTATTTTCATTGGTGTAAAATGTCACCTGCCTCCATACCACACGACAGTGTTAGGCGATCCTGTATAAAAACGTGTGAAAAAGGAAATAAGAGAGCACGTATGTGCGAATCTACAACCGGAAGTCGACCGGAAATATTATAAACTTGCATACCAGGGCTATTATGTTATAAATCCACTGGAAATGTATGGGACGCTAGGCAGGTGTTTAAAATTTGCACTAAAGTTAGGGTAAGGTTAGGCCATACAGTATAGGGACTACTTGTAATGCAAAGTCAGACATACCATCAATTCGTTTGACATAACAAAGAAATGGTAATAAAAGTCACCAGTGTTAATTCTTTGTGGCCATATTTTGGACCATATTTGGTCTTGCTTCCCAAAACTTTTGATACTTTAAATGTTTCAGCATAAATACCAGGAAAAAAGAGAAGCTCACTATGTCTAGTCAGGGAGTAATTTAGAGTTCATTAATTATTGTTTAAGCCTACTCACTTATTTTGCTATGCGATACAAGATAAATTATTCTCTGAGGCTACGTAGAGCTTAGACTTGTCATTTAACGATAGAATTTGCCACAGTGGTCCTCAGTCATGTTGAGCAAGTTAAATCTTGAGGTACCTTAATTGATTAAAGAATGGATATATAACTGAGTTACCTTGATCTGTTACTTCAATCTAACAGATCATGCTGCACAGAAAGAATAACACTACAGTTAGCATTGACAAAAAAAGATTTACAAGCCACAAAGTAAAATATTACATCAAACCTATATGCAACCCTTGTTTTCTGTATAGGACTATATAGGAGCATTAAACCTGACTGTACAGATCACCTTAGTTATATCTACGGCTATCTAATTATATGATTTGAGCAGACTATCAGAACGTTATCACCTAATGCAAAAAGGCTTTAAAAGAGTATAAGCCACATCAGAGCTCATAATTCCTTGGAGTCTAGAATTATGCTAAGAAGCACTATGTGCCAGTATCACAAGGATGGATCCCTTGAAATTGGTCATTGGGCATGTAATACACTAAGGATGAAAATGTGTGTTACCTTTTTCCTAAATTTTATCTTTTTATCCACTATAATGTACCTTTCTCCCCCCCCCCCCCCTCCATCTTAAAAGTTACCTTGATGCTCTTTAATAGAGTTGAGAATTCGCAGACGCGTAGCCAAGGGGGGGCAAGGGGGGGTGGCGAAGGGGCAGCAGCCCCCCCTTGAGCATATTTAAAAAATTTTTTTTAATGTTTTAATGATATCGCTAGTATTTTCAAAAGAGAAAATGCTAAGATGCAACTTACAAGGCCTGGGAAGTGCCATTTCCAACGATCTGGGAGGCAATTTCAGCCAAAATTTTCTTGTACGCTTCGCGCCAATCATGGTGGCGCTACGCTTAGATAGTTTGCAATGCCGACTCTACAAGACAATTCACTGATCTGTATCTTTCTTTTTTGTTGAATATTGTAGTTTTGGCAGATAAAGCAACTGACTGTGTCTGGAATGTAGCTTCTCTTGCTGAACAAAGAAACTTGGCAACAAAGTTTGTCTACATGGCCTTGAATTTAGGTAGACCAGCTTGTGGAACACAGTCTACATTGTTTGATACAGAAATGTATGTCTGTTGCATATCAATGTTTGGTTACAAACTGTCACAGCAGTTGTACTGTACTTTAGAAGCCATTCCTTACTTTGATTGACGATCTTCCAATAAGTTTTTTTTGACATGAGTAATTCAGCTTATTATGAGATGACTGATTAGAACATATAGCATTAGTGCTGACCAAGGTACAAGTCACATTCATGAATCATCATGAATGATGTCAGAGAGGATCTGACTAAGTAATGAAGTGAAACCAGTCTCAGTGTTACGCAAAAAGAATTTATGGAATTCCCATAAGGCATTGCTTCTGACGTACATTAATACTTTATGACAAACTAAGTTGACTTGTTGTGACTGGTACAGTAAGTTGTCGGTTTGAAAGTGATTATTTTCCACAGTTTGTAGGAAACTGCAATATAGATTATTTTCAGAATAGGTTATCACAATTTTATTGATTACCGTGGCATTTATGTAAATGCAAAACAACTTCTACCCAATGTCTATACTTTTTAACAGTTTGAAATTTCAAACTTCCACCCGGTGCAAATAGGTCTACAATATGAAATTGAAACCAACAGAAATGAAAGCAACATTTAGTCTCTGTATTAGATCCTGTTTTCAGAGAATTTTGTAATCCTTGGACATCCCTTGTAACAAAACATAGGTCTACATTAATCTGAGAAATGCCTCAGACAGTGGGTGTTAAAAGTTTGTTGAAATGTCCGTTCTATAGTGAATTATAACATTGCTACTACATCATACGGCACTTCAGTATTAATTCCCTAACCCAGTCTGTACAGGATCCTGTATGAAACAGACAAGAAGAGAGTTTGTAGTGCTTTATGTAAAAGCAGTGATGGTACTTGCTTGCATACATTATCATAAAAAAGACAGGCCTTATATTGGCCTTTTGACCTGCATTATATATATATACTCAATATTCTCATCAAATACTATATGTTGACTTTAGGTGTTATAGAAGTCCCAATATTCCATGATCTGCATATGAAGTCCATTCAGTCATTGATGTTTGTATTTATGAATTTACTGCACTTAGGACTGTCGACATTTAAAATGAACTGGCAGAAACATTGTAAGCAAAAAATTTAATAGCAAAGTTCAAAAACATGTAAAATGTGAAAATATTTTGACTGAGCACTGATTATTTGATGTATATACACCTACTACAGGATATAAGGAATGAGGGATATTCCCCATTGATCCCCTCAGCATGGCTTTATCTGTTGTTTTAGGCAGCTGCTATATCATGCTGTTTCACTTTCAAAAATGTGAAATGCTTTTATAGAGACTAGAAACTACGGTCTGACTACATTGTAACATAATTGGACAAAACTGATTCATATCCCATATTGTGCACTTGACATGGTACACCTCGCTGCACACAGACATGTGCATGATACAGAGCTTACAAGGCCACCATTCCATGCATATTTGGTAATTACTATCAAGGAAAGAACAAGTTCCATCCTTAAACCAAGTAAACAATGATTATAATGTTTGTTCTTCATAGCAAGTTACCATGGCCACATTTTTGCATTAGAAGCATACAGTAGTATGTCGCTTTTGTAGTGTAAGAAAATTGATCCCAATACCTCACCGTGTCAATGATTCTCAAATCTCCTGTGTAAACACTCTACTGCAGGAAAACCCCTACAACAAATAGACCCTTTTTTTTTATAGGATAAATGGCATACTCATGAATCGGTTCAGTGCACACGGAGAATTTCATTCATTTTTCACTACCCTACTAAACAATTAGGTGTCCACCCAAAATGCTTAACCAACATTCCTTGTATTGTAGGTAAAAACCACATGCGGAACTGTGACCTCAATTAGTATTCTTGTACTACAAATGCAGAATTTTCTGTAGTTTACAACATAGTGAGTGGCTCGATACAGTTTATACAGCAGCTAGTAAATAGACTAATAGATATACACTGTAAGGTCACCAGACTAACTTCAAAAGCATGAGTGAGGCAGGGGGGGGGGAGGGGTATGGGAGGTAGACAACAAATGTGATGATAATAGTTGGGAGGAGACTGATATTTTCATGAAAATGTTTGTGGATATTGACAGGTCTTTGTGTGTAAAGTAACTGTGTTTTTCAAGTTTGGAAAAAATGCCTTATGGCAATGGCGTGGTTAAGGAAAGGTGTGTTGCTCTATTTTTCAAGGCAAAAGATAAAATACACTTGTAAATTGTAACTGCAGAAAAAAGAAAGACGAATTGTGAATTAAAACAAAAGGACTGACATTTTTATTTTAAAACTATTCTTCAAATTCCAACAAAGAATAAGAAACGATCAAAGTATGATGACCAGAGATTAAGTTGGATCCAGACCCACTTTGGACAATATCTTGTTCCCTTACCCACACTTTCAGAAAATGGCTCATCAGTTGAAAGTAAAGACTGTCACTTTTCTTAAACAGCCATACTTATTTGTGACATGCTAGATGCAAAGTAGACTGGGAGATATTACTAAGTCCTAGTTCAAAATCATTTTCACAATCAATTGCACATAAAGTAACTTCCAACGTTTACCTCTCCATAGCAATGCCACACTATTCACATGATCGAATAGAATAGCAGATTGGCTTGCAGTAGTGAAAACCTGTAGTATCCAGTGAATACATGTCGGTTAAAACAACAAATCACACCCCAATGTAAGGGCTCTTCATTTCTGCTGCATACAGAATGAGGGGCCTAAGTGGCAGCTTAACTGAGAAGCATTTCTATTACCATATGGTCAATTCCATGATAAGGTCAACATCATACCAAAAAAATTAAAATCATTGTACATTAAAATTGTACCAGTTTCCAATAAATAGAATACTTGTAGTTACTAATAATAATTTTTTCACCCCCGAAACATCATTTGTTTGATTATGGGGTCGGTTATAACAAATGGTTCCTGTTGAAACTAAATTATGAAAAATACAGTGAAATTTCATTTTGTGCAGATTTGTACATAGTAATCATAGATATCATCAGTTTTTTGGACTAATTATATTTGCTATAGCATAGTGCTCACTTAATAGCTTCAATTTTTTTTCAACATCAAGGCATTAGACAATAGTGGTGATTTGAAAACACCCTCGATTTACTGTCACGCGAGTCACAAAATTTACTGTTTATGTTTTTTTTCTCCTTGCCTGCACAATAGTTTTACTCCAAATAATAAATATCAAGTCTTCACATAGATACTTAAAGGATTACTGAATTTTCCTTTCCAGAAGATATTTAAATTTTGCGGAAAATCACCCTTTATGAATGTCACGCGAGTCACGTCACGCGAGTCACGTCAAATCAAGATAGTGTTTCTACCTATTTACTGTGTGTTGGACTAATTATATTTGCTATAGCATAGTGCTCACTTAATAGCTTCAATTTTATTTTGATATCAAGGCATTAGACAACAGTGGTAAATAGAAAACAGTAAACACCCTCGATTTACTGTTACAGAGTCACAAAATTTGACTGTTTTTGCTTTTTTTCACCTTGCCTGCACAATAGTTTTACTCCAAAATAATGAATATCAAGTCTTCACAAAGATACCAAAAGGATTACTGAATTTTCCTTTTCAGAAGATATTCAAATTTTGCAGAAAATCACCCTTTATGAATGTCACGCGAGTCACGTCAAATCAAGATAGTGTTTCTACCTATTTACTGTGTGAAAATTACAGGGATGTTATCTAGTTTGATGAATGAATCACTGATTAAAGATATCATATATGCATTCCCCTTTAATTAGGCAACTTGAATAATATGGGCATACATAATGCAACTAATCATCATAATTTCATTTGAAATATCAGAATTTAAAATCATGAATATTTATTCGCAATATAATGCCTACTTTATCACCACATTTGGAAAGTTAGCACATGTCATTGATTCTTTAGTATTATACTAAAACATAATCTATATTTGTATCTGGCAATGCCATGTGCTATGACTTGACAACCTTAAGGTCTTAACTGCTCAATCATTCCCAAAATCCTATGAGCGAATGTATCTTCTCAAATATTACACTTTTGGTTTATTCAAATATGACAAATGAGAATGGTAATTTGATCACATTTTGATAGATCTGTTTCTTCTATAACTTTCAAATGAGTGACTTCAACAGACTAAATATTGTTATAAATATTAATTGACAAAATATATTGCCTGAACAACTGTACTACCCGTACAGTATATTACCTACTGTCTGCAGTCATGAAGGTAACTCGGGGACATTAATATCATCTGGACATTCCCAAGGGAAGTACCTCTTGGACACTTTCTAGACCAATGAATGTTATATTTCACTATGCAAGATCTGTACCTTCAATTCACTACTGCATTTGGTCTAGAACTATCCGAAAAGTGAACTTGTCACGCGAGTCACGTTTTCTTGTCACGCGAGTCACAATACATCTTCATCATTATTTTCATGCGTTACAACTTTTTTTCAAAGTTGCATAGCAATTGAGGTAGAGGTATTTTTCAACTTCGGTATGATTATAAAAAGTGATTGGAAAAATTTTAATAAGACATAAGAAATCGAACATTTGTGTGTGCATTCTGATTTTTGCTAATAGTAACTGTCACGCGAGTCACGTTTAGTTTTTCGCCAATTTCACCCCCAATACTCGAGGTATAAATATTTTTTATCTACTGTTGTAAGCATTAAGGCGTACCTTCACTGCTACATTAATGCTTTTCTCCCAGGTAATTTCTTTATTTGTTAAATGATATCAAATAGAGAGGAATTTGAGTAAAAATGTCACGCGAGTCACCATGGAATTGACCATATATTCAGCTAGCTAGGCAAACTTCAATTTGTTGGTTTATGTTGAGGTCAAGGCTTCATGGAGGTTCCCAGATACAGGTAGATCTAAGATGCTCTGTGCTATAGAACCTAAAGGACTCTGGTTGATGCCATGAATGCTACTGTCTACAGTATAAATCACATTTTGCAAAAACATTTAATGGCTACATGGAGCACACCAATGCATCAATGCATCACCATCCTGGGTCTAAGGGGAGGTGGTGTCCACTTCCCCTCTGAGAAATTGTTGCTTATCTCAAAGGGCTTAGGTACCAAATGATGCAATCTTTTCCATCTTTTCTCCTTACATTTGTATTCCATTTTTCTGCTTGTAATACCTTAACATTTTTTTAGCTAGATATTTGGAAGAAAAAACTGAAAATTTTGTGGCCACGTGCCTGATGGTAACAAGTTCAAACTTGTATTGCCTGATGTAGAAATAAGCCAGGCAGTAAAGGCAATCTTTGTTTACAAATGGCAGGCCAACAGAGTAGGTCAAATAATATGACAGGTATTACTTGGCTTATACTCAACTTGTCAACTGTCACATACATGTGTGTAGGCCTACTGAGCTCCAATGAACTTGGCCAGAGTGAATGTTTGTTTCAAGTAAGAAATACAGTATCTTGGCACCAAACTTGATGGCCCAAAAAGTAATTTGCACCATTAAAAATATGCCTGCCCATTTAGGGGTAAGGATATTTCATGTCAAATTGATTTCTGAGCAGAGAAAAAAGTTGTGGAGGTTCTCAACAAAAGTTGCAGTTTATACTCTAAATGAATATTATCCACACTACACATCCATCTATTTGTTGGTAGACTGCTACAGTACATACTGTACCTGTAAAGTATGTGGAAAATTAAGGTATATTTAAGTATTCATTGTTCAAAGATTTAATACTTGGAAACAGCATCAAGCGTATTGATACTCCGTGGTGTTTTGAAGTTAACAGTTTTGATCCATTTTCTTGTATTTCCTTGTTGTATTGATATTCAATCAGGTTTGAGCAGTTCATGTGAAAAGTGCATTGAGGTTCACACAGATTCTACAGACTGTCTGCCAAATACATTGACCTCTTTTATTGAACCTAGCAATGTTTATGTGTACATGAGGGATCTTGCTTCAGCATATATATGTCCCACTGCGCTTTGCAGTCAAAAGTTTACTAGCAGGAACATGACATACACATGTTTATCATATCACAACATGGGGTTATTAATTCTCTTTCTAGTGTTAGTTACAGAGAGGCCTAATAGATATAATGTTGTTATGTAACTATGCAGATCTGTACAGTATGTTTGATGGGTGGTAAGGTACTGTAATCAACAATGTCGCCCGGTCTTTGTGGACCAGTCTCCAAAGGTGAATGACTCCACAATATTTCCATGAATAAAATGTCTGGCTTTTCTCGCAAGATAGATGTGACCTTCACAACAGTGCTGGGAAAGGGGATATGAAATCGGAGAGGGGAAGGATAGGGGGAAGGATGAGGCTAGAGTAAAGTGAAAGAAGAGTATTTTGTCAATAAGCATACATGGAAAGGACTTGGATCCAATGCCTATCTAACATTCTTTAAGACATTGCAATCCTATGTTTATACCTCAGTGAGGCCTTTCATATTTTAAGAATATCATCCAGTGTTATTTATGTTTGTATAATGTAATACTTTACAACAAACAACGAGAAGAAACATTAAGTGAGAAAGAGTGAACATTGCAAAAAAAAAACTGGCTGAAAAGCAATTTCTTTGTAGATAGTTTTGGGCATGCTGCCAGAAATGTTTCTATTTGAGAACTTTGAAATGATGCTTGCTCTTCTCATAGCATTCAGTGTAAATAATAGATTCAAGGAGGACACATTGAATGCTGCATGTAAGTTTATAAACAGTAATTGTGAGTCGCTGAAGCTATATTGGCTCACCTAGATTGACAGACAAACACTTCCCTTGAGACTGAACTTGTTATGGCTGAGAGCCAAGTTTTTTTTCAGACATTGGCACATTGCCAGAACAATTTTAAACTTGGAAAACATCCATAGAATGAAAAGGTTCTCAATGTAATCAACCACCTACTACTGTATTGTAGGTGAGTAATGAGTTGCTATGAGGAAATTACAACTAGCTGAACCATCATGGAACTAGTAAATTACAATTTGCAATATTTGGACTGCATCAACATAGGTTTCTTGTTTGCAATATAGATGAGAGGTTTGAACCTTACATTTCCCAAAAGAAATGGTTGTTACGAACCAGGGAATAAATGATTTTAGTAAATATCCAATGTTGATATCCTGTTACAATGCATTTCATTATGTTGTCTGTCTTTAGGAAAGTTTTCTTTGAAATAATATGAACCATTAAATTTTGAAACTTTATAATTTGCCTTTTGCAGCTCAGTGAATATGGGAACCAGACATAGACAACAAGATACACTAATTTAATGGAATCGTATCCCTAGTTAATGCTTACTAGAAAATATCTAAGAGTCTTATTGGGAATATTAGTAATATTATGAGGAATACTCCTTAAAAGTTTTAGAAAATTGTTAGAAATTGTTTATTAAATAAGCTGGTGTGGAAAATAAAAATTCAGCTAAGAAAGTAACATTGTGCCGACGCAACTCCCCCCCCCCCCCCCTCCATAAAGTAATACTTCCTAATTACTTTTTTTGTCTTGCAATTATGTCTCACACGTACCTCTCAGTAAAGCGGCACACCCAAAGTTGAGAGTGCGAGTTTACGAAGGTAGCTTACTCTTGGCTATCATGTATTTAATATTACAGCCCGTCCACTAAGGTTTCTTCAAATTCATTCTGTACTCTGTTGTAATGGAAAGCTAAAAGTTCCCAGTCTAATAGTTTTACCTCATTCCCAGGAGGTAAACTCTTGCTTGTTTTTTCTACTATGGTGATTTAATCATTAGAATCCCTACATTTATTTATCGCTAGTATTTAACGAAAAGCTTCTGACGTTGTTACGCTAAACCCAGGTGCCTTCTGTTTAATTGTGGCTTTATTCAAAGTATCTGTGTCTGCAAATTGTACTCTTAGTATTTTCAGTACATGATGATTTCACTACAAATTTTGCCAGGTATTGATTGACTTCTGAATAGATTTTCCAATTTTTTTATATTTTTTATGCATGTTAAAGAATGAATAATAATTATTGTTCGGTAAAATAAAAAGGCAAATTCATGGAAAATCAGCAGATGTACAGTTACATATTTGGTTTAAATCTTAAAAGATTAGAGGAAAGTTTTGAACCCAACCTATATGTTTCTATATAAATTGTGGGTGTGGGAAGGCTTTTACAAGCATATGGCTGAAAGCAGTACTTGGCTAGTTGCCAGTCTGTGTTTTAATTTTGATGGGTGGGGAAAAAAAACCAGTTAGCAATAGACTTTGAAGAGGTTATTGTGCAAAAGAATTTCTTTTTGTACTGTTAATTAATACTATACAGAGAGTTTGTTACGATGCCCTTTTTTGTAAAACATAAAAAATAAAGATGCTATCTACTGTATTACTGTAATATGTGTGAGTTCACATGAAACTTACAGAATGTGGAAGTAAGCACTTAGTGAAAACTGAAATATACTAGTTTTAAATGCTTTGCTTTAGCCAATTGTATCATCCACAGAACAAACAATTAATGAGGACAAATACCCACCTGAGACAACCAACATTTTGTTTTACGTGGGACAGCTGGCTTTGTGTGTCAAAATAGTCCCTACTATTCTACTTAATTCTTGAAAGACTTTATCAATTGGCTGTAGAAAGTGTAATGAAGATCTTTACGTACACAATTCTGTAATGAATAATAAATGGGAGGTGATGACCAGAATTGTCTTCATTATTTGCCATTACTGGGACAGTCATTAGATTAAATGACATTGATATTTGAATACGGGTGATCTTCAGACTATTCACATATTCGATTAAAACCAACAGCATTGGGGAAGAAGAAATCCATGGGATAGAAACAATTTGTGTTTAAAATAAAGTGCACCCGTAATGTAAAAATTTGCTAATGTGAAGTACTAAACATAATAAAGACTGCCAATAGTAATATTAATTATGAACTGTGTATGGTCTACAGGTAAACCAACGTCACGTTCCCCAATTCTGCAATTTTCTAAAGTCTGTCCCTGTTAGTAGATGTGCGTGGAAAAATCTTTGGCAGAGTTCCAAGTTCTTTGTGGCTGGTCTATAATGCGTATGTCAAATTGTAATGTTTACTTTTTAACTGCAAAATTGAGAGAGCTGGCAAGGAAACTAAAATACTAGTACTGTATATTTATATGTGATATACGGATTTGTTTATGCACTGTAGGAGGCAGACAGTAGATAACAAGTCATGACACAGGCAATCAAAAGAGAAGGGATACATACTGTACAGTTTGTATTTGTTAAGTTGTTTTTGTCTGCAGTGACTAGAGTCAGTGATTTAAGTCGGTTAGAGGTAATGATTACTCTTATTTGACTCTCAAATCAAGTGACTTGTTTACAACTCTGGATTTGGACTTAAACACCTTGTTGAAAATATTAATGGAGAATGATCCTTTGATCTTCTCAAAATATATAGAGAATCTTGTTTGTCTGACTATACAAAGAAATTAATAATAATTAAATTAGCTAAAAGATCAAATCATATTCACTCATGTTGAAACTTGAGCAATTACTGCCTGAAATTTTGAAACATTTAACCACACTCTGGGGTCTTTTAGTTGTCTAATTGAACATTCCTAAATTTCCGGGAATAATGCCAGGAAAGTACTTTTGCAAATAGCACTTGTTTTTGGTATGTTGACCTAAAGTTAGGCTGTACAACTGTACAGAACTTCCTGTCTGGCTCTTTATACTTTTGCAGGGACCTCAATGCAAGGAATGTTGTTATTTCAGTAGGGAAACTAAGTAGCTGGCCTTGCTTGTCCATAGGTTTATCTGTACCACTTGACCAATTGTAGTTTACTTAAATTGTGGACTGTTTCATAATGGTTACTGAGCTTGCATGTGATGTATGGAACACGCGTATTGCTCATTCATAATTAATACTGATACTAATAACAAGATCCATAAGATTTCAGGATAGTGGTAGACACTCCATGCCTACGAAATTTCCATATTCAATACACACACAACTTCTAATGCTTGCTTAATAAACATGATGATCGGCACTGTTTTCAAAAGGGAATTACTTTCATATTCCTTAATTGAATTATAAATGGAAGGACACATTTTCATAATTTTTTTTATAAATTATTAAATGTGCAAGTTACTTTAAATAGAGCCCTAAACAAAAGTGTTTACATTTAGTAGCTTGCTTACTCACTCACCCATCTCCATACAACCTTAGCACCCTCACTCTTCAGTTTGTGGTTTTGCAGTTCAAGTATAGTTGTGTCCGGTGTAAGTTAAATTCAGTTTAACTCTTTTCAAGATTTTACATATTGATATATTACTAGTAAAAAATAAGGGTTTAACAGCATTTTATTCACTGGCAACAGTTGTGGTAGATTTGATGGGTCATCAAACATGATAAGACAAGCTAATTGATAGGTTGAACTACTGTACATGCATAGGGACATGAGAGATTATAATATAAACTGAGGCATTCGCAAAGTTAACCTTGATGACAGGAACAGAGTGTCAGTATTTTCACAAACATGAATTGTCTTCTTCATCAATTTCTTAAATGGACAACCATTAATAATTGAGCTGGTCGTCAAATTGACAATCTTAAAAGTGTCAGCCCTGATGTTACAATTGGTTGCTTTAAGCCTTTCTGTACAACACTTTCACAAAGTAGTTGAATCTAGACTTGTCATCAAGCCTGGTTATGCTTCATATTTAATATTCAAGTGACATATAAGTCAAAAACATGTTTTCTTTAACACAGATTGCAAACTTTGGGTAAGGCAATTTACTGCTGTATTGCCAGTTAACTTTGCAGTTATTGGACATGTACTCATAAGCTGTGGAACGTATATAGTTAAATACTGTATGGTGAAATACTGTATGGTGAAATGCTCTATGGTAAAATACTCTATGGTATCATACTGTGTGGTGAAATACTGTAGGGGCGAATGCAGTAGCAGCCAATGTAACATACATACATCATATGTATACACAAAGGTTGGTAATAATTGCTGTTACTCTCTCTGGTATTAAACCAAACAGCTGTCTATTGCTTCGTCATGCAGACTCATCAAGGGCATATCATGGTTGAAGACTTCCTATATTTGCTTAGCATGAAATGGTTGGAGACTTTTCAAAGTGACATCTTCCTGATAATCTATGTTATATCCCATCACTCACGAATGAGTTAACTGGAGTTGACTAAACATTCAGGGAATGAATACATATTGGAGGGCTGCAGCTATCATCAGCACTATGACTCCTCTGTCTGCTGTAACACTGACAGTTGTTTAACTTCTTGCATTTGTTGTCTCTTTGCAGAATATGAAAATGATCTTAAAGCTAATGAGCCCATCGTTGAGGGTGTACCATTCTATGTGAAATTTTTGGGATCGTGCCTGGTGGATCTGCCAAATGACGAGGTTCACACAGCATCATCAGTTAAAAGACTAGTTCATGAGGTATTGTATCTCTATTTTGTGTTTATAGCTGCTATTGTTACTCTCTGCCATCTTTTCATACCATTTGCTTACAAAGCTGCTAAGAGTTCTTTGTAAAAGTCTTGCATGTTAAGAGAATGCTTAGGGTGTTGTGGTCAAGTGGTTAAGGCAGTGGACTTGTGATCTTAGAAGGATTAGAGGTTCGAGCCCTGGCCAGATCATTGCGTCCTTGGGCAAGGCGCTTTATCTCCATTGCCTCTCTTTACCCAGGTGTATAAATGGGAACCTGCAAGGTAACTTGTAAATATAGTTGTGTGCGCCGGTTTGTGGCTGCACCCTATGGGAAGTTCCCCGGGGGGACACGTGGTTGTGGTGCACTGTGGTGAAACAGGAGAGATCGATTGAATTGTGCACACTTTGGTGTGTAGGTGTGTCAAGTTACCAATGACCAGGGTTGTAATTTTGTAAGGTGCCATTGAATGTATGTTTATGTGCAATAATGAGCACCATATAAGTGTTATAATTAGGGAAATACTGCTGTCTTCTGACATTTGCGGACCACTAAATACCTAATTAAAGATGGATTTTCACCAAGGACACTCAAATAATCTGAATAACATGTAATTTTACCTACAAATTTGGCTGCACTCTACATCTACAGTATAATGCCAGTTGATACATTGGCTTCTAATAACTTCCCCCATGGTAACCCTTAGTTACAGACTATTGCCTTCATCTTGTAGCAGGGATAAGAATCTCACAATTTTTATTTTTGGATACCTTGACTCAATTGTCACCATCTTTTGCCAAAACTATTGGAATGCTACTACAAGTGTTACTGCTATCGTGTGGTCTATGAACATTTGAAATGTAACTGTAGACTTCAGATCCGTTGATCAAATCTCTTCCTTGAATGTATCACTGAATGTTGGTAAAAGCTTGTACAAGTAACATCTCCAGGACCTTTCAGTCTGAAGAAATTGATGTTAACTTTATGTTGCTGGTACCCAATCTCATTGTATTATGTTCCCAAGCAAGCCAGCAAATTTGTTTTTATTCCAAGAAGAAACGTTGATCGATTGCCTGCCTCGAATCTGCCCATGGTGCCCTGATCTCCCCATCAGATTTCTGTACATGATAGTCACCAAGAACAATTTTATTGTGAGATGGTACATAATTAAACACTGAGAGATTCATACAATGATCAATTTTATCAGCAGTTTTGTGAAATTGGTATTTTAGGATACTCCTGATCATCTAATGGTCACAAACTAATTTGGAGAACCACCAAGGAAGACAGTTTTAAATGAGATATCCTACACTTATTCCATAGACTTTTACATGAAAGTTTACAATTACTAAGATGGCTGTTTAATTTACTTTGAAGGGGATTAACCAGAACCAAACTTGTATAGGCTGCTTAAGTAACAATTTCAGCCTTCATTAAAAGCTCAGTATTTCTTGTCTTTTTTTTTTTTTGGGGGGGGGGGGGTGGAGGGTTCTTTGAATTGAAATAAATTTATTGTATGTTTATGGTCTTCAATTTCAAAAGCGCTGGCAAGGGATATGGTATGGTATGGTATCACTTGTTTAAAGCATTACCATGATTTGCCAGTTATTGCTGACATATTATTTGGATAGCACTTCTTTCTTATCAAAACTTTTTACTGTCTTTGGTATGAGAAGTTTTTTTTGCAATATCTTCAACCTAATGACAAACAAAACAGTAAGAAGTCACACTATTGAAGTCCAAGATTTTTGTTTGTTTAATTGTGACAATTTTGTAATTTAATTGAGTTTGCTATTTTTTTTTGTCAGGCTAAATATAGCGGTATAAAGTTACGGAAGGTATCTTTAACAATTTCTCCTGGAGGGATAGTCCAGGCAGATCTGGAGACACAAGAGGAACTGTTAAATGTAGCAATACATAGGTAAGGATGCAGTCATGTGTAAACCAATACAGTAGTGTTGTTGTCATTTTAATATTTGCAGGTTGAATGAGTGGAGGTACTACTCATTAACAGGTTTGTAAGAAATTGCATAAATTTCTGTTGGACAGCCAATCAGTCCTGTCATAAATTAGTGGGGAACAACATTAACTGTTAGCTAATTTTACATTAATTTGCTGGATCAACACAGCAGATAGGCACCACTGTGGAATGGCCACATTGGTTTTTCGACACTCAGTATATTGTGGTATGAACCGTTTATCTGTGTGCGCAATAAGAACACACCGGCATACGGTGAGGCCTTAACAGAATTCAGTTATCTACCCAAACTTGTTTGCTCAAACTTCAAAACTTTT
The DNA here is from genome assembly GCF_037975245.1 of Apostichopus japonicus. Taxonomy (NCBI): domain Eukaryota; kingdom Metazoa; phylum Echinodermata; class Holothuroidea; order Aspidochirotida; family Stichopodidae; genus Apostichopus; species Apostichopus japonicus. The sequence continues at coordinate 8,154,962 of NC_092581.1, forward strand.
AGAAAAAATAAAAAAGTTTTTTTTTAATTTGCTGAATGGGTCATGCAATACTGTATGTGCAGCATTAAAACAGGAATAACATGACTTATTTAGCAGCAACAGTGGTCTTTCTCAGGAAAATACCTGATACTCTCATTTGCATATTGTGCACAAGACTATTCTGCGAATGTCAAAAATAACATGTGGAACAACATCAGAACTTAGGTCTGCTTTGATTCATTGTTCTGACACTGTGCCAAAACATTTTGGATTACGACAGGAAGTATTGCCTTACATTTAACTTTTGTTTTTTGTGCTATGCTTTCATTGTAGAAAGTTGTGTTAAGATCTTTCATTTTTATGCATAAAGAAATATACAATGTACAATATGTAGGAGTCTTTTGAGTGGGACTTGAGATTTTTGCAGAAGACATGGGTGTGGCAGTAAATAATGTTGTTTATACAGCTTGAGTGAAAGTTAGGCTTATAAATATTATATCAACAAGCATGTTAAGATAATTTGTGCAGTGTACAGTAATTTGCCGATCAGAATTGATTGAACCATGCGATTCAAAACTGTCCATTAACAGTGTTTAATTCTATGGTTTAAATGGTTCTGGGAATGGTTTGTATACTGATAGTGACCAGAAACCTGCAACACTAGGATGTTGGTAAAAATTTATCTAGCAAACTGATGTAAGAAATAATTAACTCATAGTTGAGACTGTGACAAATATAAATTACCAAATATGTAGTTAGAATTTATGAAAAGACATATCAATAAGATTTGATTGTTGTATGAATAAAACAGGTTAAAAATCTTCGATCTGCTTTTCCCCATTGCCCATGCAAGCTCGCACCCATGTACTCCTTTAAAAGCACTGAAACAATGATTTTAGTATGGTACAGACATTAAAGGAGACATTTGTTGTAGTATCTGCTTTAACCCTCTCTCCTGATTTCCTATATTTGACTGATCCCAGCCCAACTGGTAATCTGACAAATGCCATAGCAGCAACTTGTATGATCTCCTTTTCTTTTGCAGAATATCATACTGTACAGCTGATCGCCACCACGAAAAAGTGTTTGGATTTATTGCAAATGATACCAGAACAGACGTTTTAGAATTTTACGCCTATTTATGCACTAAGAGGAAAATTGTAAGTACATGTTTTAGGGCCGTTGAATATTAGAACTCAATTCTGAAATGGAATTTGTTCCTTGGAGGGAATGGTTGTTGACTATTACTGTTTTGATGGGTATATATTCAGACCACACTCAGGTATACAATAGCATATGTAGTATTGAGTACTGAGATTGTTCTAATACTAATCATGGAGTAACCAACAAACACAACCTCTCTTTTATGTGACCTGACCCCTTCTTGGTGGATTCCCCACCCCCTTCTACCTATTAGCATGTTTTGTATTGACTAACATAACAGAAGCTTGCTAGGGTAGTTCAGATATTTTCTGTAACCTATAGGATTTATCTCAATCCTCTCTTATGTGTCACCAGTCTATTGTACATGGGCACTTTCTCATCTACCTAAGCTGCATTACTGGGCGCATTTAGGGCACATGAGCCCCTTGTATCCATCTTCCAGGATCATGCTCACATACTCCTCTTTCTTAATCTATCATTAAGAGTCAATAACTATATTGGGTAGACTGGCAGGCTTTTCTCAACCAACAATCATTTATCAGTTTCAACAAACATCACCTTGTTCCAACTGCTCATAATCAGCATGTACTGCAATGTATCTTCATCTGGTGACAAAGGGATTTGTTTGTTGTATGGTTTCTTGACAGGCCGAAGCACTAACCTTAACAGTTGCTCAAGCATTCCATATAGCCTATGACATTTGGGATGAAGTTAGACACGATGAACATAGCATAGCCTCCAGCGAGGGCAGCAGAGATGAGGCAGACAGTCCTTCTGATAGTCCAGACAGTCAAACTGACAGCGGCGAATCAGGTAAATAAAGATATATGCAGTAAATTACCAAAAACTAATATTATAATCTTACCAGATGTTATTTTTGAACTACAAACTTATATCCGACTGATTGATTTACATTTTGAACACTCTTACTAGTTTCTGTCTTGTTTGCAATGTAATATCTCCTGCCAATTAACTAGTACTTCATTGAACCCCAGATCAAGCAAGTAGTACTACACTCTAACCCCAGATCAAGAACCTAGTACTACACTTGAACCCCAGATTAAGCAACTAGTACTTCAATTGGACCCCAGATCAAGCAACTGGTACATCATTGAACCCCAGATCAAGAAACTAGTACTTACTTTGAACCTCAGATCACAGTAAATCTCAACACCAGTAAATGAGAAGAAAACTTGATGAAGGCTAATAAAACTTTACTTTCATACTGCAGGACACCATTAGGAGTAATGATACCAGACGATGTCCAGCATGTAGCTGAGTGTAGGAACAGATATGTACTCAGTCACTCACAGCAGTGTTTGAAATTCAATTCAATAATGTTGAAAAGCGGAAGTGCGATTTCATCAAGAATAATATCACAGTGACTATGTGTGGACAAATGTTTTGGTGTGACATTACCTGTACCTTACAATGTTATTATATGTGGTCTGATCTTTTCAGAGAGTGTCAGCTCTCCTCACAGAAAATCTGCACCTCAATCCATCCCTGGAACGGCCCCTCCATCAGAAAGGAATATATCAAAAGACCAGGGCTTTTCTGAAGAGGACCAATCTTTCCCAGAGATTGATAGACGTTTTTCAGATGTGAATGAAATATTTTCTGCAGGCGCATCCCCTCTTCCGCCTCCTCCATCATTTGATCGCCCCCCTAGAACCACAAAAGGTCAGTAAAAACTGTGAACGAATAAAGATAATTACAATTCGAAATTGTTGTCTTCACAATTTTTCAGACTATTTGAAATATAACATGGGTAATAGAGAATGACTGCCATATGGTGGTGTCATGTTGAATGGTCCTCTCATGATGTTGTCATAATGCAATGTTATCCTGTGGTCTGTCAAAATGTTGAGTAATTGCATGTTATAATATAACTATAATCCTCTGGAATGACATGATGCAATGCTATCATGTGGCTAGTTAACATGTTGAGTTACCGCTAATTCTATTTCATTATGTGGCGTTGCCAGAATGCTAGCATTGTTTTAGCCATTTCTAACAAATAATAATTTTTTTTCTCTGCAGTACTTTCTGTTAGTTCAGAAGCCCCCATGATTTCCTGTTCAGCACCTGCCTCCACCCATGCTCCACCCAGGCCCCCTCGGAGATCTGCCTACAGAAAGCCTCCTCCCCCTATTGTAATTCACAATCACAATGGTGAAAGTGGAAAATATTTAAATTCAGAAGATACAGCAAAACTCCTAGAAAACTGGGTGAGTCTTCAAAAATTGCCAATGACCAAAGACTAGTTGCATACACTGTAAAAAACATGTTTTGATATTTCCATTTGTACAAAAAGTTCTTATTTTTCTCCTAATTGATGCATTTATAACCAATCAGTAAATGATATATGAGTAGATGAGTGACTTTTCTCATAAGATATGGGTACATGCATCCTACACATAAATCAGGGCTAATACTCATCCTTGGATAACTTCTATGTGCATGTTTAAGTATAAATCTTTTGCTTGCATCTGTTGCTGCTGCTTAAAGATGACAAGTTAATTAAATGAATGCGATCTTCTTGTTTTTTTTTATTTGTTCATAATACAAAACTACAATGCAAAACAGTAGTAAATTGAAGAAACACAATACAATTCCACTTACAACACAAGAAGGGTTGTCATTACCAATTTTCAGATATAATTGTCAGGTTTCAAGGCAGTATAGGAGAGAAACCTCTTGAGAGACTTCAAAAAACCAGTAGAAGCTACAACGTCTTCATTTCCAAACTATTAAAATATCCGTGGGAGAGAGAGAGGAAATAAACCAGACAAGTTGACAGTATTGAAAGCTTCATCTACCCACTATCATTTACAATTATGTGGGTAGAATGCTGGCATAGTATATTAATAGTTAATGATGGTTTAATGTAATTACACAAGGATCCTGATTAGTCTGAAAGTGGTCATATGACTTGTTTACTCAGTGGGAGTTTGATTTAGTATGTAGGCGGCACAATTAATTTCTATACCATCTGATAGAATTGTTCACTCTCAATATATTATAAAGCAAAACTGCATTTGCAAAGTACACTTTTAATGGTAGCTACTTTTTTCAATGGTCAATAATACATAATTTATGTGTGTGTGTGTGTCTGTGTGTCTGTGTGATGAACCCAGAACAATAGGGAAAATTAGATATAACATAATCTTAAAAACAAGGATCAAAAAGAAGCTCACCTTATGAAAAGATATTGCTTAAATTCCATTTCATGTTCTCAAAAATGTAAATGAAAGGGATTTACTACATTTGATGCTACTTTAGTTTCATTGCATGATGTTCACAGATTATAGTTAAGTTTGTGAGTAATGCTTCATGGGAGAGCATGAAACCTGAAGAATTTGGGAGTTTATTCATGTCATGTCACCTTAAAGTTTAACAATCAAATGGAACTGATCATGCCTGATAATAATTCTGTTCTGGTTAACATTCTGTACAGTCAGTAATAGCACATAACTGAATTGGTATTCACAAAATAAGGTTCAAGTGATTTATGAAATTTAGCCCCATTGTAAATCTATCAGAAATGGCAAAATGGCTCAAATGGTTTGTGTATTTGATACCAGTTAAATTTTATATCACTGGCACTATAAATATGACTTTCATATACCCAAGTGAATAATTTTGCCAAGTTGGAGACTTCTATGTACTAGTTTTACCGTACAGAAATCTCTATATTTTATCATGCGTTGAAATCAGTGAGTGACTCAGCAGTATATAAATCATAACTGCATGGTTTGTACTGTGAGAATTTTAATCATTGATAAATGACCTTCAAGTAGATATTAGCTATTGCATAGATTTCATCAACTACCACAGTCTGTGATAGACTATAAATGTGATGGCATCAGATGTTGATATGTATTGATTTTGGAATGTAGTTTGCTAGCTTTCACTGCTACAGATGGTGCAAGTTGTCATGATTGCCCCCGACACGGAAACCACACATGTCAGGGATGCTGTTACGTGGTTAATTTGTTACTTATCTATTGATGATTCCTATGGAAAGAATTTGGCATGTTTTGCATCATTGTACATGTAATTAAATAATGATTATGTAAATGTAGCTAAAACAAAAACCCAAACTGGTACGTGCTCAAGCTTGATTTGTTAATGTTACATGCCATTTGTTATAAATGAAAAGCCTACAAACTTATTCAATGGTCTATCTGGTTGCAAATCCCTAAGTTTTGAATTTGTAAATCCACTGTTATGTTTAGTTGCAACTAACATGTTGGATTCATCAACAAAGACAAAAAGACTTATTGTAAACAGTGGCCAAACATCTTGTGTTCAGTGTGAATATTTAGTTACTTTTCAGAAACATTGGCAACATATCATTAGGTTAGTTGGCTTGGTTATGAATGATTTGTATTTTGATTTAACTTATCCTGTTTACCTGTCTTAACAGTTTTCTTCTAAATTCATTCCTTGTTGTGTAATACATTAAAAACTTAATTATTCAATCAATCAATCATTTTTTGTTCTTATAGCATATAGAGGATCCTGACTTGGATGACTGCTTTTCAAAGTAAGTTTAAAGCTCTTTGTTATATTTGCTTGAAATATGCTAGGAAGACCCAAAGCATCTCAAGTTGCATCAAGTTGTGTATCGAGAGAGATTTGTTGTTATGACAGCTTATTGTTTGATATCATATCTACTTGTTAATGAACATTTCAATTTGGAAGCAGTGATACACTGTAACCCTATTTTGACAGTCTCATCCCCACCCCTCCCTCCTTACTGCCATTCACATGACATGAACGTATTTGTATACTGCATTTATAGTCCTCCTTCAGCCCTTTCCCACATCCACCAAAGGCCTTCAAAAGATCCTATGGTTTCACCTTGTCACAAAGTGTAGTTGTTCACCTGGTGTTGGCTGCAGTAATTATGTGCAGACTGAATGTTCTTTAGGTGTTGCATTCATTTGCTGTTATCATCTCTTCAACGAGAACTCATCAACTATAACCAGTGAGATTTATTGTTACATAAACTCACTGCCAGCAGCATGGAAAGCCAATTAAGTAGCAGTTGTCATATCATACAAATATGAAGTAACTGGCAATAGTTTGCAGATCTATAAATAGCCAGTGTTTCATGTTCATGGTGATATTCTACAGGGAGAGAAACATACCTCTTCTACCTGGAAGACACAGGGGTGGGAAGTATGGGGGGAGTAGGGGAATGAGTTATAACCCAGGACCAAGCGTTTGTTTGGTAGCATAGTCAGTGGTAGGTTAAAAGTCACTGTAAAGTACAATATTCATTTTCCCAATGGGTTATTATTAGACTTCAGAACTGATAGCAGTGCAGATGTTGATCATATCCTGGACGTCTGAGTGACTGTTGTTATGACTGGTTGGTTTTGATTTTAACAGATTAGCGGAGAGCAGGTCGAATCCACAGCTCTTGGATATCAACGTTCACCGAACTATATTTGATACGGATGTGATTGTGCACTTTGCAGGAGATGACGCTGATAGGATGAGATTACTGGAATCTGAATCCAGTGATAGCCTCTTTCTCAAGGCTGCCACTCCATCTTAACATAGAATGGTATGTGCCGTTACCGTTAAGTATTATAGTCTGTTAAAAGATGTAGAAAGAAAAGTACAAAACAATATTGTTGTCCTTTAAAGGTGCAGTATTAATCTTATTTTACTGAATGGAAGTAATTTAGGGATATCGGTGACAATTTCCTTCCCTGGAGAAATCTTTTGTGCCAAAAGTTTTGAAAGATTATTTAAATTTTTGTGTCAATAATCGAGCAATGATGCTTCTTGTTACTGTCTGATCATTCATTCCAATGGATATAGCTTGCTAGTTTGCAGTCCTGAGGAAACAAAACCTACAATAATACAGCAATGTTTTTGTGTAAAAGTTGTCTTCTTTAAAACTCCAAGATGCAACTAAGTTCATATCACACAAAGACCAAACTGTAGAGGATGTGTATAGCGTGGCACAATGAAGTTTCAGTTTAGATTTAAAAATTGCAACTTCCAATTAACTGACTTTCAGTATCCAATGTGTGTTGAAGTTTTCAGTATGTTGATGTGCCATATTCTAGCATTCCCAGGATGATATAAGGTACTTTGGCCTCTCTGGATTACACCAGGAATAAGGAAATTATGTATAACAGACTTTCAGGTTAGCAAAGGAAGCAGAACACATTAAATTATGATTAAATTGAAACCGTTAATTACTTGCTAATTGAGAAGAGTCACATGTTTGTAACCACATAGATCTCTTAGTTAGATTGAGGTGTGTCTACTACAGGATGTTTATTGCATAGCTTAGTAAAGTCATCAATCAGAGAGTTCATTACTGCTACACCATTTCTGAAGAGCAAATTTCTAGCTGTAAGCTGTAACCAAAGTTAAATATAGTTTGGATCCTTTCAAATGTACCTCTTCAGACAAAAACGATTTCAAATCCATATTTAATTGTTCCTTACTGCAGGGGAATTAACATACAATATAAAAAAAAAATCATACTTTGAAATTCAACGAGTGCTTTAGAAGCTTTTATATTTACTTGTCAATCATTATGTATTGTTTGCCAAAATCAGGCGGTTTCATCTTTCAAGAACAGGAAGGTGTTAGAGCAAATTTCCAATGTTCAGTATTCCCTTGTGTCATTATTATAATCTACTCACAACATGTACTCGGATTTGGCAGTGATATCTCAAAGTCTTCTGGGAAGGCTTATGTTCCTTGTATTGTCTGGTTTTAAGTAGGGTCATTCCTCTACTCAACACTGTAAAATGACACAATATAACAGAGAGAAGAAACTGTTGAAGCAAGCAGAGAATTGCTAAATGTGAAAAAAGTCTTCATTTGAAGGAGAAGTTATAGCCCCCCCCCCCTCCCAATCTCTCTTTTGATGCTTACAGTTATGTTTGATGGGGAGTGTAGATCAGCTCTAGTATTAAGGAGAGGATGTACTCTAATGTGGAAACAGATCGTGAAAATGGGAGGGTGGGGGTCATCTTGGAAAGACATTTAACATTGCAGACCTCCCAGCGAAACCTTTAAAACCTTTCAAAACCTTTGTTTAAAAAACGGCTCATTATTTTTTCCAAAATACTCTTTAAAACCTTTTATTTTTGATTTGATTTTAAACAATTTTTTTGAAAGATTTAGTTTAGATTAGAAATATTGTTTTCAGTCATGCTAACCATTGGCCATTAAGTTTTTGTGGACAGCCATGCAAGATTCATGCAGTGATTTAAAACAGACTCACAAGCAACAGTTAATGTAAGTCAGGTATTTTAAATAAGGGCCACAGATGACGTTAAAATGGGCATAGATGGTAAGAATGTTATAAATTAACTTCATTTTTTACCTTTATAATCCTTTATTTTCATGCTTGAAGCCTTTAAAAACCTTTATGTACTTCATTTACAACCTTTAAGAAAACCTTTATTTTGTTGATGAGCTGCTGGGAGGTCTGACATTGCATTGGAATTATATGCCTTGCTCATTCTACTTGAATGAAACATTTCTTGTTGAGAGTAACTTTACTGTAACTTTCTTGATCCATGTACTAGTCATTCATGTTTTATACATACTATTATTCTTGTAAGTGATTTTTTGGTGTTTGATTTGAGCTGTATCTTTTTCTTGCAGGTGGTTTAGATCTGACGTCAAGAGTGCGCTTTCTGTAGCAAGAACTAAAGTTTTAATTAAAGGATATCCAAGCACGACTACTCCACTAAAAGATGATCGGGATGTACATGTGTACGGTGAATTCATGTTGAGCCTCTACACGAATTGCACACTAAGTTAGTAACATTGATCTACTGCCCTTTCATTGTCCAGAGTTATTTCAAGGCACCCCGCCCAGCTGTTGGTTTAATCCAGAGCTCATCCTGCATAATCATCCGACCATTCATTTCAAGTCAAACTACCAACCAGGAAGAAAAGTTACAACTTCATTAGCAAAAATAATAAAGTGAAATGTCGGTTACAATATTTACATGTGATGACTTGCCCTTTTCCAACCAGTCATAAAGAAGGCAACTTGGTCTCTACTTCACATTAGCTTTATGATTTTCAAACATTTTGCAGTGAATAGGGTTTATTCTTTTGTTTTGTCTGGATCTATAAGAGGGGTACTGTTATTGCTTTATATAAAGCTGATATATGTTCCCCTTACATAAACTTAGCAAATAATGGACATATGTGGCAGCTTCTTCCATAAATGCATTATTTTATTTCTATGATAGGGACTGTCATACCAATTGTGATTCTCAATGTCTCTTTCTTTCATCGACTTTTTGTAATCATATATCATACGTTTTTGCGTCCAGCCATGAAATAGCTGAGGATATATCCACAAATTTCAGTTGCTAATGTATTGGCCTTGTTGTTATCACTGTTACAAAGTGTGGTGACCTACCTGCTGTTGGTAGCAAGCTTTGTATCCTGTTTATGTCCAGAGAAAGGTGGAGTGTATTATCACTTCAAAGAGTAGTTGCATATGCAACTTTAGTAAAAGAGTTTCCAAGTCTGATTGTTGCCTTTATGTCATGGATGTTGTGTTCAAGATAGTGTTTTAGTTTTATTGTGCATGAAATGCAATATTTATCTATTTAGTGTCCAAATATACTTCAGTTCCAAATTTTATCCTCTGATTACTCAAATGCATGGGAGCAGATGAAAGAGTGGTTGAAGGTGTAGCCATTTTTGTATATAGCCTCTTCAGCCAACCATTTCTGGTGATTTCTGCATTTTGACCACATTTGTCTGTTGTACAGAGCAATGCTCATTGCAGCAGCTGTTGTTGTAGTGTTGCAAAGACACTTGTCTGCATTTGCTGAGCTTGCTACTCAGAACTTTTTTCTTATCCATTATGAACATTCTGCTATACTATGATGGATACATTAACAGCAAACAGAGATCACAGTGACCTAGTTACAGGCACTATCTGAGAGCATCAAGTCCACACATAACCACCAATTAAGTTGTTTTCATTTCATTTAATGAACACTGTAAAAATAATTCTTTGTTTAACTAGTAGATGCCCTTAAAGCATTGGGAATCAGGGTAGAACATGCTGAGAAATCTAGCACAAGGTGTGCAGTCTGTATGCTTGCATGCATAACTAATATATATGTACAACAGAGACACTGTTGTGAATGTTTGTCACGACCCAGTAGGCCCTGCTTTAACAAAGTCAAATGGATATGGATATAGCTAAACCCTTCGTCATTTCTGATTATTTGAAATGCAAACATCGACGCTTGATCGTTAGGTAAGGATTTTGAACACAGAAGTGGTGTATTTAGAGGTTTATGGAGACAGGAAGGGAGAATAAAGAAATTTAACTCCAGTGTCAACAAAAACTCAACAAAAAAAAGTTTCTTAACACAATTAATAAAAAACAATCATGATTACATTTTGAATGTGACAAGATTATATGAACATTCATATCAGCAGTAATAAAACTTGTCATTGTTCAATGGAAGATACATAGCCAAGTAAAGTCACATGCACTAATAATTTCAAAACTTGTGGCAGCATTTTGCTGGTTTCCAATTTTAGTTTACATTAAAATCTAAGGAAAATAACGTATGTTAGATTAGCTAGCTCACTTTCATTTCGTATAATGAGAAATTAGTTTAATATACATTTTTACATCTTACTTTCAGCATGCAAGTTGTAAATTGTCCATATAACAGATTGTTGGAATTTCATGGTTGTATTATTATTTACTCATCGAATTATTTGATAAAAATATTTTGTAGGACATCTAGAGAAGGCACAAGTTGCATTGTTGATTGCCAGAGGAGTCCAGAGCCAGGTTTGGCCCAAGGGATAATTATGTCAGTGGGCTCCATTTTAAATCATTACGTTTCCTAGAGTGGACCTATATTGTAAATATACACTATTTTTGATCACATAATTAAGACAAATACACTATTTATATCAGATACCACTTTTTCCAGACGTTGCATACTTTCCTAGGCCCCCTTAGTTGATCCTGGGTCTGTCTCCTCTGAGCACCTGTCTTGTTAACCCTGGTCATGCCACTTGTTGTGGAAGAGGTGAACAATGGAATGAACCTCAAATGCTGGTCCGCAGATGTTTGGCCATCTAGCAGTCCAAAGTTTGGACATGTCATGAAAGTATGCCTTCAACAAGATCATAAATTCAGCTTGTAACATCTAAAAATCTCCTTGATATATTATGAGATGTAAGATTGTACAAAGATCATTAAATCAAAGAGTGTATGATTGAATTGCTTACATTTATAGCTTGTTACATAATATTTCTGGCTTTGTACAAACATGTTAACTACATATTTTCAGTGGACTGGGCATACTACCAGTCTCTTTGTACATTAACTTTGAAATGCCAAAAGCCTATTGCATGTAAATATTCATGTATTAAGATCTCACTATTTATGAACAGTTAACTACTTGTACTTTCTGATTGCTATGAAATTTAATCTATGAAAAAGAAAAATAATATAGCTATTTATTTGGTTAGAAAATTGTTAAAAGGACTCAAATATGTCTATTCTGAAATTGCATAAGTATTTGCAAATATTGTACAAAGGACCGAAAAGTTTGTCTAAGTAGACAAATAATTAGTTGCCACAACTCGCCATTGGATACAATAAAATTGGCCATTGTGATGTTTTGTTTCTTTGTTTATTTTATTTAATGTATATTTAAAAGTGATTTTATTTTTTGGAGAAATTTGTTTTCCAGTATTATTTTTGTCTTCATAGCTAGATATATGAAATATGATTTTTCTTCTTTATTGTGTGAATGTTATTGTTGGGGTAAGCTAAATCACAAGTTAATGGTTTATTTACTTTTCCTTTTGTTATATATTCTGTTCATCATAACTGTTCCTGTTGTAACTGATTCTAATTCAGAATTAATGTTAGATTTTCTTAGTTTTGCCAAAAAGTGGCAGATAAAAATGTATGTTTGTGTTAAAACTTGGTTTGAAGTTCATACTGATGGAAATCAGTTATATATATTTCATTAGAGTGTTGTGATGAATTTAACATTCGTACCATCCACTGAGCACTATTACTTATCATTCATTCGGTTGCATTACAAACTTTCATAACATGACAGCATCAAGTCTGATTACAGACCAAAAGTGAGGCTAAGCATTTCTAATTCATTTGGGGTGATGTAGGAGTATGGTTGCACTGTGCCAGCGTAACAACCAACAAAGCTAAGCATTTGTGATCCATGTGGTGGAGTTTTTACATTACCATGCGTGCCATAGCCACCAGTGAAGCTTTGCATTGCAAATTCCTTAAGAGTCTGTTCATTTGAAATCTTCATTCTCTAAGTGTTCTTCAGGAGGCTTGTTGTATAATTCCTTTTGTAAGGTTTTCTCATATCACCATGTTTATCAATATATAGATAATTCATATGGTTGAGACTGTAATACTCTGTTCATTCATACTTAGTAAAGATTCCTAAATCCTATTGGTCCATTCAGGTCAGCTGACTGTGGTTAATCCTGTGAGTAATGCACGGTAAAATTACGGGGCATCACTTCAATAAATTTTTGGTTATATGTAACCAAAAATGTTTTGTTTTATGATTTTTCCCCCACACAAATGGTAGTGTATGAATGAACGGGATTAATCAACGGTCTAGCATGCGTTACTCACATGATTAATGCACTCCGGGTGTTAATGCTATCGCTGGATGCACTCCGGCTCCGCCCTCGTGCATCGCTTGCATTATCCCCTGATCGTGCATTAATCCTGTGAGTAACGCACGCTAGACCGTTGATTAACCCCTTATTCATCAAGTAAGGTGTCATGGCACTCATTTATAAGCATGTTGAGTTCATGGTCACCACTCTTATACAAACATCTCCAGGCATATCTGCATTCATCTGTTGATAGTTCAATCTACAGTACCAGCCAATGAAGCCTGCCACTGGCAGTTTGTTCTATTGGTCATCATAGTTGTTATATCTTGCAATGAGGGTGTTTGCAGTCATATTAAAGTTAACTGGATGTGAGTCTTTGAGAGTATTCCTGTAATAATAACTTCCAGTAAGGCCTAGATTGCAGTAACACATACAGCTGTAACACATATTAAAAGCAGTAACACATAAAGCTGTAACAATAAAGCTGTAAAACATAAAGCAGTAACATATAAAGCTGTAACCTATAAAGCAGTAACACATAAAGCTGTAACATATAAAGCAGTAACATATAAAGCTGTAAAACATAGAGCTGTAACACATAAAGCAGTAACACATAGAGCTGTAACACATAAAGCAGTTACACATAAAGCAGTAACAATAAAGCTGTAACACATAAAGCAGTAACACATAAAGCAGTTTGGTTTATCATCATGACCATCTTGTTACTATTTAGCACTTGATTAATTCAGTAACAGATTGCTACCCAAGCAGACATGAATAACCCTGAACCTATTGGCTGCCGACCTCTTATGTAAATCTTGACTTAAATTGATTTGCTGAGGATTCCGTTCACCATCATTACTATTACCATTGTAGTGACCAATATACAGTGGACTCAGTCGAGTTCCTTGGGATTTTAAAATGTTCAGTGTTTTATGCAAATAATATTGTTATGTTTACAAAAGTACTATAACTTATGAATATACTTATGAAGATACTACTCATTAGTAGTCATTTATTCATGGCCATACATGTTTTTTATAGGAATGCTTCAAGTGTTTGCAAAAGGATAGCGTGATAGTACTTGAAATTGAAAATAGTTTACACAACCAACATGCCAGTTGGACTTTATACATGTACACATATAGATGTCTTTATACTTCTACTTCCTATTCTAGTCATTTTCTGTGTAAGTTAGGTTACATTAGTTTGTACTTATTTGATCTGGCCAAATGATAATATTTGTATAAAATCATAACAGTTTGAATGTAGTCACACTGAAAGTCTTCAAACAGAGGCGTAACTGTTGGAAAGATCAAACTTATTTACTCGCAGTTGATTTGTAAACCTTGTCATAATTAATACACCAAAGACTCATCAAATAACTAGTTTATTATCTATTAAATTAAAATCATATAAAGAAGTAGTTCCTTGAAGAGGTTCTTTGCATTCATGGAAAGTTGTCTGTTAGCTTTGATGAGTGGCCTGAAGTAAAATGAGGTTCTGTGGAATTATAACTTGTATCAATCAAGTAGTCTTCATTAGTCATTAGTCATAGTCAGTTGAGACTGACAGCCACATATGTGACTGCAGTCATCTGTCCAGCAGGATACCTAGCCTGCTGCAATGGTCAATGGCTGCTGTTATTGCAATATCAGTCTGTTACAGGCGACTGACTAAATCACAACTGTCAGGGTATGTGGTCAACTGGGATGGTAATGTTGTAGGGGATTCTTAGCAGGTTAGTTAATGATATTGAGTTATTTATAGCACAGGTTCCATGTCACAATATGGACTTATTTACAGAAATGCTTATCAGTTTCTGTCTTATTCCTTAATATATTTGGTAGGTAGTTAAAAGTACAACACTTTGCATATCTTCAAGCTGACAAATAATTATTTAAAAAAAATATGAGTGCAGGTTCATGATGTTCATCCATTTGCAGGAAATATATTTCTCTTTGTTATCATAATTAACCTATGAAATCTGCAACTGGAATTTCAAATTTAAGAAATTGCCAATTTTAATTACCATATGTATTTCCCATACAAGAATATTTCATAGGGAAGCTGTTAGATTCTTATTTACTCTTAAGAAGTGTTGTAACATATTTTCCCTATGTAACGAAGGTGGCATTGGTTTGCTGAACAATCATTTGTGTACATTTGAATACTTATAGTCACATTTTTCAATGTTCAGAGTAAACCACCATAAAGATCAGTTTAAGAGGTCTGGGCGACTGAGTTTGGCGATTTTGATAATATGTCATTAAATTTAGGGTACTTCTGGGGCAATATCAAACATCAATCTAGTGAATCCAATGAAAAGGAACATGCCTTTAAGTTTGATCAATAAACTTGAACCTCATGATGGTCTCTTTGCCTTAAGATGATTACAGAAACTGGTACATATGAAGGACTACTGGGATAACATGAAAAATAATAAATATTACTGCATTGAAGGGGCAGGGTTGGTGATGGTAATGGTGCTCTACCAAAATATCAGATTAATATGAAATAATTATTTGATTTTGTTTTAACCTTTCATAACCATTTTCATTAATACTGAAATAAGATCCAACATGTGTCATTACATTGCAAATGTATTGGTCCCAGTTTCTAATTTGTTATGATTTTCTTGGCAAATTGTCTATTTTAATTTAATTGATGTATTTGTGACTGATATCGCTACTTCTTAAAGTACTGACATTGTCAAAGGTCTTTTTTTTAACTGAATTGTTTCTGTTAGTTCATGTTATTTACATAAATTTAAAAGTTTTCATAATTGCAATTATTTAGTTAATTGTGTTTAGGGCTAGTCACAGCGGGTGTTGAAAGCGAAATTGTTTGGCGAAGAACACAAGAAGACAAAAGAGTACTAGATTTAGATGTCTACATGTAATGAAGAATACCTCAGGTGAAACAAATTCTAAAACTATTGGAGACAAGAGAATAAAAGAATCGATACATGGCAGGGATTTTTGAGGATATATGTAGGAAAGTATAGATTTGCATGTCTGGTCATGTAAAGAGTTTGGGCTGTATCAGATGTGGAATGTTTAAGTAATTGAGTGTATTTGTGCAATGTGAATGATATAGTTAAGGTGGATCTAGTAATATCGTAATCAGTGACTAAAGGCCAACACTGTTTGAATGTAAAGTGTTTTAACCATGGAGTTCTCTATCTGCTTATCTCCATTTTCCAAATTGAAATTTCCCTAGACCTTCAGAAGCATTATTATACTTAATTGAGATCATTCTGGATATTCTTGGAAATGTTTTTGCCTATTTTACTCATTGGAGTGGGAAGGGGGAGGGGGGGGGTGGGTTTGCATTCTATTTCTATATTTATTCTTGTTTGCTGTTTCCATATTTGGAGAAGTATGATTGAGCAGGTAGTGATGGGTGATAGGTTTTGTCCAAAGGTACCATCATTATACAATCCCTCTGGTTGCATTACTGGTGTGGGTAGCTTTTCTTCTCATTTACTTACTGTGGTTAGTGTTAGTTATTGGTTGTTTTATGTTAATGCCTGTATATAATAGTAACGAAACAGAAAATCCCAAATGGAATGCTTTCAATACACAGAATGTATGCACTGTAAAAACTAAAACAAGATTTGTGTGTGCGTGTCTTCATCTTGCTTTGCGACTACCATTAGTGGGACCTCACATTTGAAAATCCGCTCTTAGTAAGACTGCCGTTCATTTTGCTCCACTACCCACTTCTTCACCTTTCAAGGTTATTAGTCTGGAATGTTAGCCTGTGTGTTACGTAATCAATTCGCCAAGCCTAGCAAAGGAAATGAGCGTGGATAAGTCACTTGCACAGCTCAAATTTCCTGTGATCTACCCAGAGATCCTATTAACATGCCAGAGGTGGATAAACCGGTTATGGCAGTGGTATTTAAAGGGTGCATTTTCAAATGAAGAACAGATTCTTTCCCTTAGCCTACCCACCCCCTCCCTTCTACCCATCTCCCACCCTTCACTTATGTTCTTCTCTCTCACCCAACTTTTGGAAATTATCGATCCTTTACTATCTTATGTTTTTGAGATGTGAACCTTTATACACCAGTAGTTGAGAAATGGAAGTGGGTGGATTAATTAGTCTAGCACACACAGAAGGTACGTTGGCTCCTCAGAAGTAACACAGTTTGTTAAACATGAAATGGTTATAGTCTCACGCAGCATGTTAATAGTAATAATAAATAACACAAGGATTGACAATGCACATATATCCACTCTGCAGAGCAAGGCACAAATACAGTTTACAATGCATTACAGTTCCCCAACACAGGTCCCACAATAATTTTCACAACAGGGTGTAGGGTGGTACCAATTTTATATCAGTTAACATCAGTGTGTGCTACTTCCCCCTCAAACTTATGTTGGGAGTTTCGGGTTTACACAGTTAACTGTCAATGGCTAAGGGTATTGAAATTTGTCTATGCATTGTAATCTAAATATACCTCAAAATGTACCATTTAAAGGGTGTGAAGACTCGCGCAAAAGAAACGTCTAATGCCGGTAATCTGACCTAGTTTCGAATGAGGTGTAACAGAACTGTAAGACACCCCCATCGATCCCAGAAAATACACACACAACTTGCTACCGTCGGTAATTAGACACTAGTGTACAGTCAGTAGTACATACAACTGCAGTCAATACCCACAGCACAGTGTATAAACAATACAGCAATGGACATCTCAGGTCCAGCTAAAGATAACAAGGTATCACGTTTCATTACTGTCTGCATTTTGTAGCGACACGAACAAAACGTCACTTGCAAACAACAGAAAGTTAACTTTTTCAGATGGCCGCACGCGGTTTGGGGCGAGTCTTCAATGCCTTTAATTGGCATCTAAATTCTGGGGGGAAATCCTCACCCCCTACATGGGACTCATTCTTGGTAAGGAATATCCTCATGTTGTATAACATACATAGGCGTACGGGACCATTTCAGTTTGGGGGGGCAGAAACTTTTGTGCCCGAAAGTTCCCGTGACACTATCTAAGCGGAGCGCCACCATCGGTTGGCGCGTAGCATACAAAAAAAAATTTGGCCAAAAATGCCTCCCTGATTGCCGGAAATAGCCCTTCTGAGGCCTTGCAAGTTGCATCTAAACATTCTTTATTTTATAATCTCACGTTTTAGAAATATACACTTCCCCAAATATTTGGTAAATTAGAAGAAGAAAAAATGGTAACATCACTTTGAAGGGGAAATATAGGACAGTATATTTTTTAAGCTCCTATTTAGTTACCGTATTTATTATTTTAACACAGTACTCAGCTACCTCCAGAAAACATACATTGTTCAACGACACGTAGGCGGGATAATGTCGCTGTGTCGGGTGAGACTGCAATTTGTCTCACAAAAAAGTATCAAAAATAACAAAGAATACCATAAACCTGTACTTCTAGGCTTGTAGGCACCCCCCCCCCCACCATCCATGAACAAGAAAATTCTTATATACACTCATGTCGGGGATGTCCAGGTATACAGTTGACTAGTTAGACAAATTTTTGATAGTGCAAAAAGCGTGGTAGCCCAGATGAGCTGCGCTAACGGTGGTGTTACACGGAAATATTCCGGCAACATGATGCTAAATAAAGAAAATCATTAGGCCTATATTAATATAAATGTCACAAAACAAATAACATAAAACGCTCTCCAAAGAATTGTCGGGCAAAAATTTGAAAAAGATTTGGGCAAGCTACTGCATATTTATATTTTTTCCCCTCCTCTTAGGCTGCCCGAATTTTTCAGGACTTTTGCCCGAATTTCTTGTCCTCTGGAAATTTGGGGGCAGTCTGCCCCCTGCCCCCCCCCCCCCCGCCTCGTACGCCTATGATAACATACATCCCGATGGTTTGGGGCAGGAGATATGGGGTGTAAAGAAAGTCGGTAATTAAGCAAACTTGTAAAGTTTGCATGCAAGTTCAGAAAGATCAATTATCTCACACATGACCAAAACAAGGTTCACTCATGACATATGGGATGGGGTCTGGCGTACCAGATTGAGAAATGTATAAGTTGAGTGTCAATGGGACTTATGTGACCTTGATTTGAGGGCCAACCACACAAACTCACCTGAGAACACAAAATGGACCCTCTTTGCATTCTGTACCACAATTTCCAGTCATTGACTAGTCTCCAACAAAACGGCATATTGTAATAGCCATATTTTTTTAAAGGGTGTGAAGACTCGCGCAAAAAGAAACGTCTAGTGCCAGTAATCTGACCTAGTTTCGAATGAGGTGTAACAGAAGTGTTACACACCACCATCGATCCCAGAAAATGCACACACAGCTTGCTACCGTCGGTAATTAGACACTAGTGTACCTCAGTGAAAACAGCTGCGGTCAATACCCACAGCACGGTGTACTAACGATACAGCGATGGACATCTCAGGTCCAGCTAAAGATACTGTCTGCATTTTGTAGCGACAGGAGAAAAACTTCACTTGCAAGCAACAGAAAGTTAACTTTTTCAGTGCGCGGCACGCGGTTTGAGGCGAGTCTTCAATGCCTTTAAATTCCACAAGAAATGGCCACTTCTTGATTGCAATTTCTCAAGAAAAGGGCAGTTCTTACATAAAAAGAACAGTTTTGTTCATGAAAAATTGAAAAACGGATGCATTAACAAAAAGGCACTTCTACTTCACGAAAGGGGCATTTTAGAGGTTTTCAACAAAATTGGAGATAAATAACTGCCCAGAGGCGTAGCAATAAGTGTGTTGGTTTCCAAAGTTGAGTCCACAGATCAAAACTGTGCTAGTCATAATTTTGAGTAACTGAATGAGTGCCATGATATACATGTTTTTGTGTCATTTTACAAACAACTCTTTATTATGATTATATATATTTTTGTGCCAACTTAGTGCGACATGAGTCGTAACTTTTGGACCTGTACTGTAGGACCTATGTAGGAAAATGTACGAGAAAATCGAGGCGTTATTTCGTTGAGATGATGCGGAACACACGAAAACTTCTTTGGTGGACGTTCTATAACAAATATTACAAAAGTTATATTAATGAAGGAAGAAAAAAGTGGAATAGCATGCCATGACAGGGAGTCTCAGAAGACATATTTGTATGTATACCATGTATGTACATAAATTGTACTTATATTATTTTCAGTGTGTCCTGAGTACGAATATCTAGATGTAAGTACTTTCCTTGGTACAGGGAATTGTGAGTTTAGTTTAGTACTATAGTAGAAAAACAGGATCAGGAGGTACTCAAGTCACCATCAAGGACCCTATAGGAGAGAGAAAAAACTGAAGACACAAACACTCAGACACGATTACAACTTGTCTAAAGCATTCTTAAACCCCATTCACACTACTTGCAAGTACAACTTTCTCAGGCAAACCGTTCCACTCATTCACCACCATATTAGAAAGAAAAGTTATGCCGAATATTAATCCTACTTTGTGACTTTTGGGGTTTAAGAAATGACCTCTGTTACAACTATACTATTAGCAAACATGAAAATGTCAGTGAAGGCTAAATTTTCAAAACCATACACAATGTAAATGTGACTACAATATTTTAATCGAAAAAAAAAGTGCACCGATCAATGTACGTATAAGATGAGGATGTTGGACAGTAGGAAACGTGCTTCAAACATGTGATGATGCTTTCAAATTTGTAAGTGTCCTAGAGTTTTAGATGGTTGAGAAGTGAAGATCGAGAGGTCTCCTGGTTATCAATGTATTGATCAGAATAAAGTGGCATTACCAGCAACTTCAATTCCATGTTTACCCTTGAAGCAGAGAAATCTCGTAAGAGTCTGCCAAAGTCCTATATTTGCCCTTTCCCACGTCGAAGGCGCTCTTGTGTTCTTTGTGACTAGCTAAAAAAATGATATCATGCACCAATGGCAATCTGAAAAATTACTCAATTGCAGCTGTTTTTTAAAAATTTCTTGAGACTCGGTTCAGTTGATGTATGCCATTAATCTAGAGATCCTTTGCAGTGAAAATGGTTTTTCAATGGTTCTCAAAATGTTTTTTCAATGGTAAGAAATGCTGGAGAATTGCCCATTGTAGCAATTTCAATTATCTTTTGTTTTGTTCTCCTGGAGAATACTTTTAATAGTCGTTCTGATTTATATTGCAGGCTCGAATTTTTGCAGGCTCGAAACATTCGCGGTGACATCCTTTTCCTACCGAATCAAGAAAGGACATTCGGCTTTCCATGTTGTTGCAGATATCTAGCTACCTCTTGATATATTTATCTGGTCAGCCAAAGTAGAGCGCAAAATTCAAATTAGTTCTCATCATCTGAAAAGGCCTTTTAAATTTTTATGATAATTACTGGTAAAGGTGAGCATAAAACCGTTTTTCGTTTCAAGAAATTAGTTAATTGATGTTTTGCCATTTGTGTATTGTAGGCAATCTAAAAATCAGCGATTCTATAGATCTAACGTTAGGCCTTCTTAACGTTAGATCAAGGCGTAATACGTTTGCGACTGCAGAAGTTCACATCACAACGCTCCTTGAACGTAGGCCTAGTACTAGTGTTAACGTTAGGCTAGCAATAGTACTGTAGTAGTACTTAGCAGTAACACCTTGGGCTACCGTAGTACTTTGCATCACAAACTTTATAATCACCTTAACGCCTAACACCAGAATGATGCAACTACAAAAGGAGAATGGATTTAGTTGCCATTGCTAGGCAAGCCTAATGAATCATCAATGTACAACTACAAAATTGCCAAATGCCAATAAGATTTAATTTCTGTGGTTGGTTGTTTTCCTTAAATTGTCTGAACTAGGCTAGGCTTGTTATGTTAGATTGCACATCTGTAGGCTAGACACTTAGAAATAAAGCAGCCTGAAAATTTATGCAAAACATTGCCTGATTGCTTTGAATACTTTGACTTATATTGTCAAGATTTTTTTAAGTTTGATTTATTCCAGGCCTAGTCTTTTAGACCCATAGTAAGCAGTAGTGCTGATAGTCGACTCTT
Organism: Apostichopus japonicus; assembly: GCF_037975245.1. Classification (NCBI taxonomy): domain Eukaryota; kingdom Metazoa; phylum Echinodermata; class Holothuroidea; order Aspidochirotida; family Stichopodidae; genus Apostichopus; species Apostichopus japonicus. Next base: position 8,176,744 of record NC_092581.1, read on the forward strand.
TCTTTTGTAGTCGATTAATCACATACTGTAGCTCTTCTCGCGATTACTTGGTTACAGATATGACCTCATCACTGTCATATTTACATTGCAGAAATAGTCAAAGCAAATCTTTCTCCATGGTGCACTCTCTTTATTTGTTCTTTCGTGTCTTAATGTGTGGTGTCTAATTCATGTTAAAACACCTACCAAACAAGTTTCAATCTACGTTTCTTAAAATCATCCATAGTAAATCAAAAACTTTGGAATGAATCTACAAGGCTACTTCAGCTACAAGCACTTATAAAAGCAAACATGCACAATAAAAACAAACATGCAAACAATGGTTGTTTCACCTTGTAGCGGTGTGATGATCAGTATAACAGTTTTCTGTAGAAGGACGTTCAACGTTCTAGGCTTTAGCCTAGCCCAATAGCAGGCACATATTTTGCACATTGAAATGAAATTCCACTGCAATCGACACACTCTATCAGACATCCGATAAATGTGAACCAGGGCAGTAATAAAGTAATTGTAAACATGTTTGAAGAAATGACAAATACTGAATGGCAATTGTAATTGCTAGGACTGAATGTTGCACTTCATGACAAGGGTATTTCTGACAAGCAAATGCATGAATCTTACTGGAGCAGATGCTTGCCAATTTTTAACACAGCACAGTGCTAACTGAAGCATCGTGAGAACCTGTATACTTATTGCGATATTTGCTGACAAACTGCTTTAGTGTTGTTTATGATAGCTTAGGCTATTTTTCAAAAGCAGATTATGGGTACAGTGCTACTGTAGCTTGTAGTCCAGTAATCGCAACTTAGGTTTTGAGGGCGATTAATCGAACTAACAAAGTGTAATCGTGACTACTGGCGATTAATCGATTTCGACTATCAGCACTAGTAAGCAGGGTAGTTAATACAAGACCATAACAATGCAATTTATTTTTGTTGTCAGTAATAAACTACATATCAGCAGTGTTCTACCTTCTTACAGGATTAATAACTTTAAACTGATTAATATGTTAACTTCTTTCCCTGTGTAGCACTTGAAAGAACATGATGCGGCCAAGTGTAAGCAGCAGAAGGTCCTCAGCAGGAGGAAGGCAATCATCTGCTGGAGGAAGAGCTTCTCTAGCGCCAATGAGGATCAAGCAAGATAATGGTATGACATGAGACCAATGGGATGTCATATTATATTTCATGATAAAGTTAATACTTAGACATTTCCTGCAATAGAATATGTTGCTCTAAACTGAAACATTTCATTTGTATATCTCAATATGCTTTATAATTCATGTTCCTGCTTTTTGGTTCCTCTCTCATGTTTCAGTATGTTATTGTTACTTCTACGGTAATTAATTACTGTTATTAATACTGTATGTTGGATTGGTTTTTTCAAATTCAAATTATGTGTTACTGTAACAAAATGTCTTATTACTCTTTAGTGTTGATATTGCCTGCATCCACTCTTTTATAGTTTAACATAAGATGGTGGTGTACTAAACAATTACTTATAGCGTTCAGTGTAATGGGCTTTACCTGTTTACAAGTTTGATTCATTCGATTGATCTGTCTGGCAAATAGTGATGCAATTTGATAAAAGCACACTGATCACAAGGTGTGGAAAGGAAAATAGTTGGGATTATCTTTGTTTTGTTATAATCTACAATCGTTTAATTTTCACTAAGTTTACTGCTTCATTTACTGTGACATTTCAAATTATATAGTGGCTATGGCAGATTGTGTTTCTCCCTTATGGGATCTTTGAAACTACACTACATGGTTGAAATTTCTGGTCAGCTATCAGTGTTGCAGTTCAACCATTTAGTAATCATCACTGTCTTTGCAGTTACCAACATTGGACGTGGTGGTAGAACTTCCGTTGGAGGGCGCCAGTCATTTGGCAGTGCAAATAGTGCTGGATCATCAAGAAAGAGACCTGTTTCAAGGTTCAGAATGGGACCACCTACCACCTCCAGAAGGTTACTAATATTTCTTCTATTGTGTTCTTCATTATAGTGTTTCTCATACTAAATGACAAATTTTCATAGAGAGTGTTCCTGGGTACTTTTGTTGTACCCAGTTTGCATACAGTTTCTTCCACAACTTACACAACATTTGAACACTGACTGTCTTTAAGAAAACTCTCAAGTGATCCTTATCACCTGTGCAAGTTTAACCCCTTTCACTAGCTTAACATACATGTGTTTGAGCAAAATAATGAATGCTAAAGTTCCAGTTGTGTTTCTTTCCTCTGTCGTAGGGGGGTTCAAAAAGTCTTAGCAAGTGAAATAAGATGTGTGTTTATTGCAGTTTCTACAGTGTAGTTGGTTGACATTGCAAGCAAAGATTTGCCCCTTTTGGGAGCTGCTAAGTTTAAATGGAAAACTTCTACCTTTCCAAAATTTGATTTAATCAGTGATGTTTTCTGGTATTATGCAGGACTGGAGTATAACTTAACTCGGTATTTACAATCATTTGAAATAAAAAAATGTATTCCACTTTGGTTAAAATCATGGAATACAGCTTTCATATTTTGTTTACCCTGGTGTGTGATTCGAGTTGAAACAGTTCTTCGAAATGTACTCTGTGAGAGTAACTAAAATATTACTTGCCAATATGCAAAATTCATTCAACACTACAGTAAAAAATTCTATGTTTTAGTCTCTGTATATAACATTGGTTGATCTGACTGTCATTGTCAGCCTTACCAGTTACCATTACATTCACAAGCTCTATCAGGCTGTTTTGTATATTTGAGAACTTGCTATGAGAGTGCTGTGGCAATGTACTTGTTTTCATAGTTGTATTCTTAAATCTCCTCCACTGAATTCTAACTTTGATTGTAATAAGTATATAATCAGTGATATTGTTTCTTAATCTAGATCTTGTTTGTAATGATCTTTGTAATGATTGTTTTAGTCTCTGTACATAACATTGGGTGATCTTACTGTAATTGTTACTTGTTAACCTTACCAGTTACCAGTTACCATAACATTCACAAGCTCTATCAGGCTGTTTCGTATATTTGAGAACTTGCTATGAGAGTGCTGTGGAAATGTATTTGTTTTCATAGTTGTATTCTTAAATCTCCTCAATTGAATTCTAACTTTGATTGTAATAAGTAATCAGTAATATTGTTTCTTAATCTTAATATTGTTTGTAATGATCTTTTGGGATTTAGGTCATCGGCATCAAGCATTCGTGGCCACGAAGTTCTCAAAGATACTAGACCTCTCAAGGATAAGTCCTTTATGCATCAAGAGATTAGGGACATCATGCAGGTGAGTATCAGATTTAGATTGATTCAGACTACAAACTAGTCGGTTGAAAAGAAATTAAATTAATATTTTAGTTCAATTATTAACATAGTTAATTTGCTGTACTAGTACATTGCTAGTAAACCACCAGAGAGCTGTTTTACCATTTACAACTTCAATTCACAATTTTTTTTAAAACCTTAATAATATCAGATCAGCAATTTGTTGTATTTTCTGCTCCAGTCATGTCAAAATAAGTAACCTGGTGATAAGTGTTGACTTGAAGCTCACAGTCAGTATCTGTAATTTAGGCAACAGGTCACCTACATTAGGTTAGATTGTTATCATATAAATATACTCTTTGATTATTATCACATTCAGTTCTTGTTTAAATGCTTCTTTGGAAGCTGAAACTACATCATTGTATTGCACACTCTGTGTACCTTGTATGATGTTTTACTCCTCACAACATGTGCCTGTTGGCTGTACCATAGGCTATTAACAGGCTTGAAAAGTCTCAGATATGTCAAGCAATAGAAAGGATTCCATTCTAAATACCAGTGAACTGATATCTTATACTCATTGATATGTAGAAAACATTAGCTCTTGAATTCTCTTGTATAGAAATTTTTTAAACCCAAGCTTTGACCAATCTCTATATAAATCTTTTCCCCTTCCAGCTTTTTTGACATATCCCAGCAAACTTGGAAAGGAAAGTGAAAAAGTTCATGGTAGTAGTCATAAGGAAATATTGTTATCTATAGGATATAATACTATATAGTACATATAAAATCTATTGTTGTTAAATATATTTTGTGACTACAATTTTACCTCAAAGCTTTTACTATTTGTCTACAGTTTCTCCAAGACTATAACTGTCCACACCCGATCACTCACAAGATATTGATGAGTCCAACCACAAAAGATTTCCTGAGAGTATTTGAGTTTATCTACAGTTTCCTTCATCCTAACTATAAGATGCCAGCTAAGCACGAAGAGGAGATACCACAAATCTATAAAAACCTCAGGTAGGACTTATATAAAAGCTTGGAATTTGATGGAGTAGTGCAGGGTTCAGTTAACAGTGTGTTATGATGAGCAGGGTTAAGATTTAACTATGTGAGAGTGAATATTATTCAGCTAACAGTGTGTTATGTTGAGGGTGTTACATGTGTTATAACGAGCAAAGTTCAGAACAACGGATTGGAGAAATGAGGCAGTCATTGTTCTTATATTGTATAATTATGAAATAATTTGCCTTGCAAAGAAGTCAGATATTGAAAGTTACTACCCAGGTAATTTAACTTTGCACTTTGGTATGTTCTAACATGAAGGAGAATTATATGAAACAGCTACATACTGTATGATTTCTACATCATCTGTCCACTTAAGCAGCTTCATGGCTCTGAACATACAACTTGTACAGAAATGATGAATATGTTTTGTTTGTTTCAGATATCCATTTACAATGTCCAAAACAGCAATGTTCTCACTGGGAAGTCCACACACATGGCCGCACATCTTGGGTGCTCTTCACTGGCTCACAGATACCGTAAAGGTGAAAGATCAGAAAAGATTACAGCTTCCTTGCATGGGTTTACTTATTCCTACCCCTCCCACGCCCACATTTTAGACATTGATTTATAATGTCAAACTTTAATCAAGCTCTTCACCTTTGTGACCATTGGCTGCTATGAAGGTACTAAGTTTGATGGTCAGGCATCTTGGTGACCTGAGATCACATAGTGGCACAGATATGCCCTAGGAGTGAACACAAGTGATACTGGTTCAAACATGTGTAACTAACTATAAACTACAAAATGTTTAAATAGAATAGTTCTGCTTGTAAGCTAAGTCAAAGAAGAGGACAAATGAAATTATAAGAACATTCAAGTTTAACCCAAAGAATGCAAAGATATGCATGCAGGAACAAATCATTATCGCTAGACTTTACATTGCAATGTAAATGCTATGTCCAGTCAATATTTATGTTCCAATGCAGTTGCTTGTATATTCATACATTGTCATTCATGAGCAATATGATCAAAGTAGTAAACTAATGAAGAGCCAGGGGTCCATATTGTGCATTCAATATGAAGGACAGTTATGATTTTCATGTACTATTCACTACACAGTTTGAAACTGCTTTCACTACAGTCACATGATGTTAGGATAAAGTTGAAGGTAGTGATGTGGCTAACTGACAGAATTACCTCATAGCTGTAAAATGATCAAGATAAGAAAAATTAGCTTTAGCAACAAAGACAAAGACTAGAATATGAAAAATTGTTTCAGTTTGTTTTAATTTATGTTATATATCTGAGACATGTTCACTATAATGCAATGGTTCAAATAGCTTGACAGGCATTCATGAAGCTGAAATAGTTGTTGTCTGATTATAACTGTTTAATTCAGTGATGACATAAGGGGTGGTGCAAATCCTTGTTGGGATACAATTGGTGAAAGTGAAGTTAAAGTACACAACATTTTTGAAAACTTATTAAGCACAAATTAGTGCTAGAAGCAGACTTTCACTTCTTTGGCAATATGACAATATTGGCAGATAACAATGTTCAAATGTTTGTTGTAAGAAAGAACGACTTTATCATTCTGACTGAATGCAGTATTAGGACTGTTGGCATTCAGTATGGTGCTAAGGAATGTTGTTGAATTTGATGATTTTTTTATAGCAAATCTTTAGCTCCTGCCAAACTGACCATGACCAGACTCTAGTTTGCTGTGAAAGACCTCTTTCCTGTAAAAGACCTGTGTACTTACAACAGATCCCCAACACACTAACTGACTGATCAGCACACACAACAACTGTTTACTGTCAATGATGCAAGTTTGTTTAGGTCACATGCAAATTTATTACCGTGTGACTGGTTACATTTGTTAAATCTGAGATTTTATTAGTTAATCACAGCATTGACGACTGCCAGTCAAAAAAAACCCTACAAGTTCATTTTTCCCAACTGAAGCTGAAGCGATTTAAAACTGGTAAAAGAAACTTCAGTAGTCATCTTTAGCACTCGCACACTTCCTGAAGATCAATGACTTACTACATGATGATGGTTGAGTTGAGTGAGGCCTTGATCAGTCAGGCAGGTGTTTGGCGGGCTGTAGGGTATTTATCAGATGAAAACTTGTTGTCATGACGTTAAGTTTCTTCTCGTATAGTATGCCCTGCAAGTTGACATAAATCAGCTCCTGTTTTGCACTGGAGGACCACCAGAAGATGCAGAGAACTTTCAAGAAGTGTCAGACATTGAGGTAGAGCTATCTATTATCTATATATTATATAAAGAATACAAGCTCCATTAAATAGAAGCTTGAATTATCAGTCTCTGGCTTAAGAATTCAATATCTCAAGTTAATTGTTTGTAAGGATGCAATGGTTTAACTAGTGGACTTTAGTTTAAATGATGTAACAGTTTCCATTGGATACCAGTCCAGTGTGAATTATTTACCTTTGGTGTAAAAGATTCCCCATCTACGGTTCTACCATCAATCTTTTTCTTTGTCTCAAGCTGTGAATATCATTTCAAGTTACAAGTATATCCATCATGTTTAAAAGTATTCAGCATCTGCATTTTTGGTTTAAAGAATGCAAGCATTAATTATTAATGATTTTGCAGATTTTAAGCTAAACTTGTTGAATGAAATTGCATGTCTTTTTATGTCTGAAATGAAACTGACAAACAATCAAGCTACTTTCATTGTTCAAGGTGCTTGGAGTCAGTGATGTGAAAATACATCGCAAGTTGGAGCAATGGCATCTCATAACTCCGTTCTCTCCTACAGGTCTTTTTCAACTTCCTTGAGAAAACTTACAGTGAGTTCCTGGAAGGGTCGGACACATATCAAGACCTGGAACAAGAATTGGAAGAAACATTGAGTGAGTGTACTTAATATACATGATGAATATTAAGCTTGATGAATATGTATAGTTAGAGAGAGAGTGCTTGATGAATATGTATAGCTAGAGAGTAGTGCTTGATGAATATGTATAGCTAGAGAGTAGTGCTTGATAAGTATGTATCTATAGCTAGTGGGTAGTGCTTGATGAATATGTTTAGCTAAAGAGAGAGTGCTTGATGAATATGTATAGCTAGAGAGTAGTGCTTGATGAGTATGTATCTATAGCTAGTGGGTAGTGCTTGATGAATATGTTTAGCTAAAGAGAGAGTGCTTGATGAGTATGTATCGATAGCTAGAGGGCAGTGCTTGATGAATATGTATAGCTAGAGAGTAGTGCTTGATGAGTATGTATCGATAGCTAGAGGGCAGTGCTTGATGAATATGTATAGCTAGAGAGTAGTGCTTGATAAGTATGTATAGCTAGAGAGTAGTGCTTGATGAGTATGTATGTATCGCTAGTGGGTAGTGCTTGATGAATATGTTTAGCTAAAGAGAGAGTGCTTGATGAATATGTATAGCTAGAGAGTAGTGCTTGATGAGTTTGTATCTATAGCTAGTGGGTAGTGCTTGATGAATATGTATAGCTAGAGAGTAGTGCTTGATGAATATGTATAGCTAGAGAGTAGTGCTTGATGAGTTTGTATCTATAGCTAGTGGGTAGTGCTTGATGAATATGTTTAGCTAAAGAGAGAGTGCTTGATGAATATGTATAGCTAGAGAGTAGTGCTTGATGAGTATGTATCTATAGCTAGTGGGTAGTGCTTGATGAATATGTATGGCTAGAGAGTAGTGCTTGATGAGTATGTATCGATAGCTAGAGGGCAGTGCTTGATGAATATGTATAGCTAGAGAGTAGTGCTTGATGAGTATGTATCTATAGCTAGTGGGTAGTGCTTGATAAATATGTATAGCTAAAGAGAGACTGCTGGATGAATATGTATAGCTAGAGAGTAGTGCTTGATGAATATGTATCGATAGTGAGAGAGTGCTTGTTGAATATGTACAGTTTAGCTTCAACCAATGATGTTTGGTTTATTATCCCATCATGATTCAAAATGTTGACATGCTCAAGCCATTTCTTCAAAGGTCTGCAGATATTTCCACATTTAATCATCTCCATCAGTATTCATAAGTTTTCTGAACAAAAGAAATTAGGAAAAGAGCACATGGTACTTGAATGTCCAGGAATCTTGTTAAACTTTTATTTCTTTGCTTTCCGTAGAACAAAAGACCCTTGGAATGGCAGGGGATCTGGAACAGCTTTGCTTGGAAGAGAAAATGTTAACAATGGAACTACAACAACTAGAGCAAGAACCAGTAAGTTTCAATGAATTCTTACAACTGAATAACAATTTTAAAGAAAGACAATCAAAAACCACTATCAAGTGTTATGGCTTTTGTATGAAAGCCTGATTATATACACTATTACCAAATCCATAACTACTTTTAAACAGTCTTTTGTGGCACTAATATCTAATAAATAATTACATCATCATGGTGATATAACTATTTGCCAAGATTTTTCCACATTTAGAGACTGAGCCAAAGAAATATCCAAATGTAAAAATCACGGTGTTTGTTTACTAATGAAGTTACAGTTCTTGTTCAAAATATTAATTCAACGCATGTGCGAGCAAATGTCTTCACCTCAATATGTAATATGGAAAAACAATGAACAACAGTAAACAATTTTTACTGGAATCAGCTGCCAGCAAAGCAAACAATGGTTTGAGGGTGTTTGTTGAATTTATCCTTCGACTGGTTGGCTCTGCTGCAGAATCGTTATATGAGAGAGAGGGAGGAACCTGAAGTTGTGAAGTCTGTGACAGACATGATGCCATGGTGATTTGCATAAATCCTGCAGCCCAGCAGATAGTTTAATATATAGTTATGAACAGAAAGATCAATACATTTGTTCCCGCATACGTTTGACTAATGTTTTGGTTTGAAGTTTCCATTTGCTCGATCTCTGCATATAGGCCAAAGTTTTGGCAAAAGTGAATTTGGTTATTTCCTACTCATTAGTATAAAAAAAAACATTGTAATCAACTGAGGAGATGGAATTTTATTACACTAGGTTAAAAGTAAAGCATACAGTTTGAAAGCAAGGTAACTCTTATGCTTCTTGTTTATTCTTCAATCAGAACCAAGTTGTCTCTGCTTGTGAAAGACTTGAAATGGTCAAGAATGATAACAACAAATTTGACAAATTCTTGAAGGATCTTGACAACCATAAGAGAAGCCAAGAACAAAAATACCAGGACTTGGAGCTTCAGGTCCAACAGAAGGGTTTGTATCAATGAGTTTTACATTCCACATGTTAAGAATTTAATAGAGAAGAAAATATACAACTAACCAACCAACTGAAATTCAATCACCTCTGTGGTGCAATGTATAACTTTCCATTAACATCTACATAACTTTTGTTTCGGTGGTTGTTTGCCTGTTATATATTGTATAATTCTGTTTCAGATGTTGTATTGCTGAAAGTTACGTAATTTAATCTAGATTCCTTCTTTTTCCTTTAACAGAGTTGGAACTTGGCCAGCTGGAACAAGAGAATTGTCACCTGGAGCATCAACTGGCCAATCAAGAACTGTCTTCTGTTGACGTGCAACGAATCCAGACGGAGGCCAGAATGTTGAACTCTGCCATCGATCAAGTGGAGCGAGAGAATCAGATGGTGGACCAGGAGATCTGGGATGAAGAGAGAAAAATAGCAAAGTCACAAGAAGAGGTGACCATAATAATATAAAATAACAGGGCTAGAAATAACTAACACCACCTCCTTGCACATTGATACTGCACCTTTTGGTTTGACTCTGAGCCTCTATGCAGTTTTTGCTGGCAAATTTAGTCTGTCTCTATGTGACCCACCTGCGGGGGAGTGAGTAGTAATAACCTAAAGAACAGACAAGTACTGAGTTTAGATAGGCAGCAGAAGGGTGGAAATTTGCATAACAGATTTGGTAGAGTCTATCTGCCCCCCCCCCCGTTCCCCCTCCCCAGCACCCAACATACACACACTTGACCTTTGTCAAAGATTTAATGAGCCAACAGTTAATCATTGTCATACTGGTATATGAAATGTCAGATTTTCAATTCCAACCAGGCTAATGTCTTTATTTTTTTCTAAGTTTTGTAAGTTGATGTTCCGTTTCCATTGCTGCTACCACTTCACATAAAAGTAGTTGCAGTCAATGGTTTGGTTTGTGGGTTCAGTATACTTTGCTGTTGTTTTACAATCAGTAACCATATATGTGCTACATACTGTATATGATATTGATTTATATATTAGATAGTTCAGGTTCAGCTGAGCTGAAACTACTCTAGCCTTGGAGTCCATTGTTATATTTAAAGTGTATATATTTAAAGTGTTCTGTGTCTCAACAAATCCAACATGTTATTTTCTAAAGAAAAAGATAAAAGCACTGATTTAAACAAATAAACATTTACGATTGTACATTTTTTTCTTCCAGTTGGAAAAGAAAGTGGCTGAATACAACAGCCTAGCTAGAAAGTTGAAGTTGATCCCATCAGACGCTGAGAATGCTAAAGGCATTGACTTTGAATTAAGACTCACATTTGGGAATCAAGCATCGATGTCAGACTTCATGAATACGATCAAGGTAACCCAAAACATGCTTTAATATTCATTCATATCTTTAATTCCTGCCACACGTATGCTATGAAGTACTGTATGTTTTCTCATTCATGATAAGCCCTTATCATTATATTTAAAGAAGGCTAGACTAGACTCTTTATTTGTGTCTGTAGTCAAAGTGTTTTCAGTCTAAAAATAGTTTTTGATGTTTGTTCTGAACACTTAGTCATGTTTGTTGCAGTTATGTCACAACTGAATTATAAAACCTTCAGAAGACTTTTAGTCTACAAACTAACAGCAACTATTGAGAACTTGATCTACTATAGTTGTAAAATGAATGTACCTGGCCTGCCTTACATATGAAAAAAAGCTGGAAACTATCATCAACTGATGAATATAATTATCCACTCATTGTTTACAGACCACTGTAGTCATATCTGGAGTGAATTGATGAGAAGTGTAGTGTGGTTATGAAATACTATCAGTAATGGTTACTTTACCTTGTCTTTGTGTAGACTGTAGTAATGGCATAAATAGTTGCACCTTATCTTGGTGTGGGCTATAGTTATGTCATATATAGTTGCACCTTGTCTTTGTGTAGGCTGTAGTAATGTCATATATGTTGCACCTTGTCTTAGCGTAAGGCTTTAGTAATGTCATAGATGGTTGTACCTTTAATCATGTTTATATTGTTTTCTCCATTTTACTAGCCTGCCTTGCAGCAGTTGAAGAGAGATGCAAATGAAAAGATTCATGAAATAAACAACCAAAGACTCTTGGAGGAAGAGAGGCTGGATCAGGTTGGTGGTTAATCTGTCATGTCCTCAAGTATGAGACTGACTGCATCATTTGGTCAACAACTTGAAATAGGAGCATCTGTTATGACCGGAGCTTTAGTTTAAGACTCGGTTTTTGTTTTGAAAAAGTAATCGACTCTGATTTTAATCGCGACATTGAATTTAGTAACAAAATGTTATCGTTTCACCTTAACGTTACAATTCAGAATACAAAATAGCAGCCTTGTGACATAACCTACAATAAATATCTCACCAGTTTAACATGATTCTGTATATATTAGAGTGTGTCATTATCTTCCTAGTAAGTTTATATTGATGATAGAAGGGTTCACCCATCCAAATTATTCTCTTTTTATGAAGTGGTACTCCACTTCTGCTGTAAGTATGTATGGCTTGATCATGTATGTGGTGGTGAAAAATCCTCATTATTGTGTTTGCTTGATTAACTTAACTGTTTACCCATCTTGAGTAAGTTTTACACACCATGTGTGTTGAAAGTGTTGAAAGTTACTTTCTTTAAATACTTTTTGATTTATAGATGTTCCACTTGTTAAATGTAGTGTTGAAGCATTCAAATTCAAGTGAAACATAGATTTACCATACAAAGTTATTTTTTTCTTTACAATAAAGCTGATCTTGATATTTAAGGGCCGCTTTTAAAGCAACCTAAAATGTTTTGTCACTATTTTACAATGTTTCACTATAGTTACCAGCTTTTCAAGTTTGCAAGGCAGTGACCGAAGATAGATAAACTCCAGGTTTCTTTATCAAACAAAACTATTGATCAGATGTTAGGAAGTAATTATATTTGACTGAGACAACACTGTTTTGTTTTGCAAAACTATTGTTTGTTGATACAATTTATGCAACAATCATGTTTAATGTGGTAAACTATTTAAATATTTTGCATTTCTGGACGATTTAATCTGAAAAGTGGATTTTCATTCATACAAGTTAATTTTAAATGTCTTAAATTTAAAGAAAGATTGAGCAAATATAATAAGTTCCTAGGTATGAGGTTAACCCAATATCTTGCTTTGAGGTATGATTAAGGATTTCCAGTTTCCAATGACATGACAGTAGGATGGAAAAGAGGGACTAGTTGATGCAAAGAACAATTATTAGACTTTGGACACTGTTGTTATGTTTCATATGAAAGTAATCCTAAGTATAATATACAGAATTCAATGTTTTGTTTTTATTAAGATGACTGAGATTGTTGAGAACAAGGAAACTGGTGTATCTAAACTAGAAGGAAACGTACAGACGCTGGAAAAGGACATCACAGACTTTAAAGAGGTATGTTTCTGAGATGCTACTACTTCTGACAAACAATAATGTTCTTATATAATCAGCGTGTCTTATTCCATACCAATATTATGGGTTCCAGTAGTAGCTTAAGGCAAATGGTTATAGAAGTAGAACATTGAAGACTTAAAATGTTTAATAAGCTGCTTTCCTCCCCTTCTGCACCCTTGTCCCACATCACTATCCACACTTGAATGTCTTGCTTTCTTAATATCCATTATTCCCTTCACCTCTTTTACTAATTAACTCACAGTTTTACAAACACCTTCAGATATTTGTTACACATCTCCACAGCCCTGTCATCTCCTTAATCCTCCCATAGCCTCTCACTCCCCCATTTTGCTGGCAAAGTTTGCTCTGTTCATTATTCAATTGTCCAATTTAGCTGTCTAACCATCTGTCCCTTTTCAATGTATCCATAGTTTGTTTTCATGTAACCTCCAAAAGAGATCCTGTTAGAGTCAAAACCTCAGGCCCTCTAGCTTTGAGATGTATTACATTGATCTAGTGTTTACATTTTTGATGATAATTGACCAGGAAGCACTTATTTTTGTACCTGTTATGGCCGGACAAGGTCTGATATGTACATGTGGAGAAAGTCAAATAGCCTGCACCTACTCCTTGTGTCTGGCATCTCTTCTAGTTACAGTTCTAGCCCATTTTGGAGTTGATTAAAATGGAACTTGAAATCTTGGGTATTTTACAAACATGTTTGTAAGTGTTATAAAGTTTAAACATAATCTCGGAATTGCTTAAAATGAACTTGATATCTGTGTATCTTACAAACATGTTAGTAAAACCGAATCTTGGAATTAATTAATATGGAACTTGAAATCTGTGTATTTTACAAACATGTTAGTAAGTGTTATAAACCTAATCTGGGAAGTATTCATACTGGAGAAAGTATGTGGTCTATCATATAAGTTATAAAAGAATTACCATGGATACTTGTACAATACAGTATGAGCATGCATAATAAATCAGGAAAGAAGATCATATTCTTGGAAAGGAAGATTATTTGAAAGCCTAATCTTCATACTAGTAAGGCGGGGTATCTTTGCTGTCAGATATTGCTTGAATTCAAGAGCATTATTAACGTTTTTTGCTAAGGAAGTCACTTCAGAACATCGGTAAAGAACAATACATGTAATAAGTACTTGAGTGAAGTGTGAGGGAATCTGATGAGTATAGGTCTACTAATATCACACAATCTATCAACTGCCTTTAATATTAAGTTTTGGTTTCTCCATATCTTCAGCCTGGTCCAAATATCAATATTAGTCTGCTCTTATCTTCATCTATATGTAGTTAGTGTATATACTGTACTGTTTGTTCATTATCGCTTCCTTATTTGTTTCTTTGTCATGTTTAACTTCACTGTTAATTTATTTTACCTTGTACTTTGTTGCTGTCTATTCATTATCTAAGCTTTTTGCTTGTTTTTGTTTTGTTTTGTAAATAACGTTTGTTCACACCTAGGAAAGAAAGATTAAACTTAGACGTCATGTGAATAAAACTGATAATAAATTAATAACGACAGTTACCTCTACAACATACAAATGGCATCTCAATAGCACTATAAACCTGTTCACATGTCCCTCTGTATTTCGGTTTGTTTTCAAATAAATTTACAAATCTCAATCTTTTCTGTGTAAACCCATCATTATCAGAATTTGTGCATTTAGCTAGTAAGGCCTTGCACTTTCCATGAACTTCAAGAGTGCTGGTGTGAAGCCTGTTTAGTTTAAAAGATTGGTTCAGTTGTCATACATGTTTATGTTATATGAAAGAGGACAATAAAAGAAACACAATGGTGAAAAACTGTTCAAATATCTTTTTCGGTTAAAGAGATATTCAAGTGTAAAGTTTATCAGATTGTGTAGAAACTGCTGAAATCTGACTAGCTGTGATGTCACATCCTCACATTCCTGAAAAGTCTTTGTTTTTTTCTCTAAAATAATTTTTAAAGAAATATATTAACAAATGTGAAGGAAGTGAGGATGTGACATCACACCCTCACAGTAAGTCTTTCTACACCAGTCCTTTTCAAAGAAATTTTGATATCTTCAAAGTGTCATATCTCCTTAACAGAGCATGCTATCATGGTAGTTTCTTCACTTTTCTTTTTGTCTTTTTGTGCTCTTTCATACAAAATAGACATGTCAAACACCTGAACCAATCCTTTAAGTTTAGCATCAGTGGTGCTACTCCAAACATGACATTGTATGTTGAGATTCTTTGTCTTGTTTCTTCTGTCGACATCTTATCCTTTCTAGAAAAGCAAGAGAGAGGCAGATTCTTTGACAGGTAAATTGGCAGAACTGGAGGCAAGACTGAAGATGATGATTGCTCAAGGAGATGGTGATGTGCAGAAAGCTCAGGAGAACTTGGAAAATATGAGAGAAAGGTAAATATTATAATAATAATAATAAATATAATCAGCAGTTATTTATAATAATCAGCAGTTATTTAAATATGGCCTTGCTTAAAGAAAAACAAAAGGTGTAATGCTACCATTTTTTGTGTGTTTCTTTCTAGGATGAAATGTTAAGGTTTTTAATGATAGTATGAGAATAAAACAATACTCATACAAAGAGAGCAACTTACAAATATGGTCAAAGCGGCTCACAGCATTGGAAGTTCTGTTCTTTGCCTGTAATTAGCTAAACCATAAATGATAAGCTTTTCATTGTTTTCTGTTTTTCATTTCTTCAAAGTAATGAATATAGACTGGCTGAGATGGCAAAAGAAAAGAAGGATTATCAACAGTTTCTGCTGAAAGCCTGCACGACTGTCCTTGAGCACAAGACATTACTGCAGGTAAACTACTATTGTCTATAGATAACTTTCACGAACCAAGAAGAAAGACCGCAGATTCATCCATACCTTAGATTGCTGTTTGAATTAATTGCATGTGAATCTAAGCTTAAGGGTTGAACTAGAAATTCTGTTAGAAACCAGTAATGAATATATTTGGGGATTACTTAGTTCCTGTGATGTGTGTGATTTAACCTTGAAATGAAAGCACTTGGGGATTGCTTTAGTTCCTGTGATGTGATTTAACTTTGAAATGAAAACATTTGGGATTGTGATGTGATTTAACTTTGAAATGAAAACATTTGGGATTGCTTAGTTCCTATGATGTGGTTTGGCCTTTAAATTAATATATTTGGGGATTCCTTGGTTCCTGTGATGTGTGTAGTTTAACGTTGAAATGAATACATTTGGGGATTGCTTTAGTTCCTGTGATGTGGTTTGGCCTCTAAGTTAATACATTTGGGGATTGCTTAGTTCCTATGATGTGGTTTGGCCTTGAAATTAATACATTTTGGGACTGGTTTAGTTCCTGTGATGTGGTTGGCCTCTAGGTGCACACAAAATATTCAAGCTCTTTACATAAGGCAATTATGGCATTCTTTTCAGTGTCAACACTTACCATTCTACCTTTTAAATATGAAGATAAAAATTAAAGTAAAAGGTACCTAGTGGCACTATGACATCACAGATTTACAAAATAACAGCTCACAGTGACCATTTTTAAACTAGGATATCTGCCAAAGGAAGTCAAATTTTCATTAGCTGTTTAGAGGAGCTGTTCTTCACAAATATCTCTGTCATATAAGCCAAAGATGATGGTTGAGTTTGTGTCCTGGCAACACCCCTTAAATGCTTTGCAGCACATGCAATAATGTGATATCCACACATCAGTGTTGTGAAAATAAATTCAACCTGATTTCAATATTTATGACTTAATTAAAAGAAAAAATATACAGCTTGATTAAACATGTATGGTTACCTTCATATTATTTAAAGCTAAAAAAAGTCCTTCAGTTTTTTTGTGTTCTGTTCATTTGACTCTCAGGAACATTTCCAGAACCTAGTTCAAAGAGGACTTGAACATCTGGAGAAAACTCAGAAGACTGAACTACCAACATCATTCAACATCCAAGAGAGCTAGGATGCTCTTGAAGCTCTGGAAATACAGGATTTACATCTAAGAAGAAATTAATCATTTAAAGGAAGGAAATTGCCGAGAAACCTCCTAAACGCTGATATAACAGTTAAATGTTAATACATGCTGTTGTATTACACAGAGGAAGAAAATCTCTTGAAAATCTTCTGCTATTCCATCATACACATGTGCAAGACTTTACCGAACGAGCAGAAATTCCTTCTTCTCCTTTTTAAATTCAAACCGTGACTTTTAAAGTAGTTTTTTCTTATTTCCAACATTCCAACATGGCATTGAAAAAGCAACATTAAGAGCTCACTCATTGTCTGGTTGGTTTTGCAGAAACAGTATGAGTCAGAGCATTAACTCAATAATATAGATATCTCTCCAGTTATTAAGTTGCTTTAACAAGTCGAATAACAACAATCTTGTTGAGGCTAGAATTAAATATACTGGTGGACACTCTGTAAAGAGGTCAGGTGTGAACGCATTCAATGAGTCTGTGGTGCGGATTATATTTTCAAGAGTAACATTCAGTTGCAAGATAATGAAGTAGAATTTAAGTGGCTAGGGTTACTATAGCTGGTGGTTACATTTGTGATGTAACCTTGCTTGCCTCGCAAATATTTGAAAATGTATTGTTTCTTTGCATCAGGTTCACTGCAGATGATGTTAAACTCTTAAAGCTGTATGATGTTGCTTTGAGTTGTGATCTCATGTTAATATGCAGACCAAACTGGGCAATATTCATACATCAATCTAGCTAAGATATGTGTGTTTGTGCAACATTTGCAAATTTTCATTTATTGTTAGTAATCATTTCATCCAAAAACAGAATATTTTGTGTTTTTTTGTTGTTGTCATGCTTTATTTAGCAAACAGTTACATAACCAGATTTGTGTTCTCTTATCACTCTTTGTGGTAAAGTCAACTCAAAAATTCAGTTTCAAAATGTTTTATTTACATATTGTTCAATGGATGACCGCAAACTCAATTTGCATATGAAAGACTGGACCATAGTGTTTACATATTCATCAAGAGTTTGTTATCATATGAGTGAGTGAAATACAACATGCTCAAATGATAATCTCTACTAGTGTAGAAACAAGTTGTCTGTGATTGTTGTGGTAAGTTTTGTATTGGTTGAACCCCATTTTTGTGATTGGTAAAGAAATATCTTTTTTCAATACAGCCCTAAACTGCTAATTAGTGATCTTTGAGTGAAAGTGAAGAGGAGGAGGTTTGAACTTAATCAACTATTATCAAATTTTAAATACTTGGATTGTTTCATATATTAGCTGCAAACTAGCTTTTAAAACGTTATCACTATCGACTTTAGATTGTACCCATTAGAAAGAGTAGAAGGTTGTCAGAAGTGCTTTTCAGGAGGAGCTGACCCTTCAAGCTATTTCAAGGAGGAAAATTCAGGAACACAGATGCTTCTTGGATGAGCAGTTACCAAGTTTTGCTTGTTAAGTGACCATTATTTAAATTTCCAGCAAATTTGTGGGTATAAGTAATGACCTATAAATGTAGTATGATGATTTAGCTGTATCAGAGGCCTCAGTTTGGTAGTAATGATATCAGTAAGGAATCATCAATAATGCATTGTATCCATAGGTTTCAGTTTGGTAGTAATGATATCAGTTAGGGATTATCAATATTCCATTGTTTCAATATGTATAATTTTGGTAGTAATGATATCAGTAAGGAATCATCAATAATGCATGGTTTCAATATGAATCATATGAAATTGTTTGAAACAATTTCATTTCATTTATACTGTAACTATTTTGTGATAATGATCACATTTCTGTCTCAACAAAGTATCAGTAAAAGAAGTGAATATTTCAAGGAATGAATTGAAGGATTATACTTTGGTCAGTTTTCTGACAGGAAAACAAGACTAATTTAATTCAATGCAGCTGTTAATGTTTAGTCACCAATTGCTGGTATCCGCAGAACATTTGTCGAAAATAAGATTTGAATTTATCAAGCTAAGAACCCAATTACATGATTTCACTTAATGAACACCAATTAGCACTTTAAATCTGATTTGGAAAGTTTTGGCCCCCAGACATTTTTTTTCGTATTAGCATTAAGTTTGACAGAAATCTTTTCTGACTTTGAAATGAAACTTGGCTACCATTCAAAGTCATGATCTGCAAGTTTGATAGGATTTTAGTATCCAATAGCATAAACAAAGTCACCAAAATCAATGCCAATCAGTTGGTTTAATAAAATCAGTTATGTTATATATTTGTAAATACTCCACTGTTCACCCAGGGCCTGTTTGCTTTAGCTTCCATTATATATAACCATAGTAGCAACTAACAGTTCATTCTAACCTTTCAATTTGTAAATATTTAATGACAAATATTATTTTTGGCATTCCCGCAAAGAATTTCCAAAAATACTTTCCTCCCAAGTTTCCCTACGATATTTAATAGCATGGTTATATCTGTCGCAAATATTGTTTGATATTTTGATGAATAAACTGTAAATATTCTCATGACAAATATTTTCTTCTTTTAACATTAATTGACTTGATTGCTTGCAGCTGTCCAGGCTGTACAATTTTTTTTTCACAGGCATCCAGTGAGTTTGACATAGGAGTGGAAAATTTCCTACAGAGTAGTTTTAAAGATAAATTAAAGCCAATAAATGTTAGCAAGGAGTAACAGAAAAAGCCAAAATGAATCCCTGATGTGTACAAAATAACTTGTGAGATTTGGCTATGGGTGACCTTGTTTGCAGTTAAATTTCATCATAACATTCTCATCACCTTTAACTTACTTTCTTAAATAAAAGGAAAACCCCACAGGGACAACTGCAATGTGACAGAAAATCATAATTTCTTGTGAAAATTTAACCCAGAACCAAGTAAGAGTGTGACCTTGTGTCAGATCAAGATTCTATATTTTCGAGAACAAAGTCACATTTCGACTGATTGTCAAAGCTTTGTACTTCTACAACCGAATAATGAATAGAACAACTATTCAACAAATCCGAGGAAACATGAAAGTATCGATTATGTATAAATTACACTTTTGTTCATGTCTTTGTTCATTATAAGCTTTTAACGCAGTGAGCAAAAACATTTCTTTACTTTATTTTCCCACATAATACATTGTCTTTCACTGCTTGTTGATTTGGGATATATTAATTATTGAAAGCACGTTGGACACTCATTTAACCTCAGTTGCAAGCCTACTCCAATAAACCGCCTGTCTGGTTAAAGGCGAAATAAAAATATGATTGTACGGTTAAATCGCTACGGAAGCGTATTGTTGCCACCAAAATATAAATTAAAATGTTTTCGAAAACATTACGTAAAGGGGGAGGGGGGGGGGGGGAAGGGGGATCGAAATTAAGAAGAAAGTACGGTGGCTTAAATATAGACATGGGAAAGAAAAGAAAGTGACTCAAAATTTAAAAAAATGGCTTTAAAAGTCAAAAGTTTGACCTTTAAAAGTCAAAATAATGAGATTCAAAGTCAAAATAATGAGACTAAAAGTCAAAGTTATGACTATTTAATAGTCAAAATTTAGAGATTGGTGTCGCTACTTTTTCTTTCCTATATCCATATTAAGTCACCGTAAGAAATTTTTCGACTTTTATCGAAATGTTTTCAAACGGTTGATCTCTTTTTTTTTGGGGGGGGGGGGGGGACTTCGTTCTTCTACTTTCTTTGTACTCCCCATTTACCACATTTCCGTAACAAAGCGCCAGTAAAGTACAGCCGCAAGACTAATACCAAGGTAAACGCTCGAATGCTAGACAAAACTTAAATTTAAATTGATTGACTCATGACATGTTAAAAGAATAGCCTAGTAGTTTACAAGAACATAACAAACCAACAAAGTTAGTGGTCATCAAAAATCAAAAGACGAAAAGTATGGGAGGGGGCGGGGTGGGGATAAAGGAGCCCAATAAAGGAGACAATTACATCACAAAATTGAAACTTGAATAACATCCAGAGTGCTTCATAACATCGCATTTGCGAGGCATAGATCACTATATTTGCAATGCGCTAAAGGGGCATGTACATCGGATATTTTCACTTCCATTTTATGTTGCAATCATGTCAGTAAAGGTGTCGTACAACAACTAATGGATCAATTGAATTAAAAACTAACTTTGTCACTTTCCAAAGCCTCTAGATCATAGAAGTTTCAACTGATTTGTCCTGTCGACATGTCTACCATATATTGAGCTATGACAGCACTGAGTCGATTTTTCTGAATGACTCGAGGAGCTTTAGACGGTTCCCCTATCCATGGCCAGTTGTCAGTAGACAAACTTGGATGGCAGTGAACAGAGCCGTATATAGAGATATATACGGCTCTGGCAGTGAAAGGAAAGAGCGACCTCTATTTTTATCGTTTCCGCTAGTTGTTTCACTATCACGTAATATCTGTACAATGAGCTATGTCAAAGAAGCATTATGATTTTCCAAGGGAACAACTTCATAAACAACATGGTATTAATCATGAAATGAGAAGAGTCTTCCTGGACCAATCTGCAGGCAGTTAACATCCATCTCCTTCTTTCTGTCAAAATAAGGAATATACATATATATATATATATATATATATATATATATATATATATATATATATATATATAAAGGTTATAGGGCCAGGCCTGATGTTTCGACCCTAGCAGGCCTCAGAGGCTAATTAGGATCAGGCCTTCTAGCGTTTACATATTCACATACACAGGCTTTTTGCAGTAGATAAGCAGTTTATAAAATAGTTTTTTATCTCTCTGAAAGGAGGAACAGACAGACAGACAAAAAAGAAATGAAAAAAAAAAGGAAGGTAAATTGGCGAAAGCGGCAAAAAAACCCGGATTACTTTAACTGCTTTCTAAGTTGCAGCCATACCAAAATGATTGGGAATAGTAAATCTTTATCTCAGGGACAATATTCCTCAACTAAAAGAAGCCCACATATCCCTAAAAACTGGAGTATTTGAGTTTGTCACCTTTACAAATTTCAGACAAGAGAGAGAGAAATAAAAAGAAGTAAAATGTATCTTTCTTTATGCACAACCAATTAATACCCAGAGACACGAAATTTTCTGAAGAAGTTTTCTTAAGAAGAAGAAGACAGTAAGATAGAGACAGACATGCATACAGGTAGATAGAGACAGACAAATAGACAGACCGACAAACTGATAGATAGAGACAGACAGACATAAAGATAGACAGACAGATAGATAGATAGATAGATAGACAGAAAGACAGATAGATAGAGAGACAGACAGACGAATAGACAGACAGACAAAGATATAGATATATAGATAGCCAGACAGACATACATACATACATAAATACAGACAGACATAGAGACAGAAAGACAGACAGACAGATAGACAGACAGACAAATAGATAGATAGATAGATAGATAGAGAGACAAACAGACATACATACATACATACATACATACAGACAGACAGACAGATAGATAGATAGATAGGGACAATCATACAGATAGACAGACAGACACACATACAAACAGATAGATAGACATATAGATAGACAGACATACACACACACAGATAGATATACAGACAGATATATAGATAGATAGATACAAACAGACAGATAGATAGATAGATAGACAGACACACAGACATACAGATAGATAGATATATAGATAGACAGACAGACAGACATACAAACAGGTAGATAGATAGATAGACAGACATACGTACATACATACATACATACACCCATACATACATACATACATACATACATACACGCATACATACATACATACATACATACATACACACATACATACATACATACATACATACATACATACATACATACATACATACATACATACACACATACATACATACATACATACACACACACACACATACACACATACAGAAAGATAGATAGATAGATAGACAGACAGGCAGACAGAAAGACAGATAGATAGACAGACAGATATACAGACAGACAGACAGAGAGATAGATAGACAAACATATCGATAGATAGATAGACGTACAGACAGACATATAGATCGATAGACTGACAGACAGATAGACAGATAGATAGACAGATAGATAGATAAGACAGACAGACAGATAAATAAATTAGACAGACAGACACACACATACATACAGACAGACAGACTGACTGACTGATAGACATACAGACAGACTGACTGATAGACATGCAGACAGATAGACAGATAGGCGGATAGACGGATAGACAGATAGACATATAGACAGATAGACAGATAGACAGATATACAGATAGACAGATAGACAGACAGGAAAGGTTCTTATAGAAACCATGATGACTTCTCAGATTAGATCATTGTGGTCCATTTCCAATGACTTTCTCTGAAAGAAATAACTTATCAACAATGTTCCACAGAACTTATTTTAGCACCTTGTTACGTTAAGTTCGAAAATTTGGGTTTTCAACTAGGTATCTCAAGGTCGATTTTATTATTACCGTCTTTGCCATCGGACTACCCCTTTAATGAAAGAGCCGATTGTATCTAGCATTTAATGTCCATACTGTTCTAGTCAGTTGTTACCCATTTTCTAGGTACCCTTTACCCGTTACACGAAGCCTTGACGTATTTACTGGAATATATCATGTTATTACATACCATATCTGTGGTTGTATGTAGGTTAACGCTTTATGGATTAGGTGGCCCTTGTCACTAGCCTATGTTAGACTCTATCTTGTTTGCGGAGTTATATTAGTTAAACTTGTTCAAACATTTGTTTGTCTATATTGGTAGCATCATTTGTGGACCAGGTTAACCTTTTTACAACGTATTACGCTGCACTGTCAAACTTTAATGGATTGATGCGATACCTTTACCTATTTGTCAACTTCAAGTTCAACGTTACAAGTTTCAGACAGGTATACAACCATTAATACAACTAATGTTATGGCAGTATATTACTAGGCTAGTAGTGCTACTAGCCAATATACAGCCTAGGCCTAACTTAGTATTACTAGTAATATAGTAACTTAACAAGGCCAGGTCGAGACTTTAGCGATGCCAGTGTTATTGTAAAGCTTAGTTCTGTTGAAACTAAAACATTTTGCTTTAATCCCATAGGGTGTCATGCACAAAGTGCACCCAGACCTGACGGTCGGTAGGATAGCCTACAGCCAGTACCAGAATATTTTTACAGTAGGCCTAATGACAGACCTTACTAAGTAAGTTAAGTAACTTAGGTATATTTTATGTAGCAATTCTGAAGGCTCTAAATTTCTGATAAATTTCCTCTCTTACAAAATACTATGGTTCACAGGGAATATTTCATCGTTCAGATTTTGTGGAGCACTTGAAAATTCTATGGTTTCCATATATATGCAATGTATCTTTACACTTGTAGTTCTACAGTAATATGTCCCTTGTACTTAGCAATTTTCTATGCAATGCCACATAAAATATTCCCTGGGTTCCTGTGTACAAAAAGCCCTACATGTTTGCACTTGTAGAGCAATTTGCCCATTTTGCATAGCATTTTACAACGTTTAACCGAATAAGTAATTTCCTGGTGTAGCATAGAGTAATACTAATAGGATGGGAGTAGAGAGTCTTAGGCTACTTTTTCACTAAGCCAATGGACATGAGGGTGATGGTTTTTTGAAGGACAAAAAGAAATAGTAATAAGAAATAAATATTGCTCAATATGTGTTGGCACTAACTTAATGACATTTCTTTAGTTACCTGAAATGCATGTTTCACTTGTTGTTGCAATGATGCTGTAAGATGAAATTTGGGAATTCATCAAACTACACTGACATATTATGCTTTCCCTTACCTCAGAAGACAATAAAATATCTTGCTAAACATATCATTTGGGATCTTTATTCTGTTGAAAACTGAAGCTATCAATAAAAATATTGATGGTTTGGGGTTTCGGGTATGATGGGAATTCATTAGCGAACTCCCAGTGTGCATTGACAAATCTGTTGTCTTGTTTTTTCTTCAAAAATGTTGCATCCACTTTTCTACTTCAGATTTGGGATTTGTCGCAATATGAAACACTACAACAATTTTTGGTATATAGTAGTGTTTGCACGGGGTATCCCAGTCATGGGTACCCACCTGACGCGATACTACCCGGTTCCTAATTTATTACCCGAATCCTACGCAAAGTGTGATTTTTTTTTTTTGCAAAGCGACGATTTTAGGCTACCATGTGGTCGAAGATATCAGCTTAATGAAAGTGTTCCATGGATATCTTATAACTGCGTCACAATTTCAGCGAATAAACAGATGATTAGGCTAGATTTCTGCATTGCCTTAGTGTGGTGTTAGGCTACCATGTGGTCAAAGATAGCAGCAATAATGAAAGTATTCCATGGATATCTCATAACTGCATCACAATCTCAGCGAATAAACAGATGGTAGGCTAGATTTTTGAAAGAATTTTCACAATTATTATTTTTGATTCGTTCATTTCATAGAAGGAAAGACTGACAACAAAATTTAATCAAACCCTGGTCCTGCATAATAGATATTATAGGAGTAAAAACTGTTTAAGAGCTAAATTGGATATTTATATGGTCTGATCCAATAGAGGTGGAGAGCAAGCATAAGCAGCGGCGGCAGTGCGATACTTGTAGTACTGTTAATTATATGAAGTTATTAGTTAATGAGAGAAACAAAAGCAAATAGAAATTATTGAGGAAGGTTTATACCTTTTCTTAGACCTATTTGAACTTGAAAACATTGTCAGTGGACAATATATAATTCATTTTTAAGAGCTAAATTGGATATTTATATGGTCTGATCCAATAGAGGTGGAGAGCAAGCATAAGCAGCGGCGGCAGTGCGATACTTGTAGTACTGTTAATTATATGAAGTTATTAGTTAATGAGAGAAACAAAAGCAAATAGAAATTATTGAGGAAGGTTTATACCTTTTCTTAGACCTATTTGAACTTGAAAACATTGTCAGTGGACAATATATAATTCATTTAGTATAGCATCCAATATGTAATTTCTTGAAAATCGCGATACACGAGGGTAAACAATTTTTTTCGGGTACCCGGATACCCGATGGGTTACAGCTCTCGGGTACCCGGTTCCCGATTTATGGACCAGTGTAGACACTAGTATATACAGTATAGTGTCAACTTGCAATTCAAAGTAATTATTGTCTGGTATGTACAGTAAATGTGGCATTACATATAAAACAGAATGTCAATGGAAGCATACATAAGTTTTACCAGTGAATCAGGTTTTTGGAGGGTCACTGTGCACTTAAAACTAAAGATAGATAACATTGATTGGTGATCCCTCATAGCAATCACTGTCTCATAGAAATAATAATATCAATATTTGTTAAGATAGGTTGGCTATTAATCTGTACTTTTGAATTGGGGGTAAGTTAAAGTTACATGACAACCCCAGAAGTTACATTTTCTTAGTATTTAATTAAATCAATTCATTCAGCATTACTGTACATTGTGTGTACTAACAGTATCCATAGATTTATACTAGTGTTTGCACGGGTTATCCGGGTACCCGGGTACCCGCCCGACGCAATACTACCCGGTTCCTAATTTATTACCCGAATCCTACGAAAAGTGTGATTTAAATTTTTTTTTTTTTTGCAAATCTACGGTTAGGCAGATTTCCCATTGACTTAGTGTGGTGTTAGGCTAAAATATGTGGTCGAAGATAACAGCAATAACGAAGGTACCCGCCCGACGCGATTCTACCCGGTTCCTAATTTATTACCCGAATCCTACGCAAAGTGTGATTTAAAAAAAAATTGGAAATCTACGGTTAGGCAGATTTCCCATTGACTTAGTGTGGTGTTAGGCTACCATGTGGTTGAAGATAACAGCAATAACGAAAGTATTCCATGGATATCTTATAACTGCGTCACAATTTCAGCTAATAAACAAATGGCTATGCTAGATTACCCCATTGACTTATTGTGGTGTTAGGCAACCATGTGGTCGAACGTAACAGCAATAATGAATGTGTTCCATGCATGGCTATCTTATAACTGCGTCACAATTTCAGCGAATAGACAGATGGTTAGGCTTTGCTAGATTTCTCATGCATTGACTTGGTGTGGTGTTAGGCTATCATGTGGAAGAAATTATTATTTATTCATTCGTTTATTTCATAAAAGGAAAGGCTGACAAGGAATTTGACGACATGTTTATGGATTATAAACGGGATAACTAAAAAATAATAATAGCAAGTGGCTTTTTACTAATCGTGCATGTATTCCAAATGCGATCAAATTGCGCGAATCGCGTAATCTCGCGGCTAATGCGAACCCTGGGCTTGCATAACAGATAGTAGTAGTAACAACTGAGCTAAAGTAAAGGGATATTTTATGGTATGATCCAATAGACGTGGAGAGCTAGCATCAGCAGCGGCGGCAGTGCGATGTTAACAACATAACTACAAATTAGTAGTAATGTTAATTATATTAAGAAATTAACAAGTTTATGACAGAAAAAGAGCAAATAGAAATTATTGAGGAAGGTTTTATACCTTACCTTACACATACGTTTTTGAACATGAAAACATTGTCAGTAGAGAAAATTAATCATTTATTATAGCATCTAATATGTAATTTCTTGAAAATCGTGATACACGAGGGTAAACAATTTTTCCCCGGGTACCCGGGTACCCGACGGGTAACGGCTCTCGGGTACCCGGTTCCCGATTTTTGGACCCGTGTAAACACTAATTTATACTAAATGTGTCATGTTTCTCTAGAACAGTTGAATTAGCATTCCATGAAACAGACATATAAAAGTCAATCATTTTGTAGGACAGGCGCTTGTCGCTTGGTATAATTTTGTGTAGAATCTGAAGTCACCATCCTTACACAAAGGTTTTGAAAAGACTGGAGTTTCAGTGATGTTTTCTAGTCCCCTGAATCATATGTATTCATTTATGCAAACTTTGATTTATTATGAACACTAAAACTTACACCTTCAATGCTCAATCTAACCATGTAACTGCTGCAATCAGACTTGGATCTTGAGCCTTTACCTTGACAGAATCATTGACATATCTTGAAACCAATCGTGCAGCTAGTAAGTGAGTGAGTGACAGTCAGATTACAAAATTACCATAATGTGACAGATTATCTACACAACCTGGTATGATAACTACAGTGTACTCTATGCAAAACAGGAAAAAGAAAGCTGGCACTTTTTTCTATCGTTATTTAATCCATGATGTAGTATCATTGCATTATAACATTTCTTAACATCTGCTTTAGTGTTTATAGTTACATAAGAAACCAATCCCACAGTTGTGTGGACTAAGGTATAACATTAACCTTAGAACCACTTCCTCTGTAGCCTGTTTCAAATTGGAAAAACAGTGTTAACACAAAGGCAAGTTTATTAAAGGATGACTTTTAGACATAATTTTACTCTTGATTAGTCTTGCTGTAGTCCAAGCAAAAGAAGAAGTTGACTCAAGTAATGTTTTTGTAGCTATTGAGGCATTCAATGTATAGTAATCACCTCTAAATATCGGTAGATATTATGGATACTTATTGATTATGTGCAGTACCACATACAGTACGTATAACAGAGAGGTCAACTCATTGACTTCTAAAAGCAGATATTTAGGATACTTATTGATGATATGCAGTACATACTAGTATAACAGAGAGAAGGTCAGCTCATTGACTTTGTATATATATTTAAGCAGATATTCCTGATACTTATTGATTATGTGCAGTACATACTGTAGTTTGACAGAAGATTGACTCGTTGACTACAGTATGTACATACAGGTAGATAATTAGGATACTTGTGCAGTGTATAGTATAACAGAGAAAGTCGACTTGTTGAATAGTCAAATGTAACATGATGTCTACTATACTTATTGACTATATGACCTATACTCTATAATAATGGGAATAATACAGTATTCTAGTCCTATGTATGAAAGATGTAATGATTTAGTGATTTATATATGAAAGATGTAATACTGAATTGCTTCCTATATCCATAATGAGATGGTATCTCTTTTGAGACTTTTCAGTTGACTTTACATGAATGTATTTTGTTAAAATCCCTTTTCCTTTGTAGATGTGAAGACAGTGGCATAGAAGTAGACTGCATTTAAGTCCAACTTGTAAGGACATGCTGTCAGAAATGGATGTTTTTCGTAACAGTAGGAATTCTCTGGACACATGTTATGCAGGCAAGAAGAGAAGACGACCAGCAAAAAGGTGAGCTGACAATTTTGTGAATTAATAGGATTATATCTGAGAGTCTGAATGTCAGGTTGGAGCTGTCCATGTCATGGTAGTAACTTTGGTGCCTTCTTTAGCCCTAACAAAGAATGAAGCATTGATGCAGCCAGCTCTGTTCCATGGTTCCGGTGACTAAATGGTTCCGGTGAATAAAATCCGGTGACTAAAATGCAAAATAGGCAAACACCCTTGATCACCAATGCTGTACGGTTATGAAAACGTTGTTAGTGTAACATTTCATCTCTTGATAGGTAAAACTAGAGATATCTTCGTGTGCTTCAGTATGTTGACTGATCCTTCTATATAGTGCAATGCAATGAACCACTGACCTATAGAAAAGCATAATGAACAGTCTAGTGTTGAGTCTCTGTTGAAAAAATTGGAAAAGATGGTTAAATTGTATCATCCTTTTCAGAAAGCAAATTTGTGTATTCCATGTACCATCTACATTAATGACCTGTCATTATTTGCAATTGCTCTTTGGATATATACTCCATATGAAAAACAAGAAGATAAGATGAAATGTTGCAATTGATTCAAAAGTCTAAAACATTATACAGTCACATTGACTTTAAGCCCTCTGTGCCTAGATCTGTCCATTCACCGGGAGTTTAAATTACAGTAGGAGCCTGAAAAGGTCTGGTTGATCTGGTTTGATCACTGGGGTTGGTCAGTCATATATGACTTGCTCAGATTAAATTTGATCATTAAATTGATAAGTGCTAGCTAGCTGTAAGCAAGCAGGTATTATCTGCTTTACTCTCAGCCTCTCACTCAGCATGCACTCTCCTTTATACTTTATAGACAACAGCACCTTTTTGAACTTTTGAAAGTCACCACCTACTCTTCCCTTTCTCCTGAATCTACCATGAAATAAAACTAGAACTATTTGATTTTTTGCATCCATGTAAGTCCATACAGAATTGAGAGACCTGGTTGAATATTTTTAGTTCTGTTGCTGGTAAACACAGAGGTTTATATTGAGGTCAGATGGGAAGTGTGGTACGTTCTGCTTAGCAATATTAAGGCACCTTTTGCATTGATTCTAACTTTTACAGATCCTAATGGGTGTTGATTCTACTTAATCAAACTAAGACATCCTTCTAGAGGTTTTTCCCCAATTAAAAATTATTTCATTGTAATTAAAAGTAAAAAAAAATCATCACCTAGAGTCCTATACCCTCCCCCCCCCCCCCCCCCCAGATATGTGTGGATATAATCACATACAAAGAGCAATTATAGGAAAGTTTCCAAATTTGAGCCAGTTTCACAATCATCATCATATGAAATAGAAGTTAATTAGTGAAGCTAATGAACTGCATTGTTATGAGATTTTAGCATTGATAGGAGTCCGAGATAAACTTGATGCAGATGCTGCAATGCATGTAGTCTTCCTTGTATTATAAGGTTAAGTAAGGAGTGCTGATTGGCCAGTAAATTGATATCATCAGTTCATTCATCATAAATAAAGCATATATATGTTGTTCTGGTCAGTGTAATACACTGTATTGAGTGTACACACAAGAAGTCTAGTAGGGTTACATTTCATCTCATGTAGTTCGTACTAGAAAGATGACTTCTAATAAACAAATTTCTGTATGAATATGTACATGTCATGGAACCCTAGCTGCTTCCCAATATAGGATATGCATTTAGTATTATAAGGTTGCTTTCTGGTGATAGAACTTCTAAAGTTTTGCAAAGTCTGATGCTTGTTCGAGTAGACTAAAGCCACTGTAGACTGAAGTAAGATGTATTCCAAGAGCAATGAAGGTGGTGATTATTGTTTACCTTCTTATCAGCCTTCAAACACTTCTATTAAAATGTTTAGAAATGTTGGCAGCTCTTTTAAGTCAAATAGCATTTTGAATTGACTTTGTACACTTTGGTTTACATACACTATAATGAACTGCATTGTTTATTGTATCATGTGAAATGAAGAATTAGAATGTGCTTCCCAAATCTTGATTATTGTGGCGCAAAACTTTCAGTGATGAATCAGTCGCCACTGTACTGTAATCTGTCAGCTATTAGACTCGACTCTTCTGTTTGTTACGTGTATTCACTTCCATTGTTGTATTCATTTATATGGACTTGAAGGTTCTTAAACCAGTAATACTTCAGATCAAATCTGTAAGTGAAGAGACCAACTAAGGAGAGAACCATGAATATACTTGATAGAAAAATATCAATGCTTGACAAAATAGTGGATCATTGAAGAGGGAACAGTACTGTACAGTCTTGCAATACTATGCCAATACAGTATGCTGTAGAGTAAGAAGTTGGTTTTGGTCATGTGAAGGTTTGTATAGTGTGTCAAAATATGGTGCATGTCAATATAATAAATATATTAGTACAGGTGAGGTCTGTATAATATTTGACTTGTAAATATTTAAACCAAGTACAGTATGTTTGAGACTGATTTGTAGCATGATAACAAGCTTCCATGATTGTATATTTGTTGTACATTACCTGTGTGTACTGTCACATACTGTACCACATCCTGATATGTCAAGTGTTGGTTCCCATAAAAACCTTTCACTATGATTTTCTATCAATTGTACACATTTTTCTCAGAAACCAACTAACCACAGCCATTTGATATACCCTATGAATACAGCGTTGATCTGTAACAAATTTGTACCGTGTGATCTTTTTGCCTACTTGTTCTGAACTTCTGGTTCTACAGTCAGGAAAGCAAGATACCAGCATTTTGTCCGAGTTTTACCAGGTGAATTCTTATCTGCTCTGTATGTGTGGAATATTCCGCCAGTAAAGTTAAATCAAGTGTTATTATTCATACCTGAGTAAGCTTTGTGTGTTAAAAGTGAGGGCTAGACTCTTCCGATTTAGGTGGAATTATACACCACACTGTGTTTTATGTGTGACCTTGATAGATAAATTTGCTTGTAGCTTATTATCTGAGAACTTTAAACTTTTAAACTTTTAATATTATACAACCATTATGTTATAAATTATGATAAATTTGACAGAAAATGATCATGTAACTTTTCATAAACCAAGTTAGCACCCAAGGAAGAAATTTGACATCTTTCAGTAATGTTATTAGTGAAAAACGGACGCAAGCCCCTGAAAAAGTTTGCGTCCCGTAAAAAAATCTTGGGTCCCGATCGAAAACCAATTACGTTTATCGTATGCCCTACTGTTACTATTACTAGTGTATATAGTATCACTGCCTCTACTTTGTGAATGTTATACACAATATATAGGGCATAAATGCTCAGTGCCTTAGCTTCGCTGTTTTTCAGGGGCGGCCCGGCCCGCCCCTCCTTTTGCCCACCCTACCGTTTCAACCAATTTTTACCCCCAGTCCCCCTCCTTTATCCGCCCTTCTACTTTCCTACTCGCCAACTCTGTAGTAGCTCCGTGCTTTGACCTTGCAGCGATTCCAACAACCAACTCTTCAAAAATCCCAGTACCTACAGTGTGCATATCTCTCTCTAAATTCCACACCGTTCACTGTTACTACTGCATGTATACCTGTTCGAGCTTCATTTTCAACTGCACATGCGCAATCCTTAAAATCTGATCCAACATTTATCCTGGGCTCTTTGCAAGCAATCATCTATGCGAAAATTACATTAGGTCTATGTCAATAGCTTTTTACGCAATGTAGATTTAAAATAAAATCTGTTCAATGTTCTAAAGTACAGTAGTTTACACACGAACGTTGCGCCAAAATAACATTTACTGAGGCATGTGGTTAATTGGACCGCGAAAAGTTTTTTGCAACAGAGACTACTGATGGTAAGAATGCACATTTTACATTAGCAACTATTAAAGAAACATACTGTGAGCTGAAATATCCTGTTCAGGATCAGAGATGTTAGCTTCCCACAAAATTCTTAGATTTACTCCACTCATTAACATTTTCTGATCAAAACAATGATTCAAATATAACGTGATAGTCTCAGAAACAATGCAAGTGCCTCTTCGTTGTCAAAAGGTATATTACGTACTGTATGTGACAAGGCCTAACGTTATGATATTGGAGTGCACACACATGATAGCCTATATATACTGCATCTCTACACAAGGGAAAGTGACTTTGCAAGTAATTGTTGTTAAACAACATACTCTCTGTTCATTGAGCACTACAGATTCAAGAATTTTCACAGACAATGGATGGGGACTATTAACCAATCAAATCACAGGAAATTTGGAAAAGCATCATTGTCTATTTTTAGCATGAAAATCTCCGTAATGGGGTGTTGTTAACCCTGTACCTTGCGGTTGATCATTAATGATATATTTATTTTCAAACAAATTCAATGATTTGTAGGAGCAGGAGAACTTTTGGTTCTTGTAAGAAGAAGTTGTGGTTTTTTTAAAAGAAATAATGCAACAAAAATGTGTTTTGTTATGTTTCTATTGACCTAGTTGTGAGTGTGTATACTTGAGGTCTGTTTCTCAAAAAAAAAGTTTGCGTCCTCCGGACGGACGCAAGCAATTTGAAGAGTTTTGCATCCCTGGCCAAAACATTGCGTCCGGGACGCAGAATCCTGCGTTCGTAACAATACTGATCTTTCCCTGTGTA
Source organism: Apostichopus japonicus (assembly GCF_037975245.1). NCBI lineage: Eukaryota > Metazoa > Echinodermata > Holothuroidea > Aspidochirotida > Stichopodidae > Apostichopus > Apostichopus japonicus. Next base: position 8,210,382 of record NC_092581.1, read on the forward strand.
CAGTCTGTTGTAGCCTTGTGCTGTAGTGCAAATTTCACACAACCGTAGTGTTGCAACATGAATCCCGGGTATTGTAACTACTACTGGGATTGTCCTCAACATTTCACCTATGGTTCAAGCACTTAATTATGAGACTCAATGTCATTCATTCATTGCAAAGAAGCACCCACACCATCTTCCATTCATACTCAACGTTAAATTATAACATTAACATGCTCGCACATGGATAAAACCTGTCATCCATACACAAACAGAAATTGGGGATTCCCCACTATTCCATGAAATTGGAATCGGGCAACCTTTCAAGTTCACAAGTTCACACTTCAGACAAGAAGAATGTAACATCGTTAATCAGCTATTAGTTTCTCCAGAAAATTCAATAAGTTCAATATCTATCTTTTGTATAAAAGTTCCTAAATATTAAACAAGTAGCCAAAGATAACTAAAAAAGACATCGTGGAACCCTAGGCAATAATAAATAAAATCTATTCCATTACAGCATCAAATCTCAAGTACCATACTGCACAGTACCATACCCTAGGCTATAATATAGTCCTGGGTGAAGATGGATTTAAGCTGGATATACCCCTTGCGATTTTGGCTCAAAATTTATTCAATGTTATTATATCAAAATGAGGTGAAATACATGTAACATTTTATACATGGGGATCCTTCACAATCATCATTTGAAGGAAGAACAAATAACAACAATTTCAGAATAACTTTGAGGTCCCACAACATGCTAAGCCCAAGTAACTTTAGATATTTGGTGTAGCCTAGGTCCAAATTACTACGTGAAAAGTTGATTTGATTAAGTATAGGTCTAGGCCAGAACATAAATTGATAAGTATATATATAATTCAAAATAAGAACACAGACACCAACAAAATGTTTTTTTCTCTCTTTATTTCAAATAGCAACACGTAGTTTATTTTTATTATATATGTCTGGGATTCCCTGGAATGATACCGAAATGAATGTAATAACCGGTTGTTTTCCCACTCCCGGTAGTATTTACACATTGCACAATGCTAGTCGGTTGTGTGTTAAAAAGAAAGGAGCTGAGAAGCTAACCAAATGCAGCTAAACTAGTTATTCCAGCCACTTTGAGTAAAAAGCACAAGATGGTGAACTGGATATTTTCTCAAAGGAAAAAAAAAAAAAAAAAAAAAAAAAAAAAAAATTCAAATAACTGTGGACAGACAATAAATAGAAATTTATATGTTTCTTTAATTTCTTCAAAAATTGTTTACATTGTCTCTACACTAGTATAGAAAGGAAAACTATTCTCTCAAAGTTTGTGGAATTGTTTGTAGACTATTGGGCAACACTAAGAGGGACCTCAAAGTCATAGAAGCCAATGTGGATGTATTGAATTTGGCTGATACTGTAACCGTGCACAAAAAATGTCAGCAACATTCTCATTAGCAATCTATCAAGAGTAAAAACAGTTAACCAGTTAGTCTGGGTAAGAGTTAAGTCAGTTTGGCTGTAATTATACTGATTCTTGCTCCCAGACAGAACATATGAAACGAAAATAGTCGTTGTCTTGGTTAAGTGGAACCGTGGGAGAGCTGACATTAAGACACAGCAGTCATATATACTTTGTAGAAGGAAATGACTCACCCTGCATGATCTTTACTTGGAAAAAGCAAAAATGAAAGTTCCAACTTAATAAAGGATACATTGGTAGCACTACTGTATATGATTGTGGAATGGGAGCATACAACCCACAATTGATAATTTGGTGGTTGTTAGAACTCTTTGTAAAATGCAATAATAAATGTAGTTGCCTGTGGTAAGTACACTGCTGCCATCATATTATGTTGTACATAAGCTGGTCACCTATTAGCAAGTACATAGTTCAGCATGGTCAGAGCAGTATAGTAGTGAAATAGTAGTGTTTTTATGGATATATTCTCTACTGGCCTCTTGATGATGTTGCCATAAATCAAACCCGATACTGTGCCATTGGATAGCAAAGCTTCTAATGAACAGTAACTTGTAAGGTTGCAATCAAAATTTGAAGTTTTCATTGTGGAAGACATGCACACACTAAATATGCTTCATTGCATACTGTACTTTACATAGGGTACACAATCTCCAGTATGTATGCAACTTTACTGTTCAGCAGTACTGTTAGTCAATGGGGAGCTTTGTATGTTACACAGTTGAACCAAGTATTTTCTGTGACGTAACTACGCACATCAGTGGTTAAGAAATGTATTAAGTATGTATGTATGTATGTATTTGAGGAGTGATTCATTTCATGTTACATCGCCATGTCATATATACTGAACCTGCATTCAAGTCTGTCAAATTTTCCCAAATTAAGTTATATTGTTCCTACACATGCAGAAAACTGCTATAGATACATCTTTTGACTTGACCAGCAGTTTAACAACTTTGATAGCATTTTGAGATGCGATACCGAATAAATTATTCCTGACTTTGACGTGGACTAACAGATCTACCATACACTTCTACTTCAGTATACACACTGAAACACATGTCCATTATCTGTATTGACCTCGCTTACTCGTTGACCTAGATTAAGTAGTATACCAGTGGTGTAGCAGTGGTGTTGTAGCACTGGTAGTTGAAAACCTGCTGCGACAGAATTCAGGAAAGTGGGTTCTGAGAAGTATTTCATGATGGAAAGTAAATTTGCTGCATTAGTCATTGCATACTCTAGAAGTATTTTACGGATAAATGTTTCATTCAACACAAGAAATGAACATATTCTCTGGAGAGAAACCTTGCAAATATGTATCTCTGTAAGACACCTCAGATTTACATCACTCCTCACTTACCTGTCTCCTCACAACAATTGCAAACTAGCTCTACTGTGTCTAGATTGACCTGGTAACCTTTGACACTGACCTGCAGTCAACCGACCTCCTCATTCCACCCCCCTCCCCCCCCAGAGTGTCTAGTTGTGTTAGCCTCTAAAGAGCGAACTTCCTCATTCCACCACCCAGAGTGTCTAGTTGTGTAAGTCTCTAAAGAGCTATTAAGATCGTGTGTATCTTGGCAATTGATAACCAGCATTCTGTATTTTACTAAATATGGCTTCAGAAGTCCCAGTGGAGAACCTCTCCTGAGCCTCCTGATAAGTATCACTTTCTTTTTTGGGGCATTTTTTGGCTGGGTAATTTTCCCTCAGTTTTCCTGTTGACTTTGCCAATGCTTTTATATAGGTACCAGTTGCACAAATTGCTTTTGGTTCTCAACATTTCCTCCCCAATGATTTGTTAAGCCTTTGTTTCTGTTGGGTTGTGTGTCTAACGAGGCCTACTTTCAGTTGTTAGACCTGTTTACATTCCTGATCCTTAATGTTCTCCATGTTTGTATAATTGTTAGTTAAAGATGTGCCATGTACACTGATAAGTGCAACCTTTACCACACTAATTAGTGCCAAAAATTTTGTTTTATCTCACATTCGTTATTGTAAATATAGTAAAATTACTGTACATTGCAACAAACTCATAATGTGTTGTGTGTGCCATGTGGCTGATGTAATGGTGGGTCAAATCATTACCAACAATAGTCCAAACAAATGAGAGAAGCAAAGTACTTGAGATTACAAACCCAGGAACGAAACCTGACACACTCGTAAACAGTAATTTCTATGAACCAATGTGCAATTTTAAAGTATCTAGAGCAATAATGACATTCTATTATTGAAGAAAATATACAGATTTATTGATACAGTATTAATGTGTTCTAAGGGGTATCCTTGTCACATACATATCTGAAAAATAAAGTCAACCCATGTCGGGAAATGCTGAAAAAAAAAACGCCCTAAACTTGTCAATTTGTAGCAAAATTGTTTGCAAAACAGTTATTCCGATATTGGGAAACATTCAACAGAAAATTTAGCCTTCATTGCCCATATCAATAGCGAACATGAAAGGATCAGTTTATTATCATTACAGTTTTAGAAGCAACTTTTATCATGACGTATACCTGTAGGATTTTGCTTGCTAGTTTGCTGGGTGAACGTAATACAAGAACTTTGTGGTGGAGAATAGTGGCAAAATACCATACAACTTCTACTTAAATGGTAAAATTTTTAAGAAACACAATGACATTAATTATCTAATTAGGTCATGAACTTTGCATCCTCAATTAAACTAAGATAACAGTTATGCGGATATGAAAATCAAGTACAGCTCCGTACTGCACAGTGCACTACATTCTGAAGATGATCACAGTGATCTCATTCACGGATCTGAGTGTTGTTCAAGGTCGTTGCAGTGTTTGCAAATCCCTAAATTCTTATCAAGTTTGGATACGAAAAATCAATGTTTTTTTTATTCCCCTTTAAAATGATATCTTCCCTGTGTGTTCTATTTGAAAACTTTAAAATTATGTGGTTTAGTAAAATGTAAACGACATTCTGTGTAAAAATTGGACGTTTTTTGTGTGTGTTATTATTGTCCTATTTTAACAATCATATTAATGCTTCAATTATGATAGGAGAAAGAAGAAAGAATGAAAGTACAATCCTTTGTTGTGAATCCAAAAGAGATGGTATCAGTATCGGTTGTTATGTTACATGCTCTAGTTACTTCTCCAGTTCTGCATATAGTTTCACTTGTAATGATAACAGTTTCCTCCGTGTCTTTAAATAGTGTAATAAAGTGAAATTAAAAGAAGAGTATATGTAAAGTGTCCCAGACTCCCAGTCAACTTTGACCATAGATCACTTACTGTAGGAATGGTAATTGACTTTATCACTCAGATTGCAGTCCAGTTGCCTACACTATACATAATTTACATAGTATGATGATAATACTCATTTTTGTGCTAAGAGTCGCATTCGTGTACTTGCAACCGAGTATTACATAGTAGTTGCAGCTACAGATTCCATCTGTGAGTAAATGCTCCCATTGACATAGTTTATAATTGAACCCACTTCCTCATCCTCACTTCCCCTCACTACAAATGCACTTTCCCTACCAAGTCTAGAGTGACCTGGTTACCATTTGACACCGACCTTCTAAGGTGGAAGGTCACCTCTGATCAACCTACTTTCAGAATCTATCTCCCAAAGTGCATAGTTATGTGGTCTAAAGATCTTGTATATGGCATGCTCTCAATCCAGTGTAACCTAAACAAGTTGGGAACAGTTTTGCACTAGGGCCCACTGACCTACATTAGGGTCACCGCCCACAACTACCCGTTCCAAATCTCCCATTCTCAGGGCTTACAATACAATCAAGGCTAATCCATTGGAATATGTTGGTTTTAAACTTTTAGATGTTCACATACAGTATCCTTCTACAAAGCTGTTGGTAACCATCGGACTTCCATTTATAAAAGTGCCAAAATAGTCAAACATAAAATTACAAACAGATTATTACTATGAAGTCCTTTATCATTTCCAAAAAGTTTCAGATCGCAGATAATGCTTTGTTTCGTTAGCAAGCCACATCAGTGACTCTGTCATGTATGTTCTTGAGGTACATTAACCCTCTCTTGAAATATAAAACCATGTACACTTGGAAGGCATGCTTGTGTTACGATGGCATTGCTTAACAAGGTGAAACAAGGAAGCTTAGCACTAAATACAGGATTTCCTAAAATCATCAATTAATGTGCAGAGTGCCTGAGGCATTGCAAATTTTAGCAAATTTTGCCAAGTTTGCAAGAAAAGTGGACCCTAGTTGTATATAGTTTCATGTGAATTTTGTGATGGTGCGATGATGTACATATAACTTTGTGTCATTTTAAAAGTATCAAAATTGTTATGTAATTTCATATTTGTGTATAGACAGGTAAACAGAGATAAATCTTGTACATTACGTTACGGTTCACAATGTCAGTGCTAACCTTGCCAGCTTTATTGAGGAACTGAAAATATACATACATGTACATCCAGAGTTTTTAGGATAAATTAACTGCCCATTATAGGAACAGGTATATACTGTACATATAGCAATTTAATGATCTATAGGAGTAGGCAAAGAAAAGACACACTCATCAAATCCTTGCAACTAAAATTTTTCAAAGAGGAAGGGAGGAAAAAAACTATAAATATAACAAACTGCTTAGTGACTGCAAAAAGCCTGCATACTAAAATAAACAAAGGTTAGAGTGCCTGAAGTTTGGAATTGGGTGTAGTCATTGTAGGTGGCTGATCACAGATATCAAACTAATAGTCTCTTGTTAGACTAGATCCAAGTGTCCAGTAGAACAGAAGCATTAGTACAGTGTTACTGTGGTTTTAGTGTGGAGTTTGTTTAGTTTGTCATCTTGAAACAGCATACTAGGTCACCTGTACAGTCAGCTGTTAGGGAATCATTTCCTGGTTTTCATATACATTATCATATTGATAGCCACATCAGTTTGTTTGGGAACACTTAATGAATGTATAGTGGAACTTCATGAAAATAGAGAACTTTATGACAGTAAAGATTCTGGTAAATTTATAATAAGATACTGTACATCATACAAATCTAAGGGGAACCTTCAATGGATGATAAACAAAGGTTTTTATTTCAGTGATCTTCTCTGGAACTGAGAATGGGTATATGAAAAATTACATGATCATGCATAATTTAATAGTTTCGACTGATTATATGATAATCGGTAATAACCGATTACCGATTAGTTCATGTGACAATCGGGCCGATGCCAATTACCAATTATTTACACTGTATGTGTTATGCATGACTACCAACTTCTAGGCCGATACAATGAAAGATATAAATGAACGACTTAACATTTCACACTAAAGTAAATAAAGAACATTGTAATTCATACCAAACATTTTAAGGAATTTTTAGGAGTATTTGGTACCTTGATTTCATCATTTTATCGCATTTGTAAAAAGTTGGGCGCATATGCAATCTGAACCGTTATGAGGCTCAACCGTTCTCTAGCCAGACTAGCCTAATGTACGTAGAACTCACAATGAGCAAAGCCTAACGTTATCGTTTTTACTTTCCATTTTCCATGTACGGTGAACGGCCAAAGTGGTTAAAAAGTATATTGTTTTGGTTTTATATTTAGTCAAGACAATAAATCTTTCTTATCAATCGTTAAAAATGGATAACAGGAGGTTTTGTTAGATCTATGCAAGAAGCGAAGTGAAAAAAAAAAATTACGTCGTCCCCCGAAGCTTATCGCGGGTATACTGTATCGAACAGCATTAGTACAGTCTCGCCTGAGGGACTTGCGATACCGTTACACGCTAGATTAGCACACCTTCCCTTGCTTTGAATAGCGTTGAATCGAATGATTTACATTCTTTTCCCGTTGTGGTGTATCAAAAGCATGGAAAAATATAATCCTTGATGTAGAACGTAATAATCGGTTCCAAATAATCGGTAGCGCAATGGATTTTACCAATGCCGATTATTTACCGATCGTCTGGTAATCGGCCCGATGCCGATTATCTAACAGATCATCGGTGGAACACTATACATAATGACTATATAACCTGTAGTCTGGATAGCCACATTTGATCATTGTTTCAGATCAAACTTTAAAATAACTATAAATATCAGTATTTGAGCCCTTGTTGTGATGGCAACACCATTATGTTCATATGATTTATGTCCATTCTGTGAGAATAGCTACAGTATATATGGCACCAGCCAAATCTGTCTGCAATATCTATGCGTACAGATCTGTTTGAAACTGGTTTCTTGAAGGCTGCAATATTTCTCCAATATTACTTATCAAACCATGGACAGTATTGGGTGCATATAATGGTATGTTGGATAAAAACCAATATGTAGATGAACATTACTTACTTTTCTCTTTAGTTACCTGTCTCTCCACAATATATAGATGCATTCCAATCTACATAGCTTACAAATACTAGTAATGTTTCAGTGCTAACCCACTTTTGATTGGTGAAATATAGTAATTTAGCAAATCATGTTGAGATATGAATGATTAAAATACTGGATAAATATTATACTTGGCATGTGGATCCACCAAAGTAGTGAGTAACAGAACCCTATTGGTTTTCAAAGGTAAAAGGGCATTTGAGGTCACCAGAGGTCAAAGAGTGAATTGATGGTAAGATTAACTTCAAAACAAAACCTTTTATAGAGATCAAAGGTCATTTGAGGTCAACAGAGACCATAGCATAAATCATTAAGCCAGTGGCAATATAGTGCCAAGTAAGTGGGATATACAGTCATTTTCACCTATTGATACCAAAAATTTGCAAAAACTTTGGCTTCAGAAATATCCCTTCTGTAGTTATAATCTGTGCCAGTGACAAACATCAAGTTCAAGTCATCACTCATATTTTTGATTATAAGTCACTTTCTGTTGTTTGGAGTCTGAACTGTCAGTAAAAGAAGCTTACATAGTTAAGTTTAGTTGGGTGGTTCAGCTGTGAAGAAGAGGAAATATGAGTGTTTGTTTCAATTCAACTCATTTCAATTTTTGGCACCTGTACACAACAGTCAATACCGATGTCTGGTACAAAATACTAAAATAAATATTGTAAGTATATATATAATGCTCAAGATATTGTATGCCTTTTGACGTTACCAAGCCTCTTTCAAGTTGCCTTTCTCCTGTTTTATGGTGGCATTGTGCTGTTGATCCCCTAATCATCTGGCATGCTTGCTTGGTTTGTAGACACCATATGTGACCTTTGACATTCTTGGGTGGATACAACAGAAAGTTGGACTAAGGCCAAGTATGTTGTTGACGGTCTCTTAGAAATCTGTGATGATATGTGACACATTTTGTATTCACACTGGGCACCTTACGGGCAGTATCAAGCAGCACATTCCTTCTGAACATTGCTCTTCCAACTCTCTCATACATGTTTTCAGTAGTCCTTGTGCCAAAGATGCAGATTTTAATGGAGCGTAGGAAGTGAACAGTGAAATGTTTGGCCGTTGGTGCACTCGTGAGGGAATGGCCAGGCTGTGTGCACATTTTATCCTTAGAACTGAAATGTATTCGAATTGCCAAACTTTGATTGCAAATGTCCAAACAAGTCTTAATCAAACTTACAGCAAAGATGGGTTAAAGGAAACTGAGGCATATCTGAATCCCAAGCAGTGTTAATTTACTTTTACAGTTGCATACACACTACCAGTAGAAGTTGTTTTCATTAGTAATTACTATTTGCTTATTCCTCGCTTACCTGTCTCCCCACAACCTTAGCACTCTCGTTCTACCCTGTCTAGAATGAATTGGTAACCTTGTAACACTGTGCGCCCTCTATGACCGGACCCCTCTGGTCAATACCCTTCCTTCTCATTCTACCACCCAAAGTAAGTTTTTGAATTACTCCTTACTTGACCATCTCCACTCAATAAAATACTCTTTCCAACAGTATTTCCTACCTACTTGTTTCAACAATAGATAGGATACGTACATTGAAGTCTGAATATCATTACATTTCATACTTTTAAGTGCCTTCCCATTTTGTCATGGTCATCTTAAGATTGGCTATGCCTGTCAGCTGGGCCATAGGTAATGTGAATGGTCAGTCTTATTATATTGATAGCACTCATTGGCTAAACTTGGACAGTTCATGGGAACGGTAGTTGCATGGTTAAATAAAAGAGCATGCTTAGTACTTTGCAATGAAATTAGAATCAATTTGATGCAAATTTAGTGGCTTTGTATTTATATGACATCTCAATTTAACCATGTACCCCACTTTATGTGTACTCTTGATAATAAACTACTGTACACTTTACACAGTAACTGCATATATTCTAGTTTATCATGCCAAATGGGAAGTTATGAGGCGATTTGGTTCCCCATCTCAGTACAATCTTTCCATTGTTATACTGTAAGTATACATGGTAAGTTCACAAACCATAGACTTGTACATTATGTTCATTTGCTATTTTATCTACAGGAGTTCACTTTCTGTTTCTGTTAGCAAACAAGATTGCTTTGGAAAGCTTGGAAGCAATAAACTACAACATGTTTTGTTATGTTAGGTGAAACGTCTCAGTCAAGACAGAGCTGGGATATTAAACCTCAAATGTTCCTGCACTGCTTTAAAACCACAACAGAGCAAAGTACAGCAAACCCTATAGTACCAGAACCACAGTCAGGGAACGGAAGATCATTCTAGCTTATGATTGAGAATCTGTCCTTTAGGTCGCTACTCTCTAAGAATCTGCTTAAATCAACAGAAAGAAAGCAAATTACTGTAGGTATGGAATAGCTTGAAGTATCTTAGCTTCTGTGTAAACAGAAACAGGGTTGGTTTATTACAGAAGTAGGGTGAATGCACTAAAATATTAACTTTTGCAAGTGCAAATAAGGAAATGAGCAAGCAAATACATTTCCACCAGACTCAAGGCATACAGTGGTTGTGATAATTCAATTCAGGATACTTTAACAAAAAACATATGTTTTTGCAAGTTGACATTAGGCAAGAAGTAAGATTTAGCTGGATGTGCTCAAGATCCACCAATAGACTACAGTCTGACTGTGGTCTATTGGTCGATCTCTTTCATTTTGTGGAGAAAAAAGTAAAACTTGACCTAGTTTTGGGAAATGTGTGCTCAGTAGTGCTCTATTTTCTTTTGGCACAGTGAAGTCTACATAAGAGTCTACCACAACTCATTTGCTTTCCTGGTTTTACTGTTTCTTCAGAAATTTGATGCAAGATCATTTGGTACTTGTAAGCAAAACGAACATTCAACAGCCCAGCCACATGCTTTAGAGCTATGTAAAATTGGGCATACTGTATGCAGGAAGCCATTGAGCTGAGACACTGGTCTAACATTTGGAAACCAGTGACTGTGATTATTGATTGTGTTACTACTGTAGGTTGGGCTATTCAAATCAAGGCATTTAAACTCAGTAACTATTGACTTATTCAGTGAATAATGTAATCATTATCCTATTGCAAAAAAATAGTGAAATTACTATACAAGTGCAAAGATGCATGTATCTAGCAGTTTTGTACAAAGGAACTCCAGTACGTTATAATCCGAGACAAACTGCAGGAATTTCAAAACTGATGCACAAATTTGAACATTAAATTATTCCCTGATATTATTATATTGCACCAAACTGGACAACAAGAAATCATGGATACTGCAGCTCAATATCATAAACAAGAATAAAACAGACTCTTTAGAGTTAAGATAATCAAATTTGATGTTTGCTTGTTCCTCAATTACCTATCTCCACACGACTATTGTACTTTCACCCCAGTGTTCTGTCATAGTGTGATTAGCTAACCTCTTTAGCACTGTGTTTACTTGGCTGCTGGCAACATCAGGTTGTCTGTCGTAAACCTTTTCATTCTACAGTACTACACACAAGTGTCTAGAAAAGGTAGGTGAAAACTGGTGACAAAGTCACAAATCTTTTTATACTTACAGAGCTACTACAATATGTTGGTTTGTGTACATGCCCCTTGTTGCTTGCTATAGGGGTTCATATTTTACATACATGTTTCTCTCCACATGGATGTGGACATGTTCATGACCTTTGCTTCTTACCAGGGGTTCCTTCAAGTTTGTAAATGTCCATCCAGAAAGGGTTGGATATCATTGTATAAATCTATAGTAATACTTACCTGTACATGCCTATGTAGACATAGGGAATGTTGAACAGTGTAGAACACAGCAGGGAGGACAAAAGATGATGAATGTCAGATAGCTGGAATACTGTGTGTCATTGTGTGAATGGTGATATCTTTCTTGCTGTTTGCACCACTTACTGTATATATAACAGAGACATCATGACCAATGCTGCATATTGCATATGCAATGGCATATATATTATTTATGATGTTAAACCTTAAGTCTCCAGTAAGGTGAAGAATAAGAAAACCTGGACTCCAAGTACATGATAAATTCTGATATTACACAAAGTATAATTTGTAAGGATGGTAGGTCATGCACAGGGGTGTGGGGGGGGGGGGGGTAGAATGTAGGTAGGATTCAAGATTCAGATTAGAACAATTTAGTGAAGACAGACAAACATCTAAAATAGCAAGTCTGGGAATATAATAGACAAACACTGTCATAGTGATGATTATGAAAGGTTATGGTAGAATTTCTAAAGTTGATAATATTAGATAATGCCATTTTCCTTACAATCCCTGAAAATAAGACTAACAGTGGTGATCTAAAATATTGTATATCTTGTAGAACATTAATGTTTTTTCTGTCATCAGTAAGTGTTTCTCGTTTTGCAACCTTGTGCAGATAACGTCCTGCTGACTTGCTTTAACACAATACATACATTGCAAACATACAGTGGTTTGGTCCCTTTGAACTGCACATGACTGATTATCAAATCTGTGAAACTTGCACTGCTGTGGATGTGATCATGTTTGGTCTTTACACAATTAATAAAGTACAGTTACAGGTTGTCCTTCACACGACTTGGGTTGTCTTCTAAAACTGTTGTAATAAAAGCAAAATTGAGGTATTCTTAGTCCTTTAAAACAGCCTTTTGCACGGGCCAAATAATTATCCCGGTTTTTTTATGTGTACAGTAATTCAAAATATCATATCAGACCAAGACACTCATAGATTTTGCTACCAAGTGAATGTGGGTAATTAAAGGGCATATGGTGTTGAAATATCATCCCAAAGTGATGCCTGCATACCATTAACTGTGATCCTATTACTATTACTATTGTACCAAAACATGTACCAAACATATTTTGTGTGAAAAACGTCGCAAATCTTACAAAATGTTAGCAAAAAGAAGCAAAAATTTCTTCAGAAAATAGCTTATTATCCAACAATAAGCCACGCCTATAAACATTCTTACTATCACAGCATCTCATGCAGAGAGGTCACGTCGGGTCGCCTGAGCAAATTCTTGGATTACTCACCCTCCCATATACTTACCAGTATGCGAAGGTATACAATATACAGGAAAGTGTACTGTATGTATACAGTAGTGACAGTACAGTGCTTTGATAGTCCTGTACAAGCGTTATACAATTGAGCTGCATAATTTGTTGAAAATCTGTTTATTTAGAAACACTTACTGGCTTTCCAATTAAAAATCGAACCCTTAAAAGTGAAAATGAAACTCAATTTTACAAAATTTGCAATAAACACAGAAATCATGACTTAAACCATCACAGTGTTCGGGAAAACAAAGCTCATTCACATGTTGTCAATCACGTCTGTTTCGGACCTGACAGAGAATACCCAGAGTCCTAGACACTGATTGGTCAAATTGAACATTGTTAACGTTAATGTCGTTTAACCTAGTTAGCCAAATTTTGGATTATACCAAGGGCCTTATGACTACAGTGTATGTTCAGTCTATCATTTACTGTATGCACCTTGCGTTTGCCATGATTTGCTGGTTTCATTCACTACGGACGAAAAATACGCCAACTATCTATGCCGTTGTAATTAATACCGGTGTAATACGCTAATAGCATACATTCTACTGTACTATACTGCATGCAATATAGGCGTACAATATGTCACATTATAGAGATGATTCGATTGGTTGAGCTTAAAATATGAATGAGAAAGGTGTGGTTTGCATGCGTAATTGTTTGGCAGAACAAAATTTTCTAATTTTTATGAAATGGTTAATTACATGTTAATTAGGGTTCCCTGAGTAAAAATTCTATCACAGTAATCTCCCTTTTATCAATTGCAAGTTGCTGATATGTAAAGTGATAATGGATTCTAAAAATTCCAGATAAATACCATATTGACCTTTAAGTAACATATTGGATGCTGAAGATTTTGTTGCCAAGACACTTTTTCACTAATGTTAATCATCTGCAAAAACAAGTTGGAAAACTTGAACTCTTTGGACTGTAAACTCATTTGAAAAGAAATCAAGTTTGTAAAGTTCAGAAATTGGAGAAGCAGGGATTGTTTTTCTTCATGGAAAGTGTTAGTGGGAGAGTTTGATCTATCTGATCTGCAGGTTTTTCTGTGAAAGGATTCACCAGAAGGTTTGAAAAACAAACCCACTCATTCCTGGTGATAATTGGATGTTTATCACCATCAGCAGGGTGTAGGACGAGCAGTGCTTGGACACTGACAGCGTTTGGAGCAAGACTGTCATGAATACAATCAAAGGTCAAGCAAAGGTCAATTTAACTGGATGTGAGTCCCCATCCTTCTTCCTTGGACCCTAGAAGGCTTTATCCTCTGATAGACCTTTGTGGAGCACTGGTGGATGATGATGATAGATAAGGAGAATGTTTTTATTGAATAAATTTGGCTCAAACACCTTTTAGCGTGAGTCTAATTTATTGCACAGTAAGGGACATTTTGAGTCTATGTAGTTATGTGTTTACTGTAGGCAGAGTGATAGGAAGACAGCACAAAAGAAAGATAGGTACATCTGGTGATTAAACTGCCATCCAACATGAGTTGTTTAAATTGTAATGTAAGATAGAAATTTATGGTGGAGTTTGTTTTCACCAGCTCATTGCATACCAATAACACCAGGTGGGGGAGAGAGAAATTCTTGGACGTTATGGAATACCATATGAAACACTACAGTAGGATACACATGAAATGTAACCACCTGCTTCTGTAGTCTTAATGGAAATCTAATGGAAATCTTATAAAGTCTCTGAAATTCCCTGTAGTCCACCCCATGTAGTTCATTACCCTGAGGAAATGTTAAGCTTTAACAAATTTGTGGTAACATTGAAGAGAATTCAGTCTTGTTTTTCAAGATACAAAACACTACAGTTCTGGAGTTTCAGCTGCAACTGTTGACAGTTTTGAAAAAAGAATTGTAATTTTCATATTGGAAACTTGAAATAAACTTGCACATTTCCAAAAGTAAACCAACTTAATATGTTATGTAGCAATATGTATGTTGTGTGAACTCACTCTCTTGCATTAACCTAATATGTGCCCTAACATAAAATTGACTGTACAATTTGTACATCAAACTAAGTCTGCATTATTGTGTGCTATGTGTCAAAAGTTCTTTTCCAATACTCAAATGGCTTGTACATGTATGCAATTTCTGTGTCAATACATGCACACAGTACTAGTAGTTAGTACTGATGGAGGAAAAAAAAAAACAGTGTGTATTGAAGTGATATTGTGTTAATATTGATTCTATTACCCTGGATAAGGTTCTCTCAACTAGAGAAAGAGGGGAGAGAGAAAATTGGTGTATATATAACCAAAGCCAAAGCCCAAAAAAAAAATAGAAAACCGGAGAAGGTAAGGATAAGAGTGGTACTTCAATCGACATATTTGAGTAACGAGATGGTTTAGTGTTGACTATCATGACCTGAAAAGTCAATATGAATAATGATGATAATAACAATTAAAACTGAACACAGTTAAAGGTATGAATAATTCATAACATGTGTTATCTGCAAATAGCTATCTCAAAAATTTGCTGATTTATCAAGAAACATATATTTAGGCAAATAATTGTATGAATTTTTCCAGCTGTTCCCTACTGACACCATCCCCTTTCACAAGTATAAGATAGAATGTTAATTCAGTAGCAAAAGACTGAGACTAACTAAAGGCAACAATGTTTCAAAATCATGACTTATATTATATAAAAGTCTAAAGGTTGCAGTTTATTTTAAGCTCTGGATTTGATATTCAGTTTGTCCTAATCTGATGATATCATGTTATACATGTGCATTATAGAGGTTCTCAACTAATTTTCTAAGTTTGTTTAGAGAAAAATTGATTGGAGGACTAACTACCATGTTGTTTGCAAATTCTCACAAACCAGACTAAATTGCTTGATAATCCATTCACACAGCAAGCACAAGGAAGTGCAACCTGTTTATTGCATATTCTCTATGTGTAAAACTTTCACAGGAACGTGATAAGACTTAACTTTTTGTTAAGGGAAACAGCCTGATGATGTAAAAGAACTGATAAACATCTAATATTGTGCATGAAAACCATCTAACAAACCATTCGTTTTAGGTTAACAATGTTTCTTTTTGTCAACATCAGTTCAATGTGGTATCAATCTAAGTGGAGGAGGATAAGAGGTCAAAGGTCATTTAAAGTCTATTTGGCTGTAATGTAATTGTTTTTTTTCAAGTCAATCTTTCGAAGGGCTTCAGTTTACTTTGGACGAAGGTTGGCAAAAAGTATGGTCATAATTGGCCAAAAAGGAAATTTTTGCAATTGAATCTTCACTTTAGGGCTTCAATATATAGTAATACTAAAATGTATTGATTTAGCCTTCTGGGTGAGTATGGTAATGTTAGGCTATGCAGACCTAGTCTATGGGCCTGAGGCTGAAGTCTTACTCTCAGTGACTAGTGTGACGGAAATCGACAAATCTTGGATAGAACTGTAGTGTAGGGTTATAGACATTAAGTGTGGTGTGTGACACTGTTCATGATTAATCATGTTGTGTAGCAGGAATTCTCTCGTAGTGAAAAATGATTTCCGTAATCGTTTCCGATCATTTCCAGAGACAAAGAGTAAGCCCAGGGTGTACAGCATGTTATTGCAGCAACATAAATGAGCATGCGGTATTCCCACATGCACAGTTTAGTACTGCATACACGCTGTACTCCAGCTAGCTTGTCATACATGCGTGCGTCGGTGAGGTAGAAAGCAAGCGTGGTTGGGGCCACCAGGGTCTGTACCACTGAGATCAGTGGTCTGTACTCTGTAGTGTACGTAGTATATATGGTACTGTTCATATGTACAGTATTCACACACAGTAAAGTGTAGGATTTTGCCCTCAATTATTTCTTACTTTGTTTCTGATATGAATGGAGGCCGATACCTACAAGCTACTATGATTTTTTGGGGGTGGATTTTTATTTTAAAAAATAGTGATTTTCCAAATTTGATGCGAACTGTTGAACACTTACGGCAAATAAGCTAGTCGTCAGTCGGACAACAGGGTTGTCCGACATGATTTTTGGTCGTCTCGGACGACCGTTACATTTGAGCCATGTATAAGTGGTCACTCCTCTTACAAGTAAAGTGAAAGTGTGAAATGAGGCTAAGGGTCATATCAGTTCTTTTAGAACTCAGCTCTAAATCCTTTTTAAAAATGTTCTAAGGGAGAGGTACATGGAAGTTGTTGACAGGTGTCTATAGAGGACAGTGTTTTGAGAATCAACAGCATATCAAATAGGGTTACATCTGTTGCAGACTGACAAATTTGGAATGGTTATCTTTCATGGTGTGTGGTCCATGGTAAGTCCTACAAATGACTTTGCTGTTATCTTGTGGTCCCTGGCTCAGGATAAGGATGGGGGCATTGGCTACTGTAGGTGGAAAAAACAAAAGTATAGAACAAGCATTCATAATCCGTTTCACTTACATTCTGCGTTACGAATTCTCTTTGCAGCACATGTTGATGTCATAACAGGATATGATTGTTAGGTTTGATTTAGGAGAGGGAGGCAGGGAGGAGAGAATCATCTTTACTTGCGGTTAGGATCGGTTTTGAGGATCAAACTGTATTCCAAAATCAGAAGTTGATGGAGTGACTCTACTGTAATTTTACACTATTTGGATCTTTTCTCATTCACCATCCAAATTCCATCACTATTTCAAATTTTATGTGAATGAGCCTTATCCCCTCCTCTCTCCAGCCCGAGAGGTAAATAAAATTTGGCTGGGATATGACTTGTGAGGAATCATCACATGAAGTGATTCTCTATTTAATTGCTCTGTTCAGGCTACATGCAACACATGTGCATGACACACTAAACAATTTTTCACATGATGAAGTTATACCAAGGTCAATTCCATTTTGCTGTACAGTGCCTTGCTACTCAATTTATGGAAAGGAAAGATAAGCAGACATAGTTTGTGTGGTATCTATTTATTCAGTTGCAATCAGTTGTAATCTGTCTAACAGATGATATCTCAGTAATCTGAATTTAATGGGTCCATTTATGAGTTATTTTTAGGTTATTGCAGAAGGAGACCGGAGGAATTTTCCAATTTAATGTGGAAGACATGCAGACAACTTTATGAATTACTGAAGAGTTTTGGATGCATTTTAAAACCTTTCGATAGAAGAATGGATAATTGTTTCTTCCTGATGTGGAATATTACCTGAGTCCCTTGCAGGATTTGCTACCAATTTAAGATAGTCAAGCAGTCAAAGCATCGCTCCGACCACTTCCTCCCATCCATATCCCTTCCATTTACGAGAAGAACTTGACAGAAATCCATTATACGGCTGAGAATTAGTTACAATGCATAGGTCTGCTTACAGACTTATGGACATTGACTGTTTGGTCTTGGTGTCTAAATGTCTAGGTGAAGATTACAATGATAACTACAGTTTTTGTCATGTTTTATATTGAGTAAATTCAAGCCTCCTTTAAACTGGGCACTGTGTTAGTAAATACATTTTCAGACAACTGTCTCAAGTACTTTGACTGTACTTTTGGGGTTACACACAGGTCTGTTCATCCTTCCATGGGAGAAGTACATAACTGTTACAGACATTTTAATTTTAATTAAAGATAATATAAGATGGAGCTGTTATAATTCAGCATCATCAGCATTTGCCTTTATTTTAAACAGTCAATTGCTTTTCTACCACAGTGATGGCATATGCACAGTAGGATGACAAATCTGCCTGTTCCACTTTAAGCCTTGTAATATTTAGAGTAGACTGGTCCAGCCACCCTTATTGAGGAGCCTGAGCAGATGAAAAAAACAGTGGTATTAGGAAATGCAACCTGCATTGATAGGCCATCATTTGTTAACAGTCTACAACATATCATAATTGAAGTCTAATGCAGTAATGAAGAGTTCCATTCACCGCAATTATGCAGTTAAATTTAATACATGTACAATATTTGGGATCTTTCTCTGTGTCTTGTCTCAAAGACCTTTACAAGTGTCAGTCTGTCTGATTGTGGCCAAATCTGATCAAGCCATTGATGAAATTATATATGTTTGAAAGATTAAACTATAAAAATCACAGAGCAAAATCAGAGAAATTGTTGATAACCTTGTTTTCTTAAAAGAATGTTTATGCACTAACCACATACTGTACCAACCTATATCTCCTTTACTGGATGAATACCAGTTCTACTGGATATCCAGCATATATACTTACACTTACAGGGAATTTATTGATCCCATATCCCATCACAGCATCCCATGCAAATGGGTTCACATTGACTATACAAGTGCAAAGATGCATAGCGTCTTTTACACAGTAACATAGTATTTTACAAGGGACCAAATTCAGAGCCATCAAAACTGCTATACAAACGTGAAACATTAAATTGTTCCCTGACTAACTTTTGAAACCATGAACATATATTTCTCTTATTCAAAGTGCATATTTCAAGAGTGGGTTGACCCCTATATTGTTGTACTGCTAGTCCTTGCCTGTTTAATTCAAGTACTTGAGTGTAGCAGGATCTGTTAAACAAATCTCCTTTCCTGGTACAACCTAACATATTATGCTGGTGGTGTGATCCTTGCTCATACTGTGAGATACATGTGGTTATTTATAGTATGACAGACCTTTTGGAATGAGCCGTGCAATTGATTTTGATAAAATTCTGAGTCAGTGCAGCGCAAGTACAGCAAACCCATTAGAACAAGGCACTGTTACACCTCCATTCATTCACCCCCATCATCTAGTTTCTTGGCTGGAAGGTGTAGGAGGTAGTAGAATTGCCATTAAATCATTCTGGTGTGAAATGCAACCACCAAAGATAGCCAGGAGCTGAAATTATTGGAAAAAAGGGTATTATTGGAAATAGAAAAAAAAAGAAGAAAAAAGAAAAGAAAAAGTGCAAACGCTTTTCTACCGAGGTGACTGTACTGTTGCAACCAAGGAATGACTTCTCAATAACTGTGGATCTTGATGTGTTATTCCCATCATCCTCTGGGGACACATCATGTTGATTTTGACTAGATGCAGATGAAATTAATCAAGCGGTTTTTTGGTTTTTAGAAAGTTTTCAAACAGGAGTGCAACTACATTGGTTATTGAAATAACAATCCCTTATTTCATGTCAAAACAAAACGGACATGTTTATCAGAGGTAGGAGGAAAATGAAAAAAAGAAAAGAAAAAGAAAAACAACAGCGGTTTATTGCAATGTTACTTTTTGTACTCTGTACTTTCTTTAAAGTTTTGTAACTTGTGTACTGTATATGGTAAGAGAGAAATCTCACCAAAGTGAACTGACGTTTGTACCGAGAAAGGATCAAGTTTGTATTGTACTTTAAGAAGGTTCTTCCTCAAGATAGCTTTTTAGGTTTGATTCAATTGATTAAGTGATTCTCACCTTAGACCAACTGCACACAAGACAGTAGTATGTGTTCTTGCCCTCCTATTTGGCTGGCAGCATCTTACTTGAGCCATGACATACTGACATGCTTACAATGTTTATTCAAATTAGTCTGTAAGTACAGTAGAACTCAGCTGTTTACTAGTAGTAGTATAGCTAGCTATCTGAGCAGGAGGCAGCTGGAGACTGACAAGGTCAGAGGTCAACCTGGGCACACAACTGCCTGTCTGCAGTTGGGTATAAAAAATGTTTAAAGGGGAAGTACTCACAGACTTAGAGACCTGTGCTATATACTGTTACATCTATCTGAACATTAGAGAATCAGAACCCTACACCAAACATCTTTGAATAGCAGTATCTCTTTAAAGTTAGATTTTATATAATTACAAATATTATTTGATATGAAATTGAAAGATTGTTTTTTCATCATCTCATTACAATACAGTTCATGACTTAAACTCTGTCAATTTTCACTTCCAATTATCAAGCAAAAAGGTTTTTTTTTTTTTTTTTTAATACAATATTTTTTTAATACACCCATGATGATGTGTGTGTAACACAAGTGTGTGTCAGAGACGAAGTTTCAGACTTAAAATGAAATATATTATTTTTAAGTTTATCCATCTTTGTACCTTGAGAACCCAGGATGTGGGTCTTAGTTAGATTATAGTTCTTGTCACTTCTTGGTATGTCTGGTAAACTTGCTGCCACATATCTAATGATAATAATAATAATAATATTGAGTATTTATAAAGCGCAGACATATCCACCGATAACGGTGCTCAAGGCGCATCACAATATTACCCTGGTCATCGATAACCTGTCAAACATAGAGACAATCCCTCCACATGGCAGCAGCTAAACAGCGCCCAGCTGACAGTTTTATCTCACAGGTCCCCATTTATACACCCAGGGGTGAAGAGAGGCAATGGAAATAAAGTGCCTTGCCCAAGGACACAACCCAATGATTGGCCAAGACTTGAACCTGCAATCCCTATATCACAAGTCCACGGCCTTTATCACTTGACCATAACTATCTCTAGAATTGGGAATTAAATTCAGACTGCATGTCTTGCACACGTTTACAATTGTTTGCTCTTACCCATACAGTATATGCCCGGCTTACACATGTATCTCATAACACAATAACAGTCAACCATTATCCCACAACCCTAGATCTTACACTCTGCAACAACCCTAGCCTGTTGTGGGACCTATGACCCTGTTCATATGCTCTTCCAAGTCCACGATAGACTCTGCTGAGTCTGCTCAGGGGATGTGAATGATTCTCCCTATATCAAAATAGGAAAATACTACGGCTGTTATATTTTCCTCCCCTTTCTTATATACACTTCACAGACTCTGGACAGACAATCTCATTAGTCACACATGTCTTATCTTAAACCTATATATTTCTACTACCAATCTGGTAGTAATATTGAAACCTATCAGAGCTACCCTAAAATAGACACGGCATGAATATTCAGATAGACGATTTGTTTGGAAACAAACTTCTTTCAGTTCCCAGCGACATCATATTACTGAGACTTCTGTTCGGTTGGAATAGTCAGTTACCATCATTTTCAAGACGAAAAGTTTCTAATCCAGCCTCTCACTAAGTTCTATGATTGTATTATTAGGGATATGTTACGTACAGATCCCTTGTACAGAGCCGTACCTCTGCCCTGGTATACATAATGCGAAATTCTATGTGAACTTTGTGTATGTTATCACTTACAGAACATATGGTACGAATGAAACGTTTTGAATTACGACTTTGTTTACGTTTCTGCAATGGAACTTAACATTCGTAGGTGTCTATGTGATATTTATGTGAACTATTTTGATTTAAACACAGTTAATGACACCTCAATGTTTAATAAGCACGATTTAAAAATATTTAACGACATAATTATATTACTAATTTTCACAATATGTGAATGTTCAAACAGTAAACTTGTTTGCTTCAAGTTGAATTTAGGTATACGACAAGTCAACATCAAATGTCACATTATCTCGAAAATAGTACAGAGGAATTGAATGCAATATTTAACCAACATGCATTGGCCACCTGGACTATCATTTAAAATATTTTCCACCTCATAAGCTCATGATTTTTTGCAGTACTAGTAGTTAACATTACAATTCTTATTTATTACATTGCAGAACTACTGTGGCACCAGATGCAAATGCCAAGTCAAATCCCAGTAAACGCCATCGGGAACGACTGAATGCAGAACTGGAAAAGTTGGCCCAACTTTTGCCATTTGATGAGGATACAATATCTCGATTGGACAAGCTCTCCATCCTTAGACTCTGTGTCAGTTACCTTAGGAATAAAAGTTTCTTCCAAGGTGAGTCAAGTGATTGAATGGATGTTCCTTGATTAGATACGTTAATTGATTGACCTATCAGATACTCTGATGTTTGATCTATCAGATACTCTGATTGATTGATCTATCAGTTATTCTGATTGACTGATCTATCAGATATTCTGATTGATTGATCTATCAGTTACTCTGATTGATTGATCTATCAGTTATTCTGATTGATTGATCTATCAGATACTCTGATTGATTGATCTATCAGATACTCTGATTGATTGACCTAGCAGATACTCTGATTGATTGATCTATCAGTTATTCTGATTGATTGATCTATCAGTTATTCTGATTGATTGATCTATCAGATACTCTGATTGATTGATCTATCAGTTATTCTGATTGATTGATCTATCAGATATTCTGATTGATTGATCTATCAGATACTCTGATTGATTGACCTATCAGATACTCTGATGTTTGATCTATCAGATACTCTGATTGATTGAGCTATCAGTTATTCTGATTGATTGATCTATCAGTTATTCTGATTGACTGATCTATCAGATATTCTGATTGATTGATCTATCAGTTATTCTGATTGATTGATCTATCAGATACTCTGATTGATTGATCTATCAGTTATTCTGATTGACTGATCTATCAGATATTCTGATTGATTGATCTATCAGTTATTCTGATTGATTGATCTATCAGATACTCTGATTGATTGACCTAGCAGATACTCTGATTGATTGATCTATCAGATACTCTGATTGATTGATCTATCAGTTATTCTGATTGATCTATCAGTTATTCTGATTGATTGACCTATCGGATACTCTGATTGATTGATCTATCAGATACTCTGATTGATTGATCTATCAGTTATTCTGATTGATCTATCAGATACTCTGATTGATTGACCTATCAGATACTCTGATTGATTGATCTATCAGATACTCTGATTGATTGATCTATCAGTTATTCTGATTGATTGATCTATCAGTTATTCTGATTGATTGATCTATCAGTTATTCTGATTGATTGATCTATCAGATACTCTGATTGATTGATCTATCAGATACTCTGATTGATTGATCTATCAGATACTCTGATTGATTGATCTATCAGTTATTCTGATTGATTGATCTATCAGATACTCTGATTGATTGATCTATCAGATACTCTGATTGATTGATCTATCAGTTATTATGATTGATTGATCTATCAGATACTCTGATTGATTGATCTATCAGATACTCTGATTGATTGATCTATCAGATACTCTGATTGATTGATCTATCAGTTATTATGATTGATTGATCTATCAGTTACTCTGATTGATTGATCTATCAGTTATTATGATTGATTGATCTATCAGATACTCTGATTGATTGATCTATCAGATACTCTGATTGATTGAGCTATCAGTTATTCTGATTGATTGATCTATCAGTTATTCTGATTGACTGATCTATCAGATATTCTGATTGATTGATCTATCAGTTATTCTGATTGATTGATCTATCAGATACTCTGATTGATTGATCTATCAGTTATTCTGATTGACTGATCTATCAGATATTCTGATTGATTGATCTATCAGTTATTCTGATTGATTGATCTATCAGATACTCTGATTGATTGACCTAGCAGATACTCTGATTGATTGATCTATCAGATACTCTGATTGATTGATCTATCAGTTATTCTGATTGATCTATCAGTTATTCTGATTGATTGACCTATCGGATACTCTGATTGATTGATCTATCAGATACTCTGATTGATTGATCTATCAGTTATTCTGATTGATCTATCAGATACTCTGATTGATTGACCTATCAGATACTCTGATTGATTGATCTATCAGATACTCTGATTGATTGATCTATCAGTTATTCTGATTGATTGATCTATCAGTTATTCTGATTGATTGATCTATCAGTTATTCTGATTGATTGATCTATCAGATACTCTGATTGATTGATCTATCAGATACTCTGATTGATTGATCTATCAGATACTCTGATTGATTGATCTATCAGTTATTCTGATTGATTGATCTATCAGATACTCTGATTGATTGATCTATCAGATACTCTGATTGATTGATCTATCAGTTATTCTGATTGATTGATCTATCAGATACTCTGATTGATTGATCTATCAGATACTCTGATTGATTGATCTATCAGATACTCTGATTGATTGATCTATCAGTTATTATGATTGATTGATCTATCAGTTACTCTGATTGATTGATCTATCAGTTATTATGATTGATTGATCTATCAGATACTCTGATTGATTGATCTATCAGATACTCTGATTGATTGATCTATCAGTTATTGATCTATCAGATACTCTGATTAATTGATCCATGAGATACTCAGATTGATTAGTCGATCAGATTCTCATTGATATGGTCTGATCTCTGTGACAATATATGGTCTGATCTCTGTGACGTGATAGGGTCTGATCTCAGTGACATCAGTGGTAAATAGTTTAAGTACTCTCTTCTGTTTGGATAAGCTTCATTTCAAAAGTCTCTGTGATTCTTCACGAGAAGCCTTTGTAAAATTGAGTAATGAATACACAACAAAGAACGTACACTTACCCTATTTAATACCACTCTCCTTTGAGTGTCCTTATAGTCTTATATATCAGAGACAAAGGAAGCCATGAAGTAAACTTCATTTTGTACTCTGTCATTACACAAGCGATATACAGCGGACTTTCCCAGAATTGTATGTGATAGAACTGGATAGAAAACCATTGTTGTAAACAAAGACGTATATAGATGATTATCTCTGTCTTATCTGTATGTGCAACTCATATGAAAGGGTATTGCAAATAGGCAACATCTGTTAGTCTCATAATATATAAGGGGCAGTACCTATCATGATTTTATGAAATTCATTATTTTTGGTACAGGCCAAGAATTCATCAGTTTGAGGTGGTCAAAACTGGGGCTAAAAGGTTTGTCGCAGGAACTCTAAATTGGACAGTATTTATATTTATAGTGTATATATGCTAAATATGCAAAAGCCTACAAACTTTCCATAATTGTTTGAATGGCAAGCTACTAAAAGTTAAAAACATTCAAAATGTGAAGGTTAGAAATGCTGAGTTATACAAGAATTGAGGTAACCTTGATGTGGAAAATATACAGGGACACCGTGCTAAAACATTACCAAGTTAGTAGGATACGTAGATGGTTGAGAGTACATAAGTATACTGGAGACAGGTAAGGAGATTGGCTGGGACTCTACAGTATATGATACATGCATGAACTTGAAACTGATGTGTCCTAAGTGGTATAAGTACTACAAATGTACTACAAATATACTACATACTACATACATACTACATACTACATACATACTACAAATATAAAGGATATAGCATGTCAGGTGTTGTGGGTTAAGTAATACAAATATACTACAAATATGTATACTAAAAATACTATACATACTACAAATATAAAGGATGTAGCATGTCAGGTGTTGTGGGTTAAGTAATACAAATATACTACAAATATGTATACTAAAAATACTATACATACTACAAATATAAAGGATGTGGCATGTCAGGTGTTGTGGGTTAAGTAATACAAATATACTACAAATATGTATACTAAAAATACTATACATACTACAAATATAAAGGATGTGGCATGTCAGGTGTCGTTGGTTAAGTAATACAAATATACTACAAATATGTATACTAAAAATACTATACATACTACAAATATAAAGGATGTAGCGTGTCAGGTGTTGTGGGTTAAGTGCTAATAATATACTACACATATACATACAATGTACTACAAATACTACATACTGCTAATATACAAACTGCAAATATACCTAGACTACAAATATAAAGGATATAGCATGTCAGGTGTTGTGGGTTAAGTATTACAAATATACTACAAATATGTATACTAAAAATACTATACATACTACAAATGTAAAGGATGTAGCATGTCAGGTGTTGTGGGTTAAGTATTACAAATATACTACAAATATGTATACTAAAAATACTATACATACTACAAATATAAAGGATGTAGCATGTCAGGTGTTGTTGGTTAAGTAATACAAATATACTACAAATATGTATACTAAAAATACTATACATACTACAAATTTACTTCGTTCCTCGCTTACCTGTCTCCCCCCAACCTATGCACCTCATTCTACCGCGCCTAGAATGTCCTGGTAACCTTTTAACACTGTGCACCCTCTGTGACCCGGCTTCACGGGTCACCAACCTTCCTTCTCATTCTACCAACCAAAGCGTCTACTTCGTAATTTTTCGAGCGGATTTTTTCCACCGAATTTCGTCCACTTTTGGTTCCTAGGATCGGAAATAATTTCCCATCCACTGTTCTTGGAAGTATTTGAAGTCGTTGCAGCCCGATAAGTATCCTTTTCTTTTTTTTTAGAGAGGTTTTCAGGGCTGTTTTTCGGGAGCGGCGTTCGCGCCGTTTTTTCTGTGCAGAACTCTAGTACTGGTAGCAGTTCCGCGAATTGTTTACCGTAGTTACGCAAGTTCCCGCCTTTTTGGCTACACACGCTACTGCGTTAGTTCTTTCCCTCACCCGTTGTTTAGTTGTTAACTACTCTACTTCTCTTGTATTTTCGTTGCTTTATACGTTATATATTTTTTTACTTGTCCCTTCCTTGTTCCCAGGCTCGTTCCTGGTTTTTTCCCCACCTTTTTGTGGGCTGGCCTTATGCCTATTCTGTTACCTTGTAAGCCGCGGGCCTCTAGCCGAGGCACGGTGTTAAGGTATTATCGCATTGCCCCTATACCATGTGTGTATATTTTATTATCCTTATACCACATGTGTATATTTTTTTATACTACATGGGTATATCATATTAAGGTAATTTTATAATTACATTTATTTGTATATGTTTACATTATACCTATCTCTTCCTTGTTAGCTGTTTTCCTCCCCAAAGAAGGGGGGCTTCTCCTATCATATTGTTAAGAAGTTGTTCCCTTAACTAGGGGTCATTCAGTCATGTCTAGGTCAGCTGAAATGCATTGATTGCTCCTTGTTCCGGCCAGTGCGGGGATGAGCTTGCCCTTGTCCCAAGTGCCATACTTTTTCCAGGAGGGTTCCGTGTCTGGTGTGTTCCCAGTTCACCCCCATTCTTTGGCTAAATATCAATACCTGGCTAGCAGGACTTAGAATGTAGCTACAGGACATGCTAGACTTGCTCCCCAACCCCAGCGGCTCCCTAGTAGTGGGAGACCTAGTACAAATAGGAGAGGAAGAGGAAGGAGAGGTGGTGGAGAGGGGGCCGAGGAAGAGAGTGTGGACAGAGATAGAGTAGGGCCAGGCTCCGGCCAAGAGAAAAATTTTGCCTTCCATGCTTTTCGTTACTTGTTCGCTTTAAGTGTTGGGGTTTCACCTTTGTAGCGTACCTTGTAACCACGAGCCCCCTTTTCGCATTAGCGCGATTAGGCGGTTCTCGCCTTGTTTACATGTTCTTATCTACAGTACATGTTTTTATCTGTTATTTTTCTTATAAGATGTTTGCTCGTTTCATGTACTTCGTTACTTTGTCGCTTTTCTAAGTGTTGGTTTCCACTCTTGTAGCGTACAGTACTGTTTCGCTTAACTCCCGTTGAAAAAAAAAAAAAAAAAAAATCAACGATCGATAACAAACGTTGAAAATCAAAAAAAAAAAAAAAAAAAAATAGGTTGAAAACCGGTTAGAAACGAATAATTTCGTTGACAAAATTTAGACTACTGCGGGCACAGTTTTCAACGAAGTTTCAACGAATTTTCCACGAAAAATATCGCGATCAAAAGCCGCTAAGGCAATTCTAGACTCCCCCGCTCCTTCCACTCCCTTGGTTAGTTTACGTTCTTACGATAGACTACCTTCCTAGCCTTCCTAACGTGAGTTTTTCAATCATGTACTCGGAGCCACTTGAATTATGCCAATTGTTTTGATGTTCCGCCCGGATCGGGCGGGGAATGGCCAGGATCCTTGCCCCAGAGGCAGGACCTGTAGCCCAGAGACCCTTGTTGGTCTAAATCTTGTTTACGCCAGCTCCTTGGCAAGAATTATACACTTGGCTGGCTAGCAAGCGTTCGAAGCTCCGGGACAAACTGGACACCATCCCGCACCCCCAACGGTTCTCCGAGAGGGGAGGGAATTGTAGGAGAGACTGGAGGTGAGGAAGAAGCCAGAGAGTTGTTAAGAGATAGAATGGGGAGTGGCCAAGAACACATAGAGTGGCCCAATGGCTTGGCGCACTGTACTAGCTGATGTACGAGACTCCCCTTCCGGAGGAGAGAGATAGAGAGAGAGAAAAAAAAGAGTTTTTGCCCCCCAAGGTCCCGGCGACGTCCGGATTGTATGACCAAGGGGGAAGGCAAGGGCAAGGCCTAGGCCAATGTAAAGCCCATTAGAAATTCCGACCGGAACCCAAGGTCCCGGCGACGTCCGGATTGTATGACCAAGGGGAAGGCAAGGGCAAGGCTAAAGGCCAATGTAAAGCCCATTAGAAATTCCGACCGGAACGGACAGAATGTCCGGGTCGAGGAGAGTGGTACTCGGCGTGGTACGCACAGAGATGGGCTCCGGGAGCCCGGGTCCGGCGAGACCCCAGAGGGAGTGAAGAACCGAGGTTCCACTCCGGATCCGAGACCGGCCTCGAAGCCGGGAACCGGAGCTACATCGACTGCTGGGTCCCGAGAGATGGGCTTCGGAGGGCCCGGGTCCGACGAGACTCCATAGGGAGCCCGAAACCAAAGTCCCACTACGGACCCAGAGCCGGTCCCGGAGCCGGAAACCGATGAGATCGACGACTGCTGGGCCCCCAGAACGGGGAAGCAGGGGCAGAAACCCGGTCCGCAGACCTCCTATAGCTGGAGCCGCGGCCGATCCCGAGGCCGGGGGCCGACGAGAGTAACAACTGCTGGGCCCCCAGAGCGCCCAATCCGAAAAGAGAGCCGGCCCGAGCGAAGTGGCCACGGCGAAGGGAGATATACTTATCCCCAGCCTCAGAGAGGGAAGGACAAATACGGGCACCGAACACCCGGCCGCGACACCACGATCAATCCCAGACCAAAGAATGCAACCTGATTTGTCCCCCCGGTGAGGAACTTCTGGTTTGCAGAACGTCGGTCAACCTGTCCGGCCTAGACGACGAGGTCGACCCCTAGATTTCGGGGTTACAGAGGACGGTTACTCCCGCTTCACAGAGGAGGAAAAGCCTTCTACATCGGGGGGATCGTTGCCCCCCGAAACTAGCAGCTTGTGCTGCCACGACAGGTTCGAATCAATGGCGGAAAAACACCGCAACCGCTACACCTTTAATCGCTACACATCCCAAATGTGTTAAACAAGTACAGTATCAGCAGAAACCAGGACATGACATAGTTTTCCTGGGCATTCATGGGTCAGATCCTCCTCGCTAATTATACTCCTCTCTAATTATAATTCATCGCCATTTATCTAGGTTTAAAACCTCACTTGTGTTCTAAAACACTTGTGGAACCCACTTTCAGAACATGTTAAAATGCGCAAGCCGAATATGTTAAAATGCGCAAGACTGAATGGTTTCAAACGGTTCTCGTGACGTACTCTCTCTGCTTTAATATCTTGGCAAACTGCCAAAAAGAGGACTATCTCAAGCCTTGGCAAACTGCCAGCAATGTGTATAACGCGGTACATTTGTTAAGAGAGGAGGCGGGACCAGGCAGTCACCTGGCTTGCCACGTGTGAGCTCAACGTTTGCTGCAACGAGCTGTCGACTATGTGAGCGATCCTATGGAATAAGCCTCTCAATTTCTCTGGTGAATTACCAAGACACACGCGTTAGTAAGTTGAATAAGGGGTAGGATAGAACCCCATCAAAGCTACAAGGGCTATCACGCTCCGAACATACGGGATACGCCCCATGAATAATGTTCGATGTTCCAAAACTTTAAGCAGAGTTGCACTTCGTAGCACCTGATAGGCTGGCCGTGACCATGCGCTAGCTGGTTTCAATAGGAAGTTGGAAACTTTCACTGTACTACGATAGTGATACAATTCTCATCTCGACATGAAGAGACTTGAGAAGTAACAGGTACGTTAGCATAACATTTAATACGTTTTATAACATCAAATGTGGTGTTGTTGAAACGTCGACATAACGTTCTATGAGATTTTAATGTTATGTTAATGTCATATTCATGTCCTTACGAAATTTGTGTGGATTCACTAGCCTGAAAACGTTTCGGCGACATTTTTTTTACACCGCAAATAACGTTATCATAACAAAAGACGAAGCGTTTAATAACGCGTTTGTGTGCGATGAGTAACTCCCCGGGCTCGGTTAAAGCAGCCAGGGATTTATGAGGTGGAATTCCTACAAACCCACCCTCTCACCGACTTCACGGTCCCTGTTGGGAGTTTGTTTCTGATGAGTAGATCTATAGCCCAGTTACTGTAGCTCAGTGGTTAAGGCCGGTGCCTTTCAATCATAAGGTCCCGAGTTGGAGTCACTCCAAGATTAATGTATGTCGTCCAGTCACAGAGTTGTTGACAATTCATTATCATGGACATTAAATACGAATGTAAGAGACTGAATTGGGTCAACTTGCGGCCTTGATAGGTCAATGAGGTTTCTTCACAAGTTCCTGCTTGCAGGATGATCTAAAATACATATGTATACATTAATACATATATAGTTTTAGGAGTCACATACAGTATAACAGTTGTAGCATTGACCAAGATTCTGATGAAGCAAACTACCCATTCAGTACCCATCTTTCGAGAACACTGTGGTCAAATGGTGAAGGCAGTGGACTGGTGACCTAAGACTTGCAGTTTTGAGTCCTGGCCAGATCATCCCGTTGTGTCTTTGGGCAAGGCATTTTATCTCCATTGCGTCTTTCCATTCAGGTGTATAAAGGGGGACCTGTAAGATAAACTGTCAGTCGGGGGCTTTTTGGCTACCGCAATGAGGAGGGATCTGTCTCTATGTTTTGACAGGTTATCGCTGATCAGGGTTATTTTGTTAGGCGGGGAATGGTGCCAGAACAGACAGGTACTGCCAGCCGAGACCTCTCTGGCACAAGTGGTAGACTTCCTCACTCCCTCTTCGAGGAGGGAAAGCAAGCGTCAACCATCAAGAACTACAGGTTGGCAATTACCGCTATCCACCGCGGCTTTCCAGATGGGTCCACCCCGGGCAACAACGGGGACATCACCCAGCCCATCAGGGGGATGGCGAACAGGCGTCCTCGGACCAGATGGCTCGCCCCCTCGTGGAGTCCATCAGCAGCACTGCAGGTACTCACTAAATCACCATACGAACTACTGGCTTCAGCCTCGCTGGCAGCCCTTAGTAAGAAAACCCTTTTCCTGATCACCCTCGCGTCAGCAAGAAGAAGGAGCTGTCTCCACGCGCTGCCTACAAAGCAGAACCATATTAGGTTTGAGAACCACGGGAGAATGGTCCCCGATCCGTCCTTCATACCCAAGAACCAGGTCCTTTCCTTCCTGCCGGGGGACATCTTTATCCCTGAAATAAAGACGCCTTCCTCAGTCGCAGAGGACAAACTGTGGGGCCCAGTCAGGGCTCTCAAATGGTACTTAAACAAGACTCAACCCCTGAGAGGAACAACCATGTCCTTGTTCATACTACCCAGAGCACCTTTTTCAACGGTGTCTAAGGACACCCTCTCTCGGTGGCTGATGGAGATTATTCGCCCCTTCGCAGTTGGCACAACTTTAACGAGAGCCCATGACATTAGAGGAAAAGCGGCCTCGACAGCTCTTTTTGCAGGAGTCCCAATAGAGGTCATCCTTAAGGCAGCAGCTTGGCGGACACCAACGACGTTCGTCGCCTGTTACCTTTCAGACTCATTACAGGCTGAGGAGGCATTTTGTAGCGTGGTGATGCGAGATCCGGCGGGTACTAGGTCCCACCCCTCGGGCCTCCCACCATCGGGCAGTGCCACTCGGTGCATAGGTTGGGGGGAGACAGGTAAGCGAGGAACGAAGTAAATACTCCAAAACTTACTGGTTTGGATATTTACGAGTGACGAGCTTACCTGTCTCCATTCCCGCCTCCCTCCCCCGAGGGGGGTGGAACACAGCCGGACGGAGGAGCGGTCGCATTGACTTAACAAAACACCTTCTAGCACAGGCCAAGAGACCTGAGGAAAGGAGGTTCCACTACCGTACGAGCCCCCGTACCATCATCTATTGTTACCAGCGAGTTTGTTGCAAAGATAGTTTTATCTTGACCGGTAGTAACCGGTAGTAACTTGTAGTAATCGGTAGTAACTTGTAGTATCTCGTAGTAACTTAGGGCCACTATGAGTGACTTAGGGAAGAGTGTCTTAAAGTGTTTTATATATATATGGAGAAGCGTTATATATATATTTCCTTTATAATGTTGATACTCCTTTCCTTTGTCCGGTGTTCAGGGCCTTGGGCCTAACTTGTAGAGTACCTTCGGCTACCTTTTTTAGAGCTAAAGGGTACAGGCGTGGATGGGGTCGTAGAGGGTAGTCCCCCTCCCCACAGGAAGGGGAGTACTACCCCTCCCGTTGGAAGCGTCAGAAATTCGATGTTAGGCTAGGAGTCGAGGGGTAGCCCTCCCATTTGTCGGGAAGGACTACTACTCGACTCCAAGGCAGAGACCACTTTGGAGGGGCTTTGGTCTCATGAGAAGGAAGGTTGGTGACCCGTGAAGCCGGGTCACAGAGGGTGCACAGTGTTAAAAGGTTACCAGGACATTCTAGGCGCGGTAGAATGAGGTGCATAGGTTGGGGGGAGACAGGTAAGCTCGTCACTCGTAAATATCCAAACCAGTAAGTTTTGGAGTATATAAAGGATGTAGCATGTCAGGTGTTGTTGGTTAAGTAATACAAATATACTACAAATATGTATACTAAAAATACTATACATACTACAAATATAAAGGATGTAGCATGTCAGGTGTTGTTGGTTAAGTAATACAAATATACTACAAATATGTATACTAAAAATACTATACATACTACAAATATAAAGGATGTAGCATGTCAGGTGTTGTTGGTTAAGTAATACAAATATACTACAAATATGTATACTAAAAATACTATACATACTACAAATATAAAGGATGTAGCATGTCAGGTGTTGTGGGTTAAGTATTACAAATATACTACAAATATGTATACTAAAAATACTATACATACTACAAATATAAAGGATGTAGCATGTCAGGTGTTGTTGGTTAAGTAATACAAATATACTACAAATATGTATACTAAAAATACTATACATACTACAAATATAAAGGATGTAGCATGTCAGGTGTTGTTGGTTAAGTAATACAAATATACTACAAATATGTATACTAAAAATACTATACATACTACAAATATAAAGGATATAGCATGTCAGGTGTCGTGGATTAAGTAGGCCTAATACAAATATACATACTACATAAGTCCTGCATATGTAAAGGATATAGCATGTCAGGTGTCGTGGATTAAGTAGGCCTAATACAAATATACATACTACATAAGTCCTGCATATGTAAAGGATATAGCATGTCAGGTGTCGTGGATTAAGTAATACAAATATATATACTACATACTACACATACTGTATAAAGGATATAGCATGTCAGGTTTTGTGGATTAAGTAATACAATATACTGTATACTACTTACTACAAATGTAAAGGATGTTGCATGTCAGGTGTTGTAGGTTAAGTAATAAAAAAATACACATAAACATACTACAAATGTAAAGGATGTAGCATGTCAGGTGTGTGGGTAAAGTGCAAATGAGGTAGGTGTTCTTTTTCTCATGTCAATGGCAGATTTTTAATCTTTAGGTGTCAGCATTAATGTTTCGTGAAGGTCAATAGCAGGAGAATACCTTTTATCCTTATAAAATCCATAATTTAGCAAGATATGATTTCCTGTCATTATTTTAATTACTACAATGCTTTCTACACGTGTCATACTTAATGTGATTTTGATATGAGAAAAAACTAAGATCAATTACCAACAGTCAATTACATTCTACATAAGGCAGCTTAAAAGGGCCTTCAAGACTACAATATCTTTCTCCCAATATGTTGATATGCTTCAGAAAATCATTCATATAGCAAGATATATCTTGTCTAAAAACATAAAAATTATGAATTATTTATTTGTGGGGTATTGTGTCATTTCTAAGCAATGGTGAATTTGACAAATAAGTGATTCCATCTCATCATTTAATACACTTTCATATCGTGATGGCACTTTTCAGCTGCCATATCTATCTGTGGCAAGATTAGCTCCAATAGTTGAATTATTTAGAACCTCAGCAGTCATGCATCTCAAATTCTCTCCATAAAAATGTTATTTGCAATGAATTTGTTAATGGTGAAAGTTTCTGCAGGTTGTAAAAAAAACCCCTGTATTTGGGTTGCAACTATAACAGCAATGCAAATTATTAAATTTGTGTGTGTATTAGTTGCTTGAAGTGAAAACATCCAAACAATATTAGATACATTAAGAAATAAAGGACCTACTAAGTATACAGTGTGAATAAACACCTATTGGATCTTCAGAGCATGCATTTTAAATGGTTCCATGAAATTGGAATGGTATAATCAGTATTATTTACAGTGTATTTGTGTTCTTAAAGGTTGTTATAAAGTGAAGTAACACAAGATACTATAATTTATACTAAAATTGAAACCTGAGGTCGTTGTTCAAGTTTTTGTCCAACCATAGAAAGGATGTATACGTGTGTTTTCTAATCTGTCAGTTAGTTACAGTAGGTAAGATTTTAAAACTGAAAGTACTTGAGTAGTGACATACTTCTATGAAGCTACCTACTTAAAATTATGAGATTGATCTGAACAACTCCTGATGGAAAAATAAATGTAGTTTACCAAACGACCTCTATTTTGAGGGATACTGTAGTTTCAGTCATCATGCAGTAAAAGCAAGATTTTCATTTTGAACATAATAATTGCAAACTAATGGTAAACCTTCTCATCTGTAGTTCTTCAATTCCTCAAATATTATTCTCAGGGAATGAATCTGTTGGCTATGCTTATGCCTACACATGTAATGCAGTAATCCAATGCCTTGAGACACTTCTTTACCTTCAGTAGCAGCAAGTCTGCAAAACCTTGAACTAATCCAGTTTATTATGGCAGTATATTAAAACCAGCTAGCAGTTCAGAATAGTAATGGTGTGACTTCAACTGGGACTTCTTTTTGCTTGGAATTTCTGCTATCCAAAGTTGGGAGCTTGTGCTGATGGGACCCCTCTTGAGGGCCATGTCTTTACATATTGTTACATGCTATGTTAAAGTGACAGGTTTTATTTCACTGGTTGATGGAGATTGTTCTGACGACAATGGTGTGATCGAGTCCATGTTTAGCATGAGGACTGTGGGTAATAAATTCCTTGAAACATTGTTTCCTAATTTGCTCTAAGGTTTACATTACTGGATCACACCCGACCACCAATGTTTAACATCATAATATGTTCATTTGATTTTAAAGTTTAGCTCACAAGTACATTATACAGCAATTCTGGTCCGTAGCGCAGCCTTAGCTTGCAATCATCAGACATGAAGTTCAGAAGTTAAGAAACCTCTGGGTTAAAAATGGTTACTTTTATCAAGTGATTAGGCTAATAATCAAGTGATTGTTCTATTTTGAGACTGTACAATAGTAAGCATGATGGATGAGTTGTTGAGTAACTGTTTCGTACAGGTCGTACAGGTATGTCAACTGAATAAGTTAGCCCAAAAAACTACTTTTTCCAACTCCTGCAAATGTCTTGAAACAGCTGTTTTGGCCATAAATTCATGTTCAGTGATCTGGAAAATCCTTTACCAACAGCAGACAAAAACACACATTTTCTACAGAGAGCGTTTGTAAAAAGTACATGTAAAAGTGGAGTGCTTTTCTTCTTCACAATGGGCTTCCTTTGTGTTCAGGGACAGGTTAGATGAAAAGAATCTAAAAGTCCCTTTGATATTACATAGCAGTGGTTAAGTTTACTCTTTTGAACTTAAATTCTAGATCAATAGTTGATGCACGCAATTCTATTTTGAAAGTCAGATCCAATGTCTGTGTACCAATTTTAGAGGGGAGTAGAGGGAAGTTTAGAGTGGAGTAGAGGGAAGTTTAGAGTGGAGTAGAGGGAAGTATAGAGAGGGGAGTAGAGGGAAGTTTAGAGTGGAGTAGAGGGAAGTTTAGAGTGGAGTAGAGGGAAGTTTAGAGTGGAGTAGAGGGAAGTTTAGAGTGGAGTAGAGGGAAGTTTAGAGAGGGGAGTAGAGTGAAGTATAGAGAGGGGAGTAGAGTGAAGTTTAGAGGAAAGATTGTTGCATCACAGATGATGTAGTTAATCCTTAGTTCACTATTGTTGTTTCTGTACATCCAGACTGCTTTCAAGTTCAGGGTTTAGCCTTCCATGTAGAAAGGAAATTAAAAAAAATGTCTGTGGTATTTAAGGTTTCTTTTTCAAAGCTGTCATTTGCTCTCGATTGTTTTCATATCTACCCGGTCTACATAGTTAATTTACTTCGTTCCTGGCTTACCTGTCTCACAACCTTAGCACCCTCATTCTACTGTGCCTAGAATGTCCTGGTAACCTTTATAACACTGTGCACCATCTACGACTGGCTCCTCCGGTCACTGCCCTTCCTTCTCATTCTACCATCCATCTAGATTGTTATTTTCGAGCGGATTTTTTCCATCAGATTTCGTCCACTTTCAGTTTTCCTAGGTTTTCCAACCATTTCACTACTTCTAAAACTAGCAAATTACTTGAATCATTTAATACACTTTAGGCCTATATATTTAGTTGTGTTCTGGCCACTAATGAACTGTTTTAAATTTTCTAAGCTTTGAAAGCTCATGTCCAATTTCATCAATATTGATGTGATATTTATGGATTAAATTGAAATATGTATGTTTCCAGGTGAATGGTACAGTATCTATCTTAACGATCACCTCTAAGCAGATTGCGAAATGCAATTTGAAAGCTGTATATGATGAAGACCTATTCATTGATGGTACATGTGAAATAGTAGTGAAGTACTGAAATAGCAAATGGATGACCTGACTGATGCATCGCCAAATATAGAAACCTGTGAATATAATCCATTGACAAGGTTACCTAGTTTTCTGTGTACATGCATCCTTTTATGGTTTCGATGCTTTAACATAGATCTATCAGAACCTATGCAGTCAAATTGGCGTATGTGTGTGTGTGTATGTGTGTGTGACGTCCTAGCTTGTAAACACGGTATCCCAAGAAGGAAATATGTGATTGATGTCATACTTGGGATATTTGTTGGCCTTGGTCAGTAGATGATCCCCTATTGTTTGTGATGGGACTTTCATACATATTAATGAGTGGGCAGGGCTTACTGTTCAGTTCATGAAACGTCAATATCTCCACAACTACATGACTGATTTTCTTCAAACTTGGCATGAAGATATCAATATACATACCAAACATGCTTCAGTCATTTAATTATTTAGTTTCGATGCCAAAGGCTCAGTAACCTTTGCAATCTTGCTGATGTGTGTGCGTGTACATGTCTAGGCCTCAATATCTCTGTAACCGTATGTAAGTATGTTCCATATAGTTTATACTTTGTAAGGATGATGTAACTTCAAAGTATGTACTGTACATGTTCTTTCCAACAACAATGTTTGCCTCATTAATAATCACAGTGGGTTGTGCTTGAAAGAAAATTGTCAAAAACAGCTTGTAAACACGATATCTCAACAACCACAGGATGAATCAATGTCATAATTGGTAGGTACATGCACTGTGAAGTAGCCTATGTCTGGTTCTCATGCTATGAGTATTAATAGATCGGCGGGGCTTAACGTAACATTTGGTTCATACTGGTACATAATAAGGACATTTTCATGACATCACAACCTTTATGTCATTAATATTCATCAAAGTGCAAGAAATGGCTTTTAAGCATAAGACAAGAACCAAATGTTCCATGGTATTCATCCTTGGCATATTAGGTTTGTCACACCGCATTCATACAATCAACACATTGTGTTTTGTTGCATATCATGAATACTAATCAGTGAATATAACATTCGTAATCAGATATCTCTGAAATAGTATGTCTAATTAGCTTTATACATGAACTTGGATAAAACAATTTAAGTATATGCTTATCGAGAGATCATAAAGTGTGACCTCATTAATATTCATTCATGTATCTTATTTTTATTACTATATCACTGAATAGACTTTGTCAACATCATAACTGATTCCTAGTACGTGCCTTTATATGTTGTTGCATAAGTCAATAGGTAATCCTCTATGCACAAGTTCATGTATATTAACATGTATGGCTTACTATACTAAGAATACATTTTGGCATTGATATGCTAAATGTTTCGTGTTCTGGTCTAGAGATCCACAAAAGAGTTGTAAAATGTGTTTGTATGAAGTCATGCATAGCACCGCTCCAGCATAAAAATGAGGAGCGACCGATATGAAGGAAATAGCTTTTAATGTGCTTTGCTGGTATGACCAGCAATACAGCCACAGGTACTGCCTTGATAAACTCCTCTACGTCTTACTAACCCATTAACCCGAAATCATCAATCAACGTTGGGGCTCATATACGACACAGATACGCTGTACATAAACAGATATATGCATTTTGAAACTGAACCAGAACCCGAACAGGAAGTGTCCTTTTTTTGCTCCTCTGTGTTCGAGCTTGGTTAACAGGAAACTCTACTAAGCTAGCTTGGGGTAAAGTTGTAGTCATTCAAACTGTCACTGTTTTTACAGGATGGTAAAATTGGGTTAAATCAGGGTTATAAGGCTGTTTATCTGATTTACACAGTCTTATATTGAGGATAATATCACAGGAAGAGAGTTCTCTTCTAAAATCATTAGCAGGCAGTGCTAAATTGCCGGAAGGATATTATACAAGTGCCTTTCAGTTTTGAAGTAGTTCAACAACGAACCTAATATTGTTTAACCTTTGACATGCATCATAATCTCGGTTCATGAAAATGTTTAGAAGCAGACAACCTTAGTACTGAAGGTCCATCTATATCAGTTTTGAGTTAACCAGGAAATCAATCCAGCCCCTGTGCCGTGTACCATAAAGTTCTATCAAGGGAAATAAATGGAAGCACTACTTGATTGGACCAAATTTCAGAAGATGCTTTTAATGAATTTTATGTCACAATTAAAACTAAGGAATCCCAGACTTTTCATAATAGATAGTAGATACAGTTTTCATTACAAACAAAATATTCCAAAACTGTCCAAAACTACTATTTAGTTTGTTTGCGGTGTATTCTTCAGTTAATACTAAATTACAGTAGTATTTACTATTAATATCATGCACGTATATGTGCTCTTTAACCGGCAAAGATTTGTCAGTTTTTACCATCTATGTTTTAGATGCCATGTTTTAATTATTTGATTTGGAAACCCATGCCTTAACTTTCATCTGCTGAATTACTTTGTGTGCATGTGAAGATTACTATGTTTTCATAGTAATAGGAGTGGTTTAGCAATTTCAAGAAAAAACAGAACCAAGGTTAATCTTAAGAAGCTAAGTCCTCTATCAGAAACACTGAACTAATAGGTATGATCCGTATATATATGGCCGACAACGATGTCTTCAAACTTTGTTTAATTATTTTCACTACATTTGATGGATGAGAAAGCAGAAGGTGATTTCTTTTTGTCCTTTAATGGAAACACCATTGCTTCTTCAAGGTTTCTGGTTGCTTTAATTACTCTAGAAGGTGGTGTTCATTGTTTTTCCATGTTTTGATCTCTATCACAGATTTATCCAAGTCTGCGGTGCCATTAAAAACGGTGTTTTGTGTAGGTACTCTGAGCATACGATGTAATATTGGATACTGCTCGATATTAGTGAGAGATATGAATACAGTCTTTGGGCTATTCATAGACTACTTCAGTTTATTTATAGAAATTATTAAGTTCTACTGAAAACAGTTTGTATCCTCAGCAATTTCGAAGTCAAGTTGTTCCTTCTTTACTTCACTCCTTTATTACTTGTCTCATCCTTACATATACACTCTGATCTACCGAACCTACAAAAGTTGTTAATTGTTCTATAGCACTGCACTTGGTTTTCCCTCGTCTGTGCATCTTTCCAGAATTCCTTGAAAATCTGCTATTCTGAATATGATGTGTGTGTTCTTGTGAGCATTTTTCGTCACCAAGAACCTTTTTTGATACATGCTTTCCATATTTTTTTAATGCAGAGAACAGGCAAGTATTGTTGTTCATAAACACTCAACCACAGTAAAAGTGTGGCACATGTTGTGTGTGATGGAAATGTATTTGTAAATACAGCAATACTAGTTTTATAACAGGGCTACATTTTGAGTCAGCTTTAGGCTCACGTTTCACATACAAAACTGTTAGAGCTTTTGAAATTTGTATCTAGACTATCTTTGGTGGTAGAATGAATTGTGACTGAAGGAGACCCAGTTATAGAGGGCATCGTACAGTTTTAAAAAGTTACCAGTTCACCCTCTCGGCACAATAGAGCAAGAGTGCTGATGTTATGAAGAGACAGGTAAGCACGTCACCTGTAAACATCCAAACCTGGTAGGTTTTGGGTATCATTAAAATTACAAATGTCTAAAAGGAGTCTGGGATGACAAAATGTTGAGAACCAGTTGCACTTTACAGTAGTTTCATAGAGGTTGTCTAAAGAACATCCCCTCCTCCCTCCTCCCAAGCTTGTTCCTTGGAATAATGGGGTTTGGTAGCATCTCTGATCTTATGTCAAAGGCTGCTTTAAAATATGAGACAAATAATGTTGTTGAGAGTATCATTGGGAGGTTTGTTTGGGAGGAGTTGTCTGCATCAGACAGGGAGAGTGAAATACCAGACAAAAAAGAACAAAGGTATTTATCACCTTGGAAAAGTATTTGTCCTAGTTTGTACCCTGGATCTGTGTAAGGTCTGTATCTCAGTAACTGGCAGTCTGGGAGGGAGGGAAAGAGAGCATTCTGAAGTTTTTTTCATAAACCTGCCTGGCAGTTTCTATGTTGAAAGAAGTTTTGTTCTGTGAGCTCAGAGGTTTAAGACTTGTGTAATTGGAGTGCAGTCAACACCAGGATCCAATTGAAGGGTCAGCGTGGGGTTACAACTGGTATGAAAGTTATGCTTTCCCTCCCATACTAAAATAAA
Organism: Apostichopus japonicus; assembly: GCF_037975245.1. NCBI lineage: Eukaryota > Metazoa > Echinodermata > Holothuroidea > Aspidochirotida > Stichopodidae > Apostichopus > Apostichopus japonicus. The sequence goes on from NC_092581.1 coordinate 8,252,106, forward strand.
CTTTTCAAGATGCTGTTTGATATTCTAGTTAAAGGGAATGATGACTCGCTGTTCTTTTTACCTTACAGTTGTAGTGTAAAATACAGTTCAGTTACAGTTAATATGTTGAAGGATGGCCTCAGGCAGAATTGTACAGTTAATACAGTATCTAAGTTCATACAGTATCTGTCAAAGCCTTACAAAAAATAAAAATTGGAGTGAGACTAGTGTCTGTAGGACTTTTCCAATTTCCCAAAATTTTCACCATTATAAGCATGTTTAATGTCTGGAATACTGCTTTAAATTGAAATCAGTCATGATGTCAGCTCCTCAGTCCAGATATAACATCACTGTCTATCTATAGTTTGTTAATATAGAATATCACAACCAAGAAGAGTTCTTGCCAAACTGGCCATATGAACACTACAGCACCCATGGTGAGACACAGTAGCACACTATTCATTGCATGTGTAAAACTTGTAATTAATGCATTGTAAAGCATGTTATTGGAAGTAATATCAATTCTTATGTTTATTGTATTGCTTCTGAGGTAATGGTCTGTGTGCTGAAACAGGTAGTTCAGCTACAGTATTTTGATTGATAAACCCTTGAAGATGTTTCCAAAAAGCTGACCCTAAAGGTGTGTTTGCTAGACTGGGTAGTTCAGTCACTTGATTGATAATCTTCTAGCTCTTAAAGATGTTTCCAAGAAATTGACACTAAAGGTGAATTTGCTAGACTAGGTAGTTCAGCCACTTTAGCAAACTTGTAACTTTTAAAGATGTTTCCAAGAAGCTGATCCTAAAGGTGTGTTTGCTAGACCAGGAACGGTAGTTAGTATTAAACTAGTATTAAACAGCTCCTGCACAGGTGTCGGGACAGAGAGAGAATGGACAAGTTACTTATAGTATGTTTCAAAGTGCTCTGCAAACAGTCAAATAGTCATGTACAAGTACATGTATACAAATGCAACTTGTGTTTCCTCAACACTTTCAGGAAAAGCAAAATTAGTCAACTTTCAAAAACTGCTACTTCCTGCAAGCCTGGGAAGTTTGCAATTTATCAGTTATTATCATTAAAAGGGAAAATGAAACAGGTTTGACCCAAGTTCTTCTGGAAACCCCCCAAAATTGCCACTGCATGTAAGGAAACTTAAAAGTTTAATTTGAGCGCATCCAGGGCTTTCTTATATTTGTGTTATTTGATTCTGTTGAGGGACTGCAAACATTGTTACATCAATGTAAACTTTGTCTAATGCTCTTGTGGGACACCATGTATTGTAATCTGTAGAACCTGGCAACATTATTTCAATGGGATTGGAGAGCAGCTGTCTGTATTGGTTGTTTGTGGCCTTTCTGTGGTGTAATCATGGTGATGGGGTAAGGAACAGGGAGGGGGGTTGGACCTATTTTCCAACTTTTTGGTCAGGCTACTAAAGATTTAGTCAACAAAAGCATTAAATGTTGGGTTGGCATGTTTCCTATGGCAGTTGCACTCATCTACTTGACCCCACTTTGTTATCTCCCATGTCTCCTCATCCTCTAGATGTACTTTCCCTGCTTAATTTTACCTCCTCCAAATGGAAACAAAAGAAGCTACTTGCCACCTCTGCACATAAACAATATGGTTGGCTATGAAGTTGGTTACACCCCTTGTTTTTCCTGGGTGTTTCCAGGATGTGTTCTAAATTTGTGTTCAGTCATTTGAAATCCTTTGGTAGATTCTTGATGTAGAGCTGTGTTGTAAACAAGTCTCAACAAAGGCAAACCAGGGGCTTTTGAGTTCTTTTAGACAAACAACTGGATATTTATGCACAACAAGGAATTCATCATTTGAAAATAGAAGTTCAAGTAAACAACCCCTGGGCAAGCTTTTAAAAGTTTGGTTTATTTAGGGAATATATATTGGGAAACGATGTGTGGGCTATTGTATTTTCCTCGTTATGAAATTTCTTGTAGATATATTTATAAATATGTTGACGGATTCCATATTGAATTTTGTATAATTGTTTAACCCACTTGGCCATTAGTGATAATTTGGTTATATATTGTAAACTATATAATAACTTTTGTATTTTAAGGTAACAACTTTTGTACTGCTCGTATTGATAAACCCATTTTTGTCATTAAATAGTAACTGTCGTGGACTCAAACCATTGGTTTCTGTTAAGAACATCTTACATGTTGTTTTCAGTTATTACCTGTACCAAATGGCTCTTTGCATAAATGATACGATAGCTAGCTGAAAGCTATACCTGTTCAAACTTGAATATATATGCATACGTTTTCAGACAGCCATGAATTTCAATTTTTTGGAGAGTCATGGACTGTGTATACGGATTCCATTTAGTCATGAATATTCAGTTGGTTTTGACCAATCATAAGGTTTGTTTCAACCAATCGTTTATGAATTGTGTGAATGTATGTATTTTGCACTGTGGCGGTGGAACAGGAAATCCAAGCATGTTTAATGGGATTGTGGTATTTCTCTCATCCTGGTTGATGGAAGAGAGTGGTTAAAGCATACTATATATTTTTGAAATTCATGGCTGTCTGAAAATGTATGCATATATATTCAAGTTTGAACAGGTAAACCTTTCAGCTAGTTAATCACTGTTGGCCCGCACAGTATATTCACCTTAACTAACTGTAAATTTCAATTAATATGAACGGTAGAAGTGGGAAAGTTCAACATTTTCTACGTTGAATTTTTGTTTTAGATTCAATTAGTCACTTTAATGAATTATAATGTGGTGATAAAATGATTGAAAAAGGCACCCAAAAAATTGATCAATAAACCAATTGAAATAGCTCTTTTTAAAGTAATGGAAACTTATCACTTACATTTTTGAATGATTCTAGTATCTAGCAGAATTCAAAATTTGTCAAAAAGAATGCTACTCCAAGGTCATTGGATGCTACTTTTGGGGAAAAAATGTTTTTTTGGTCCTTCCAGAACTGTTTGTGTAATGATGGTGTCATTTATGCAGACAGGATATTTTTTTCAGTGAATTTACCATAACAGTTTCTTATACCATAAACAGACAAAATCTGTCAAAGGATCATGCAGATATTGTCTGCCATAAGTTCAAGTTTGATCACCGTCAGATACTGTGCGCTATATATTTAAGTTAATCACTGTCGGCCCGCACAGTAGATATTCATCCAGACCAAAGCCTCCCACCATGTCCTACAGGATTTGGGGGAAGGCTTAGATACTTTGGCAAACCTTAGCTTTGGAATTCTTGTCTGTACCTGATAGCTGTAAATAGTCTGAACTGTGGTAGAAAATAGTCAATGCAATTTGGTAGTAGGTACTGGAGAAAGTGAGCAGTACTATGGTGTGAGACTGTGTAATCCAATCAGTGCCAGTTATATGAGGTCAGAGGTCATATATATGCAAGCTACTGGTCAAGTCCATAGTCTCTTCCCGTGGAGCTGAAGTTAGTGGTTGTCAATGTGTGCACACTGTAAGTATGCAACATGTAGCTGGTCTTTAGGAAGACACTTCTACTGGATCATGTTAAATCTCTTTCTGTCACATTAAAAGGATCAGCCTATTAAGCTTAAGCTTATGTTAGAACTTTAATACACAGATTCTATGTAAAAATAAAGAGCAAGATTACTTGGGAGAACTTTTGTGTGTCATTTGTCGAAATTTCTATGAGAGGAGTTTAACGAAAAGAAAAAGAAAATCGCTCTTGAAACAGCTGCAGGCAATAATGTTAATTTTATATGATTTTCAGCAAATTAACAGCAATTAAATCAACCAGAAGATTCATTCCTTTCTATGATTAGTGTGCTGAGTGAGTACCAACAAGCAACTGGGAAATTCAGTTCAAATTCTAAAAGGTCAAATTTACTGTACCACAAACAAATCAGCTGTTCCATAATCAAAATTGATAGTACAGAGCACCTGAAGAGGTTTGTAATAATTCTGCTCAGTAGTCAAATTTCTAAGAGCATCAATTACATTTCCAAAGCAAGTAAAAAGCCAATTGATTATTAAAACACTAGGAAGAAAGTTTCAAGGTCGGATCAGTCCTCTAGCACTGTTTGTAGGCATTAGAGAAGGCTGCGTGAAAGATTTTACCATCAGTACTGCTTAAGGGCATTCTAAAATGCATCTTGGGGTGTCAGATCCCAGAAAATTTAGCATCGCATTTAGATTAAAATTGATCTTGTGAAGACATTTCTTGAGATTTTTCATCAAATAAACATAAAATAGTGATTAATCAATGATTAGCTTCAATGGTAGATTCAGAAGAAGGAGAAAGTGGGCGGTGACCCTGAAGTGGGATATATAGGGGGCGCACTGCTAGTAGTGTTTACAGTCGTGTAGTTTAGATAGATAGGAAACTGCATGCAGATTGAAGACATGAAAGAGGGGAGGGAAGTATATCCCCAAACCAGTAAGTTCTTGGAAGTTAGTTTCAATGCTAACAAATTTGTTATCCAAATCACCCCCACCCACACTTTCCTGTTAATTACATGGAAAAAGTTACTTGGGAAAATCAGTTTGACTTTATCTCCATTATTTCATAGAAAACTGGACTAGTAATGAAAATGAATTCCATTATCATTGGCTTTTAGTATCGAATATGACCCTTGTAAATTTAACAAAGTGAATGCCAAATACCTGCTTTGAAGGTATAAGTATTAGTCCTGTATGGTAGCATATGAAACATTGCTAGAAGTCTTCAGAAGTACTTTCCACTTCTCGTTTTTGACTGCAGTGGTTGATGCTTTAAGTCTTGAACCTGGAGGAAGGTAAGACGGAAAAGGATGTGGGTTGACAAAGGGAAGGGGGAAGGAAACAGTGAGGATAGGGATCAATGGGGAATGTTGATGATCTCTTAGATAAACCTGGATGAATTTTCAAAGTAGCAACTTATAGTGGAGAGATTAAGCAACTGATAATACTGTACCCCTATCAAATGGAAGATGATTCTATTGAGTTCCTGCTATCAGGTGACATTTGTTATGCTCTAAAAGTAAGTAACTTGATAAAACAGCACATCTTGGAAGTGTTACCTGACAATGGTTACATACTGTAATGACTGCTTGGATTAATCAAGATGTAATTAAGTAATTAAGCTGACAAGCTATGGTTCCCTTCTCTTACCTGCCTTCCCTCTACAGCTATTATACTTTACCTTCTATCTACCTATTCTTTCTGAAGAAGTACTAATACATGTATCCCTGTGTTCCCTATATCTCATGTCTCTCTCTTGTAAACTACTTCCAATTAAACAGACAATTGTATTCCTCATGATTTTTTGGACAAATATTGAACTGGAAGCAGTAAAGAGTAACATTGAAAGCATACAGTATGGATTAGTGCACTTACTTACTTCCCTAATACAACCTTCAGCCTCAAAAGTCAACAAGAAAACGTTCAAATTTGTTTGCAACCATGCATGTGAGAACCTCTTTAAAGCTATTTTACTTCCAAGAATATTCAGACTTGATCTCCTCCACCTCTGCCTTCAGTTTTATTTTAACCAACACCTGTTTTGTTTTACTGTGTGCAAAGATTTACGAGTTACTACCCTTTAGGAGGGGAACAGAAACTGTGCAACTTAAAATATTCTTGCATATTTCCTTCCCAAGAGAAAAAGGTAATAACTGCATAATATATTGAGAAACTCTCACAGTTAAGAGAGAATATGATTGCTTCATAATTGGAGTCAGTGGGGGACGGGAGGGGTGGGGGAGGTTAAAAGAGTTAGGTCTCTTATATTCTATACTCAACAAGTTTAGAGAAAGTTCAAGTTAACTAGAACATATGATGTGCAAATGCTTATCATATGTCATGGCCAGTTCGCTATTTCACTTAGAAAATGAATGACTTTCATGCAATTCACTGTATCTCGAGGTAGGAACCATATTTGGAGATGAGGTCTTAGGCTAACAGTGTGTGAAATACTTATTCTTTTCATAATAATTTTTACTTTGTCATGGAAATATAAAATTTACTTCATTCCTCTCTTACCTATATATTCATTCTACATATGCACTCAAATCTACCCCGCCTACAAAAGTTAGATACATCTTAGCACTGCCTCCCCAATTACTTACTTAAGGGTCAATGCCCACGTCTAGTCCATAGAGTCTCTACATATGCACTTTCCTGTCTACCAATACTTCTAGTCCATAGAGTCTCTACATATGCACTTTCCTGTCTACCAATACTTCTAGTCCATAGAGTCTCTACATATGCCATTTCCTATCTACCAATGCTTCTAGTCCATAGAGTCTCTACATATGCACTTTCCTGTCTACCAATACTTCTAGTCCATAGAGTCTCTACGTATGCACTTTCCTGTCTACCAATACTTCTAGTCCATAGAGTCTCTACATATGCACTTTCCTGTCTACCAATACTTCTAGTCCATAGAGTCTCTACATATGCACTTTCCTGTCTACCAATACTTCTAGTCCATAGAGTCTCTACATATGCCATTTCCTGTCTACCAATACTTCTAGTCCATAAAGTCTCTACATATGCACTTTCCTGTCTACCAATACTTCTAGTCCATAGAGTCTCTACATATGCACTTTCCTGTCTACCAATGCTTCTAGTCCATATAGTCTCTACATATGCACTTTCCTGTCTACCAATACTTCTAGTCCATAGAGTCTCTACATATGCACTTTCCTGTCTACCAATACTTCTAGTCCATAAAGTCTCTACATATGCACTTTCCTGTCTACCAATACTTCTAGTCCATAGAGTCTCTACATATGCACTTTCCTGTCTACCAATACTTCTAGTCCATAGAGTCTCTACATATGCACTTTCCTGTCTACCAATACTTCTAGTCCATAGAGTCTCTACATATGTCATTTCCTGTCTACCAATACTTCTAGTCCATAGAGTCTCTACATATGCACTTTCCTGTCTACCAATACTTCTAGTCCATAGAGTCTCTACATATGCACTTTCCTGTCTACCAATGCTTCTAGTCCATAGAGTCTCTACGTATGCACTTTCCTGTCTACCAATACTTCTAGTCCATAGAGTCTCTACGTATGTACTTTCCTGTCTACCAATACTTCTAGTCCATAGAGTCTCTACGTATGCACTTTCCTGTCTACCAATACTTCTAGTCCATAGAGTCTCTACATATGCACTTTCCTGTCTACCAATACTTCTAGTCCATAGAGTCTCTACGTATGCACTTTCCTGTCTACCAATACTTCTAGTCCATAGAGTCTCTACGTATGCACTTTCCTGTCTACCAATACTTCTAGTCCATAGAGTCTCTACATATGCACCTTCCTGTCTACCAATACTTCTAGTCCATAGAGTCTCTACATATGTACTTTCCTGTCTACCAATACTTCTAGTCCATAGAGTCTCTACATATGCACCTTCCTGTCTACCAATACTTCTAGTCCATAGAGTCTCTACATATGCACTTTCCTGTCTACCAATGCTTCTAGTCCATAGAGTCTCTACATATGCACTTTCCTGTCTACCAATGCTTCTAGTCCATAGAGTCTCTACAAATGCACTTTCCTGTCTACCAATGCTTCTAGTCCATAGAGTCTCTACATATGCACTTTCCTGTCTACCAATGCTTCTAGTCGATAGACTTGTTAACCTTTCGCATTTGCACCAATTTGAACCCTTATTCTGGTTCTTCTCTTCCTTCCTCTTCCTTCTGAATCTACATGTTCTGAGAGTTGTACATGTTGTTAACAACAGGATTTACACTGTTCATGTAGCTTAAACTCTAATACCACTCTGGATGCAGAGAGCAAGATCTTAACCATTTAACATAATGTTCTGCTTTTGCTTTCACTTTTAACCTAGTTTTCTTGATTATTATAGCAGACTGGTACTTTTACTAAACAACAAGAACTTGGAAAACAATTAAATATGAAAAATCATGGAAAAGTTAAAGTATACTTATCAGCTCGTGATTCAGGGGAAGAAAAGTTGATCAAAGATTAAAGGTTTATTCTGGTTTCAAACATTGTAATACTTTTATTTGAAGAGGTAAATATTCCATACTGTCAATTGAAATCTCAATATCTTCTCCCTAACACAAGATAAGGTTGATTGAATGTAACTTATTTTGATTGGCTAAACGTTCCACAGGATATTGGATGACAGTACAGTACAGTACAGTAAAGTACAGTACAGTACCGTAGGTGGCCTATGATGTCAAGAATATTTAAAATATTTACTTAGGCTATTATAATCTTCTTGTTGATTTACCATGAAAACTGATACATTTTGAATTGTTTGATTTGCTGTCAATGTTCTCTATATTTATATGTCATCAAACTACATCCATTTAGTATAAATATTCGGTTTTCTATGGAAAAATGATTGAAATATTATATTGAAAAACAAAGACATTTTCAGCTGAAGTGCCCTGATGACATCATTCATTCTGCTGTTGCCAGATGCAATTTACAAAATGCCAAAAATTTGAAAAAAAAGCATATCTTCACAATACAGTCTGCTATGAGGAGGAGTTTTCTGAAAGCTGCAGAATTTTGTTTTTAGCAATATTGCTAAGTAATCAACTTTTCGGCCGCCAAAACAAATTCTTTCAACTGGGAACAGACAGACATCACCTGAATGAAGTAAACAAAGAGGGTAGTAGGTAACCTACACTGTAAATCAGGGTTTCCCTAACTTTATCATTATTTAGTCATTATTATTCTATAATACGCATAACAGTGCTTTGTAAAAGATCAAGTATCACATGCATGGTACGCTACTACTACGGCAACATATGAGTATGGACGCTAAAAAGAGTTTATCGATAGGGACGACTTTTGTACATTACTAAATTATTAAATTACATATATCAGATTTTTGTTCAACAAAAAGTACTCTACTTTGGACTTTCAGAAACGTCTCACGAACCCCCTGGGATGGACTCACGCACCCCCTGGGGGTTCATGCACCCCAGTTAGGGAACCCCTGCTCTAAATGGTAGATTTGAATTTTGATCAGAGCCTGTAGTTCCTTGCTTTGTAGGTGGAGTATGAATGATGAATAGATGAAAACATGCATATATTGGTCAGGGACAGGTAATCATACATATACCACCCATACCAGTAACTTTAGGGAGTCTAGTAGAAATTGGCAGTTTTCAGTTTTGATAGTCAGTTAACTGCTGCTTACAGTTTGTCTATGTAGGCAGAAATAATTGGATTATGTCAATATTTACTCTTCTTCTGCAATTTTCCCTCCTCTACCATTGTATTTGTTCTTCTAGATTAGTTAATCTTCTTCAGTTTGACACGTACCACCCACCCACCTCATGCACCCACCCACCCATAGCCAGTTCATTTCTGCTTCCTCCCCTAATCTACCCCTCAGGAGATCACCCAACACCATATTTTGTTTTGATTTTACACCCTACTGTGTTGTGCAATAGGAATCCTGTACCTTAAAGCTATATATTTCGTTGGATTGTAATTTAGTTTGGTTCTGACAAATAATTTCACCCCTCACAATTTGGATAGGATATTTAGCATACCTCTTTGTTGTGAGATTTTCATACAACAGATTGCAAGCCATTCATTGTTATATATAATCTTACTACGTTGAACAAAAAACAGATTACACATGTATACTCAGTTAAATTTCAACATTTAATAATCCTCAAAATGTGTTAGTTTCAAACCAGACTGTAAACTGAAAAATTATGTTTAATTGAAGTAATGTCAAAACTACAACTGACCACCACTATTACTATTATTAGTGTTATCACTACTCTGTCAGTCTAGACTACCATACTGTACATATGCATACACTGTTACATGTGTCTGTGTCGGTGTGTACCATTCATTCACTACCAAAAATAAGCCTGCAGCTGTTGATCATAAAGATGAAATTGTTAGTCTGATTCTGAATTTTAGTCAACCAAATTCCTGCTTAAAGAATATCTTGAGTCAATCTTTTTGATAGTTTTTAAGTTTTAATCATTTTAACAATTGTAAGGTGTGATTCTTATGGTTGATCCCCACGTTACCTTTCTATGCAGTGTATTATAACATAGATTCAGACTACTCTTTTATTCTCCTGGTCATCTTCATTTAGTATGCATCCCTGTTATATTTTGTTGCATAGAGTTAGGGAGAGCAAAGTCATTGTAAAAAATCCCGGCAAAAGTGTTCGCAATGATTTTCTTTTTGAAATCGTGAGGAAGTTTGACGATTGTTTATACTCCTGCTGCAATTCATGAAGATTTCCATGTGTTCTGTCACATCAGATATGCATAGCTGTGAAAGCAATTATCACATCTCACCAAACTTGGGAGCTAAATGGAGCATGGGATTTCACTGTTCTATAGAATGATTTGTCATAGCAAAAAAAAAACAGAGAGAGAGACAGATGACAAGCTAATTGGTTCATAGGATACTTTTTAGAAAGAAAGAAGAAAAATCCAAAATTCATCAGATTTTTTCTTTAACTTCTTACGCAGGGATATTAACTTGTGTTATCCTGTGTGTGAGTTCATTCTCTTCCTGTTATTAACTTCAAAGCCAGGAATTGTGCAAATTTTGTTCTCTGGAAACTACCTAGCTATCAGAAATGTCCTTTCAGATCAAGAGCATAAACTTTTATGAATGGAGTGTTTGTAGTAAAAGTTTATAACCTTCTCATAGCTTCTGCTGGGTGCAGTATTGGACATTATGCTGTCATGGGTATGTTAAGTGTCAAGTTGTTACATTATGAAGTAAACTCTGCAACCATGCAAGACATAATTAATGAATTAACTGTTTACCAGTTGTATGACTGGTTTGGGAACTTTCCATTAATGGAGAGATCAGAAAGTTTAAGGAATACAGTCAATTGCCACTCCTAAATATAAAGCTGTGGTATGGCTGGTTTGTGTTGTATAGACTGACAGAGAAACAGTAGTCATACTTGAAAAAACAGTTCAGAGGTTTCACATGTAATTTGAGCTTTACATTTTTATGTTTGCTCCAATGAGAATAAAAAACACCCCTGATATATATATTCACTGTTTACAATGACTCAGTTTTACCCAGCTCTGCTAAATGGTAGCAATAAAACCAGCATCAACTACTACTAGCCTGTAAACCAGAGAGGATTTATCCCACAAATATCACTCTCTAAAAGTGCAAGCTAGGGGTCACCTTGTTTTTGCACAAACACAACAGCTTCAAGGAATGGAATTCTCCCAGAAACACAGACTTAATATGTTTTATCAGGAGAACACCAGCCTGAAAAGCTTCGCCCCGAGGGGTTTAATCAGCAGTCCGGTGCCTTTTTTTTTTGGAAGGAGGAGAGCAATTATGACCTTGGCCCAAAAAATAATTAAGAACTTTATAATACAAAGAGCTACTGTGATGTTGATGATGATGATGATGATGTTCGGTAGCTTGCGTCACGATTGGAAAAGAGCTTGTTAAGAAAAATGGCGGTTGCTGCTGTCGCCACCGACACACTATTGGATGTGTCCTACTTTGTGTATTAGAGTGTGAAGTGAGTGGGATTGAAAATCTTACTACAGTGGTGTGAAAGATGTATCTTAATTACATATTGGATCCTGGGGTAGAGAGATGGATTGTAGTGTGAATGAATACATAGTTGTTAGGGGGTTTGTCACATGCATGCAAAACTTTATTTTTATTGTTAATGACATCGAAAGCAGCTGGCTGGGGTTTCATTTTCTAAAATTAGAGACATATTTCACTTTCCACAAAAACTCCCTGAAGGGATTAACCAGTACCTTGTACTAAATGGACAAACTTTGTTTTTTCCTCGTCACAATTAGAAGATTTTAGAGTTTTGTAAATAACTGTACAAGTTGAACATAGTAACATCATTGATCAATCCTTGATAATTATATGCAAAAGCAGGCTAGACATAGATACAGTGAACAGAACTGGTTGCAATCTCATTGGGATACCAGCAGTAAGTGTTGATTGTTATTTGAAAGTTTTGTCAACGTTTGCTGAGGTTTAAACTTTCAAGCATCTTTTGTGATGCAATAATACATATTTTGCATAGATGTGGAATATGTGGAATATATGGTAAATATGGTATTTTGTAAGCTTGACCTGCTGTATTAAAAATCTGTGTTTGTTGTAAAATTAAAGGAACCAAATTGACCAATTAAAGTGTGGGAAAATATACCATGATCACAGACAGTAGGGAAGGAGAAGTGTAGTGAAGGGTGGCGGTGATTGGGGAAGTGAAGTTTATTTGAATTTGTTCATGGTGCAGTGAGTGGGTATTAGATTGAACATGTTGACATGAAAAGTTTTTCCAAGTAGATGGATGGATTAGTTGTTAGTTTCATAACTTTTGGCCATAAATTAGGTTACACATAGATAGGTGGTTTGCTGGTCTAAGTACCTACTGTTGGTTGTTGGTCAAATAACCAGTGTTAACCTTTGCATTGACAGTAATGCCAAAAAAAGAGAAAGAAGGATACATTTTGAGCAGCCTACGTCTAGAATATACAGTATATTCATTACAGTACATTCAGCTTGTGTGCTATTTTATATCTGTAACTGCTATTTCTGTTTGCATATGACCTCTCAAACTTTATGTATTTAGTTTATCTCACCAACATAACAGGCAATTGAAAGTTATATCACTAGCCTAAATATGAATGCTATTTGGTTTGGATGCCGAAGGGTCAGTAAAAGTAACCTTTTCTATCATGCTGGTGTGTATGTATGCATGTGTGTGTATGTGATGGCTAGGTTGTAACAGGATAGCTCAACAACCACAAGTTGAATCAATGTAATACTATGTAGGTAGATGCCCACGATGTGTAGATGTGCCCACTGCCCAATGATTTGTCCCAAACATGAATAATAATGATTGGGCGGGACCTATCATAAAGTTTTCAAAATGTCAATATCTCTTCAGCGGTATGTCTGATTAGTTCATAACATTGTATGGTGATGTAACTACATAGTAAGTACATGTTTTTTTGCAACAACAAATTTTTCCTCATTTGATATGCATGAGTGGGTGAGGCTTAAAGGGAGATCATCAAAAACAGCTTGTAAACACAATATCTCAACAAACATAGTTGAATCAATGTCATACTTTGTAGGTAGAATCCCCATGATATGAAGATATGCTTTATTGTTTTTGGTTCCATCTCATGAATATTAATGAGTGGGTGGGGCTTAACTTAAAATTCTTAAAATGTCAATATATCTTCAACCCTATGTCCTATTTAGTTTATATTTGGTATGGTGATGTAACTACCACAACAACCACAAGATGAATCAGTGTCATACTTTGGCCCAGTGATGAGTAGATTGTGTTTGGCTCCCAAATGAATATTAATAAATGGGTGGGACTCATGTAACATTTGGCTCATACTGGTATGGTGATGTTGGTACATAGTAAGCACATTTTCATGAAGTCTCCAACTTTATGTCATTAATATTCATCAAATAGTAAGAAAAGGCTTTTAAACACATGACAAGAACCAAATGTTCAATGGTTTTCATCCTTATAATATTAGGTTCGTCACACCACATTCATACAATCAACCGTGATGTTTTTTGTATACATATCATGAATATTAACCAGTGAACATAACATTCGTAATCAGATTTCCCTGACATAGTATGTCTAATTAGCTTTATACATGTACTTGGATAATATAATATAAGTATGCTAATGAGCATAAGTATGCTAATGAGATCATAAAATTTGACATCATTAATATTCATACATGTATCTTTCTTATACTATGTCACCAAATAGACTTTGTCAACATGATAACTGATTCCTGGTACCTATCCTTATATATGTTGCCACATTAGTCAATAGATTAATCCTTCTTCAGTTTGGTTTGTACAAGTACATGAATATAACATGTATGGCTCACCACACTATAAACATGTTTGGGCATCGGAACCACTAAACATTTTCGTTTTCTGTTTGGTGTCTGGTCATGAACAATGCCAAGAAAAGTTGACCCAGTTTTCTCCTTTTTGATTCCTTCTAAGTTTATTATATTCATCATTCATCTTACAAAAATTGATTAGATGACATTTGAAATAAACACCTGTTTGTAGTAGTCTATGGTGATTTAACATTCATGACTATAGAGATTGGAGTTATGTACATCAGTAACATGACTGTTTGATGAAGGACCGCAACAAATGTATCCTTTTGTCTGGTAAACTAGTTCTTCAGTGGAATTTATCGGGGAGGAAATAGGTAATTGGAAAATGTGAAATGTAAACAGCTGATGTGGAATAACTTTCTCATTTGATGGCAAAGAGAACAGACAGGAGACGGAGCTGGGGTGTATCAAGCTTCATCACTTCTCAGACACCCCTCCAGGTGTTCCAGATACAATAGTATAGTAGTGGACGCTCGCATTATAAGATGAAGTATTACATTCTTCCCATCAGAATGTACAATGGAGAAATCACAAGATGGTGGATGGAATTGTTAATGTGATACAACCTTGGATACTCCTCACACTAACTACTGTACATCTACTCAGTTTGGATGAATAAATGTAACTGGTTGAATTGAAGTTATTGCTTAGTAGTCCAATACAGAAAGCATGGTTTGGCATTTGCAACCCTGTGAAGTACTTTCTGCCTTAGATGGTATAATTACTAGTCACATGTGATTATAGTGAACTGAAGCAATTATGTTTTAGGGTCTATAACTTTGCAATTTTAACTGGCAAGGATGGTCTATTATTGTGCCATATTCTAACTCAAAATATAGCATTTTAGTTATAAATTAATGATATTGATATGATTGTTTAATTTATTCATAGTACTGAAATATTAAAAAACACTACTATAAAAAAAAGAAACAAGGTCAGCTCACACTTGCAGAGCTGTACCAATAGACAACCTTTTGAAACTGAGCATATATAATCAATGATTTATATGTACAGAGATATGAGACTGTTAAAGTTGGCTACCAGACCATAGCAGATCATTTACGATAGAAAAGGGGAAAACAAAGTTCTTTCCCTGTTTTTGTCATGTTGACCATGATGACATGATATCTCACACCACAGAAGGTATGATTGCCTATCCAAGCAAGGTTTGTATTAAGCAGATGTGAGCTCCCAGTTTCCCATCAGAGACCAGGATGATGATGTGAATCATCATCTTCTGTACTTGTCTCTCCCCTGTCCTTGTCATCCTCTTCTCCCTGGGATCTGCGATGAGCTGGTTGTATGTGTAGCGGTAGGACGGGAAGGAAGTTATTCCCACGTGGTACTTTTACTGAGCAGAGTGGTGTACATTTCGTTATTATTAGTACATTAATTTAGAAGATGAAGACGCTGATGATGATGATGATCGTTCAGCTTCTGCTTCAGTGAGGGAGACAATTATCAGAGAGGGTGATGGATGATAGAAAGAGCTGGGAGTTGTTCTTGCATGAACATCAGCCTTGGTTGTCAGTTTGTTCAATCATCGTCACTGGAGCTACTGCTGCGGGAGGAGAAGAAGAAGCAGAAAGTTGATGCAGCAAATTGGAGATTATCTGATAACATGCTTGCCATTCTTGATTCGTCACCGATTCCTGGCAAGTAGGCCTATCTCGATGACTACTCCTGGAATCTGGACCAAGTTCAAGTTGACATGTGGCTTAAACGGGAAATAGATCGAAATGAAGGAGCAGTCTTGCTACTGTTTCGTTTGGATGTTTTATTATCTGCATTTGAAAAGAACAGGTGTAAGACAGGAAAGAAGATAACAGAATGAGATGAAATTACTGAAAGGAATAAATTGAAATTAGAATCCCTGCTGTACTGTGATGATCTGTCTGTTTTGAAGCACTGACCTTATTAGCACCACATGAGGGGTCAGGTGTATGTTCCTACATAAACAGTCAATGTTTATGGCTACATGGAAATGGCGCCGATGCTTACAACACTTAGATGCTTAGAACACGTACTATTATCAACATTTAGGAATGGCAGGACATTTTGCAGTCTATTTATCTCACTTAATAAAAAACAAAACATGATTTTTTAATTCAGGGTTTTGATTCGGTTTCTATGGCAAAAAATGCGATTATCACATCTTCGTACAAGCCAAATTTAATAATTAATTATTTGTTAATAAATATACTGAAAAGAAAGCAATGATATTGAGGATGAGGAGAATGGTTGACTCTAAAATTTGAAGTTTCTAATATTTTAAGCATAACAGCTGTTGAGGTTTGCAGGTTCACAAAATGAATGAAATCAATCAAATAGTCCTCCATTCGTCATACTGCTTGTTTTTTTTCTCTTTTTTTTTCTCATCATTGTTTGTATTTCACGATTCACCCTCTGAAGAAGATCCTGCTAGGATCGAAACGTCAGGCCCACATACTTTTTACATATTCTCTTAAACGTCCAGGCTCTTCAGTGGATAAGCAGTTTGCTAACAGTTTATTATTATTTGTATTTTATATTGCGGCAGACAGTTTTTATTAGCGATATTTATCAAAATGGATATTAACATGATGCATCCCTCTTGTGTCACATTCAGCAGTGGCTCAGCACCATATCAAACCCACAGAATGTGGCTGCCTTTTTCAGCATCGCCTGGAAACATAGTATTGAACGTGATCTGTCTCTAGAATCGTACCATTAATCAAAGTTTCGCGCCCATTTTGACTATTTCTCAAGGTTAGTTACCAGCAAGTAATTGATGTATCCATTCTATCATCAATAGTTTTTGTCCAGAAACATTTTGTTAGTAATGTATGTAGGCACATGTTATAAGCAAATCGAAATATTCATTGTCCTCATAATCCTTCACGTTTGTGTTGAGATATAAGGCCAATATTCCATTTTAATGAAGTAGAAAAGCTATTTTTATTTCATTAAGATGTAAATAAATAGTACTTGGTATATCAAGAAAGCCTTTCTCGTTTCGCAAATAACTCGCAAAGCTGTTTTTCCCCACTTGTTTGCCGGTATTTTTCTTACAAACATCAGAAATTTTTTGCTTCCTGCAGTAAGAGTCTGGGAAGTAATGGAATACCTGGTTAAGCTCTCCCAGGGTTTGTCTACATATTGCGTGCGGACTTTACCTGTCGCCCTTTGTCCTCCTGTCAGGAACTGCCGCAGGGTGCATGGCCCTCTACAATAGGTTAAAAGGCAAAAGAGTTGTGTTCTTCTTTGTGAATACTCAACAAGTGTATCAAGAAAGGTGCAAAGGATCACCCGACAAGAAAGCATAGGTGCTATGTGGCGGCATTTTCAAATGAGAGAGGGAAATATCGTAACAAGAAGGTTATATGTGTTTGTGGGTTTGTTGACTGCAAAATTGATACATTCTAAATATTTGAAACAGTATCTTTATTACCTATGACGGTGTATCTAGCCAGGATATTTGTGTGGGGTCTAAGGACAAAACCTCCCATTAGGATCTCAGCTTTATGGGGGGGGGTGGGGGAGGGGCAAGACAGGCCAGGTATGAGGCACCTTGAAGCCTTGGCACAAAGCGGAACCATCTTCTTTATAGAGCATTTTATGAGAGAAATGTCCCTTTCAAGTTTAAGAGCATAGGATGACTGTATGTACACCTGTAAAAAATGATTCGCCAACTTTGGTTTTGCCCTCTACTTCTTCAACTTAACGGACGCCTTTTTGTCTCATAGTTTAAAAAATCACAGCTTTATATATTTAAGGTGCTTTTACTTTCTGCTGGTGTGAATTTATTGCAAAATGATGAGTGTTACTTATTAAGGAATTACTATTTGAAAATACATAATCTATTTCTACGTATTTCAACAAACCTGTAGCATTGTTTATTCTTGACCTGTGTAATATCTGTAGATTATGATGCAGAAACAAAACATGGAGAATATCTGTGTGGTTAGTTTGGTTTCATACATTGGTATGTTGTCTTTCTCCTTGATGGTGGATGTTGCCTTTCTGTGTGGTTAGTTTGGTTTCATACATTGGTATGTCTTCCTCCTTGATGGAGGATGTTGCCATTCTGTGTGGTTAGTTTGGTTTCATACATTGGTATGTTGTCTTCCTCCTTGATGGAGGATGTTGCCTTTCCGTGTGGTTAGTGTGGTTTCATACATTGGTATGTTGTCTTTCTCCTTGATGGTGGATGTTGCCTTTCTGTGTTGTTAGTTTGGTTTCATACATTGGTATGTCTTCCTCCTTGATGGAGGATGTTGCCATTCTGTGTGGTTAGTTTGGTTTCATACATTGGTATGGTGTCTTCCTCCTTGATGGAGGATGTTGCCATTCTGTGTGGTTAGTTTGGTTTCATACATTGGTATGTTGTCTTCCTCCTTGATGGAGGATGTTGCCTTTCTGTGTGGTTAGTTTGGTTTCATACATTGGTATGTCTTCCTCCTTGATGGAGGATGTTGCCATTCTGTGTGGTTAGTTTGGTTTCATACATTGGTATGGTGTCTTCCTCCTTGATGGAGGATGTTGCCATTCTGTGTGGTTAGTTTGGTTTCATACATTGGTATGTTGTCTTCCTCCTTGATGGAGGATGTTGCCTTTCTGTGTGGTTAGTTTGGTTTCATACATTGGTATGTCTTCCTCCTTGATGGAGGATGTTGCCATTCTGTGTGGTTAGTTTGGTTTCATACATTGGTATGGTGTCTTCCTCCTTGATGGAGGATGTTGCCATTCTGTGTGGTTAGTTTGGTTTCATACATTGGTATGTTGTCTTCCTCCTTGATGGAGGATGTTGCCTTTCCGTGTGGTTAGTTTGGTTTCATACATTGGTATGGTGTCTTCCTCCGTGATAGAGGATGTTGCCATTCTGTGTGGTTAGTTTGGTTTCATACATTGGTATGTTGTCTTTCTCCTTGATGGTGGATGTTGCCTTTCTGTGTGGTTAGTTTGGTTTCATACATTGGTATGTTGTCTTTCTCCTTGATGGTGGATGTTGCCTTTCTGTGTTGTTAGTTTGGTTTCATACATTGGTATGTTGTCTTCCTCCTTGATGGAGGATGTTGCCATTCTGTGTGGTTAGTTTGGTTTCATACATTGGTATGTTGTCTTTCTCCTTGATGGTGGATGTTGCCTTTCTGTGTTGTTAGTTTGGTTTCATACATTGGTATGTTGTCTTCCTCCTTGATGGAGGATGTTGCCTTTCTGTGTGGTTAGTTTCGTTTCATAAATTGGTATGTTGTCTTCCTCCTTGATGGAGGATGTTGCCTTTCTTGTATTGTTGTAGTTATGTACCATTCTGGGATTGTTGTTGGGTTTATTAAGCAGACCATCAGTGGTGAACCTGTGCAATACTAACATTGGTCTACAGTAGGTTGCCATTACACGGTGCCAGTAGGCTTTCACTACCTGTGCAAACAGGATTACCTCGTTTCCATGGAAGGAAGTGACCAATTTGTTCTCCTTCCTCAGGTAACATGGTTAAAACACATGGAAGCCAGTGTAAGGGGTACTTCCCCTATACCAACCAACTTGAAGCCTAAAATAAATCAAGTTTTTAAGATGCTTTTAGATAACAAATAACTTAATTAGCATGTTATTAGAGCAGAGGCTTATTTTCCCACACTTTGAGAACAAAACAAATTGTGTCACAGTAAGATAAACGGATGTACTAGGAAGTTTCAGTTCGAAGCGGAAGATTGTTAAAGGAGCAAGAATAAATGGGAGACGTTATTCTCTACTGCTACCAGAAAGTCAGGTTGGCGTATTATGACTTCGCATCGCAAATAATATGATTTCTTTATTGTTGTAGATCAGGCAGTGTATGTGGAAGTTATAATGGACTTTAGAAGTACAATCACAAATTAACTGCACTGGTGATATAAAGATGCTAGAGTAGACCTTTGCTGCCATGAAATTGTGCCACAGAAACCCTTCTACCCCCACAGACCCCCACCATCCTCCACAGACCCCCACCGACCGCTAAATTTCCTAGTATCAATCCCCTCACCCCACCCAACATTCTAATCTTGCTGATAGTCTGGAAACAAAAAGACAAAATATGCTGGAATAACTGCGGGAAACTGTTTGCTGGAAGACAGAGGTTTGGTGATCGAATTGATGATGTAAATCTGTGGTATATGATTCCCATGCATTGATTGGTGTAATCCAACCTTATAAGTAACCCAATTATTGTAGTAGAACAACAATCATGGAATGGCATAGTTGGCAACTTAAAGCAGTAATCAGGGTTTCATTCAGTTTCGAAAGAAGGAGAATTTGTACTGTACATGATGATGATGATGAGAAGGAACATTAATGTCAAAATCGATTTAAGAGTAAAGCCATTTAAGCAAGATGTTGTTGATATTTATGTAACAAGTCATATTAAATTGATAAGTTCTATGAGGCTGCTGATTCATTATAATTTCTAAACATAACTTCAAAGAAATGAAATTTCAAATGCAATAGTTATATTAAATCTCACCACTAGTGCATAAAAACTACTTTGTCTATAGAAATTGGGACCCTTAACCTGCTGCTTCTTTGCAATCTCTCGATCGAAGAAGACAAAGCACACTCTGATACGAAATACAAATGTTTAATATGCTAGTCTATTTGAATTCTGCATAGTACACACTATGCATCTTTAATGCCAAGCCTCTAAAACATAGTCTGCCAAATACAAATACAAAGTACAAATGTTATGCTAGTCTATTTGAATTATCTACAGTACACACTATGCATCTTTAATGCCAAGCATAGTCTGCCACTTAACTATGTCGCCCTCCTTCCAATCTTGATAAAGTGGAAGAGCTTCGCTTATGCAGATTATTCTTTCCCACATGAAAAATAACAGGAAAATATTCTAAACATGGCTAGATAATTTAATAAAATCTTGTAGCAATGCCTAAGGGTTTGAGTTAGTCAGCTGATAGGAAGATCTTTGATAGCTGTTAACTCGTTTTTATGCCGCAGATCAGCCCTATAGACTACCTTCACATTTTTCAAACTGTGCGCAAGTATTAAATCCATCATCCCATTCAGAGAAAATCATGGCTGCATGTTAGGAGTGGGTTGAACACTATTTTTTGATAAGAACCAATCAATTATTGAAAGACTCGATATAATTAGCCAATACACAGGTGTCGTGTTTGTCAAACCACAACAATTGTTAACTCTATATGAGCATGGCAAATTTGTTAGTGCGTAGTACTGCTATTGAAAGAAACTTATTTGGGAATACAATATTTGTGAAAAAGAATAGAAACAAGCTATTTATTTATTCATTGTTCTGTGTTTTTTGGATGGTATTAATGGATATATGAAAACTAACCAAATCCAGCCTTTGAATTATTAAGACACTAAGGTGTAGGGGTTTAAGATGTGTCTACATTGGTAAACTTGCATTTGGATGAGGGAGGGGAGGGGGGGGAGGGAGGATGGGGGGAGATTACTTTCCTCCTTCTGTAGAGCAAACTAAGCCTTGATTTAAAGGGATACTCAAATTAAAAATGATCCTTTAAAAGGAAACTGTTTGGGTAGCTAATATAGAGACTGATTTACAGCTCTTACTGGGTTAGTCGCCTTTAAATGAAACGAGTCTGGTAATACTTTTACTTAAAAATTATAGTATTTTTCAATTGCTCTTGCATTACATTAAAATCTTGTGTGTATTTTGTGTTGTTCATCTTTTGGGGTTTTAATATGTGTATACACACACTGAATCTGGCTGGATGGATCGACAGAGGGCATTCAAATTACAAGGACATCACACAGTACATTTGACCATTGATCATCTCAATACATATATGAAAGTAGTGCAGTTCATATCTAATTGAAGAATCAGCATGTTAATACAACTTTTAACCTCTCTCTAAATCTGATAATAATTAAACGTGATGTTTTTTTCTTGACACCCTTAGTCTTTTTTCATGTTGCCCCATTTGGAGAGTAATTACAGATTGGGTAGGTGTTGCTGTTCTCTCTCAAACACCTGTTTGAGCAGGCCACCGCTGTTCTTGACAATTGCAAGGTAATGACTTTGTCTACTGTACCTTCAGCTAACACCCAGGAAAATCGAAATCAATTCAGTCTTGATTCAACCCAAAAATAATAAAAGTATATCATTGATTATTTGAAAAAATTCAAAGTTGATTTTTCATTTCATTATGATTACTTTTTTTCAATATTTCAATATGTAATGTCTTATGTAAATCTTGAATGCAACCTTCATGTATTGTTGCCAAGCATAAGTGGTTACAAACTTCTCTACCCGTCTAAGCAACATACTCTGTAAGTTTAAGGAACTGTCAACTGAGTATACACTCCCAACATGAGATAGCATTCACCATGTAGCTGTTAGCATTCTACATTAATACACCTGGCTAAAATGTGCTGGTTGGAGACATTTACCGGAACCATGAAATAATTGGAAGTGATCGATCAACTTCCTTCTGATGAACATGGAGAATTGCTGTGTTGGATGAATAAAAAATATGTTATGAACATCTGGTATGAGGTTAAACGTACCTATATAGAAAGGTTAAGTTAATGTTTTCTAACTTGAAACTAACTTGCTACTTACTTTCACCCATTGTGACCATCATCATTGATTGGTCTTTTGATACAAATTACTCGGTAATGAACAACTTATTCAAACAGTGGAAGTAATATCTTATTCTGTTTGGCAGATGTTCTATTTTATTGCTCTTTCACATGAAGATTCTCCTTTAGAAGCAATACTGCCATGTGGATACATTTAAAATATACTTTTTTGCAAGTTTACAAAACCAGATTATTGAGTTTATATAAGAAACTGATCAGAGTGAGACACTCTTTTTTTTTTGTTCACTGAATGAACACTAAAGTCATTAGCTGTTAGTCTGAATTTGATTTCATTCTGCAGTTATTGTCAAACAGACATATATATATTTTTTCTATTGATTGTTTGCTAATGAATATGCAATTGGTTTTGATATACAGTACTCAATATTCATATACCAAACCAATAGCCCTGAAATGGATTTCAAGGTTAACTAACTAACTATACAACCCATAGTTGTTGGTCATCACTTGCACTTAGACATTAGTCTGTGTTCTTGAAATATTTCCACTCTTCATATGACAGGTAGTAGCAATTCATTCAATTTACTCTCAGTATTTCCCTTTAAGGTTTTTGTAACTTTCAGATCGAAAGGAGTATTTTCTAGGTCGGCAGTTTGATGCCCGGTGGGTTTTTTTTCTACGTGTCAGTTTCAAGTTCTGTCTGTTAGCTTTTTGAAAATGTTCAGGAAGGTACACGAAGTATTAAAACTTGTTTATAGCGAAACTGAATTGTCTCTTGACGATAAGGTTCAAAGCGAAGCTATGGAGTCACCTTTTACTGACCTTGCAAAATTGTGAGGGGGATCTTACAGTCCGTAATTACTATTATGGTTAGATTCAGGACAGGCAACATTCTGAAATGCTCAGAGCCAAAGACTTTGTTGTTTGGCCAGACGACCGTTATTTCTCAGAAAGGCTGCTATTACTAAAATCGTAGAATAAAATTATCAAAGGTACATTAAAATTTATATTGGTACTGTTAAATTAGTAAATGTTGATAATGTAATGTAGTTAACATGTCTTGAAATGTTAAAATATGTTTTGTTTGATACAGAAATTGTTAACCCCTATACAATAGTCCAGGTCCCCGAAGCCCTGGTTAGTGCCATTATTTGAAAGGGGGCCACGTAAGTTGGCATCAAATAAACAACAAAAATGGAAATATATCGATATAACGAAAATATCTGCTTACACGGCAGAAGACCTATAACTAATACATATTTTGTACGTACAGTATTCAGAAGTAAAGTTCTCATTCGACTTCTCAAACATGTACATTACATGCCAAGCTTACGCATTACAAGTAGAACCCCTGTGACAAATCTTACACGGTGCAAATTTATCAGGTCACACATCCGGGGTTTTGCTTCATTAGGGAAGTAAGCAAATATCTTTTTGCTAATCCTCCAAATCCCATTAAATTTTCACTTAGTGTGCAAAATATTTTTGGTTGACATACAGAATATTTACTTCGTTGATTCTGCTATCTATCATATGTAGTTAAATTGATCCCACGTCTCCTTCATTGTATGTACTATTGTGTCTTTCTGCAAGAAAAAGAAAAATGAAAATGTGACTGGTAGAAAATAAAACTGAAAAAGCATGGCAAGTGATAAAGTAATGCACCCGCGAACTGCATGGCAGATTTTGGCTGGATATGGTGAGCCAAGAATAACCCAGAGGCACCTATGGGACCTACAAACTTGTCAATGTGACTCACTTAACTTAATGGAAATTATATATTGATACACTGCCAGTGGATTTGACTCAATCAATTGATATCTGAATAGAAAAACAAACACAAATTTGAAATACACAAAGACCACTGTGTCATTTTACACATGCAGTGTGTAGTTTGTTGTTAAGCTACTGCATTTGTGCGTGGTGGCCAATTGTACCAAACCAGCGTGGAGTAGATACTAAGATTCAACTTGTGGATGTTTTCATCAAAGGAATGTTAATACGAGCAAGTACTTATACCGATTCCAAGCCTCTGGATTTCGCCATTTGCCAATAGTAATACCAGAATGCAAAACACATTGAGTTTCGAGCTCTGCTTATGAACCAGAAATAGCTGTAACAATGTAAATGGCGCGAACCACTATTTTGATGTACAATTACACTATGGCATGGTAAACACAGCTTAGTCTACTGTACGTGGCAATACACACCGCCACCAACCCAATAGGGGTCTTGTACTGGTTGCTGGTTCGCTGATAATATCTATGGATGCCCATAAGCTAATTTCCAATTGCCAACAACCTGCTATTCTTATGAGGCATAACGCACATGGTATCTTATAGGCTGGTCAGTTGGAGATACGGTAGATAATGAAACAAACTTTCCACAATTTGACCTCTGGTGACTACAAATGACCTTTGACCTCTACAAAAAGCATTAGGATTCTTGTACTTAATGTGTCACAACTACATACGGAATATGAGATTGGTCCAAGCTTGCCTTCTTAAGATATCAAGTTTACAAGGTTTTCACAATTTGACTCCTAGTGACCTCAAATGACCTTTGACCTCTAAAAATATAGGCTTCTTCTACTCAAGATGGTACACCTACTCACCAAATATGAGATTGGTCCAAGCTTACAAGTATTTAAAGTTTGCCTGCATTACTACATACAGGTACTGTAGGTTACGATTATTATCAAAACCAAAAAGGCACTACATTGTTCTACCAGTAGATATTAAGAACGTAATACATGATAGGCCGATTAACAATCAGTGGAACATTCCCCATGACTTTGATACCTAACATAAGCCCTGTTTTACTGTGATTACCAGCAAATCTATACTGGTCTGCTCTCATGAGTCTGCAACTCTGTGTTGTGCATATCAGGAAAAAGTTGCCCTAAATTGTGAAATTCTAGAGCTGAATTCCATTGGGTTCTCAATTTTTTTTGTCTAAATGGCACAACATTATCTTTATCTATATGCAAAAAATTTCTGGTAAAAAATAACTAAACTCTTGTGTAAAGAAGACTTATGTCATAGCCTGGAAAAAAATCACAGCAATATATTTTTAAGTGAGCTGATTGATAAAATATTGAAATAATGATATTCAGGTCAAATTTGTTTACAAGTTAAAAGAGGTTTAGGAAAGTTGTACATTGCAAAGTTTTTTTTTTTTATGAATGTCCATGGCATGCAGATTTGTATTATATGTGATTGCCATTGACACATTCCTTGGTCAACAGTTTCACTTGAACATGAAGAAACAGTATTCCAGCCAGTAATAGAGCTAGGATGTTAAAAGGAGCAAAATTCCCCCAGTCAATTAATTTTTTTTGGGGGGGGGGAGGGAGACATTTTTGACATTGTTTTGGGGCAATGGGGGTGGGGGGGGATAGAGGGGGAGATTTCATGATTTTTAGTAGTTAGATATTTAGATGTACGTACATATGACCATACTGAGATTTATCGCACATATAGTACATACAGTGCAGTACACATGGTGGACCATTGCGACCAATACAGTGCCGCACTAACGAAGCCCATGTTTTTTGGGAAAGATTTGACCAATCGCATTACTCCTGACAAAAATCACCAAAACTTTATAAGATCCAGCTTGTTATTGGCAAGTTCTGTAACTACAGTAATGGTGCAAGTTGAGGAAAGTACCAGGAATTGTTGTGGGAAATTCCCCCCAAGAGAAAATATTTGTGCAGGACCCACTAGATAAATTGCGGGAATCGCTCATCCTTATGCGAACACTGGTTCCAACCTTTCTTGAATTCATAAATGAGAGCTGTACATCAAACCATTCGATTATATACCTTATGACATGAAAGCTGTTGTGCTGATGTAAAGTTATAATTTCCTTATAATATTTTATGTAAAGATGTATCTCCTCCACTCAGCAGATCCAAGCAACAACAAACTTTTTGGCATCACAATTACCCAGGGTGGTTGACGTCTTCCCTCAGTGTATGGATGTAACAAGCTTGTTGACACTGCTAGTATCAGGGAAGATGACATTTCTCCCTAGCTGACCTATGTAGCAAGCATTTTGGAACTGATATCAGGGGGGGGGGGACTTTCTCCTAAGCTGACCTATGTAGCAAGCATTTTGGAACTGCTGATATCAGGGGGGGGGGGGAACTTTCTCCTAAGTTGACATATGTAGCTAGCATGTTGGCACTGCTGATATTAAGGGGGGTGGACTTTCTTCTAAGCTGACCCTTGTTGCAAGCATGTTGGCACTGCTGATATCAGGGGGGTGACTTCTCCTAAGCTGACCCTTGTTGCAAGCATGTTGGCACTGCTGATATCAGGGGGGTGACTTCTCCTAAGCTGACCCTTGTTGCAAGCATGTTGGCACTGCTGATATCAGGGGGGTGACTTCTCCTAAGCTGACCCTTGTTGCAAGCATGTTGGCACTGCTGATATCAGGGGGGTGACTTCTCCTAAGCTGACCCTTGTTGCAAGCATGTTGGCACTGCTGATATCAGGGGGGTGACTTCTCCTAAGCTGACCCTTGTTGCAAGCATGTTGGCACTGCTGATATCAGGGGGGTGACTTCTCCTAAGCTGACCCTTGTTGCAAGCATGTTGGCACTGCTGATATCAGGGGGGTGACTTCTCCTAAGCTGACCCTTGTTGCAAGCATGTTGGCACTGCTGATATCAGGGGGGTGACTTCTCCTAAGCTGACCCTTGTTGCAAGCAAGTTGGCACTGCTGATATCAGGGGGGTGACTTCTCCTAAGCTGACCCTTGTTGCAAGCATGTTGGCACTGCTGATATCAGGGGGGTGACTTCTCCTAAGCTGACCCTTGTTGCAAGCATGTTGGCACTGCTGATATCAGGGGGGTGACTTCTCCTAAGCTGACCCTTGTTGCAAGCATGTTGGCACTGCTGATATCAGGGGGGTGACTTCTCCTAAGCTGACCCTTGTTGCAAGCATGTTGGCACTGCTGATATCAGGGGGGTGACTTCTCCTAAGCTGACCCTTGTTGCAAGCATGTTGGCACTGCTGATATCAGGGGGGTGACTTCTCCTAAGCTGACCCTTGTTGCAAGCATGTTGGCACTGCTGATATCAGGGGGGTGACTTCTCCTAAGCTGACCCATGTAGCAAGCAATTTAGCACTGCTGATATAAGGGAGGAATTAGGGGTGACTTCTTCCTAATCAGTTTAACACTTGTAGCAAGCTTGTTGTGATACAGTTCTGTGCTGGCTGAAGTCAATGTACCTTTCACCTAACCCAATAAACCCAAGCAACAAGCATAAAGACAACATGTGTTAATTCTATTGGGCTATTTGTTATCTCTGCATGTGATTACATCAGGTTGCTAGCTACATCTACAATATGTTAAAAAAAGAAAAGAAAAATAAGAATACAGGGGTTTATTTGACATAAGTAGGTTATGATGTGTCACTTTTTGGCAATGTGGGTTGCCCTGATTTGATTTAGACAAAAGTTTTGAATAAATCCTTGCTAGGAGCAGAGTAAAAATGGAAAGAAGGTCAACTCCTGCTGATTGCCTGTTTGAATCACTTTGATTCAGTAGTTTGTCAGTTTTAGGTAGTCTTAACAGCCTTGTCTCTTCTTAAAGAAGTTCTAATGGATTATACAGATATGGTAGTTGCATTAATGTAGCATGTTGTACTTGTTACAACTTCCTGTTATCTCGGTATTCATTCATTCACAATTAATCCTGACTTGATTCCTCAACTATGCGTGAGACTAGAGTTGGCACACATATTACATATGACCGACTATCAGAGAACATGGTCAAAGATTTTAGATGACTGTTCCATTTTCTCTACGGTAAAATCCAGGGTTTGCAGATTTTGCCTTTTTGGTGAATGTACCTGAGGTAGTTGAAAAAACTCTTGTTGGATATATATAGTTACTTAATATTTCATATTTCTGCTCATTTCTTTTAAATCTTCATCCACAAAGTTCTTAATGGCAATACTAAAAGAGTTGTGTTTGGATTGAGTACATACATAAAGGATGATAAGTGATACTTTTTAACTGTCTCCACCAAAATAATGGATTTAGTACCAATATGAAGATGGTGTTACCTTTGACAATGTGTCAGTTCCAGCTTTTCGAGGCAATAGATACCCGCTCAATCCCACCACATTCCCTCCCAGGCTCCCATCACATCCCACCTCACACTCTTACCTCTCATCCCACCAACAATATTATTTATAACAAAATGATATTTCACAAAAGTTCTTGATTTGTTTCAAAACAATGTGAAAGCTCATCAGAATTGCTATGAAATTTAAAAAAAAAGTACTACAATATATTATTCTCATAAGTTTAGAAATCTCCAAACTATTGTGGGAAAGTTAGTACAGTCACACTGTCACCAAGCTGTTGTCATTGAGAAGAAGAAAAGATGTATTGGAAGTAAAATGATAATATTGTAAGTTCTATTACAGCATATTTTGGAACTCCAAGGTGCTGTAACATGTATCTAGCTAAATTGAATTAATCAGTCTAATATTGCTTCATAGTAATATAGGCTGAATTGCGCAATACTAGTGCTGACTTTCTGGGAAAAATAGGGCAAAAGGGGAAAGGGGAAGAGACCTTTTAATGGTAACATTTTCTTCGTACATTTTGCTGAACGTTGTTTTCTACGGTCTTGCTTTATGCAGTATTGTCATGTGTTGCTATCGGCATTAACTTTACCGTTCAACCCACACGATCAGTTTTGTGAATAACTATATTGTGTTGCTATGGTTTACATACAGTATATGAAGCACAGAAAGTAAACATAAGTGTTTTGTTATTAATAACAGTCCAGAATAATGGTTGCTTGCCTGGCTTTAGTCCCCATTCTACCCCTTCTCCATCAGCCCTCCTGAATTTGCAAATATGACTCTAGTTTTATGATCCCTTTCTTCTAAAATATATTTTTTAGCTCTGCTTTTGATTTCTTAAATAAGTATTTTGGATTTTTATTTAGTTGAGATCTACAGATCTCAATATACTATTTACATGTAATGTTAACGATTCATTGTAGTATCGCAGGCCTATTGGCGTGTGAGAATTGTTAACTTGATGCATGAGTCAATTTTAGACGAAAGATAATTTGGATGATATTTAAGGGTTAATACACAGCATAAATACACACACATATTTATATATATTATTTTTTCAATTATATATCTATATGTATACGTATACGCATACGCATACGCATAAGCACACGCACATATATATATATATATATATATATATATATATATATATATATATATAAATATAGCTTATTGTAAAGGGTATATTTATAAAATACACTTTCACTTTCAGAAGTTAAACATCATAATCTTCTTATCGGTTCTTAGGATGTTAATAGTGACCTAAATTCAGCATAGCTGAGCCGTATGTAATTAAGCAATGGCTTGATTGCATTAAAATGCAGGTAGCTACAGTACAGTATAAAACTCACATTTAAGTGGAAAAAGTTTGAATAATTATTACAGAGAGTGAGAGTGACAAATGCTGACTTCTAACCCTCTCCTGTACCTCACACTTTTCTCTTTTTCATTTTTCTGCTGTTTGCCTCCTTCCTACCTCTATTCTCCCTACCCTCCGCCCTCCCTCCTTCCCCTCTCTCTTTCTCTAAGTTCCAGATGCTCAGTATGAGTTTATTGCATTGTGAAGCAATCCTTCTCGGTAGTGCATTTCTTCTGTGGCATTTGGTTGAGTTAGATTGGCAAATCAATATATGGACTTCAGCCATCTTCGTCAACCGATCCTACTTGAAGAAAGTGGATTGCCAGCTTTCTTATGTACCTGCTAAATCTCCTCCTTGCTCCCACCCCCACCTTCCCCCCACCTCCCCCATTTCATACTTTTCTGATACGCTTGGTACTACCAACTGTGCATAACCTGCTGCACTGTCATACAATTCTGTTGAAACAAATTTGACCTACAGTACCAGCCTTGGAATGCTGGTGAAGTGTAAGATTTGCAAAACAAGATCATCACAACAACAAAAATAATGACATTTATTTCAGCACTACATAAATACTTGGTCATTATTGAATGGATAATAAACTAGGCCATCTATGCAATAAAGGTCACACTTCTTCTTATGTACTGACAGGCAGGATTATACATGTTTATCTCACATTGCTGATACCTTCAAACAGGCCCCCAACTTTCTTTTGTCCCATACAAATGGTCAAATCGGGCTGGAGTCTTGATGGGCTTTGAAAGCTTAGCTTGTGTCTTGAACTATGTCAATCCACCAAGAACCTGGATGTAGGAACTGTATATATAGCACATAAACACTGCTACATGCTTGCAAATTAAGCTAATTCTCAAGCAAAAAAGGTATTACTCAATTTTTTTTTGCTAAAACATGACCCTCAGATAAAATATTCTGATTTATGATGGACAATTATGGATCTGGAGCATTAAATCAGTGCAAGATTCTGTTTTTTTTTTATTTAGTTATCTATTGAAACACTACAGGTTTTGGCTGTTGGACAACAGGTTTAATATAGAGATTCTTCAAATTAGTCTCATAATGCATTGTATTATAAACATGACCTAACCTATAAATCCTTATGAACACTGCTGCAATCTATTCTGTTACTACCATGTAGGGCATAATCAGGACACTCCCTTGTCTTTGAATGTTTTCATTCGTTTAATCGCAGAGAATTGGGACAAAATTTTGAAATTTAAAAAAATGAGTGTGCGATTATTTGCTTACACGATACAACCAAAAACAGATAGTTTAGACCGTCAAGATTAAATGCATAAGGAGGCTTCAAGTCATCTCTTCCGAAATAAAAATCATTAGGACCAAACAAGACTTTTGTGGTCACAAATGATATAAATACATCACGGATTTACAATTTTGTCAAACAACTCAGCTTTCTTCTCGTGCTTCAAATTGTATGTTCTATAGTGCTTTGTTGTTAATGA
This sequence comes from Apostichopus japonicus, assembly GCF_037975245.1. Taxonomy (NCBI): domain Eukaryota; kingdom Metazoa; phylum Echinodermata; class Holothuroidea; order Aspidochirotida; family Stichopodidae; genus Apostichopus; species Apostichopus japonicus. The sequence continues at coordinate 8,283,478 of NC_092581.1, forward strand.
GAAAATCTTAGCCGACAATTATTGTAGAATTTGTCAAATGCAAGTTTAACGGAAGTTACTAGAGCTAAACCAAGCTGCCGCGTGAACGTAATGTCAGACACTTCATCCACGATACGTACGAAAGTTTTGTCGTCAAAAAACAGATAATGAAGCGTAAACTTTACTCAGAATATTTTACATTTTATTTGACTTCTTGTCACGTATCAATAGTGATGCTTTGCCTCAAGACACCCATCCGACCATTTTGTTGTTGTAGAACTTGCCCATTAGTAGCACCTCACTCTGCAAATGGAATAATGGTCGGGAAAATGTGTTTTAAATAAACTATTAGAGAGAAACATTAAATTAGTTCACATTTGTTCAAATCTGACATATTGTTGCATGAGAGGAAACAAGATCATACTGTTGAACGAATGTGTTCGTCCGGAAAGCAGTGTTTAATAGATCAAAAAGAGCAAAGAAAACCTATAAAATACAAATTTACTGATGACATTTACAAAAATAACCTCTGCCAGCTTTGTAGAGTATCTGAATGCAAAGATTTAGAAGAAATGGGAATGATACTGTATGTTGACGGGCTAGCAACTGGGGTCGAAGGTTAACTAGGTTTATGGGAATTAGGTGCAGTTGTTTGGGAGAGACAGGTAGAAATCTATCTTATTGATAAGATGAATATTTATGTTCCTATTTGTTTAATCAAAAGCAATTTCTCTATTAACATATCAATATTAGAAACTGTATGGATTCATTCTCTGATGAGATTTTATCGATTTTTTTTGTCTCAAACGATTCAGTTGCAGGTTTTTTTTTTGCTTTACCTGAGCCGAGTCCCTTTGCCTGGGAATTTTGTTGTTATTAAAAAACAAACAACCCGTAGATATATTTTGATTGAAATATGACAATAAAAAGCAAAAACATCTTTGTTTGCCCAGCTTTTGAAACCATCATGTCTTGAACAATGAGTTTCTGTAAACCCAGCTGATATAGGAGGGAGATTAAAAGCTGCCGACCGATTTCAGTAAAGAAGCACGCAAATCAGCTGATTGTGGCTTTCGTCAATTCAGTGATCACTGAACGGTGAAGTAACACTATTGTTCCCTGACACCCTGTATATTGCAAAACCCTGTAGGCTTTTACAAACTATAATAAGACTGGTGGAGTCAAAAATCAAACTCTAAATTTACCTGTTGTTTGTCAGTGTTCCCCTTTTCTGTCCTATTGTTAGGATACCGTGAGTCACACAAACAATTTGGAAAACACTGCATTCAGGTTAGGTAGAAATTGGCAGAAGTTGTCACGGAAGGCTTATTTGTACCGGTTGTTCGATAAACGATAAAGTAGTTCTTTACATGATAATACTGGACCTATTCTACAGGTTACAGCTCCTGTTCTTTTCCCCCCCCCAAAAATAAATGTCCAACAAAGCAATAATAGTAATAAAATAAAAGCAGAACAAAACGAAACAAAAAAATAAAGAAAACAGAACAAGGTTAAAGTAAAACAGAACAAAACAAAACAAAAGCATAGGATTAAACAAAAGTTTGATTGAGTTTTTCCAAATTATGAGAGATATTAGTACTTAAAACAAATTAGGCTTTTGTGATATTCAGACTGACTTTAGTTTTTATGCTCAGTATTATCAAAAGAAAACTCTTGAGCAGAAATAGAAACTCAATCAAGGTAAAATCAAGCATAAAAACAGTAGAAACAACTGAACAAAAATGAAAAAGAAAAAAAGTAGGTACTAAAGAAGAAGAAAAACCTTAAAAATGGAGAGAAGATGAAGGAACATAGGTCCCGAACAAGAAATACAGTGAATGTTTCATAATGGCCAAAGTAGGAAGTAGTTTCTTAGCAATAGGCATGTTTTCAAACCATTGCCAATGTGGGGGTAACCGAGATATTAAAAGTTTTTGTATTTCTGTTATTTGCTTTACCTGATTTGATGGACATGCTCAGTTGATGTTAAATAGGTTTGTGTAAATACACTTGTGGTTGGTTCATACAGTTGCACAATCAATCTCATCAAATGCTTGTTAAACTGCAAAGCAAAGTGCATGCATTATTTTTATATTGCCACCGGTGCTGTGGCCGAGTGGATAAAAGGCGGTGGCATTTGAAGCAATGAGGCTTAGCCATCAGGAGGTTCCGGGTTCGATACCCAGCTGGGTCATAGTTAGGTGGCTTTTCATCCAAGAGCAATCTACGGTTTTCCCATCTGAAATGACTTTCTAAATTGAAAAGATTGGAAGCCACCCGACATGTAAGTTGTAATCCATAAGCCCGTGCGGGTTTCTCCCACATTTGTGGTCGCTTAAGCGTCGTAAACAATAACTGCTGATTATTATGATTATTATTAATATGTTGTACGGCTTGCAATAACCATGTGCTAGTTTCATGTGTTACACTTACATGTAGTCAGAAGACAGTCTAGCCTCTTCGAATAAAATATCATAAATGCAACAACACTATCATAAATACAACAACACTATCATAAATGCAACAACACTATCATTAATGCAACAACACTATCATAAATGTAACAACACTATCATAAATACAACAACACTATCATAAATGCAACAACACTATCATAAATGCAACAACACTATCATAAATGCAACAACACTATCATAAATGCAACAACACTATCATAAATGCAACAACACTATCATAAATACAACAACACTATCATAAATGCAACAACACTATCATTAATGCAACAACACTATCATAAATGTAACAACACTATCATAAATGCAACAACACTATCATAAATACAACAACACTATCATAAATGCAACAACACTATCATAAATACAACAACACTATCATAAATGCAACAACACTATCATTAATGCAACAACACTATCATAAATGCAACAACACTATCATAAATACAACAACACTATCATAAATACAACAACACTATCATAAATGCAACAACACTATCATAAACACAACAACACTATCATAAATGCAACAACACTATCATTAATGCAACAACACTATCATAAATGTAACAACACTATCATAAATGCAATAACACTATCATAAATTACACAAGTCTGGCAACACCGAATTAAAAGTATAACCTTGTGTAACATATGGTTGCAAGTGGTGGTGGGGGGGGGGGCGCATGCACAATAAATGTTTATCCTGTACTCTCAAATTTGGAGATCCTACGCCAGCAGTCTGGCATTCATAATAAATTCCAATAACCTTCTTGGATGGAAAGTAAAGAATATGCAGGAATCCTGGCAGAATTACTGCAGTAGCATGCAGTAGTGCTGCAGACCTTGCAATTTAACTATATAGCTTTATAGCCCTGGATTAGGAAGAAAAGTACATTGACATGGCATGTGGTTAATCAGGTGTTATGTCTCAACCATGCAAACTATATTTATAGCAGTAGAATTGAGCTTAGACTACAGGAACTTAGGGGGGGGGGGGGTGTATAGAAGTAGACCTGTTCTATATTTCACTCTTGAGGCCTCTTTTAAGTGTATACTGGAAGTGCTTCATGTGTTCATCTCCTTAACAGCCATGATGGCTTATCCTTTATGAGACGTATCTATTGATAGGGCTAACTTCTCATGATTGAAATTGCTTTTCGGATGAAATATTTGAGAAAAAGTGTACCAGAAGTTCATGGATATGTTTGTTTCCATGTGAGATTATTATATAAATTATAATCTTGTTCTACATACAATGTTTGCTATTTACATACATACATGCAAAGCATTATGCATTTCATATGGTTAACATAGAGTTGTTTTTTTAAGTAACTTCAGTAAATAAAAGTATTGTATTACACAATAGTGACTGGACAGAGGTATTATTATACCTTGAAGCCATTATAGTTTTTATACCCTGTTTATTACAAAGGTGTTCATAAACAACAGTTGCTTGCTTCCACATATCTGTTTAAGATAATAAATAATTACAACATTGTTATTGGTATCGATATGCACTGCCCTACTTCATCACTTACGTCTCATATAATATTTTCCTTTCCACTCTTTTCCATGTGATGTGGAAATGTGTATTCTGTACTATAACAGCATTATTTTGTTAAAGTGACTTTTGTCTACTGATTTGGCACTATATAAGTCTCATTTATTATTATTTTTATTATTATTATTAAAGAAGTAAATTTGACAAAGAAAACTGATTGGGAAATTATAAACCATTGAAGAGAGCAAAGAAATATTCCTTTAGAACAGGATTCCAACCAGTGATCTCTCGGTTATAAACCTAGTATTTTACCAACTGCACTAGATGCCATCCAGATGGCACTGGTTGGAATTTTGTTTGAGCTACATATATATATTTATATATTTTTTGCTCATTTCCAAAAATTATTTTTGAAAACAACCTTTCTCTGTCATGGGCGACCTTAATACATCTGCTACAGTATATCCTCCTCAAAATCCTGTAACAATGAATCTCACTAATAAACCTGACTACCAAAATTTAATTCAAGATAGTAATGAACAAATCCTAAATTTTTCATTTATAACTTGCACTACATGTGTTTACTAAGTATGAATGTGTTTCATGATGATATGAAATCATTAAGGATTCACTAATTACCATTTAATGAAGACATCTGGGATGGTGTCTTTGTTCTATATTTCAACAACACCTGATAGGTGATATAATAACTGATAAGTCAATTAGTACAACTAACTGCAAATATACGATGATACCACCACAATATAGGATACAGTACACTCTCATATTACCATGCTTTTAGAACAAAGTTGCCAAACCTGTCCGTTCTCCATGGGTTTCAGGGAATGATTTAGCGATCAAACTTTGTGTAGCACGTTTTGAAGGCTCTGTTATGTGCTTTGTCTCTTATAAAATTATATACGGTTGTTGTGTATCAAGCTGCCATACAATGCTGCATTTGTTTATAGCAGTTTGTCCGTTTGGATAGTATCTTGCTATTCGATGCCGGATAAAATGATTCCCTTGTTTATTATTTGGTATTCATATATATTCAAAGATAAAAGTAATCTCTCAACTCTTCTCTTCTCTTCTCTTAATTTGCAGTTGCTTTGACAAGTACAGAATCCAACGGTAATGATGCTGTCTGTATGAACAGAGGAGTCAGTCAGTCGACTGCTGTAGTCAAATGCTTAGATGAATCGGAAACACCATCCTCCACCTCAAGTAACATCCACCTTGATGAGGAAACAGAAATGCTCCTACAGGTTGAAAATTTAATTTCAAATCACTTATTAACCAAGAAAATACCTAGTAGCAATAAAAATGAAAGCGTCTCTCTGGGCCGACATTCTCTGAGCGACAGCACGATGAATATACCTATATAGTGTGTATACACCATAGTGGAAAGACAGAAAAGGAGTGAAGTTTTAAGATTTATCTCAGATTTCAATCCCCATATGAAATGGCTTTTGGAGGGGTATATTTTGCAGGGGAGAGGAGGAGTGTGAAAGGGAAGTGGGAATGTGGGAAAGTGGAGAGGAAGAATTCTGATTGTTCCATAAAAGAAAAATATTTGACAAAGAAATTAACTAGAAATAACTCCTTGAGTATTGCTAATAGGATGTTATTTAATGAAGTTCAAGGAGGACAAAGGTCACTTGAGTCAAAATGGCTTGGTTGGACCTTGTAGTATGACCTTTGATAGTATCTATATAGAACCATATTGTTTTTGTTCGAGGTCAAGGTCCTTTGAGTTCGAAATCGTTTTTTCAAGCTATGGGCATGACATCACTGCAACTGTAGTGACAGGCTATGGGTGCTCCATTCATAATATTTGGATGCATTATTGATTCATTATATATAGTAGCTGGAATTAAGAGAAAAGAGACCTATTGTAAGTCGTCTGAAATTGAACACGTTCTTCTTGTACAACTCTGATGTACTCTCAGTCTACTGTGTTCTTATTGGCACACTGGTGTTGTTGACTCACTTGTTTTATGCGATATCCGGACGAGGATGCTTGTCTAAGTTTATTGTGTCAGTATCATAGGTTTGGGTCTACACGTCTTGTTTACAGTATACCAGGCAGACAAGTGACACCATGATGAGTGCCCAAAATAACCCACTCATTTATGGAATGTTTAAATTAGGCTGTGGCCGCAGATGAGGCTCAATGGGTTTTCTAATTTCCAATTTCTTAACCACTTCCTCCCCCCTCAAAAAGAAACAGAAAAAATTGCAAAGGCCGTTCAGGAAAAGGATGAATGTTAGTATCCATGAGACAGGGTTGTGGTTCAGCGTTTGTGAGACCTTACAACTAGCTCGGAAGAATCCGGAATCAGAGAATGAAAATCCGGATGTTACTCTT